>NC_044987.1:398864-998864 GCF_008728515.1 Papio anubis
GGTGGTGGGGACGGTGGTGGGGATGGTGGTGGGGACGGTGGTGGGGACGGTGGTGGGGATGGTGGTGGGGATGACAGGCATTTCTCCACAAAGGCACCACTGCCTGGTGACTGATTTTCATGTGCAGTGAGAGATTGTTCCTCCTGTTGCTCATTTTGGCTATGAGCTAAGAGACATTAAAATGCTTTTGCACAAAGCAAACAGTATGCATATTTTATGAAATACATTCCTCTGACTGTTTAATTGTGAGATCTTCAAAACAGGCAGAGAGATTCTCACCATTCACTACTGGCACGAATGGACGGGGTTTCAGTGTCAGCCTTGGGAGGCCCCCTGATGCTGTCACATCCTGGCTCTCCAGGCCTGCAGAGGAAGGAGCTGGAGGCCTAGGCCCTAAGATGTGGCCCAGCCGCTTTTGTTCTGCTAGGGTCCTCAGTGTGTCCAGTTGTAAAGTTAAAATATCTACTTTCCCACTCTCTAAGGTTTCTCAAGCCTGGTTTATCACAAATTAATCTGCTGAGATTTACAACAATAATGGTGGTCTTACAGGTCATTAGAAGTGAGTTGTCTTGGAGACTCCTAGAAGTCACCCACACTGGGTTTCCAGAAGCATCTCTAGTGGTCTTCCCAGGTGCTTTCACTGCCAGGACACTCCCATCCTGCCCCTAATCCTTAGTCTAGAATGTGGACATTCCAGTCCCCTAGCAAAACAGCACTGCAGTTCTCAAGGTGGTTTCACACAGAGGCTCTGCTGGGCCTTCTACCTAGCGAGTGTGGACATCTCCAGGTGGTCTGTGGCTGGCCACACCAGGCCAGGTCTAGGAGAGGACTGTGTGATTGTCCCAGCTACATCAACAGGCAAATGTCACTTAACAAAGCCTTGCATAGGTTTATCAGAAAACCGATGGCCTGGAGCCAGGGACCTCTTCACTGCACATCAGAACCAACTCGTGGAAATCGGCTTTCAGTTCTGCCAGTTGGGCCACCATCACACAGAGACAACTGCATCTTGATTTGAGGACTCCATGGTACCAGGACTCCATCATACTTTCTCTACACCAGGAACTTGCCATCAGCCCCCTAGAACACTGTCTTTATCCCCCTGCATTGTAACTCTTCCATTGTCCCTTCTCCCTATTAGACTGTAAGCTCTTTGAGGGTAAGTAAGATGTACTGCCCAGTAACCAGTATCTAGCAGGCACCCAGTAAATGGTGGTTAAAGGAGCAAACAAAAAATGGAGGAACTGAAAGATGAGATCATATAGAACTATTGATTTTTACAGACATATAATACTACAAGTTAAAAGGATCTTAAATATAACCTAGCAACCAGAAATGGCCCCTGCTCGCTCTCTCTCTCTCTCTCTCTCTGTGTGTGTGTGTGTGTGTGTGTGTGTGTGTGAGATTACCCTGCCACCCACTCAAGGCAGACACCACTAATTGGTCATGGTGCTCTGTGCTACTTACCACAGATGTAGCTTCAGTACATTTCACCCATCTACAACTAGTTTACTGAAATCTGCATCCAGGATAAAACTGATTTGCCATCCCAGATCCAGCTCAGCCCCCTCCTTGGGAACATGAGTCCTCTTAACCTTCTCCAGTCCTTCCCCAAACAGTACCATGTTTCCACTCACATGCCTTATCTAGCTGTCACTTTAAAGAAGGTCCTGCCTCTTTCAAAGAAACACATGACAAGGCCTGGAAAAAGGGCTCCGTGTGGATGTCGCCTGGCTTCCACAACGCCATGCCTTCCTGCCAAACCAAGTTCCGCTTCCAGGGTCCGGATACTGCTTACATCCAGATGCAAGAACATATGCCGCGCATGAGTGGAGCTGGCCTCGGTGCTGAAACATGGATATGTATATATGAGACTGTAAAACCTACATTATTGAGGATTTAGGGTGTTTGCTTTGCTGAATGAGGGATTAGAGACCAGAAAGCCCAAAATGACCATCCGTTTGCAGAAAACATAGCTGGAGAATTAGAACGGTCAGATGTGTGCTCAAACCCGGGGGGCCCTATTAAAGCTCTCCCTAACTCCCTAGACCCTTAATCTATCACTAGGCTATGGGAGGACAGATCACCAGTTTCCTACAGAGCCCCTGAGTGCTTTCAGCCAAGAAGTCATAATCAGATAAAAAGCAGGTTTTCCAGCTCCAGGCATGGGTGCAGCCACAGAGGTTTGGGAGCTAATTGCCTGGGCAGTAGGCCCAGGACTTCAATCTTTGGGATCTCAGTGAAGGACTAACGGTTTCATGTTTTGATGAGAGCAGTGCCCAGGATTTCCAGCGGCCTAGCTCCATCATGCTTTCTCAATATCTAAGGAGGGAGGAGCTTTGTCCCTGACACTCAACATGCTTTCTATTCACGGGTCCATATTTCCTCTTTCTCACTTCCCAGAAATCCTGCCAGACTCTTGCTTGTCTCATAAGGGCCAACAGGGAAATATTCTTCAGTCCCACCAGCTTCCCACAATCAGTGAGTCTGCCAGGAGGTATCTGATGTGAGTTATCTCTTTTCCTATCTGGCGTAACACACAGTTCAGACCACAGGCAGGTTGGACAAAGGACATCAATGTCCAGTAATTCCGAGAGTCTTTCTTCCCAACTCTGCCACCCTCTTGGCTCCAGGGGAACAAAAAGAAAGTCACCGGCCTGAGTCATCTTGAAATGGAGGAGCAAGATCTTTCAATACGTTGAATTATGGTTTTCAAACCTTTCAGTATGCAACCTCTCTTTCAGAATGTGCCTGAACAAAAACCACTGTTGTAAGTCTAAATTCACCAACAAGTGTTATGGTCTTCTCCTCCTCTTCCATCCAAAAAGTCACTGTACCCCAACCCCTTGGGTGATCACAAACAGGCTCCGAAGGCTGCTGCCCACAGGAGACGCCTCTGCCTCTCACAGGCACGTGAATTTCAGCAGCCCCTGCCCAGGTCTCAGTCTGGCTCCTCATCAGCTCAGCCCTCTGCCCACCTCTCCTCCCTGCAGAAAAATCGTGGTGGGCACATGGGGAAGAGCAGACAGGAAAAGTGAAGCACTGAAACCGGAGGCTGGAGAAAACCATGGGACCATGAGCAGGAGCTGGTGCTTCATTTCTGTCTTTCCCACACTATCAAAATTCCTGGCCATAAGAGGTGCTCAGAATCTGGATGAATGAATGAAAGGAATCAATGCGTTCATAGAGCAGGACCCCTAGCACCTTCTTTCTTTCTTCCAAATCCCAACAGGAAACGGTAAGGAGTCCCGTCTGCAGACGCTCTACTAAGACCCAAAGGTCGAGGACGTTTGCCCATCACCCAAGCCACGGAGGGGAGTCTGGGGAGGAAATCAGACTCCTCCATCCGTCATATTTTTTGAACAGCCACTCTCTGGAAGACGCTAGTGCAGGAGGTCACTCATGCACACGACTCCTCCAACTCCAAGCAGATAGTGTTCCGCTCCCCATGGCTCCCTCCTTGCTCCCCACTCTCCAGCCTCACTGGCTGTCCGTGTTCCCCAAGTGCACCAAGCCTCCTGCAAACCCCTCACGTCGCCTATCGCTGTGCTCCTTGCTTGGCCCATATTCCCCCAGGGTTTTGGCTCAAACATGGCCTCTTCAAAGAGCCTGTCCCTGATCCTGCCTTCCCAGGACTCTCTCTAGCTCTTGACCCTATTTCTTCCCTTCCTGTATCTCCTCCACCTCTGTTTGTTCTGTGCATTTGTCCATCTATGAACCACCAGCATATAATCCCTGAGTTGTGCTCTGACGATGAGCGTGAGTCCTAGAACTAGGCTGCCTGCCTCAAAGGCTGGCTATGTCACTTACTAGGCACGTGACCTTAATTAAATCACCTAAATACTACGCCCCAGATTCCTGACCTATAAATGGAAACTATAATCGAACCTTGTCACAAACAGTACCTTGTAAATAACACCTTACACATGAAATCAGCTAACGTGCATGAAGACTTGGAACCTAACCGGTGTATACGTATAAACGGCCTCATTGAAGTTAACGCTCCTAATTGTTGCTGTTTACTGCTGTCTCTGGTGCCCAGCACAGTGCCTGGCATATGACTGGACCTCAGTAAATATTAGCTGAACACAGGAAAGCATGCACAGATGGGTAAGAGCCTCCAGACATGTCCGGATTAAGTGCTATGGAACTGAGGGGAAGAGCAGTTCTCTGCCAGAGGTGCCTGAGGGTCAGGAGGGCTGCAGGAGACAGCACAAGCCACAGAGCTCAGGTTGGGAAAGGCTTCAGGGAGACTTTGGAGGTGTGGGCTCTGCAGAGTAGTCAGGGGATAGTGGGGAGGTCAAGGGGCAATCTGGGTTATTTTCACTTCTGCAAGAGGACAAAGAATGGTCCCAGGTTAGCCTCAGAGATGCTCCCCTAAGTCTGAGGGCTCTGCTCCTATCACCTCTCATGCCTCCCTCAGCCACAGAGGAAAGAAAGCAAAACAAAATGACATGACTGAAGTATTCTAAAGCCACGCAACTGCACCCTTTCCCTGGAGGCAGAGACTGGGGAGAAGCAGGAGTCAACCTTTTTGCACCAGCTCAGGAAAGATGCTGGCCCGGCTTCTGAGAAGAGGGGAGGGCAGAGAGGAACGTGTTGTCCACATGACCATTTTCAGTTTTTTATGGACGACCAAGGGTGTTCAAGATCCGAAGCTCAGGCCAGAAACCTAATGAAAGGGAAGAGTTAAAAGTTCTCCTCCTCTTTCTCTATCTGGGCCATGAACTCCACCACCCAAAACAGCACATCCACACACATCCAGCCAGGAGTCACTGTGGAAACATTCCAGCTACGCCTGATCGTATGGCTGGGAACCTGGGGAGCGCGCCCTGCTTGCCGAGGCAGAAGGCAGCTCTTCCTCCTCTCACTCCCCCCGCTCTCTGGTGGCATGGGGGTGTGCACACACGTGTGCACGCGCTGTCATCCTTGCCAGGGCAATGATGGGAGAGCATGGGCACCGTGTGGGGTGGGATTCCTCACTGAAGAATCCCACTGGGACCTTTCCACTCACTTCAGCAAAACCACTGCTATAGATTCCTGGTGAAGGCAAGGGGAGACTGGATGTCCCCAACAATCAGACTGGCTAAGACGGGTGGGGTGAGGGCCTGGGCCCCGCAGGCCAGGGCAGCAAGCAGCGCAGCTGCGTTGCCTCTCCGGGGTGGTAGTTAAGAAGGACGGCTCAGCTGAAAAGGCAGTATCATTAGGAGTCTGGAGCAAACCAAAGCTCCTGCTGAAAGAGAGGCCAGGGCAGACGGAACCCACGAGGGGAACAATTAACTGATAAGAGTAAACTAATTGTTATTCATATTAAATTAGGGCACAGGTGATTTGGAGAAAACCCACAGACCCTCCCAGATGTTCTGCAGGCTTTGCATTGCAGATGACGGTTTTACAGCACTCTTCTGGGATTCAGATTATGGGAACTGGGCCAGGACCAGAGCGGGGGCAGGGCTCCCGTCCTGCTTAACTACACAATAAACACATAACGGTTTGTCCCAGAGGACAAACCCGGGCTTTGCATACTAAACATGCTGGTGCAAGGCTTTGGGGGCCTCTGAGAAGAGGGGCTCACTACTGGCAGGGAAGGCAGGGGGAAGGGAAGATCAATCATTCAGGGAGACCTAGAGGTGCTCCAGATGTTTGGAGCAAGGGGCAAGCTGTGGGGATGCACCAAGTCCAGACACGGGAGGGAAGCATTTCCACAGACCTGCAGAGGCCAAGCAGGAAGACAGGGGTGGGAGTGTGGCTGACCTGGGGGGATGGCATGTGTACACGTGTGTCTGTGAGGGTGCAGGTGCTTCAGGTACGTCCATGTGCAAGCACTTACATGTGCACATGACGTATTTCAGAGTGTGTGTGTTCATGTGGGTGAATTTGCATGTGTCGCCGCCTCTCTGTGCATGTTTTGTGCTTACGTAGATGTCAGTGCATTTGTGTGTGTCCATACACTTAGGATGTTGCCAAAACTTCCCACCAAAATGAATGGCAGGCTGTTGTCTCTTCACTGAGCCTTATCATGCTAATTTTAATCTCCTATTATTGTTTTAAATTGGCTCTAAAAATTAATATTAAAAATTCTGTAAACAGAGCCTGGGACTAAGATGCAAGACAGGTCCCTAGAAAGCGGCTATATTGTCACAATCGTTCCTGCCAGAATGCTGAGGTAAAGCCGGGAATCCCTGCAGATGGCAGATCTGAGCCACAGCCCAGCAGGACCAGTCGGACCACAGCCCACTTAGTCCAACCCCCTGTTTCACTACAGAAACCGGCCCTGAGACGAAGCCTTTTGCTAGTGCCTTCAGAACTGGCCGGAAACCCAGGCCTCCTCGTCACCATGTCCCTGAGCTCTCTTGAGCCCACCCCTGGTGGGTGTGTGTTTCCCTGTTGGTGACATGAGGGTCTGGAATGAGACAATCCTCATGGTCATTTCATGACAAATCCCATTTGGTGATTGGGTGACTACGGCTGGCTGGCTCAGCAGAGGAGGGAGACAACGTGCCCTCCCGAACGGCCTGGCCCCTCCTCGGTGCTCTCTGGTGCCCCTGCCCATGCGGCTTCTGCACCTACCCTTCCCCTACCTTCAGCTGGTGTGGAGTCTAAGGAGGAGCAGAGTATGGAGACTAGGAAAATACCAGAGACAGGAAAGGCCTCTTAGCAGAGTCTAAGACAGAGGGTGCTCGTAGGGGCAGAAGAAGGCCGAGCAGGGCTGGCTGGGATTCCACGCGTTAAGAGAAGGGGAAATGCTCCCGCACTGCCGCAGAGGGTACTCAGGTTAGATTCAGAGGAAGTTTCTTGCTGGCAAAGAGGGCGGTTAAAGCACAGTGAAGGAGCGCGTGACAAGGAGGAGCAGCTATCCCTGGAGACAGTCATTAACGGCACTTCCACATGTCTGTGGCATGACCTGCACGGTGAGGTGCCTTCCTCCCCTCAAGGTCTTGACCAAAGTGGCCGATTCTGGAGCCTCTGCTCCCTCCCCTCCTGCACGTCCTCAGTGGGGAGAGCAGGGCCCGGCTTGGTCCTGACAGGGCAGAAAAGCTGATGGAAAAGGGGCCCCTGGTCCTCAGCCCCAGCCCATAGTACGGGGACACAGCTCTGGTTCAGCAGTGCCTAGCAGTGGGACTGGAACTGGTTTCCCGGGAAGGAGGGAGACCCTAGAGAAAGTACCAACAGTCCCTGGTCCCGCCGCGAACCGCGCCATGGGAGTTGGCCTTCTCCTGGGGTTGTGAAGAGGACACAGCGGGTGTGGCCTGGACACAGGTGTCCAAGAGCACCGGGAGATGCCAACCTCTAAAATGAGTGCAAGGATGGCTTCAAAGTCTCCGACAAACTGAAGAAGGAGCATCTGGAATCTATAGCTCCATAGAGGGCTTCAGGCCACCCTACCAGGGCACCCACACACGTCCAAGCGCGCCCACTCACCGGCCTCCGTCCCCCGCCCACCAACACGCCGCGGCAGAGCCCCGGGAAATTCCTGGAGAGCCGCTGCCCCCGGCCTCCCCGCGCCTGTCCGCCCACGCAGGCTTCCCGGCCCTCTCTCTGCAAGGCCCGGTGCCCTGGCCCGGAAGGGGAGGTTGGGGTGAAGCCGACGCGCCGCAGCTCGAGGTGCCCTTCCACGGGGCAGCAGGGCCCACAGGTGGGGCCGCCCTATGCCGCCTCCCGAGGCCCCCCGCGACCACCCCACAGCAGCACCCCGTACCCTGGCACGGCACCGTCCGCCCCCAACAGCCACCTCCCAGCTGGGGCGCCTGAAGCCAAGGAGGGAGCCGCATCCCCCGCGGCGCCCCAGCTCGGCCTCTCGGTCCCGGAGAGCCGTCCCCCCACCCTCCCGCAGCAGCCCGGCCGGAAACAATCACCCTTTGAGAGAGGCTGCCAAGCCGGGCGCCAGGAGCAGCCAGGATGGAGGCGGGGAGGAATGGGGGTGCAGCGGGGGCCGAGCTTTAACTCTCGAGAACCGAGATCTGGGGGTGCGCTCGGCCCCTGCCCGCCACCCCTGCTGGGCGCCTGCAGCCGGAGCCGCCTCCCGGGGGACGGTGCCGGGGGCGGGAGGGGGCGCTGGGGAGGTGATACCAATCCCCGGGGGGGTCCCTCGCCGGCCTCCCTCCCCGCGCCCCCGCCTCGGCTGGCGAGGTTGGTACCGACCATTAGCAGCTCGGGTCCCGCCGGCGCTGGCGCGGGCTCGGGGCGGGGGCGGGGCGGGGGCGGAGAGCGGCGGGGGCGGGGCGGGGCGGGAGGCGCTGGCAGAGCCGCGGAGGCACCGGCGCATCCACCACCGAGGGACTGTGCGCGGCCCGGTCTGCTCGGCTCCGGCCCCGCGCCCCGCTCGCCCCCCGCACCTGCTCCCCGCGGCGCCCTCCCCGCTCCCCCTCCCCTCCCCTCCCCTCCCGCTCCCGCCCCCCGCTCCCTCCCGCCGCTCCCAGCCTTCGGCCGCCGCCTCGCGGAGCCCAGAACGAGCCGGGCCGGGGCGGCGGGGCCGGGCGGGGCTGCGGGAGGGCGGGCGGGTGCGCGGACCCCGCGGCTATGAAGTGGCCCCCGCGGGCCCGGAGCCCGAGAGGCCCCGGGGAGGGAACCGCGCGCGGCCCAGGGCAGCAGCCTCGGGGCGCCGGGGCCGGGGCGTAGGGCCGCCGCCCGCGATGGACCGCACCGGGGACGCTCCGGATTCGTCGCCGCAGGTCAGTGCTCCCCGCGCCCCCGCGGGCGCCCCGCCGCGCACAGAGCCCCGTTCTGCGTCCCCATCGGCGCCCACGCCATGTCCTCCCGGGCGCGCGCTGGGGTGTGTGTGCGCTGCGCGCGCCGGGGCCGCTGGAGAGGGGCCGAGAACCGGGCTCGGCCGGAGGCGCTGCTGCCGCGGGGCCGCGAAACAAAACCCAGCACCGCCTGCCCGCGGCGACCGGGATTAGGGGAAGAGCTGGTTCTCAGCAGCTTCTAACAATTGGCCCGGGCTCTCAGCCGTCAGCCCTGGCCCCCTCAGCAGGTGGTTTCTGGTGGCCGGATGAGGAGTCAGGGGTCGGCCGTCCCCCACCTCCCCACCCCTGATGCCCGGCAGCCCTCTCTGGATCGCTCTCTGGCTCCTGGGCACTGCCGAGCTAACTCTCTTGAGGGGCCCGAGCTCTGCGGGGCATGCTGAGGGACCCAGGGGTGGCAAGGGTGGCCAAGGGCCCTTGGGACCTTCCGTGTAGCAAGGAGGAAGGAGGCGCGACCAATTCACCACCCTCCCATCTGCGCCTGGGCTCAGGTCTGAGGTCCCAATCCCTCCAAAGTCAGAGCACGCAACTTCCAGAAAAAGGAGACTGAGTTGAGGCAGGAAATAGAAAAGGAAGCCACCGGGTCCGACAATGCGAGGGAAAGGAGGTGACAGCCCCGTACCAAGCAGCTAAGGTCAAGAACCACCCCCACATGCACACACATGGGAGCCTTGGCCGACCTCCCTGTCCCCTTCCTCCCCCAGCCAGGCCTAGCTGCATGGATTCTTGCAGAAGCTGGAGCTGAAGGACTCCGGAGATTTCTAGCGTACAGGAAGGGGACCTTTCCTGACAGTTGCTAGCCCAGTGCATGGGCACCAGTGAGTGGGTTCCCAATGGGGCCTACAGCTCGGGCTGTGTAGTGTGCACTGTTGAAAATGTTGGGGTATGGACATCCTAGGGCCTAGCACTGTGCGATGCCTGGATGTGTTTGTGTGGAAATGGGAGGCACACCACTCCCTAAGTTACTAGGGCCATGGGGCATGTGGCTGCACAGGACTGTTGTTCTAGGGTTTTCTAACATTTGTCTTCTGTGATTATGTCTCCCTACCTCTGCTGGTAGCCACTACCGAGATGGAGACATTTCCTCCTAGAGGCTGCTCAGCTGGTGACCATTAATGGCCTTACTGGACCAAACACCAAGCCTTCCCTTTCTTGCCGTGGGGTGAAGACCCTTTCTCAGGGTCTTCAAACAGACTTCTCATTCTGCCCAGTCCATGCCCAGCACTGCCAAAGGTTCCAGAGCTTAGAGACATTTTCCCTCTTCCCCTTTTGATGGAAGCAGAAATACTTGCTAAGGTTAGTGGGACTGGGAGAGTTAATGCATCTGTGCCCCATTCGGCACTGGAGCCGGGAGCTTGCTGTTCCCGTTTCTGTGCCTGACCCCAGGGTGCTTGGGGATCACTCCAGGTCCAGGCGAGCTGAAAGCTTTTGCAGACGCGGCGTTGAATATGTGTGTGTAGGTTTCTGGTTGGGCAGGTACTCACTGTTCCACCAGAAGCAGGGGGCAGGTAAATCACAGGAGATCAGCTCCAGCAACAGGATTGGAGCCCGTGGCAGAGACCAAGGAGCTTCACAGGAGGATGCCCTGGGGCAAGCCCAGTTCCCCGGCTTAGGCTTCCGGAGAGACCTGAAGGTTCTCTTAGTGGTTTCTCGGGGGTCCTTACCCCTGAGACCAAGTAAGATGTACTTTTCCTAGTTGTGTAGCGTAAGGTGATGAGGCAGGCCGGGAGCTGGGAGTGTGAAATGGGGAAGAGGATGTGCTGACTGAAAGGCTAATGGATGGGAGCATGGTGCTCCATTGTGTCTGAAAGAGAGGGATGAGTGCTCCTCTCTGATGAGAATGGAGAGGAGGAGAGGAAGAGGCTCAGGAGGAGAAGGATTCTGAGAGAGCCTGACACAGGCAGAGAAAGAGGCAGTGAGACAAGAGACAAAGGCACAGAGGCACACTGGCAGATGGCAGAGGGAGGCATACAGGCAGAAGTCAGGGTGGGCTGAGTGGTGAGTTGGGGTGGGCTGGGGGCCTCTCCGTGTTCCCCGACATCGACCTCAGCAATTGTCCACCCCTGCAGGAGGCCCCTCACTGGAGCAGTTGGACATTCTACTGAGGAAGGTGCTTTCCTGTGGCTCTGATGAATGTTAAGGGTCTTTTAGACAGAAGCCCAAAGGCAGAGGGAGGACAGGCTCTGAGGTCAAGCACATCAAGAGCTTGCAGGGATTTTCAGGGACACCCTTTGCCCCTGATCATCTCCCAGTGCTGAGGGTTCCTCTCCATCTTCTGGCCCCTGCCCCAGCCCTCCTGGTCCTGGAATGCAGGGCAGTGGGGAAGGATGTGGGGTCTGGGGAAACCTGGCACTCAGGAGAAGAGAAGTCATGCACCCCCACTCCCCATGCCTCCAGGCAAAAAGACCTTTGTGGACCCTACTGAAGACTAGCCAGGGGACATGGAAGAAGTGCAGTGGGGACAGGCCCTTGGCCAGGCTGTCTGAGGTCCAGTCTCAGCTCCATCTGTGGCTAGCCGAGTAGACTTTGAAAAAAACAGAGCTCTCTAAGCCCCGGCTTCCTGACAATCTATAAATCGGGAAACTGTCATCTCACCAGTTTTCAGAAGAAATACTAGATGAATTTTAATTTAATCTCTGTGTTTGATACACTCTCACCCCCTTTCTTCCAGGACAAGGATGGCTCTAGAGTTTGGAGTAGCAGTGTCAGGCCTGGAGCCAATCCCGCTGGAATCGGTGCAGGCTGTCCCACCTCCCTCCTCACCCACTTGAGTCGTCACACCTCCAGACTCTGGGCTGGACCTACCCTTCCTTATCCCGACCCAAAGAACCCAGAGCATGCCTTGGCTCAGAGTTCGTCCTCGCCAAACACAAAATAATATTTGCTTGTCTAATTACTGTTAAATATAATCCTTCCAATTTATCAGCAAATGGTCGTCTTAAAAAAAAAAAAAAAAACTCTTGACACAGAAGTTTCAGATCTGTGAGCCCTTCTTATCCATGCTGAAAGGTGACAGGGTGGTCAGACATCCCCAAAAATTCAGTTCACTTGCACCAACAGTGACCAAGCACCTACTGTGTGGGAGGCTCTGCACCAGGTGCTGGGAACGTAAAACATCAAATAATCCAAAAATCCAAATCTGGTGTTTTCTGTTTAGCTTTGGAAGGGTTACGTGGGTTGCTTTTTTTTTTTTTTTTTTTTTTTTTTGGAGCTACAGCAAATTTACTTTTCTAATGAGGTTTAGCTCCAGCCAATATTAAAATGAGCCTGCGTTCCCTGCGCACACACCAGCTGACAGCAGGGCAGGAGGCAGCCTCCGAGCCAAGTGCCTGGCAGGGATTAAGGCTTTGCCACTGATAAGCCCAAAAGTGAAGAGTGTGAGTCTGGATCAAGAGTTGACTGGATTTGAGGACTAACCTCACCCGGGGGCTGTGGATTCCACAGCTCAGTCTTCAGAGCCATGGCAGGAGCTCTCTCTTCTCATACGTGGGAAATGTGAGCCAGCTCTCTGCTCACAGGAAGAAGACCGAGTGGGACGGGGGAGTGGAGACATGAAGGCGTGGCGTGGGGAGTGCCAGTGGCACTGTAGTTGGAGGCCTGGCTCTGCCCGTCCTGTCTGGCTGGCTGTGTGGGCCGGAGTCCTCTCCTTCCCCTCTGCCCATCTTGCTTCCTCTTTCTAAGGCAGGTGAGCAATCTGGCCTCTGAAGCCATGAGTCTCTGTTTGAACTCTGGGCTACTCAGTTGGCTCTTGTTCAGAAACTGTTAGAGCCCAATACTGGGCATGGGGGGCTGCTTCCCGCATCCCTCCTCACCCTGAGCAGCTCCTCAGTCCCACCAGCCACATTCCAAGTGCACAACAGCCACATGTGGCCAGAGGCGGCCCAGATACAGAGTGTCCCTGGCAGCACGGAAAGTTCTAGTGGGCAGAGTGTCGTGGACCTGAACCCGCACAGGTGTTTCGCCGGGTGGCTAAGTACAAGGCCCTACTGGCTGGATTCAGATCCTGGTTCTGCCACTTAGTAGCTGTGTGGCCTCAGGACATTGCTTAACCTCTCTGTGCCTCAGACTTCTCGATTTTAAAATGAGGGTAATAATAGGATGTTTCTGAGGAGGAAATGAGTCATTACAGTTAATCATGCTAATCAGAGCATGCAACAGCAAGAGCTTTTTTATTTTTTATTTGAAAATAGAAAGCCATTTTTATTATTCATTTATTTAACAATTCGCTTAAACGCTTATTGAGAAGCCCACTCTGCCAGGCCGCCCCCCCACCCCACCTGATCAACACGAGGCCTTGCGACCTCTCTGACCTTCCTGAGCCTCCACCTCGTCCCCTAGGATGGGGTTATTCCTGACCACACACCCTGCGAGCTAGAATGAGATGAGGAAAGCATCCTCACGTTATGCAGACGCAGCCAGATAGAGCGGCTGATGCTTTTTGGAGGTGAGCGCAACTGAAATTCTGTTTTGTCACTAAAAAGCATCTGCTAAGCCCCCATACTTTCAAAATAAGAGCAGCAAAGGAGGCATGGTTAGCTGCCACCAGCCAGCACCATGCCGAGCAGGGATGGAAGAAGGGATGCGAGGGGCCCCTGCCTGGGCTCACCCTTCCCTCGTCTGGAGGACAAGAGAGCCCAGAGGCCGTTGTGGGCTCAGTGGAGGGAAGCGGCGGGAGCAGAGCCTGCGGGTCTTAGAAGCCAGCCGACTGTGCTGCCAGGAGCCCCCCAGGCGCTGGTCCCAGCTGTGTCTGCAGCTCACTGTGCCACAGACACTGGTGGGCCTCAGTTTCCTCATCTAAGGCAGGAGGGGCAGCTGCACGAGCATTTCCTCGCCTGGAAAAATCGCTTCCACAGAGCGACCCAAGCCAGAGGCCGGAGGGAGGAGCCTGCCCGCCAAGCCACCGGGGTGGAAGGTGAGGGCTGGCCAGAGGGGCAGGAGCTGGCACCCCCAGCTACCTGGCTGCCAGCCTTCTCCCAGAAGCAGGATTCTGCAACCCTGAGCTACTCCCTTCTTTTCACAGATGAGGGGCAGACACCCAGAGCAGCCCTGCTCCTGTCAGGACCACAGAGCAATTTCACACAAGACAGGGGCTGTGAGCCCCAGTGCCCTCCCAGGCAGGTCGTTGGCAGACAGATGTGTAGGGGCTGGGGGCTGCCTCCCCTGGGGTCAGGGCACAACGCTGAGACTCCCAGGGCCCCTCACCTCCTCTCTTCTCCCTCAGACGGCTGGGCCCAGGAAAACCAACCTCAGCTATCCCTGACAGCCCTGGGGAGGGTCAGCTCCTTAAGGCCACAGACAGCAAATTAAAAATACAGACAAACTTTCATGAAACCCATGAGTTGCCAGCCTGCCAGAGTGTGTCCACTCTCCCTGACCAAAGGATCTCGCCAGGCGGGTGACCATCAGCGGACCCTCCGTAGCTTCAGACCTGGGTTTGGGGCTGCCTGGTGCCTACCTAGCCCAGGCCTGAAGCCCTCTGGGTCCCCGTAGCAGATGGGGAGTCCCCTTGGGGGTGTCTTCCGAAGCCTAAGGACATCACCACTGCTCTCACACCCTTGAAGATAAGTCCTGACCCCCAAGACGTGCAGTGCTGGGTCCCACTGAGCAGGGCTGTGGCAAGTGCCACCTCCGTGGTTGCTGACAGGCTGTAGGTGCAGATCAACAATATCAACACCCCCCTACCCTGCTTGCCTGCCCCAGCCCTTCTTCCCTCCTCTTCCCTCCTCCACAGACCTCAGAGTGGGAGAGTCGGCCGCTTGTGGCATGGGGAGGACACTGAGCCCAGGGAGGCCAAGGGACCGGTCAGTTGCACCCATGCTGCAACTGACCGACACAGGCCCAGCTCTGCCAGCCTGCCTGGGCTGAAGTACAGCCTCCAGGCGAGCTACTGGCCTCACGGTCAGAGAGTTTCTGAACGGAAGCTGAAGTATTACTCTCCTAACTCATCCCTTATCGATACTGACTGCTTCTCCCACACATAAATCTCTCTCTCAGAACAAGTGCTCCAGCACTGTGTCTCTGCGGCTCCCCAGGCCTGAGGACAGCGAGGCAGTTGCAGGCTGTCAGTGGGGTTTGCACACTCCTCCCGGTGACGTACCTGGAGCCTTGGAGGGGGCCTCTCGCTGGCATGCCTGGTGCCTGTCGCCCCATAATTCCCAGGAAGGTGCATGCTTGAAATCACAGACACCCAACCCAGCCGTGAATGCTCACTGAAGCCCAGGGTGCAGGCCCCGAGGGGTGTGCCGTCCTTGACTCTGTCTAAACAGATGTTCTGGATGAATGACAGGCTCGTTTTCATTGTGATTTAAAAAAACACACAACGTAAAACTTACCATCTTAACCATTTTCAGTGCACAGTTCACTAGTGCTGAGTGTATTTACGTTGTTGTGAAACAGAGCTCCAGATCTTTCCCATCTTGGCCATTAGAAACTATGTACTCGTTAAATGACTCCCATTCTCCCCAGCGTCCCAGGTCCCAGAAGCCACCATCCTAGTTTCTGTCTCTATGAATTTTACTGCTCCAGATACCTCATAGAAATTGAATCCTATGATATTTGTGCTTTTGTGACTGGCTTATTTCACTTAGCGTAGTGTCCTCAAGGTTCATCCATGTCAGGGCATGTGTTAAAATGTTCTTACTTTTTAAAGCTGAATAACATTCCATTGCACACGTATTCCTCATTTTCTTTATTTTCTTTATCCAGTCATCTGGTCGACAGGTTATTTGATGCCAGGCTATGGAGCAAAAGCTCAATAAATGGAAATTCTCCCCACTTGCCCTTCCCACTCAGGAGATGTCTGAGCAGAGGGGCCACCCAGCAAATACTTCTGCCCAGAGGGAAGCTATGTCCCAGTGTCATGGGAACATCAAGAAGGAAAGCACCCCATTCTAGCCGGCATCTGGTCTGGCCTCTGGGGCTCCCTTCCTGCATCCAGGGCTGCCCAGGCACCCTGCAGTGTCCAGCCCCGAGTGTGAAGCCCCAGGGCTGAGTGTACCTGGCCTGGTCCTGGGGGCCAAACAGCTCAGCAAGTGGAGGGACCGTGAGGGAGGGAAGCGTGTCCCAGGCAAAGGTACCGGCGTGAAGGGATGCCTGCCTCCTGCTCTCATCCCTGCTGCCTTCCCGGGACCCCGAGAAGGAAATCGGCCGGGTACTCCTAGAGTCTACCTGGGGACAGGAGCCCAGCAGAGCCTGGAGATCCCCTCCCCTAGGCATGTGGAGGACTGTCTTGAGCCTGTGCCTGGTCGGTGTTTGAGCTGCATGTTGTGATGGACCGTGGATCCATAGCCGCCCTGGTGCTCACTGTGATAGGCGTGTGGGAAACCCAGAGGTAGTATCAGCACACGCTGCTGTCGGGGGCACTGAGACCAAGGACCGCTGCACTCATCACACCACACCCCCACTGCTGTGGGGGGCACTCGCTGCCCACGCTGGTTCACACGTGTGCTCAGGGCAAGTCCCCTACCCAAGCCCCTTCGACTTTTTTTTTTTTTTTTTAAACAGAGTCTCACTCTGTTGCCCAGGCTGGAGTGCAGTGACGCAATCTCAGCTCACTGCAAACCCCACCTCCCGGGCTCAAGTTATTCTCCTGCCTCAGCCTCCCCAGTGGCTGGGACCACAGGCGCCTGCCAGCACGCCCGGCTAATTTTTGTATTTTTCGTAGAGACGGGGTTTCACCGTGTTGGCCAGGTTGGTCTCGAACTCCTGATCTCAAGTGATCCACCCACCTTGGCCTCCCAGAGTGCTGGGATTACAGGCATGAGTCACTGTGCCCAGCCCAGTTCAACATTTTATGTTAATTGTTTCTTCTCCAGGCAGTGGGGTTAGCTGACACCCCAGAGGAGGGAGGGACCTTAGGGGCAGGGCAGGTGTAACAGAGGGAGGTGGGGGAGCCCTGGAAGTGGGAGGTGGTGAAAGTAAAGTGCCCCAGGAGCCTGAGCCTGCATCCTGGGGAGAAGGGGCAGGGAGTGACAGTGCCCCGGGCTCGCTGGCCCTAGACCCCCACTGACAAGTCCGTTCTCTGACAGGACAGCTCTGGAGGCAGGAGAAGAGAAGAGAAGAGGGATGGGGAGTCTCTGAAATCACTCGTCCTTCCTGAGTGCCTTTCTGGGAAGCTGAGCAGAGACAGGACCAGACTGGGCAGGGTGGCAGGAGGGAAGCAGCAGCCGTGCACTGGGGCGTCCCCGCTACTTGACTCTAGCTCGGTGTGTCAGTTCCAAACCTCAGTCTCCCCACCAGGGTGACGGGATGGATGCCCACCTCATCTCAGGTGGCTGCACCGAGACTACAGCAGGAAAATGCATGAGAAAGTGCCTTGTCGCCTGGGCCACCTGTGCGGGGGCGCATGCTCCCAGCAGGAACAGAGGGAGCCGGGGCCACGGCGCCAGGTTCCAGGGGCACCGCCTCCCCACAGTGGCCAGGCTGCCCTCCCCAGGCCACACTCTGTTGTCACAACTGCGTGCTGGTGTGCCCAGTTTCCACTGAGTCCAAGCCGCAGCGCCGCCCCGTGCTGGGGATGAGGAATGTGCTGGAAAGGCTGCCCGAAGGCCGGTCACCACTGAGCCATAGGAAGGAGCCAAGGTGCCTCTTTCCTCTGCCCTTCCTCTCCCAGGCACTTGGATTCAGTGTTTTGCCCACTTTTTAGTGTGGGCATTTGGGGTTTTTTTATTTTTTATAATTTCAGCATTTATTTTAGATTCAGTGGTACATGTGCAGGTTTGTTCCCCGGGTATATGGTGTGATGCTGAGATTTGGGGCATGACTGATCCTCTTACCCAGGTACTGAGCACAGTAACCAATAGGTAGCTTTTCAGCCCTTGCCCCTCTCCCTTCTTCCTCCCTCCAGGACTCCGCGGTGTCTGCTGTTCCCATCTCTATGTCCAACAGTACCCAATGCTTAGCTCCCATTTATAAGTGAGCAGTATTTGGTTTTCTGTTCCTGTGTTACTTCACTTAGGATAATTGCCTCCAGCTGCAACCCTGTCGCTGCAAAAAAACCATTATTTATTTCTTCTTTATGGCTACATAGTATTCCATGGCGTATGTGTACCACATCTTCTTCATCCAGTCTACTGCTGATGGGCACCAAGGTTGATTCCATCAGTTCCCTATTACGAATAGTGCTGCAGTAAACATATGAGTGTGTGTGTCTTCATGGTAAAACGACTTATATTCCTTTGGGAAGACACTCAATAATGGGATTGCTGGGTCAGATGTTTTAAGTTCTTTGAGAAATCTCCAAACTGCGTTCCACAGTGGCTGAACTAATTTACATTCCCACCAACAATGTAGAAGTGTTCCCTTATATGGTGTCTCATTGTGATTTTGATTTGCATCTCTCTCATGATCAGTGATGTTGAGCATTTTTTCGTATTTGTTGGCCACTTGTACGTTTTCTTTTGAGAAGTGCTTGTTCATGTGTTTTGCCCACTTTCTAATGTGGGTATTTGTTTTTTGCATTTAAATTCTCTAAATTCCTTATAGGTTGTGGATAGTAGACCTTTGTTGGATGCGAATCTGTGGGTTGTCTGTTGACTCTTGAGAGTTTCTTTTGTGGTGCAGAAGCTCTTTAGTTTAATTAGGTCCCACTTGTCAATTTTTGTTTGTATTGCAGTTGCTTTTGAGAACTTAGCCGTAAGAATTTTCCCAAAATGTCCAAAATGGTGTTCCTTAGGGTTTCTTTGGGATTCTTAGATAGTTTGAAGTCTTCCAACATTTAAATCTTTGGTCCATCTTGAGTTAATTTTCATATATGGCGAGAGGCAGGGGTCCAGTTTCATTCTCCTGCTCGTGGCTAGCTATCCGCTGAATCGTAAAACAAGGTGGTGGTGGCGGTTATATTAACCACCATGTTTTATATGATCTAACATTCATAGTGCCAACTGTGTGCCAGGCCTGATGCTAGATGTTTTCCACTGATTCCCTCTTTTGATCTGAAAGTAGCCCTGTGAGAGTTAAAGATGAGGAAACTGAGTCACAGGGATGTTGGTGCAGCACCTGCTTTGGGTTGGTCTCTGGGCCCTGGTGTGGGAATGCGGAGGTGAGTAAGGCCAGGTGCCCCAGAGGAGCTTCTGGCCCGGGGCTAGGGGACAGATGTGAAAACCGGCGAGCCAAAGGCAGGGCCTGGGGCAGGAAGTCCCACAGTGCGGCCACCTTGAGTGAGCAGACCAGGGCAGGGGCAGGGCCGGGGAAGGCTGCAGAGGAGGAGAGGGAATGCCAAAGGCACAGAGCCCAGAAGAGTCTCCCCTTGCCAGCACCTCACCCAGGACCACAGAGACAATAGCACCAAGGGAAACTACGCAGCCTAGGGCAGCATGACCACAGGAAGGGCAGTACTGTGGGAGCAGGCGGGCTGCTCACATCTTTCCTCTGGGACGTCCCCACCTTGCTCACAGCCTGAGAGGCTCTGCAGGACTGTTTCAGCTAACTCAAGCCTGGACACTCAGTTCCAGGGCTAGACCCACCTGGTCACCTGGCTTGCTTATGTCCAGGCTGTGCTGGGCTCCAGCAGGTACCAAGTCAGTCACCATGACCTGTGCCAGGCTCCGTGCTGTGGACAGGCGCACTCATCCAGCCCCATCATGGGAGACCCTCGCTGCAGCCACCACCCAGCATCCCGACCAGCGCAACCTCGGCTGTAGAGAGGGTCAGGTGCGGTGAGGGCCACACCCCTCCTAGCTTCCAGGGTCCAGGATTCTAGGGCATCGCAGCCTTTCTGGGTTCTGGACTGCCCTCTGCCACAGCTGGGCAACCTGGCAAAAGGGGAGGTCAGTGCTGTTAGCAGTAGCAGCTTCGACGGTTTGCCCCTGGGCCCTGCCGTTCATTGGGTAGCAGAATGTGCCTCACGCTCTGGGGCCCTACGGGCCTGGCCCCCCGCTGAGCAGGCGCCCTGTGGTGGGTGTGCGCCCATTGGAGGCAGCACTCCACCCATGGGTGTCCTGAGCAAACCACAGGCCTCTCCTACGGTGCATACGTTGCTGGCTGGCTGGGGAGTCTCAGACCTGGAGCAGGTTCGTTGGTGTGTTAAGAGCATTTTGCTGGAACCAGGTCCAAGGGCAGGACCCAAATCCTGGCGTGGTCTCTTCATAGAGCTGGAATGTTGTGCACTGCTGGTTCTACCCCGCCTGCCTCCAACGGGTGAGGTGAGGCCGGAGGTGGGCAGGGATGTGGGGAAGCCTCTGAACAGGAGCAAGTGAGAACCCTTTGCCCCCATCACGCAGGCGAGAGGAGCCACTCTGGGGTCATCAGCTCATGAAGGCTGCACTGAGGCCTCCCAAGGGAGGGAGCAAAACAGAGAAGCCATCCAGTCTGCACATGGCACTGGCTCCCACAGCCGGTGCCTGCACGCAGGTGGCAGTGGGCCCTGGTTAGAGAAGCCACCACCCACTGCACCCAGAGCAGACCTGCTGTTGATCCATTATTGTATCAGCTCGTCGCATTTTCAAAAGCATCCTGGTTTGGAGAAGGAAGTATAAGGTCACACTAGCTCTGATGAACAAGGGCAGGGAAGTCTCGGCCGCCAGCCGGGCGTGCAGCTACAGCACAGAGGCCTGCCTGGGGCACAGCTGGGAAGAAACCTGTGTGTCCCCAGAGGCAGGGGGCCAGCTGGCCAGCGGTAGAAGAGGGCCCGGGAGGGAGCCAGCAGTGGACGCGGGGCCAGGAGAGGTGGGACAGAGGCACGGCAAGGACCCTGCCTGGCCACTGCTGCCCAGAGGAGTGCAAGGGGGTGGCTGCATTCTATCTGGACCTGGGACACTTGAGACAGTCACTCAACCCCCTCATGTCTCAGTGTCTTCATCTGTAAAACATGAGCAAAGCTTTGGGATTACGAGGGTTTAACCACTGAGTGAGACGACCGGCGCACCGTCATTTTGGAAGCCGCAGATCACTGCTGAGCGTGAGCTGTCGTGTTTAGTAGTTTTTGGGAGAAGCAGCCCCCGCAAACCCCAGTGCTGCAGAGAAAGTGGATTGGCCTCTTGGCGTCACCCCGTCTATGTTCCAGCATCTGAAGCCGTTGGGTGCCAAGGGCAGGCCCATGAGCTCTTTTATTTGAACGGGGACCCGATTGTGGATTTGTCGGCAGGGCACAGAGCAACCCCGAAACCCAGCTAAGAGGGTGCAGACACGTGCCTGTGAACACATGTGTGCTCACTCACGCGGTGCCGACCATGAGCACACAGGCTCACACGCATGCACATGGGGGTCAGGCAGCGGGCCAGCTGCCCTGTGAAGTCACTCAGGCGGGCAGTTCTGTGGTGGCCAGCACGGCCGCAATGAGCTGTCAGAACAGGATACTCAACCCCAGCGGTTTTCTTGAGTCGAATTCCGAGCCACGCATCGCGGAGGACAGGGAGCAGGCACGCGAGTTGCTGTGGCCAGACTGGCATCTCCCCACATCATCAGCCTTGAGAGAGTGCTGGGCAAGGAGGGGGGACACCGGGACCAAGCCCGTGCTTGCTGTCCCTCACTGTGGGGCCCCCTAACTGCCACTCGGGCCCAGGTACACCCACAGGCACTGGACCCCGGCCGAGGCCTGGCAGAGAGGAGCAGGCGGGGCGTGGAGGCCGCGGGGAGGAGCAGGCAGGGTGTGGAGGCCTGGCAGAGAGGAGCAGGCAGGGCGTGGAGGCCGCGGGGAGGAGCAGGCAGGGTGTGGAGGCCTGGCAGAGAGGAGCAGGCGGGGCGTGGAGGCCCAGGCAAGGGAGCGGTTGACAGCTGGAAGGAAAGGAGATGGATGCCTGGTTTGCGCTTGGGCATCTTGACTCAGCTTGAGAACCTTCTCCCCAACTCTGGTCCCCGCGGCTCTGGGTGGGAATGGGGCACCCCTGACTCTGGCCCCCGCGGCTCTGGGTGGGAATGGGGCACCCCTGACTCTGGCCCCCGCGGCTCTGGGTGGGAATGGGGCATGGGCATGGGCCGTGGTGCCTCTCACCACAGGACGAGGAAAAGGGTGCCATGTTGGAATTTCCAGAGATGGAAGCTGGGGGGCAGAGGTGGCCAGGGAACAGGAGGGATGTGGTGGGAGTGGGGGGTGGGCCCAGGGCAGGCATCCCTGAACGCCCTGCCAGGCACGTTGCAGTCAGGAGTGGCACAGAAGGATCTGAGCAGACTGAAGGTTGGGACTGGAGGGTCTGACAGTGTGTGGACTCTGAATTGAGGAGGAAAGTAAGGAGTCAGAGAGATCACCATGAGGGCCATTGCGGGTAAAAGCTTGACCTGGCCCAGGATGAGGGGATGCAGCCCTGGGCCGGGCAGCAGTGGGAGGAGCTGACGCAGGGAGAAGGTGGAGTCAACGGCAGCCCTGAGGTTTCCATGCCAGGACCATGACAGAAAGAAGGGGGCTTGGATGAGAGCTGCTTCCGGAGGAAAGATGGTGGCTGGATCTGAGGTTGTGTGTTCGGTCACAATGGGACACACCAGACAACACAAGGGGTGTAGCAGCTCCATGCCAGAGATGGGGAAGCTGAGGCCAAGGGAAATCAAAGGACATTGTCAGGGGCCTCATGCTGGTGTTTCTCCTCTGACGATCCCAGACCCTCTCTTCTTCACTGCCTCTTCTTTGGAGGTGACGTGGGGCTTTCAGGTCCATGGCTTCCATCTGCCCTCCAGCAAGCAGCCTGGAGTTCAGCTGGAAGGAGGCAGCGGGAAGCCAGGCCGAGCAGACCCGTTCCCTGCCCCTTCCAGGCTGCAAGGTCAACAGTGACAGCAGCTGCTCTTCATTGGCCCGACTACGTGGCAGACGGTTTGCCCTGATTTTTTTTTTCTTCTAATTATCCTGACAGCCTAGTGGTAGGAGCAGTATTTTTATTCCCATTTTACAGATGGGAAAATGAAGGCCCAGAGAGGTTGCCTCACCAGAATCCCATAGCAGAGGAGGAAAGAGGCTGGTAGGGTGCCAGGGTCGTCTGGCTGCAGGGTTCAGACCCTTTCCGCATTGCACAGCCCCTCCACGCATGGCTCTTCCGGGACAAAGGAGAGCAAAGAGGTGGTGAGAAGGAGGCGGCAGAAGGCTGTGGCTATGGCTGGGTTCTGCCGTCACCCTCAGTAGCTAGGGGACTAGGCAGGATCTGAGGAGCTGAAGCCAGACATGGCCCATCTGCCTTGGTGTGGGGGACAGATTCTCAGGTGTCCTCGGAAGCCCCACCCACCCCGTGCTCATGCCTTTGTGCAGTCCTCACCTTTGGTGTGGATGGCATCGGTGGCCAGCCCCGGGCCAGTACACTGTGCAGAAGCAGTGGGCCGTCCCTCCCAGGATTACGTTCTGTAAGATTCCATCAGCTAGCGGATTAGCTCTAGATCCCCTCCTTGCTGGCTTGACCAAGTCAGTGGCCATGTTGGAGAAACCCATGTGGCAAGGATCTGC
Organism: Papio anubis; assembly: GCF_008728515.1. Taxonomy (NCBI): domain Eukaryota; kingdom Metazoa; phylum Chordata; class Mammalia; order Primates; family Cercopithecidae; genus Papio; species Papio anubis. The sequence continues at coordinate 421,968 of NC_044987.1, forward strand.
GAGGAGCCTCCAGGAGCTGAGGGCAGTCCCAGCTAACAGCCAGCAAGAAGCCATGGCCCGCAGTCCCACCACCACCCGAGTGAGCTTGCAAGCAGATTCTTCCTCAGTCGGCCCACCAGATGAGAACACAGCCCTGCCAATACTTCACAGCCTTCTGGGACCCTGGACTCCTGACCCACAGGAACTGAAGAGAGCCGGTGGGGGCTGTCCTCTGCCACGTGTGTAGAAATTGGTTAGACAGCAATAGAAAATGAATATACTTGTCTTGGGAGTGGGGACATTTCCTTCCAAAAGTGGGCCTGGGTTTTAGAATGGGCCTAGGGTAAGAATGGAAAGGTAGCAGGGAAGGAGGGCAAAGGAGGTTGGGGGACAAGCACCTTTCAATACCAGACTTGTCCCCCAATCCCAGGCTGGGCTCCAGGGTTCTTTACAAGGACTACTTGCCAGTGCCACGAATCCCAAAGATAGCATGACCCTCAGTAATCCCTATCACGCAGGCAGGGGCCAAGTGGCCAAGTGGTGCTCTGTGTACCATCGTCCTGTCAAGGTTAGCACATTCCTGCCAGACGCCTTCCTCCACTCGGCCAAGCAGAAGCACCCCCACCCCCAGCACCCATCATGACCTGCTGCAGGATGGCTCCTCTCTGGGGTCTTCCACGGGCCTGGCTCCATTGTCCAGCGTCCCACAATCCTTTGTCAGGTTTGTGTCCTTCAGCTAGCCTTCTCTCCAGCTGCTGCTCCCTCTCTGGCTGTCCGTCCCCCTGCAGAGCATCTGTGTGCTCATCCCTGCTCCCCCACCTGCCCCCAGGCGTGCCTCAGCAGAGAGCAGCAGTGTGTGATGTCGCCACACCATGAAGCCCCAGTTCTTGCTTCAGGGCCTCCTGCATGGAAGCTCGGGTGAGTGGATGAACTGCTGCCTGCAGACCACTAGCCACATGATTCAGGGAACTTCAGTGACACCAGCTGGGGCCAACAGTGTATTCGGTTCAGATTCCTGCAGTTAACCAGAATGGACTTTCACTTGCAGAGTTCTACACTAAGCCAATCCCCAGTTTTCATTTTTTACTGAATCATAATCGAAATTGAATCCAAAGATTATTTCTGGAAAAAAAAGAAAAACAAAGGAACTACCTTTAAAAAGTCAGCAAATTACATTTCTGATGCTGGAAGAAAACCAAAGCGTGAAAGTATTCTCTGCACCAAAACAGAACAAAGCTAATACTTCCTTCTGCCCGAGTCCTTGGCTTGGTTGTCCCGGTTAGAAGGGAACAAGATGGGTTGAGATCTGGGATTCACGCTGCCCTTCCATCAGCTGTCCCCAGTGTGAGCCCGCAGTGACCCAGGCTGGGAAGCAGAGTGCAGACATCCCAGGGCCCGAGCCTGCCGCTCTTCCTCCATGAGCGTGGTGAAAGCAGGGTGGGGACAGACCAGCAGTGCCTGCCTGGGAGCACTCGGCCTGACCACTGAGGTAGGCCGTGCAGGGAGTGAGAGGTCAGGGGGCTCTGGCCCTGGAGCAGGGTTGCCCAGTGGGTGGGCATGAGGGTGGGCCAGGGGAGGGTCTACAGGGGGAGGTGGTGTGGGCACGGATGGCACTGGACAAAGGCCAAGGCCAGAGTTTGAGCAGCTCTGCTGGCACCTGACGCTGTGACCTTGGGCCGATCACACAGGCTCTCTGAGCTTTGGTGTCCTCACATGCAAAATGGGGATGAGATCTGTGTGTCTGCCTCATGCCATGGCTGCTCTGAACATCAAGGGACTGGGCTTTATGAAAAAGGGAGTCTTACTGGTTCAATGTAAGATTCAGAGTGGAACCGGCTATGGGACCCCTCCCCAACCCTCTGCAGTCGGTGACCAGGGCAAAGGAGGAGAAAGAGGAGCAGGGGCCTGGGAAAGTGGCTCCTGTGTGGTGTGAGGTCAGTGCCTGTGTCCTGCCGCCCAGCGGGGCTGTGGTGGGCCCGGAGGCGGTGGCGCTGGGGGCCGGAGGGCCAGGGCTTAATGAAGTATGGATTGACTGGGCTGGGAGCTGATTAGCTGTGGCATCAGGCATTTCCTGAGCAGTGCCTGCGGAATCGATACGAATCCGCTGATCCCATTAGGGGCACCTGCAGGTCTGTGGGACAAAGCCTTGCCTCCCTCTCTCTGGGGGCACGCGGGTTCCTGGCTGCCAGGAGACGGTATGAACAGCAGCTGTCTTAGCCAGCAGATCAGCGTTCTGCATCCGGTCCGCACACACGTTGACTGGTGCCTCTGTGATGCCCGGGGCTCCCTCTGCTGCCACCCCTGAGCCCACGCCCTCAAGAGTCGGTGACGCTGGTTCCCAGCCTGTTCCCAGCACTCCCCGTCTCGCGTGTTACTGTCATCACAGGATGTCATGTAAACTGTTGAAACAGCATGCTGAAGTAAATGTGTTGTTTCTATGAAAATTTCATAAGGTGAGTCCAGAAAGAAGTTCTCCAAATTAGGGAAAGTCATATTCTGAAGGGTACTACACTCAGACTGCTCACCAAGTGCCCTTCAGCTCTCGAATCACTTTAAAGAAATCACAGCTGGAGGTGGCAGCAGGACGCTGCGGCGTGGCCGATGTCAGGCACAGACCTGCCTGACCCTGGGTTGGCAGAGCGGAAGTGCTGAGAGCCTGCAAGGATGGGTAGTTTGGATTTGGGGAAAATTAGCATGCACTGTGCGGTCCTGGGGAAACATCATTGTCGGACAACTGGCTCTGCAAGTTACTTAAATTGAAATGTGCGGCGTGTATGTATCGTTGGGGAAGACTCTTCGCCTTAATGGACGTTTTTGATTAACCATTTAACGACCGTTCCCAATCTTACCGGGTAAAAAGGCTTTTATCGTCCTCCGGAGATGAGTACCTTGGACAGTGCCTGAGCTTGTTTGTAACACGCCATGCACACGCATCCAGGCCTTCGGGGACACTTTGCGTTCACACGTCGCCTGCGCTGGAGTGAGCTATGTCATCTCGTCCCCTCCGGACTGAGCAGAGCCTCCCCACCCTTGCTGCTGGATTGCCCACAGAATCCAACCCAGTGCTTTGCCTGCTACAGATGCTCAATTAATATTTGTTGAGTGAAATTAAATAAGCTCCTCGCCTCAGGGACTGAGGCGTTGCTGAGGCCTTCGTGTGAACGCCTGCAGGCTCAGAAGAAAACCTTTCCATGCGTTTAGAATCGCCCAGCCTTGAACCAGCCTTGCACATGCTCCACAGCCTCACACGTTCTGCCCCAGCCTGGGCCAATCAGAGCCTTCCCGTCTGAGTCCCAGACACCCCTTAGTCCTTATTCACAGCCCACAACCCCCTAAAACCCATAGACAGATTCCTCTCTGGAGGTGCCATGGCTCATACCTGTAATCCCAGCACTTTAGGAAGCCAAAGCAGGTGGATCTTTTGAGCCCAGTAGGTTGAGACCAGCTGGACAACTTAGTGACCCCCTCTCTCTACAAAGAAGAATTTTAAATTAGCTGGACATGGCGGCACGTACCTGTGGTCCCAGCTACTTGGGAGGCTGAGGCAGGAGGATCACGTGAGCTCTGGAACTCAAGGCTGCAGTGAGCTGTGATCATGGCACTGTACTCCAGCCTGGGTGACACAGAGAGACCCTGTCTCTCAAAACAAAACAAAATGCCACAGATTCCTGCAGAAAGGCGTTTCCAGCGTGGCCGATCTCCACAGGCATATTGGCCCTTAAGTCAGGACTCGGTTCCACGGGAGGCTGTTTTGTCGGCCCTCTTGCCTTGCCTCTGGCCCTGGGCACCCACTGAGCTACACTTTCCTCACGTAGGACATCCCGTCTTCCTCGCAGAGCCCTATGGTAACCTCCAGTTGCTAAAATGGCAGGATCGTTGAAACGTCCAGCTCAGCCTCCCTACTGTAAAGACGAGGTCAAGGAGGGCAATCAGCATGACCCAGGTCCCGGTGGAGCACCTGCCAGACACATCCAGGCCACCCGCCCACTCCCATGTGCTGCCCCACCCGGGAACCGCCCTCCACTCTCCCACAGGGCAGTGCTCGCTTCCACCTGAGGCTCTGAGGACACCCGGGGAGGGCAGGGCACAGCCTTTTGCGTCTTTACCTGCCGAGACGCCTGAGACATGAGGTTGGTCACAGACATGGTGCAGGTGTCAGGATGGGAGTTGTGACCGCGGCAGGCCTGGGCCCTCCACTCACACACACTGCCCACACCGCATCCTGCCTCCCCACGCTTGCCCCCATCTCCTGGGCTCCCCTGGGTGTGGCCAAGCCACTCCTGTACCTTTGTGCTGATTCTTCTGCCCGACCCAAGTATCTAGAAGCCATTTGGGGTCCTTGCTACCACAGGCAAACTCCACCCTCCTCCAAGCCCCAGGCAGAAGCAGCAGCCTGCAAGAGGGGATCAGTGCCGGCCAACCTTGCAGCCCAGCCTCAGACTGGGGCCCAGAGCTGAGGGCAGGTGCAGCCCACCCCGTTGCCTGGCCCCAGGCCCCCTGCCCAGCCCAGGCATCACGTCCCACGACCCGCCCCCTGCCGGCCAGCTGGCGTTCTCCAGGCTGGGGGCTCTCTCTGTTCTGCTTGATAACCGCCTGGTAATTAGCTCCACGATTTTGCTACTATGCTTATAATAGCCTCCATTAAAGTTATGGGGTTTTCAAGCCATAATGGCTTCCAGAGTAATTAATGCACAACTGGGTTTATTGCTGAGTTTATTTTTAGAGCTTTTCTCCCTCTCTCCCCCTCCCTTTTCTCTCATAGATGTTTTGACCAAAAAGCCTGGATGGGAGCAGAAAGCGTCCCACAGCACCTTGCCCACAGGCCCCGTTCTCCCCTCTTCCTTCCCGCCCCTCCTTCCTGCTGCAGCCTCCAGGCAGGTTCTAGGGCCCCACAGGGGGGCAGCCATCGAAGAGGAGGGTGGCTGTGGTCCAGGCCAGAGGAGGCGTTTGGTCTGTGTGTGGCCCTTGCCCACTCTGCCCCTGGCCCAGGTTCGAGAGGCTTGGGGGTCTGGGACCTCTCGTCCTATGCCCCCGATGACAGCATGGAGCCAGATGGCCTGGATTCGATTCCAACTCCACCATTTCCTCATGGTTGACCTCAGGCAAGTTACTCCCCTTCTCTGGCCTCGATGAACCCACAGGGACCACAGCCATGCTTACTGCGCAGGGCTGCTCTGACGTTGCAGGAGCAGGTGCATGTGAAGAGCTGAGCCTCATCTTCAGACACCCCTCATGCTATAGGAAAGTTTGTGTAAACAACAGTGCAAGCAGGCACAAGGGAGGCCGAGCAGGTGCCAGAGTGGGTGGGGGCTGAGAGGCTGCCCCAAAGGGAAGGGAGTGGCCCACAGGGACTGAGCTGGCATGGCACTCGTCTTCTCTCCTTGGCTTTCTCCATCCTGGTGTTAGAACCTTCACCAAAACCAGGAGCACTTGAGAAAGCTCCTTCGAGCGTCTCCGAGAACACAGAAGAAATCTTCCTGGACATTTTTGAAGCCCCAGCCAGGCCCAGCCTCCCCATCCTTCATCAGCTGTGGCCTAAGATCACACCTGCCAAAACGTATCTTGACACACAGCTCCATGCAACTCCAGCAGTGGCCTGGGTGCGGAGGGACAGGCTAAATCTGGGGAATGTGGCACGAGGTCACCTGCATCTCAGAACACAAGGCCCAGCGGGCATCCCGTGTGCAGTTCTAGGCTCTGTCCCTCACTGGGCCAGCAAAGAGGAGTTTGTCGGGGGACACAGACGCACACAGCCTAGAATGTCCACTATCTCCTACGTGCCTGTGACACTGAACCCCAGTGGATCTTCCACTCCCCAGGGAATGGGTGGGGGAGACTCTCTGGGTAGAGGGGGCCTCTGACGGCAGGGTGTGGGCAGGGGATGCCGGCCGTCCCAGGAAACCGCAGTGCTCCTTAATGGAAGACAGATCCTGGTCTTCCACAAGGCGTCAGAACTATTTGGAGAGAGGACCCGGCGAGGAGGGGAAAACACACTATTTTGGAAACTCAGGGGCTAAAAATCCTCCTCGGTCACAGTGCTGGACTCTGCCTGAAATGGTGAGCACACGTGAGCTGGGGCAGGAGCAGGCAGCACGGTCCCCAGGTGAGGCGCTGTCCCTACCCGACACTGGGCACTGGGACAGGTGAGCACAGCGAGGCTGGCTGGGCTGCCCGAGGCTGCCTGCCCTCCCCATCACCCCCACGGGTCCCTGCTGCATCATGCATGGTGCTTAGCACAGAAGTGAAAAGGGAGGAGAAGAGGATGTGACAGTTTCCAAGGTGGTCAGGAGGTCTCTTCACCCAGTGTCCTTGCCATGTGAGAAAACAGTTCCCAGGGACGCTACCAGTGGACCCTCTGCAGGACTGAGGAGTCCCAGTGGCTCATTCTCCTCACTTGGGTCCCCTGCTGCCGTCATTTTGGAGGACTGTCTCCCCTCAATGTGGCAGCCCCTGCGGGGACCCCTCTACTCCTTGCTGCTGCCCAGCCCAGCCCCTGGTGCTGTGTCCTGCACGGAGGAAGGCACTCTCCCACTTCCCCCAGGGCCCATCCCAGAAGCATCTCTTCTTTGTCCTCAAAAGACTGTCACCAAAATGCAAATTGAAACCACAGTAAAAGACTGTCTCACACCAGTCAGAATGGCTATTATTAAAAGCCAGAAAATATTAGATGCTGGTGAAGCTGCAGAAAAAAGGGAATACACATCCTCTGTCGGTGGGAATGTAAATTAGTTCAGCCACTATGGAAAGCAATTTGGAGATCTCTCAAAGAACTTAAAACAGAGCTACCATTCTAGCCAGCAGTCCCATTCCTGGGTATATATCCAAAGGAAAATAAAGTGTTTCACAAAAAGAGAAAAAACCTGCCGCTGTGTGTTCATCGCAGCACCATTCCCAATAGCAAAGGCATGGAATCAATCCAGGTGCCCATCAGTGTGGACTGGATAAAGAAAACATGCTGCATATACAGCAAGGAATGCTACACAGTCATACAAAAGGACGAAATCATGGCCTTTGCAGCAGCATGAATGCAGCTGGAGGCCATTATCCTAAGCAAATTAACGCAGGAACGGAAAACCAAATCCGGTGTGTTCTCACTTACAAGTGAGAGCTAGACATTGGGTACTCATGACTGTAAACATGAGAAGAATAGACATTGGGGACTGTAAAAGGAAGGGCTGAAAATGACCTATTGGGTACTATGCTCGTACCTGGGAAATGGGATTCATCATACTCCAAATCTCAGCGTCACATGCAATATGCCCCGTAACGAACGTGCACGTGTACCCCCAAATCTAAAAGGTTGAAATTATTTTAATGTAATAATTTATGGTACATATATGGTAAAAAAGAGAGAGAGAAAACCTCTCACCCCTTTATCCAGGCTTTGATAAGTAGCTGGCATTTTAGGGCTGCATGGGAGGTACCGTTTAATTCTGAGAATGACCTTATGAGGCAGGGAACCACAGTGCCCCATTTTACAGATGGGAAAATTGTGCATGGAAAACGGAAATGACTTGCAAAGGTCATACAGCCTGTGGGTGGCACAGCTGGGATTTAAACCTGGTGTCTCTGCAGTCTGTGCTTCTGCCCCCTGCGCCCTCCTGACTTTCATCAGTGGAGCAGCGCCACGGCCCTGTGCCTGTGGGAAGGACAGAGCCCATTCCACTCAAACAGGCAGAAGAAGAGGTGCTCAGGGGATGGACGGCTGAGGCTCCATTGTGGAACCCCAGACGCTGTGTGTCCCAGAGCAGGGCCCGGCCTTGCTGGCATCCATTCCTGGGCCTGGGTCTCTGGCTATCTGCTTCTGCTCTCTCTTGCAGGTGTCCACCCCCCAGGGTTCCTGACCCCTGCTGCTGGACAGTGACCCCTTCTCAGACTCCAGTCAGGCCGGACTCTCCAAACCTGCTTCCGCAATGGGTGGGTTGTGAGTGCTGGTAAGACCTGCTAGCCAACATTCAGCTGCTCTGCCCTCTCCATGCCTGGCCGGCCCGGCCCATGCCTGTTCTTTTCTCCCCTGTGCTGCCGCCGCCCGTGGCCACCCCTCTCCTGAACTTGCCGCCACTCAGGTAATGAGGAGCCGTGGGTGCCGCCAGCCTTGGAGATGCCGAAGAGACGGGACATCCTGGCGATCGTCCTCATCGTGCTGCCCTGGACTCTGCTCATCACGGTCTGGCACCAGAGCACCCTCGCGCCCCTGCTCGCGGTGCATAAGGGTGAGGACACAACGCAGGCCCTGCCTGCCCAGCTGGGCCTTGGTAGTGACAGTGACCACAGCTGACATGCAAGGGTTCTTGCTTGTACTCACTAAGCAGCTGGGAGGAACCACCGGACCATCTAGGCCCCTTCGTGAGACTTGCACCCCTTTGGGAATGGGAAGCTAATGGAAGCTGCCCACACAGTTTAGAGAAGTCCGGGATGGTAGGTTGGCAGACACCAAGACAACCACCTTGAAAGAAGAGCTTGTCACTCTCAGCACCCAAGGGGAGGGGGCACACCGTGCTCCTGGGGAAGTGCTGGCGTCCGAGGTGGGAAGTGCTGGGGTCCGAGGTGGGAGGTGCTGGGGTCCGAGGTGGGAAGTTCCGGGGTCCGAGGTGGGAAGTTCCGGGGTCCGAGGTGGGAAGTGCTGGGGTCCGAGGTGGGAAGTTCCAGGGTCCGAGGTGGGAAGTGCTGGGGTCCGAGGTGGGAAGTGCTGGCGTCCGAGGTGGGAAGTGCTGGGGTCTGAGGTGGGAAGTGCTGGGGTCCGAGGTGGGAAGTGCTGGGGTCCGAGGTGGGAACTGAAGGGAGTGGGAGGTTTTAGTGTGGTTTTGGTAGGAAAGGAAGTGGTTTTCATAGGAAGGGAAGGGCCAAGCACGGTCAGCAGCTGAGCTGGCTCAGAATTGCATAGTCTGAAGAATGTCAGTGGGTTTAGGATACGGGCGTGGTTTCTAATTGTCTGGTATCACCCTGGGGTGGTTTAGGGCAGGGGAAGATTGGCTTGGGTGGGAGAGCTCCATAACGGTGGTGGGTGTGAGCTCTAGATCAGGTAGTTTGCATATGAAAAGTGTGTTTGCAGGCAGGTGTACACTGTCACTAGGAATTAGCTAGTCCTGGGAGGGGCAGTCCCTCCCAGATCTGCAAGGCCCCCAAGATGTCAACGCATCTTAAAATACAGAACAACTTAAAACACACACATCATTAATACACACACACACAGAAAGACGCGTACACAGCTTCACATGCCATTTCATGACATGCAAGGAAAGCGACCGTTCTGCAGTGGATGGTCAGGGGGGATAGGATTTCTGGCCTGCAGTGTGTTTTAAACCCTTTCACAGGGAGTATAGTGTTTGCTTCTCTCTTTTTCCTGCACAAGAAACCCTGGTCTAGTGCTACCTGGTGGAAACACGGCTGGAGAGAGGAAAAGTCCATGAAGAACTAGTGGAAGAACTCGGGGGAGAACCCCCTTCCCCTGGCTCTGGCTCCTGGGTTGCCTTTGCCTCTCACACAGAGCTCTCCACACCCAAACCTGCCATCACCCCACAGCTGGCTGCCCCAGCTCCTCAGCACTTTGTCTCGTGCTCTCTTCTGCCCGCTCCCCCACTTACATGCACAGACTCAACACGTGGGGTCAGGCAGCTGCTCTCCGTTTGCAGTGTGCATGACATTTACCTGGCAGTGTGATAAACAAGACACCCAAGTCCACGCAGAGAGAGGTGGTGAGTGCCTGTAACCCCAAGATGCAGGCAGTGTCCAAAACTCACAGCCTGAAGTCGTGCTGCTCCACACAGTCAGATACCAGGTCCTGCACACCCCTAGCTGTTCCTGAAGCTTCCATGAGGAAGGGCCAAGCTCAAGATTGCGGCAGCCGACTGCCCATGGCTGCCACTTAGCGCCTGTCTTCCTAACATCATCCTCTCCTCCTGACTCTAGCGCCTCTTCTCAGTGCTTGTCAGTTTAGAATCATTGTTATCTTGCAAATACATCACTCCAGAGGGGTTAAAGCTACTATATATAAAGCGACATGATATCGTGTCGATTGCTTTCTTGGCAGAGCTCCAGCGCTGGAGACGTCAGGCTGTTTGCTAAGCACTGATGGTGCTGCGTGAGGCTGGGGACTTGGCACTCTGTCTCCAGAGCATGCCAAGAGCGAGCGAATGAAAGCTGCCGCTGAGTGAAGTTAGGGTCACCAGGAGGCCGTTAGGACCCAAAATTGCAGACACCCTGAAGCCAACGGCAAGGGCAGAGCCCAGGAGCACAGGCAGTAGCTGTGCCCTCATGTATGGGGACTTTCCCAGGGCACAGGTCCTCTGTGGGCTTGGGATGATTGAGGTGACAGAGAACTGGACCAACTGGTTCTAAACCTCCTCCCAAAGCTGCAGTTTCCAATACTTTACTGCTCATAGGATAAATTAAACTTTCTATCCAGGTCAGAACCCTAGACACCCATCCCGCTTTCTTCCACCTTGCTCTTCTCACAGTATGACCCCAAACTCCTCTAAGCAGTCCCCTTTGAGTGACGGCATCTCCGCTGGTCACCTCCCCCGGCCCTCAGAAATTGCTGTGTGCCTTGTACCATTTGCCCGTGAGAACTCCTGAAGACCTGGGTCCGTTCATATGGTCTCCACGCTAGCGTCCCACATGCCCCGCATGCTGCTGATGACAGTGGTGGCCAGAAAGAGGCAGCAGAAGAGCTGATGCCCAGGGTCCTCCCCTTTGGTGTGACTGGCTCGTTCTGTCCCCACTGATTGCCTGAAGCCAGAAGGAAGCAGAGTTGGCCACTGCCCTTCCACAAGAGAGGAAACTGTGCCTGGCAGTGCTCTCAGCCCTTGGCATGTGTCGACTCATTAATCCACGTAATAACTTGATAAGTTCGATGCTATTATTAGCTCCATTTTACAGTCGCTGAAATTGAGGCATCAGAAGCTAAGCAGGTTGCTCAAGGGCGTAGGGTTTGTAACGGCAGAACTGGGCAGGGTCTCAGCCCAGGCGTTGGGATTTCTTACCTTTACCACCCGGCGGTAAGCTAGGACAGTGAGGGCCACACCGTCGCTGGTGCCTGAGCCCTTCCGATGGAAGGACAGAATTTGGAGAGAAGGGACGCATGGAAAACAAGAATCCCAATGGCCATGATTTCTCCTCTTGCTAGGACTGCTAGATCTACATATATCTTGGCAACTATGGGCAAAACCCACAAGAATAAAATGCAGTTAAATAGGAAGTTCAGCACCAAGATTCAGAGAATGCCTTACCTAAGGCCAGGAGGGCAGAGGCCCCACTTGACGGGAGGGATTGAGAACTCCGGGAGCTGCCTCAGGCTCCTGCCGGCCGCAGTGTGCTCTGGCTGCTGCAGCAGTGGTGCGGCCCTGGGGCTTTGTGGCCTCCAGGCCACAGTGGGACAGTGCCACGTGCTCTGCTAGCCCAGCCCTGTGCGGAGCAGCGTGGCCAGCTCCCTCCAGACGAGGAGGGCAGGGGAGAGGAGGGCCAGGATGCCTTTTCATAGGAAAATCAGCGCATTTAGGAACTGAGGATGCAATCTTGGAATATGGGCAGCTGCACTCAACTAGCTAGAGGGCTGCAAAGGTGAGAAGGACGCGGTTATCTCTGTGTCATCAGAACTGGGACCCTCACAGAGAGGATTCCAGGGCTGCAGGTTTCAACCTTGGAGCTAACAGGTCCAAGGCAGGGGTCTGAGCAGCCCCTGCAGGGGAGGAAGAGGGTGCCCCGGCAGGGTGGGGGACGTCCTGCTCTGAATCTGGGGCCACAGCCAGCGCTCTCCTCCCCGCATCGCCTGTCTCCCAATCCGCAGATGAGGGCAGCGACCCCCGACGCGAAGCGCCGCCCGGCTCGGACCCCAGAGAGTACTGCATGTCCGACCGCGACATCGTGGAGGTGGTGCGCACCGAGTACGTGTACACGCGGCCGCCGCCGTGGTCCGACACGCTGCCCACCATCCACGTGGTGACGCCCACCTACAGCCGCCCGGTGCAGAAGGCCGAGCTGACGCGCATGGCCAACACGCTGCTGCACGTGCCCAACCTGCACTGGCTGGTGGTGGAGGACGCGCCGCGCCGGACCCCGCTGACCGCGCGCCTGCTGCGCGACACCGGCCTCAACTACACGCACCTGCACGTGGAGACGCCCCGCAACTACAAGCTGCGAGGAGACGCCCGCGACCCACGCATCCCGCGGGGCACCATGCAGCGCAACCTGGCCCTGCGCTGGCTGCGCGAGACCTTCCCGCGCAACTCCAGCCAGCCCGGCGTGGTGTACTTCGCGGACGACGACAACACCTACAGCCTGGAGCTCTTCGAGGAGGTGCCGCGGGGCCCCGGCTGCGGGGCGTGGAGGGGCTTCCCGAGGAGGGGCTGTGGGTGGGGAGGCTCGCGCAGGGGGAGCCCGGGAGGCGGTGCCGGGCTGGGAGCGGGGCAGGCAGCAGAGAGCCAGGGAAAGCACAGAACTGCGGGCTACAGCATCCCCCACAATTAGGGGGAAGGCAGGTGGCTCTGGAGCCCCTAAACCATATTCTTGGCCCTAGAGGTCTCCTCTGAATGGGTCTGTGAGTAGGTCATTCTGCGTGACTGCCAGAAACCTCTTGGGTGGAACAGTTGGAGCCTGCCTGAGTATATGGGCTGTGCTAGTCTGGGGGAGAAGGGGAGTCATTTCACACTCTGAAGTGGGCAGACCGAAAGGTTTTACACAAGGGAGAAAACAGCAGCAGGGCCATGTTGAAAAGGTGAAGACCAGGCTGTCTGAGAGGTCAGATCTCGCCGGCAGCCCAGGGCAGCTTCTCCTCAGGTGCCCAACCCATGGGACGGGGCCCTGGGGGCAGGGCTGTACTGGACCCCCCTGGGTGGCCTTGGCTGGCCATGGGCATAGAGGTTGCTGAAGGATGTCGCCTCCCATGGGCACGGGAGTCCGTCCACATCTGCAGTGCGGGCGCCCTGACTCTGGACCCCCCACTTGTAGATGCGCAGCACCAGGAGGGTGTCCGTGTGGCCCGTCGCTTTCGTGGGTGGCCTGCGGTACGAGGCCCCACGGGTGAACGGGGCAGGGAAGGTGGTCGGCTGGAAGACGGTGTTTGACCCCCACCGGCCATTTGCAATAGACATGGCTGGATTTGCAGTCAACCTGCGGCTCATTCTGCAGCGAAGCCAGGCCTACTTCAAGCTGCGAGGTGTGAAGGGAGGCTACCAGGAAAGCAGCCTCCTTCGAGAACTTGTCACCCTCAATGACCTGGAGCCCAAGGCAGCCAACTGCACCAAGGTGAGACCCTCCACAGCACTGACAGCTGTGACGCACGCGTCTCCAGCACAGCCACACCCTCCCTACAGATCGGGAGAAGGAAACAGAGGCCTCAAAATAGCCTGGGCTTTCTGAAACCCCTCCCCAGGAAGGCCGTTTATCACCTGGAAGGCAGCGACACGGTGGACAGGCAGGGAAAGGGAGAGCAATGGCCACCAGGGAGTTATAACCTCCCACAAAACAGCTGTGCTCCAGGACGTCCCTGCTGAGCTCTCATGCACACACACGTGCCTATGCATGCACACATGTGCACACATATGCAGATGCACACGCATGCACACATGCACTTGCACACACATGCACATACACACATATGAACATGCAGACATAGGCACACACACACACACACGGGAAGTCTTGGGGCTTCTCTTTCCTGTAGCTCTAGACTTCCCATTTCCTGCAGGTGTTCTGAAGGCATCACATGTACAAACAGCAAAAATGACGGGGTAGTCTGGAGCCACAGAAAATAAATTTTAAACAATTGAGAAAATCTTGATGGAACAATTGGAAACTCCTGAAGGAAAGGGAGGGGCAGGAGAGATGTTTACACGGCGTGGGAGGGAGCAGGGAGGCAGCGGAGTGAGGTCAGGGGCCTGTCCCACCGTGTTTTGCATCTCTGGGCACACAGATCCTGGTGTGGCACACACGGACAGAGAAGCCAGTGCTGGTGAATGAGGGCAAGAAGGGCTTCACTGACCCCTCGGTGGAGATCTGAGCTTCAGGACGCAGGTATGGGCGTGACGAGGGTGGGCCACACACTGGGCAGAACGGCACCAGGTTGGGCCAAATCAACTGTCTTATGCTTTTCCTCTTGGGCTTTCACTGTGGAGGACACGGCAAATGTGGGCAGGAGGGGAGGCCTCACCACGGTCCCCTTCCCACTGGGCCACCTGAAAGTCCCCAGGCATTAACTTTCACCCACACAGTTGGGTCCTTCTCTGCCACCAGACTCTTCAGAGGGCGTCGCCTTGCAAACACCTTGCTGCTTGTTCTGCTGGCAGTGACGCCTGCACCCCATAAGGCACTGCCATTCAGACTCTCGCTGGCCAGGGTCTGTCCCCCTAAGTCTGCCTCTTCCCCTGTGGATTCCTTCACCACATGGCCATGGCGAGGACTCACGGACTCGCTGCTCCACAGCAACGAGCCACGGCTGTCATAGTGAGAGGTAGCGCAGAGTGACAGCACGGACCCAGAGCCCACCTCAGCTCCCAGGACCCCTGCTCTTCACTGTTTGACCTGACTTGACTTTTCTGGGCCTCAGTTTCTTCATCTGTGAAGTAGGTTGCTGAGGGCACCTAGAACAGTTCATGGCACATAAGTCTCATCAGTGTGGCTATTTTTATTCGAGTCTTTAAAGCCTTCTCTGGAAGCAGGCCACAGGATCCACCTACACTTCAGAGGCAAAAAAATGATGTTGAGAGAAGCTAAATGAATGTTCCAAGGTGACACACTGGCACAAGTGAATTGTGCCGGGTGGTTGGCAAAGCCAGGCATTTTCAGGGGCTTTACTGTGATCTGATTCTGTCTCTTCAAAGCAGCTGGTACTCCAGACTCCCTGCTCTAGGTTATGCCAAACAGAGGTTGGGGCCTGAGACAGACATTTGTCCTCTTGCCCTGGAGCTAAGCAACAGCTTCTGTATCATGTTTGTATCCCCCTGCCTGCAGGGGACCACAGGGCGTCACTCAGTCACCTTGGCCGGTGCCACTTAGAATGCGTCTGTACAGAGCCTCACTCCTGCCTCCTGCCCTCACTGGGCCCTTACTGCCCTCACTGGAGCACCTTCCCCACCTGCCTCCCAGAAAGGCCCCCACAGGACCTGGGGGCCTGGGCTTTGCAGAGGTCCTGGTGGCCCTGCCTGGCCGTTCCCTCTCCAGCCCCATCCTCAGCCGACACCTCACTCATTCCTCCTCTCCCCTCACAGGAGCCTCCTCCTCAGACCCTGTTCTTGGCCTTCCATCCTCTCCCCACGGCTGATGGTCCCTCCAAGGCCGACTCCTAAGGAATCACCATCACCCTCCTTTTATTCTGGGGGCTTCTGAGAGAGCCCAGCCTGATGCCAGGACAAAGGACAGAGAATTTAAGCACAGAAATCCCAGACCTGTTGTTCTCTCCAACCAGCGTGACCAGGGCCCGAGAGACCTGATGGCCAGGGTGGGGTGTCCAGCACCAGCCAAGCCGGTGCTCCAGCGCACCTCCCCAGAGCTCCCTGCACTGACGGGGCTGCAGGAGCAGGCGCAGAGGGCACCCACACCGGCCCTGCAGTGACGCGGGGCGGGAGGGAGATGAGAAGACCCTGCAGTCACGTGGAGCATGGCCCCCCCCTGGCTCCCTGTCCCTGGGCCCAGGCCTACCACACAGGACACCCAGCCAGGGAATTCTGAAGACCAGAGAGCAGCCCACGGGCATCAGGAGTGCTCTGCTCCTCTCCTCGGTCCCTGCTCTTCCCGAGGGCTGCCCCCAAATCAGACATACCTCTGTGGCTCTCCTCTGGTTCATGTTTACAGAGCATAAGGCCGTCTTTGATCCCAACAGGCACCCAGCCCTGCATGGGGGGAACTGGGCCTAATAGGCACCCCCTGTACCTCAGGCTGTGGCAGGAGCAGAGTCCCCTCCTCCGGCCCCTCTTTCTTTACCCCTTCTCCTCCAGCACTGGCAAAGGGGTGGGCTCAAGAGCCAGCACAGGTCACTGCCTGACCTGGATTAAGAACCCCACGGCCCCACTGTCCACATACTGCCTCGCCACCGCCCACTGCCCACCTCGGCTGCTCGGCCCCTCGGCTGGACTGGACTGGGGAGGGAAGGCGCCTTTTCCTGCAGCTCTTCAGAGCCACAGACCTCAGGGTGCAGTGAGCCTGTCTGTGGTGGGCAGTGGGCAAGGTGATGGGCGGTGGGCAAGGCAGTGGGTGGCGCGCAAGGTGGGACCTCCTGCAGCCTGGAAAAAGGAGGGAGGCCAAGGCCAAGGGCTAACTCTCTCCCGCCCCCGGTCTGAGGAGGAAGGACTCTGGAGTAGCAGAGGGACTGGGGAAAAGAGGGCAGGGGCTGGTGGGACACTGAGCAGGAGGGAGGCCTGAGCACACTGCTTTGGAAATTATTCTAAACACAAAAAAGGGAAAGAAAATGTTACTTTTCCCTAAGTCAGGAGCATGCAAAGCTAGCCCACCTCATGTCCAGCTGTCCACTTTCCACCCTAGAGAAAGAACAGTGTGTCTCAAGCTGCTGCCCTCCCCAGGCCTCCCAGGCCCGCTGGAAAGGGCTCTGACTCCCCCTGGCCGGCCGGGCTCTCTGGTGGCGATCTGGCTCATTCTCCTGCAAGTTGGAAGCACAATTTTCCCCCCAAGTGGAGGAAAAGGAAGGGGCCCAGCCTACTGAAGAGGTGTTTACTTTTTAACTAACAGCCTCCCACCCCATTACGACTCACCAGGACAGGTCTGAGGGCCATTCAGAACCCACTCCTGAGTGGGTGGGTGGGTGGGACTCAGTCCGGAGACCTAACATTCAGAATATAGCATTGGTTGCCTATTTTGAGATGGATTTAATCTCCCACAGTATTCATGAGACCATCTGATGGAATCAGATCCCTGAGCCACCTTGCAGGACGTTTTCCCCAACCTCTTACACCCTGAATGTCACTTTGGAAACCAAGCCCTTGGAAGCAAGTGGGGTGGCATGGGAGAGAAGGGAGGAGGTGGGCACAGGTGGTGAACTTATGCGTGGGCGCTCTACTGCCTCACTCACAGAAGCCAGCCCTGAGTGCCAAGGTCAGCTTGGCTGGTCTGAGGCCACCTTCTTAGCCAAAAACCCAGGGTTCATTTTCAGGAAATTGATAATGAACAACAAAATGGGGACTTCCTTTGGCAGATGCTAGGTCAGTTGTTTTCACCTAATATCCTCTTTTAGCTGCATGTATATTTATTTATAATTATAACCCTGGTGGACTGCAGCCTTCATCCTTGTTGGGAATGAGTTTGTTATAAATCAGAAATGGGTCCATGATGACGATTGTTTTCCAAACCCAGTCTGTTCCCTACTCCTTCGCTGGCAAACCCCACCACACAGGAGTGAGGCCAGGGGCTAGGAGTTCCAAGAACAGAGGCTGGGGTGAGGGTGGCACCCAGGCAGCTGCATCTGGTCTGTTTTAATTTAACTGTATTTAATTTGCTTTCAAAATTAAAAGTCAAATACAGTTTTTAACAGTCCTAATCCTCTTCAGCGCTGCCTTATTTTACTGTCATTTATTAATTTAGCTACCCAACAAGTATTTATCAGGTGCCTGTTATGAACAGGCATTATTCTAGGAGCCGGAACACAGCAGTGAAAAAACAAGGCTCTCGTTTTCACAGAACTGACCTACTGACGAGATGAGACAGGCAATAACGAATACGTGTTATTTCAGATGCAATCTGTTGTATGGAGAATGAGGCTGAGTTGGGGAGACAGAGGGTAACAGTGGAGAGGGGTCAGTGCTCTGCAGGGTGGCCAGAAAGGCCTCCCTGATAAGGTGACATTGGAGCAAAGCAGCAACACCCTGACATGCAGCTCCCTGGGTCCAAGAAGAAAGAACTCTCAGCAGGTGGAACAAGCGTTGCTCAGCCTGCTTATAAATCAGCAGGAAGGCTCAGCCGACTGGGTGGGGATGGCTGGGGCAAGCAGTGAGGGATGCGGTGGGCATGGGAGGAGGGAGTCCTCAGGCATCAGGTGAAACCAGAAGGCAATGGGGGGTCCAGTACGGAGGACTAACATAATCTATCCATCTCTCAGAAGAACTGCCCTGCGCCTGCACAGAGGATAAATGGAGAGGGCAAGGACAGGTGGAGACGTGGCTCCTGCAATCATCTAGGCCAAGATGCAGTGGGCTGAGTGGGGGCATGGGGTTGGGGCAGAGAGCAGCAGTCAAATTCTGAACGAGTTTAGGAGGCAGAGCCAGGAGGATCTGCTGCTGGATTGGATGTGGGAGATGAAGAGAGGGGTCCAAAATAGCCCGAGACACAGAACAGCACTGCCGTTTCCAGATACGGGGCTGCGTGCAGGAGGGGTAATGTGGGGAAACGGAGCTCTGTGTCAGGTGCCCGTTAGACACATGCAGAAGAAAAGGAGCCCCCACGCGCCTGGAGCTCAGGTGCAGGCCAGCATCGGCAGGCGCGGGTGTCGAACCTGTTTACAAACCACAGGTGTCACGGGTGAGACCCTGTGCAGTGAGTGTGGACAGAGGAAAGAAACAGCCCAAGGAGTGGGCCAGAGACCCCCAGTATTCAGAGGCTGGATATGAAGAGGGATCCTCCAAAGAGACCTAGATGAGGCCATACCATGTGGAAGATATGGACAAATCTTTAGTCAACGCTGGAGAATAAGCTCTGCCAAGAGGTGCTTTGGTAGAGAAGCCGAGGAGTCAACTGGCAAAAAAGAAGGGCAAGAATAAGAAGCTGGTGTAGGAAGACCTCACTTAGGAAACCAGTGTGTCCTGCTCAGTTCTTCGTGGAAGTGTGATCCACTTTACAGGAGGATTTGCAGGAAGGTTCCCTTCCATTCGAGTTCCATCACTTTCTGACAGAACCCAGCTCATACACAGCTTTGCAGAAGCACACACCCAGGTAAAGCAGGGCAGAAGACCCTGCACCTGGCTCAGGCCACACCCAAGTAGCCCGGGTCTCAGCCACATCTTAGCTCCGTGCTTGTCGTTCCAAGGCAGTTCCAGAAGAACTGGTGAGTTTGGGCAAAACCAGGGACTCTGCCTCATCTTGTCCCCAAGCCACTGTCCACATGCTTCCCTTTAACAAGCTCCATTTAATAAGCCCTTGACCTGGCTCAGCTGCTGGGCTGCACATCACGAATGTCCCCTGCACCTCCCCCTGGGCAGCCACACGGGCAGCAAGCCTGCTGGCCTCAGTGAGCTCCACGGCTTGCCATCCCCCAGCCCACCTTCACGGGGCTCCCAGAGCTCTTGCCGTGCAGGGGATGTGTGTGCTACCTGACTTTCTGTTACTGGAGATAATTTGGTTTTGGCAGTAGATGCCAGATGTAGTTTGTGAAGCAAAACTCAACCCCGCAGTTAACTCATATGTAGCGCCCTTGACTGCCTGGCAGATTCTTACCCCCGCCCACCAGCATGAGAATGAATTTGCATTTGACCTGTCCTCTCCCGGGCGCTTCCAATCCAGCGACATTTTAAGGGGAGTCGGGGTCAGGAGGGGAGTATGAGGCCAGGATCATGGCCCACCCACCCCAGGGACGGTCCCCGTCTGTACCCCCGAGCGGCAAATGGGGCCCCATGGGAACCTGACCGAGAAAACGAAGCTCTCACACAGCCTTCCCCTCTGGCACGAGTGGCACACATGACTGGAGACTATCACCAGAGGGGGTGTGATTCAACGCTACAGCTTTACTGCAACTCAGGACAGTGAGCCCCAGCCAGGTGTTGGGCTGAGCCCCAGAGCAAGGCTCAAACACGGACGTGGACACACTGCGGAGGAGGCTGCTCCGCCCCTGCTGCTCCGCGTGGGCGGTGGGGGGTGGGGGCCACTGAGCTGGGCCTTCTGTCCCTCCTCCCTGGATGTGCAGATATGGGCCATGGCTTCTGCCAGGACCCACATGTCATCCTCACTGAACACCAGAGACACTCGCTGACTCAGGAAGACGCAGGGCTGAGGAATTCGGTTTCTCCGGCCCAGCCTGTCACCCTGTGGGAAGCAGCGAGTGGGAAGGGAAAGGGGAAGTCACATGTTTCTCACGCTGAGTTCCTTCCAGAATCCCAAAGAAGGCTCAGAAGGTTGTGAAGGAAGAACAGAGTCAGCTCAGGTGAGACATCCCCTCCCCACCCTCTACACTGGTGACACACCCAGCATTTCGGGGATAAAAAGGGGCTCTGAGGGATGTGACCAAGCCTCCCAAGAACCAGCAAACAGCACGCCTGAGTCCAGCAGATGCTCGCAGGGCTGTGACTTCCGGTGCAGGGGCGTGTTTCAGCACTTTCTCTGAGGGCCAAAGGCTTGGCGATCTGACTAGCTGCTCCCACCCTGGAGACCACCCTAGAGACAGCCCGACAGCCTCGCACGAGAGCAGGGCTGCAGGAAAGGCGTCATCAACAAAGCCAGGCCCAGAGCTGTCCCACCTTTCCCTGCAGGTTCAGGCTTTTCAGCTTAGGTGGGGGCAGACTGTAGCCCCCAGTCCCTGAGGTTGCAGGGGAGGGGTGGGGCAGCAGCCACGAGGCTTCAGGTCAGGAGGCGGCGGCAGTCTCCCACGGGCACCAGCAGGAGGGGGTGCCACCGCTCACTTAATGTACTGGTTCCTGCCCAGGTGGGGGGTTTCCGTGAACTGTAGTGCAGGGCCCGCCATCGTCTCCTCAAAAATGATGACCTGTGGAGAGAGGGCCCAGCTGGGAGGGCAGCTGAGGTCTGTCCTGGTGCCAGGGGAGGTGCTGAGAGGTGGCAAGGTCAGAAGGAGAGGGTTTGGGAACCAGGCTGGAAGGGACAGGGACCAACAACTCGTCCGCAGCGAGGAGGAGGGAGGAAGAACCCGCTGGCACACCCTCCACCCTGAGGGAAGGCTCCCTGGGAGGGCAGGTGGGCAGGGCATCTTGGGGAACAAGAAGGGGCTGGAAGCTCCCACCTGGTTGATTCCGCTGCTCAACCAGGGACCTGGGAGGTACAGTGTCTTCTGGGGTCCAATGTTCCAGTAACGTCCAAGGTTCTGGCCATTGATGAATACAACCCCCTTCTCCCAGCCCTTGAAACAGAGTGGGAAGGGTGTTCATCTACCACGAGAGCCACAGCAAAAGTGGAGGGAGACATACACCATGCGTGCTTCTCTCAGGTCCAGGAGACCAAAGCGAGCTGCGGCTGGACAGCCATGAGGGTGAGCAGGTGGGATGCTCTATTTCCTGTGCCCCTAGTGCCACTGCCACGCTTCTCAGTGCCCCTAGTGCCACTGCCACGCCTCTCAGGCATGGTCCCCAAGCTCAGACTGCACGTGGGAAGCATGAGGTGGTTCTGCTGTGAGCCCACTCCCCTGGCCCAGGGAGTCTCCAGCAGCCCTCTCAGACCCTCTGGGCACAGAAGCCACCAAGGGCTCTCGCCAAGCTCATGTGGCTTTGGCTCAGAGCCCTCCAAGGCGGGAGGGACGTAGGAGAACCCGGCAGGGAAAGGGGGTTACCAACCTCCAGCTTTAGAAAGGTGTCACAAGGGGTGGAGCTGATGGACAAGCTACCCAAGAAGAAAGCAGGCAATGTGGGTGTTTCTGGGAGGGAACTCCATTTGTCCAGGCCGAACCTAAGGACAGAACACAGGGCAGGAGACGGAGGAGGACCTTCCCTAGATCTGGTCCCAGTCCTGCAGCTAATTCCCCATCCATGGCCCCCCCCCGCCCACCACCCTTAACCAGGACACAGAATGGCAGCAGGGTAGGATGCTGGGAATTCCTAGTCTGCAAACGTGGCTTCTAGCGCGCGTGCCACCCCTCACGTCAGCCAGCCGATCTGGTCCCTGGGGCCATTCACACCTGGGTGTGGGCCAGGCTACGGTGCACCAGGGACCCTGGGGCCTGCCGCACAGCGCCGAACCTGTGAGTGCACGTGCTGGCACTGGGCAGGGACCCACCTCTGAAAAAAGCTCTTCTTCATATCCAGGCTGTAGATTCTGAATTTTTTCAGGGGTGAATCATTCAGATAGAGATTTCCAATCAAGCCTGTGGGAAGGAGGCAGAACATGTGGGTAGCCCAAAGGCAGGGGCCAAGTCTGCTGGGCCAGGACCACAAGGGGAAGCCCTGGGACGCTGGGGTGAGGAGTGCTGAAGTGTACGCTCCCTGAGCTGTTCGCTTGCAAGCAAGGCTCCCTAGCAATTCTATGGGGCATGGGAAGGAGGAAATCCCTAGGATTTGCCATGGGAAGGATATAGAGCTGAGGTGTTACAGTGGGAGAACAGCCTCTGGCCTCTCTGAAGGAAGTTCCAGATGACTGAGAGGGTTCCAGCCTAGCTGCAGGGCCAGTTTCAGTGGGGCCCAGGCTACACAGACCTAATAACTCAGCCAGGAGTCACCTATGCCACCGAGGATTAAAGCTGTGCATCAGGAGTATGGACTGTGGGCAGATGGCACCCTCACTCAGGCATCCAACAGGGAAGAGCTGTGTCCCTTGAGGAGCCACTCATCAGTGTCCTGGGGCTGGGCCAGCCCTGCCAGTCTCAGATCACGGAGCTGCTGGGTGGCTAGCTTGGGGATTCAGAGGCTGGGGACTGTGGAGAGGCTTCGCAGGGCCTACAGACTCTGAAATGGCAGGTGCAGGTGTCTGTGGGCACACACATTTCTCAAGGGAGGTCTGTAATTTAAAACATTTAACTGTGATCCGGAGGACAGGACTCCACAGTGTGGGCCCAGGGGACCCTCAGCAAGGGCTCAGGGAAGCAAAGTTAGGAACAATGGTCAGGCTGCTGCTCCCTCCAACCCCCAGGAGAACAGCGGAAGGATAGGCCCAGAGACGGAGCTGTTTAGGGTGAAGGAGTGTGGGCCTGGATGGTCTAGATGCTGCTCTGAGGCCCATCTGCAGAGGCCCTGATCCCCGGGATCCCGGCTCCAGTGTCTGGGCCATGTCGCTTTCCTGGCAGGCCGCCAGATGGCTGTCGGATGAAATGTGGACCAAAAAGAGCTCTTCACGTTTCCTCCATTAAACGCAGACACCGCGAGAGAACTGGGAGGTCACCAGTGCTGCTCACCACAGTCGCATTCATTTTTTCTGAGTTTTTTATAACTTACCTGAAACCACCCACATTTAGCTAGAGTTGTTTAAAAAAGGAAGGGCTAAATTAAAGCATAAAAGATTTAGTAAGCCAGGAAACATAAAGCAAATTGGCAGCCTGTTCCCAGAGGGGTGTGCTGCCAGAGGGGTGTGCTGTCAGAGGGGTGTGCTGCCAGAGGGGTGCGCTACCAAGAGGCGTTTTGTTTGCTATATGTCCCACATCCTCCTCGCGCCACGTCCTGCCCGCGCCACATCCGAGATAAGCTATGGGTTTCCCAAGATGGATCAAGAAGAGAAATTCAGTGTGGAGGCCCAAGAAGGCAGGGGTCTTCCTGGAAATCACATTCATTGCTCCTCACCGCCGTCCCCCAGGCAGACATCCCTGCGGAAACCGACTGCAGCCCAGGGGAGACCAGGCCAGCTCAGTGTTCACTGTGTTTATCACAAGCACGCAGACAATGCACATGTGCAGTGCTAACGGGACGGGGCCACAGCCCAGCGGAGCTTCTCTGGCCCACTCAGAACTGGCCTCATGTACGGGACAACCCAGCCTCCACCTCCCTGCAAGGGGCCTCCGTGTCCTGGTGGCTGCTGGTAAGAGAAGCAATAGCCACGTGTCCAGCATGGCCGCTCTTCTTTCGACACGTTCTCGGACCCACCTTTGCGCTGGTCATCAATATTCTCCCCGTAGTTGACTCGCCCACGATTCTCCACCAAGATCCTCAGCACGGTGTAACCCTGCCAGCAACACGGGGCTAACGATGACCACTGGAAGGCCACAGCTGCCCCTCAGAATGTGCTTGTGGACCCCAGTTCTTCCCTACACTCTGGGGATGGGAGTGCACATCCCACCTGGGCAGAAAGCCGTGCTCGCCCTCTCCACCTGCAGCTTGTGGGGAAGGAGCCACGGGTCTCCCAGGTCTTCCTCAGTGACTCCCCCCGTCCTCCTCAAAGCAGCGGGGGCTAGCCCTCACCCAGCGCCCAAAAACAATGAACCTGGATCAGAGGAACAGCGATCTTCGTTGTCTTGTAGTCCAAGAATCCTATGGATACTGTGTTCACAAACACCTGCCAAAGGGAACAGACAGAAGCATCCATGGCCAACAGGAGGAGGGTATGTGGGACCTCCGCTAGGCCAAGAAGGGCAGCACCGCATGCCTGTGGGCAGACAAGGGGCCAGCGGGCAGAGCAGAAACCAATGCCCCCATGAAGACTCACAGAGCTGACTTGGAAGGGCCATATTTACAGCTGGTAATAGCTGATTCTGAGGGACAGAATGAGACGCGTATTGCAGGGCTGCTCATCAGAAGGTCGCAGGAATTTAGAAGAGAAGCTCCTACCTGCCCCCGATCACGCACGCGGCCGCTGAGGACGCCGGATGAGGTGATGCTGGTCTCGTAGAGAATGTACCCAAAGGACTGTCCATTTCCCCCGTTGACTGGCAGGTTCTCCATGTTGATGGGCTTTTCAGACTTGATTGGCTGCGTACAGAAGAGATGGCGGCGGGGGGGCAGGCTGAGCAGGAGCGGGGTCACAGACAGACTCTGCCTGGGGGCTGGCACGTGGGGTGGAAGCAGGGGTTTGGCAGGTGTTTCTACTTTGACTTCTCATTGCACTAAACCTACAGCTCTGCAGAGTGATGGGGAAGAGGGTGGGACAAAGGGGTGTGCACCGGCCGAGTGCAGTCCACAGGCAGGGGGTGGGACAAAGGGGTGTGCACCGGCAGAGTGCAGTCCACAGGCAGGGGATACGCGTCACAGCCTCGGGCCACTGGAGGAGGCACCCCCTGTTCCTCTGCCCCTCACTCTCCTCTCTGAGGCTGGGGGAAGGAACGGTTCACAGGGCCACCCGCTGTTCCTCAGGGGCCTTTGTTTCTCCCCAACTCACACTCTAGCATGAGTCTGTCCTCTTCACTCTGAGCTCCAAGGCTGGAGAGTGGACCTCAAAGCCACTAGGCGCTGGCCTTCCTCTCCCCACACCCCTGCTACACTCACGATTGCCCCAGCACTCACCTCCCCCATGTACTTGAGGGCATCCCACAGAGACAGGTACAAGACTGGCGTTATGGGCTCACACGACATCTTGGGAAGTAGGTCAGGTGGGGGAGGGAGAGGAATGCCTGCAACACACAGACAACAGCGTCATCCCCAAGGGACCCAAATGTCACCGTCTGCTCGTCCTCCCCGCCCAGCTCCCATTCACAGACCCAGTGTGCTCCTGCATCCCAGCACCACGAGGAACAACAGGCCAGCTCTCAGCACCTGCCGAGGCCAGGGGAGGAAGGCCAGGGGCATTCTCCCGTCCTCCACAGGAGATAAGGAGCCTTAACACCTGGAACAGGTGAAGTCGGCAAGACAGAAACAGCCCCACATACCTCCCTGTCCCTGTCTAGAACATTCTTGCACACAGATCAACTGGAGTCCAGGTGGGACAGTAAGGAAGTAACTCTTTCGGGGTCTGAGAGCAGAAGCAAGGGCCTGAGTTGGAACTTGAGTCTGCTGTCTGCTGGGTACCTGAGATGGAGCCGAAGAAGTCTCGAAGCTTCATGTACTTGGCTGTGTAATCTCCGGCTTCTGTCAGCACAGCGTCATAGTCTGCAAGACACCGGGCCCTGTCATGGTCATTCCTGTCCCCAGCACAGCACATGTGGCAGCATAAAGAACAGGGAGAGGCTCAGAAGGGCCGCAGGTCTTCATCTCAGCCATTGCGGAGGCAAGACACTTTTGAGCCATTCAGTCAAAATGCTGTAAACACGAAAGACCGTGCAACTACAACAAGTGTCCACAAGGCTGGGCGCAGCGGCTCACACCTGTAATCCCAGCACTTTGGGAGGCCAAGGCAGGAGGATCACTTGAGGCCAGGAGTTCCAGACCAGCCTGGGCAACATAGCGAGACCACGCCTCTACAAAAAAATTTAAAAATTAGCCAGGGGTTGGGGTGCACACCTGTAGTCCCAGCTACTCAAGAGGCTGAAGCAGGAGGATCACTTGAGCCCAGGTATTCGAGGCTGCAGTGACCTATGATCACACTACTGCACTCCAGCCTGGGTGACAGAGTGATACTCTCTCACAAATTCAAAAAAACACAAAGTATCCATGATCACAGCATGGCCCTAAATTTCTAGCTGCAGGTGTAATTTCTACTTTCTGGAACTCTCAACCTAAAGGGGGCAGGATCACACCTCCTCAAGGGCCTGGGCAGGGAGCGGAGGCCACCTCTGCCAAAGAGGCCCCTCTGTAGAGTGGCCGGCTCACAGGCACACCACCCGCCTTGAGGCTTCCCTCCTCTGGGAGTGTAACGTAACGTGACCGTCCAGACAAAGCCCCTGCCTTCTCCAGGTCCTCCATTGCCAAAGACACTGAAGGTGCCGGAAGTTGACCCTGAAGGCCTCTCCATAGCAAGCCCCAGCCATGCCCATGCACGGCAGACCAGGGAGAGCAGTGTTGACGAATACTTGCCATAGCTGGTGACATCTGACTTGTAGTCATGGAAGTGCATGGCTCCATTCATGAAGCCAAAGTTGGTGCCTCCATGGAACATGTAGAGGTTGATGGAGGAGCCGGCGTCCACAATGGCAGACACGGTTTTTAAAACCTCTGCCGGAGGAGGGAGAAAGGGGATGTGCAGAGTGAGTTAAAGTCTGAAATAAGCTGGGGTCCCTTCACTACTCTCCTCTTGCCCAGTCCCACCTCAAGGCCAACGTTGTCACTCTGTCCTTCTAGCTCTCACTAAAACCCCAATCACAGAAGATTAGGGGTGGAGGACGTGTGGGCCAGAATCATGGCCCCAGAGCTCGAGCCTCCAGTTGTTTGTAAATCCTGGTCAAGTCTCTGAGCTCCATGTGGACCACCTGCAGCCCAGGGCGGCCAGGGCCTTGCAGCCAGCGCAATCTCCATGTGAGCCTGCCCGACCAGGTGTATCAAATGCACACAGATGGATGCATCCCTAGAGAGAAAACTCTGACACCTCCCCTGTTCTGCCTTTGTTAGGAAATCAACCATGACATGACAAGACCATAGCAAAGGAGAAAAACCAATGGTTTAATAAATATATATTTTATTAATATAAATCAAAGAAATGCAGACTAAACAATGATGTACTGAGTAGACCAATATTAAAAGCTATTTTAATACTCAGCGTTGCTGAATCTGTGGGAAATGGGTGCATCCACTCGGCAGCAGCGGTTGAAACTGCCGTCTCTCCGGGGCTGAGGGGTGCGCATGCGCATGAACAGGCGCTGAGGGCCACCGGGAACGCCAGGTGCGCAGAGCGCGGGCTCCGGGACGCTCACCGAGATGGCGTGCGCGTAACCACCACCCGAAACGGCCCGAGAGACTGTGTCCACGAAGCGTGGCTTAGAACGGGGCTCTTCACATTCTTTAAAGCAGTCGTGTAAGTCTGTATTTGGTCATACAGAAAGCGGTCCGTATGTGCATTCACCGGTACAAGCAGGTGCCATGCAGCGGAGCATGGCTGCACCTGTCTCTGTGTGTGCGTATAGAGCTGTCGGTACAGATACACAGAGAACTGCCTACATGGTATACATCTAAATGTTGTCTCTGGGCTCTGGGAATTTTATTTCTTCTCTATACTTTTTCTGTATTTTCTGGATGTTTGCAATAGGCATGCATTACCCTTCTAATTACAAAAACACGAACAAGCAATGCTAAAAAGCCCTCCGATTCATCAAAGTGTCAAGGCAAATGACTCAGGAATATCCAGAGCCAACTTCTGCACACAGATAATCCCAGCAGCCTTGCACCCCTATGGCTGACCTACATTCGTTAGCCGGTGACTGAAACTCATCCTCACTTCTTAAGTAGCACACATGCTGGATGTAGTAACTGCAAGCACTCACCAGAAGAATCCAGGATATTGTGAGGGCCTCCCCACGAGTCAAACCACCCCGTCCAGTACTCCATCACCATCTTGGGCTGAGTCCCCTGGACACCACAAAAAGAGAGTTAGACAAGCAGGCTGGCCAGACACAAAAGAGGGAATCTCTTCGTGAAGGGGAGCCCCAGGATCCCTGCCCTCTCCACTCTTCCCTGGCTGCATACCCACTGCCTTAGAGGTCTTTGGAGGTGGGGCATAGGTGATGGCCAAATTCACCTGCACACCAGTTCTCCTGCCACATGTGGACCCCACACGTGCAGGTACAGAGCAGACAAAGCTCCCAAAGTCGCTATGGCAAACCCTGATGGTTTTAATGTTGTGCACATGTTAGCAAGAAGACACTGGTTCTGGATCAAGCCAAGCTTTGCCTGTCCTCTGAGACGTTCTACCCAGGACAACTCCGTATCTGGGAGGGATACTGTCGATACAGACCCCCCAGGTATTGGCTCCATTAGCAGAATAATCAGACACTACGAGTGGGCCCTCTTCAAGGTCCAACTCAGTTTAAACAGCAGCATTTTCTGAACCAGAAAGTCAGGGCCTTACAGCACAGCTATTCATGGTGCAGGTTCTGTACCAACAGTTTGGATTTATACCTTGGTTGGGCCACTCAACAAACCTTAAATCTTCTTTCTGAATACTGACTTTGGCATAGGACTGCCCCAAGGAGGCCAAGATCATTCCTGGGACCATGCTCCACTCTGCCATGTTTGCAGAAGCCCAGAGCGCCTGGGGGAAGTGTAAAGACTAACGTGCTAGTATTTCAGGCTCTGTGTGAGACAGTCTTCCTCACTCATCCAGTGACAGCTTGTCAGGTATCTCTAGGTCAGTGAAGGCCTCATGTTTAGAGCGCTACTGCATACGCAGCAACAACATCTGATCCAGGGGGACGGGACAAACTTACGGTCCATTGAGTAGAAGGTACCAGCCACACCCAGGTTAAAGCCAGAGTAGTTACGAGAATTCTTTTAGCAAGACTGGTGGCTTGGTTTTCTTTACAAGACACCTACCTTCCAAGAAGGAGACATACCATACCACGTTTAAATCACTACAAAGGGAGAGGCGGATTCAAAGTCCCGCAAGTCAGAAATCTCCCATGCCAGAAGCAAGGCTGTTGGCTTGGGGGTACCAGTGTCCACCCACGTGCCAGGCCACTGCACTGCACAACTGGCTACGAGCTGGAGCTCTGCAGTGGGACTGTGCTGCAGTCCCCAGGCCACTACTTACAGGGTGCCTTGTACACTCTATGGCCATCTCCTTCACTGGCTCACATGACTGTTGGGAGAATGAGATGAGAGAGTGCGCGTAACGCCCTCAGCACACGGCCTGGCAGGTCGGAGGTGCTCAGGAAACACTTGCATAGTTATCCCCGTCACCGGTCTCGGGCGCGGAGGGCGAGTGAGGTGCTATCGACATCACCACGGGGAGCACACCTGGGGCCTGCGCTGTGCATTCAGAGAGCCCTTGATTCAAACAGGGAGGTGTCCAAGTCCCCTTCCTTAATGAAAACAGACATCTCTGACTGTGCACATGAAGCCCTTCAGCAGGACCATTCTGTTAGCAGGAAAGCTGGCCTGGGAAGGCTCGGGCACGGCTACCTCTCTAAGGATGACCTTGAAGGCTAGGTAAACATAAGGCATTCTGCTGTATCAGCTGCCGTGCTAGGCACTTTCCAAATATTACCTCATTTAATCTTCAAACAACCCTGTGAGTTGACACCATAAGGCAATGTACTCTCATCATCCTCACTTAGAAGACAGAGATGCACAGAGAGGTTAAGTAACTTGCCCAAGGTCACACAGCACAGGGCAGGAAACCCCGTCATCTCAGTCAGAAGCGTGAGAGGCCCCCCACTCCACTCCACACACCGGCAGGCACTCAGGAAATGTCGAGGAAGGAAGGCAGAGACCCAGCTGGATCGCGCGTGACCTGCCTCACGGGAGCCTGCCTGGGAGTGGGGCCCGCCCTCCCATCTCCTCCTGGGAGCCTCCCCACCTACTCTGGCCACCTGAACCCCAGGAGGAGCCACATCAAACACACACACGGCCCCACACGGCTGCGGTGGCTCCACACAGATGTGCCTGAGGACACAGCCGCTGCTCTGAAAGACCATCAGCCAGAACGGAAAGCGGCCCAGCATCTCCACAGGCGTCCGGGCCTGTCCATCCAAGCACAGCTCCACTCCAGGCCCAGGACCAGCGTGACCGTGCGGCACGGGGCAGTCTCCACTGCAGGCCCAGGACCAGCGTGACCGTGCGGCACGGGGCAGTCTCCACTGCAGGCCCAGGACCAGCTGACCGCGGCGGCATCGGGCAGTTCCACTGCAGGCCCAGGACCACGGGACCGCGGCGGCACGGGCAGTCTCCACTGCAGGCCCAGACCAGCGTGACCGGTGGCGTACGGGCAGTCTCCCACTGCAGGCCCAGGACCAGTGCGTGACCGCAGCGGCATCGGGCAGTCTCCACTGCAGGCCCAGTGTGACCATGCGGCACGGGGCAGTCTCCACTCCAGGCCCAGGACCAGTGTGACCATGCGGCACAGGGGCAGTGAGCCAGGGCACAGCCAGGGCCTCTCAGCTCTGCAGAGGGCGGCAGCATGGCCCCATCCATCCATCTGCTCTGGAGGGGCACACGCGCTTGACAGAGAGGTCAGTCAGAACTACAGTGCAGCGTAAATGCCCATCAGTTTGACAGATACTGAGGGACATGTGGAAACTCCTGCCTCTCTCCAGACCTGGAGGGGACCAGGCTTCGTGCCTTGCTGATGACAGTCATCTTTCTAGGATTGCAGGGCCCTCATGGGTGAAGGTCCGATGCCTGTGTAGTACAGGACGGGGAAGTTTTTCTTCCCCCTCAATCCCTGGGAGCAAGCGTGGAGCTAATTGAGGCCACAAAAGTCGAGTCCTCCAGGAGTGCACCAAAAGGGCCCCTCTCTCAGGGCAGTGAGTGACGTCCACACTGCATCGGCCTACACAGCAGCCCTCAGAGCTGTTTGTGGGCAGCGGGTCTTGCAGGCATGCAGCAGCATGGGCCAGGGGTCAAGCGGCCAACAGCGCTGAGTCCAGCTCCCTGCACTGAGGACGCTGAGCACGCTGACAGGCACTTGGAATTCCCACAGGCCACTGAGCAGGCTGGGCGGCAGCTTCCCCGGGGCTGGACTTACCTGGACGTTGAAGAGAAAGGTGGTCAGTAGCTGCAGCTCACGTGTTGACTGCAAGTTGATGGTGGCCAACACTGTTAAAGGGAAGAGGAGAGAGAGAGACAAAGCATTGTCTCAAAGCCAGGGACCTTCTAAGTGACCCCAGACCCTTCTCAATCCACCAGCACAGTAAAGTAACCAGCCCTGATATGGTTTCCCACCTCCAGTTAGAAGTCAGCCACAGTCAGGCGCAGTGGCTCACACCTGTAATCTCAATGCTTTGGGAGGCTAAGGTGGGTGGATCGCTTAAAGCCAGGAGTTCAAGACCAGCCTGGCCAGCATGATGAAACCCCATCTCTACTAAAAAATACAAAAACAATTAGCCAGGGTTGGTGGTGCACGCCTGTAATCCCAGCTACTTGGGAGGCTGAGGTGGGAGGATCACTTGAACCCAAGAGGCAGAAGTTGCAGTGAGCCGAGATTGTGCAACTGCAGCCTAGCCTGGGTGACAGAGCGAGACTGTGTCTCACAAAAATAAAGAATAAAAAGTCAGCCGGGACGCCAGGAGACCGATCTTGTTGTCTTGGATTCCGCCACAGTGGCACAGAGCTGGGCAGTCCCTCACTGGGCACCTGACCTTGATCAACTGTGACTTCTGCAAGCCAAGCGCGCACTTCAGTTCCTTGTTCTTTTGTAGGAACCAGAGCCTGATCCTTCCTTGGCACCCCAAGCACCCGGTCCAAGGTAATGATGTAAACAAAGATTCCTCTCTGATTTCTTGATAAGGGCTAATTCTGTATTCTACCCCATAACATGTTCCTTTTAAAATTTAAAACGCTATTTTCAGTGGCTTTCTATCAGTGAAACACATGCTCAAGAAAGGTGCGCTCTGTCTGGCCGACAGCCGGGGATGCCCACGCCCACCCCCGTGGCACAGCCTTACCCTGGGGCCTCTCACCTACTGTCTGCCTAACAGTCAGCTCACAGGCACGGCTGTGGCCTGGGCTCCCGCAGGCCTAGGCACACACGAGAGAGGCTGAGCCAGCCTGGCAAGCCGAGCCACCCTGACACGCTGCTGCAGGACAAAAGCCTCTGATGCCAGTGAAGAAACGCAAGCAACAGGTGGTGCTCTGGGGAGGTGCAATAACTTGCCTCCAGGTCACAGTAATTGACCTCAAGGTAGCGGCAGAGTGGGGCTGCACACCTGGGTCCCCCTGACACCACCCCATGGCCCTGCCCCGTCCCTGTCCTCCAGCAGCCCACTGGGTGGGACCCTCCACCCAGACCCCTCCCCTGAAGCCAGAAGCCCTTTGAAGACAGGAGGCCGGTCTGACACTGAGCAGGCCGAACTCAATGTCCACAGGCTGTGCACGGCTAAGTGGACACAGGCATCTCTGTCCTGTCCTTCCTGACGCCTCTCACAAATACGAGAGGAGGGTGGACAGGCAGACGGCCACGAGGAACATCAAGAGGAGACACTGGCAAATCCTGTAATACTGAGAAGGACACAGGGACAGCAAATGGTCTAGGAGTGTGGAAGGGGTGACAGTCGGCTCCAGCTCCAGCCCAAGGCCTCGTCCCACTCCCAGCCCCAGGCCCTGATCACCATGAGATGGGAGGATGCCCGTCCTCAGCCTCGATTCTTGTTCTCACCTGGGCCCATCCCCTCCTCGGGGGCCATCCTGCCTGAGAACGCTGGGCCCGGCTGCTGCGGGAGCGGGTGTGTGTGGCAGGTGGGGGGAGGGCGGGAAGAGGAGGCAGGCAGTCTCCACAGCACATTCCTGTCCACCACCGGCCTGGCCCAGAACAGCTGCCGCAAGACCCCAGGACTTCTCCAGAAACACTTCACAGTGGAAGACACTGCCCCAAACTCCGACAAGTGAGTGTCCCTTCTTGAAAAAGCCACCACGGCCCAGTCACCCCAGGGGGAAGAACTCCTGTCAACAGCCTCTCCCATACCCAGAGCTCCGAGTGGCAGCCAAGAGCCTCTTTCCTAAGCTGCTAGGTAGGGGCTGATCCAGAGCATCCCCTGGCACAGGAGATGGAGTGGAACAGACAGCAGGAAAACAGCAGGCAGTGCTAGGGAAAGGAACCCAGGCAGTGCCTGGGGAAGGAACGCCGGCAGCGCTAGGAAAGGAACAGGGGCAGTCCTAGAAAAGGAACGCGGGCAGTGCCGGGGGAAAGGAATGCGGGCAGTGCCAGGGAAAGGAACGCGGGCAGTGCCAGGGAAAGGAACACGGTCAGCGCTGGGAAAGGAACGTGGGCAGTGCCAGGGAAAGGAACGCGGGCAGTGCCAGGGAAAGGAACACGGTCAGCGCTGGGAAAGGAACGCGGGCAGCGCCAGGGGAAAGGAACACAGGTAGCACTTTTGTAAAAAGCCAACTACCCTCGGAGGGAAATAAGAAAGGCAGTGTGTCCATTTTTAAAGTATGCTATGAGAAGAGAAACATATTCAAGAAAATTGTGACTCAGGAAATTACCGGAGGACTGGAAGATAAAAGTTCAGGAAGTCACCCAGAAAGTAGAACTGAAAGGCAAAGAGATAAAGAATAGAAAAGACGTAGACAATCAATAGGAGCTCCCAATACACAAACACCAAGATGACCGAAAGACCCGAGAACAAGACGGTGGAACACGCACAACCCGCACGCCCACCACGCAACTGTGCCAGCTCGCAGAATGCGCAGCAGCACCTGAAGGGGAGGGCGGTCTCCCCAAGGAATATGGCAGGGGGCGAGGAGGGAGAGGACCCAGGAGAGGCTAGGGAACTGGAGTGTCCTGTGCTGCCGCAGCAACAGCGGGTGCCGGGAAGCCATGGAGCAACAGGAAACGTATTCCACGCGGGATGCAGCCGTGCAGCAGACCCCCCGCCATGCAAGCCAGAACAACGAGAGCCAGGCCTCCAGACAGCCAGACTCGGACAGGTACAGGACCTGAGAAACACCAGCGGCAAGCGTCTGGGACATCTCTGGCAAAGCATTTGTTTAAAAGAGAAAGCAGTCCGGGGGGGCGGGGTTGAGGGGAGGAAAGAGAATTTGAAATGAAAAGAAAAACAAAGAGAATAATTACACTAAAAACTCAGCACACTGCGAAGAGAGCCGGCCGGCACCCTGAGGATTCACAGATACTGTGCAGGCATCACCCACGTGGCAGGTGCCTGCCGTGAACCCCTGTCATACATCCGGGAGGCCCACGCTGGCGCCCACTGGAGTGCAGTGGTACCATCTCAGCTCACTGCAACCTCTGCCTCTCGGATTCAAGCAATTCTCCTGCCTCAGCCTCCCGAGTAGCTGGGATTACCTGTGCCCGCCACCACACTTGGCTAATTTTTTGTATTTTTAGTAGAGACGGGGTTTCGCCATGTAGGGCAGGCTGGTCTCGAACTCCTGACCTCAGATGATCTGCCCGCCTCAGCCTCCCAAAATGCTGGAATTACAGGCCTGAGTCACCGCACCCGGCCAACGGGCAGAATTTTAAAGCAAATGATGCAGGGCTCTATGTTCACAGTATTTAGAAATAAGAAGGACAATATCCAAAGAAAAAGCCAAAGACTTGAAAATGGTCATTTCTGGACAATATGATGAAGAGTCGGCTACACCATATTTCTCTACCAACATTTTCAAGGATTTCACTTTTAGACCATTTAATTTTTTTTAATTAAAAAAAAAAAGAAGTTATTCCAGGCAGCAGGTGGCAACAGGGGCACGCAGGTGGGTGCCTGGAGGTGGGAGGGCCACAGGGAAAAGCAGGAGAGACTCCCGGCTGCCTTGCAAGGCCTGTAACCGGGAGACTGCCAAGCGCTAAAAACGTGCTCCAGCGTCAAAAGGAGTCTCCCCGCACAGCCGCAGCCCGCAGGAGCCTGGAGCGGGCCTTGGAAGCGGCCGTGGGGAGACACTGCCACCGCGTGGAAGCCGTGGGAATCACCGCCGGTCCTGCCCATGCCGGAGACACAGGGACTCTGCCTGGGGACAAAAGCCTTTTCCTCCCCATCCATGGCACTCACTCCCTGGGTGCCAGCCACATGCCAGGCGCTGCTGCAGGGATACAGCGACATGTTCCAGCAGCTCGGTCTGCGGAGGAATGCAAAAGAAAGAAAAGAAAGCGTGGAATGTGCCGGAGCAGACAAGCACGGTTGC
The DNA here is from genome assembly GCF_008728515.1 of Papio anubis. NCBI lineage: Eukaryota > Metazoa > Chordata > Mammalia > Primates > Cercopithecidae > Papio > Papio anubis. Next base: position 457,121 of record NC_044987.1, read on the forward strand.
AGGAGGCCACAGGAAAGGCTCCGCTGCATCGATGGGAGGATGCTATGCTCACCCAGGCCACGAACCACACCTGGGCCCCTGAGCACAGCTGAACCAGCCAAACCCCAAGCCCCGCCAAGAGTACTGCTGGGTGAAACAGATCAATGAAATCATCATAATGAGAAAGCGAAAAAATCGAAGGACGATGAACCAAAGGGAGAAGTTCAGTTCACGATAATGAAAGATTTTCCGGGGAACAAACTGGAAGAAGAACAAAAAGCAGGGCACAAGGGCTCGGACAACTGGAAGATAAAGAAAGGGGAAAATTGAAATAAAGGAAGAACAAATGGAACAGGTCGACCAATGGAAACCTTCAAGGTCGATAGAACAAAACCGGGCAAAGGTGATAAGGAGGACAGACGCCGGTATCAGTAAAGATGAAGACAGGCGCCGGAGGCTCAGCAGAGGTCACGGTAATCTGCCTCTAGAGTGAGACAGGCGCTTGAGCTGACTCAGCAGATGCGGTCAATCTGCACTCTGAGTGAGACACACGCCGAGCAGGGTAGGGTAATCTGGACGACATTTTCAGAGGCACGTGGAGAACACAGTGTGGAGGCAACAGTGAAAATGCTGCTGCAGCAATGCAGGCCAAGGGTGCTGCTAGCAGGTGAGTGCTGAGGCCTGTAGGGATTCCAGGAGCACTGGGAGATAAAGCCAACAATGGCTTAGGTGCCAGGCAGACTGGACAGGAGCTCACAGTCACTACCAGGTTCGGGGCCCATGCAGCTGGGAAAAACGGAGCTGCAACGTTCCGAAAACAGGAAGCCCACACATGAGGCAGTCATCTGCAGAGTGCCCTTGGAGCCCGAGTGCCCAGCAGGGCGGGAGAACAGCCACCCAGCTGGCCACGCACCATGGTCTCTCACACAGACCCTCCCCACTCATGGAACCCAAGGTTCTGCAGCCCAGTGCCACATGCACAGGAGAATAACAGGCACCACAGAAACTCCTACTTGGGTCGCAGTCCCACAGGGAGAGTGTGCACAGCCAGCCCAGGGCCGTCGCCAGCCCCCACGGCCCAACACAAGTGCAATTACCTCCCTGGACAATCCCCTTGCTCAGCCCATCCTTGTTGTCTGAAGTCAGGAGCAGTTCCACGATGCCACGGTCCTCCAGTGCCTGTGGGGGGAAATGAGATAAGCCCTCGTCTGCCCTGGCTCCTCAGAGCGTCTGCAGGGACACACAGCTGCAGCTGGGTAGCCCAAAGAGCTGGAGGGAGAGATGCTGAATAAAGCGTTTATTTCTCTGCCAAAAACAGAAAAGTCTCCTGCCATCTGCACCTCCATACTCAGCACAGCTCCAGTCAGCATGAATTCCCATCACAGTAGGGGCAGGGCTGGCAAGCTGGGGCAGCCCCTGGATCTGGAAGCTGCCCAGTGGGCCAGCTAGCATGCCTAGGCAAGTCTACACTGAGGCCGGCTCAGGGAAGCCTGCTGCCACGTGTCACCCGCCACTGTCTGCTGGGCTCCAGCGAGCAGGTCAGGCCTCCAGGATGACACCTACATCCTTCCCTTCACTCACACCACAAGCGACAGGCCTGTCCCTTCCCCACGCTAGCCGGTGTGGGTTTGGGGGATGGCAAGGCCCAGGAGGGCCCACCATGCCCTGTCACGTGCCCATGGTGCACGTCCCACGTCCGGAACAGCAGGAAGCATCCTCCCAGCTGTAAAGCGAGAGTGAAGCGGAAGAAACGCTGTGCCTGAGGGGCAGCGACGACAAGAACCACTCAGAACATCCCGACACCCACAGGGCAGTCACTGCCGCGCCAGGCCTTCCGCTCCGCACCTGACACAGACTGTCCTAGGCAAGCCTCACAGTTAATGTCTTCACAGTACAGACGCACCTCGGAGGGGTGAAGTCAAGCATCGCAGGCTACAGGGCCCAGGGCAACATGGGCCTGAACCCAGAGCCAAAGGCTTGTGCTGAGGCTCTAGGATCTTTTGGATCAGAAACCCCCCCAGAGGGGCCTTCCTATAATCTTCTCTGCAGATATCAGGCCAAGACTGTTGATTTCCGCTGAAGTCTTTTGGAAGTGGGTAGGCAGGGAGATATGTGCTGGGCGAATAAGGCTTGTGTCCAGTCCCACATGCTGGGAAGGAAAGAGCAGAAGGGGCTCGTGTCTCAGGCACAAGGGAGCTGCAGAGTTCAATCCATGAGCTCAGGTGGGATTTATCAAGAGCCCTGTATCTACCACCTCACGCTGTCATTCACTGATATTTAGCAAGCGTTTCCTTAGGTCCCTACCACATACACACACCCCTAACACTTCCTGGGCATTCATTTACTGACTCCACCCCGCAGGGGGTAACTGCGCCCTCCTGAGCACCAGAGATCTGCAGAGCCAGGCCAGGGGTGGGCACCTCTTCTCTCACACCACTCTCCCAGCAGCCTCAGAGAGAGGCTGGGGAATGCTCCTAAGAGCTTCGGGACCACAGAGGCTGGACGCTGCTGCTTCTCTTTGCCCACTTGAGTCACACATGGGTACTTCCGCGCAGACACCAGGGAAGCATGAGTGGACTGGGACATCCCTGCGGGAGCTGCACTCTCCTCTCTGCAGCTGGGTAACTAAGTCAACAACCGCTGAGAGGCCCCAGGGCCAAGAAGCAGGCTGCGGGAATGGGGTATAGCAGGAGGCGCTTCAAGGCCTGGGCGCAGGGATTTCTTAAAACTCCCCAGATAAAGCCAGTATGCAGCCTGGGCTGGGAACCACCGCTTTAGACTTTAGAATTGGAGCAGCCTCTCCAGGAAGCCTTCCTAATCATCACCGTGCAGTTAAGCCAATTCCTTCATTCCCAGCCCCTGCAATACCAGGTATGTACTGAAATTCCCAGATGAAACTCAATCAAGGGTAAATAAGTGACAACCCTGCTGAAATAAAACAACAGAGAAAATTCACTAATAAATGACGTTGGAGGATGTATTAATATGAGAAAAATATAAGACTCACACGTCACACCACAGCCCACAACACACCACAGCCCACAACACACTCCAGAGGAAGGAATCTAAAGAAGCGCCACGAGGACTCTCACCTTCTTGACGTAGGCCATATAAGCGGGGTCTTTATTATAGGAACCATATTCATTCTCCACCTGCACGGCAATGATGGGTCCTCCACGCTTGTACTGGGGAGAAAAGATAGACAGCCAGGAGCTGAGTGTGTAAAGGGAACCGTAGTATCCAACCCCGCCACGCCCATCACCAGTGACTAGCAAAATATCCCATTTGAAAACTAAAATCTCAAAAGATTCGTATCAATAAGACAGTGGAGGAAGAAGCATTAGGCCCTTGTTCTCCCACGAAAACATCAAAAAAACAACTCCAGACCGACATAAATTAACAGGAGCTCTGGAAATTAGTCAAATGTCTAACCAAACAAGTGACCACCAAATCAAAACACAAAGTCATATGCAAAATGGTACAAAACTGTATGATGTTTTCACAAGGTCTTGCCCCACCCCAGTGTAGCATGGTGTGGTCAGGAGGACGCATCCCGACTCCCAGGTCCCTCATGATGGAAGAAGCAAAACGGAACTTGTTTACAATGTTCTAACTTGTTCTGCCCAACGTACTGGTTTCTGTCTTGTCTGACATGGAGCTCAAACAGGAATCGTCAGCATAGTTTGGACTTGAGGCTGGATGCTAAAGATGGCAGTGGCAGGTTCTGCGGCATACGAAAACTGCCAGAGGACTACAAACCCTTGGATGCCTGGGGGGAAGGAATTACAAGCAGAAGAAAATGAAGAGCATCTAAGGGCACAAGAAGCAGCTGGGGTGAGACTCTGGGAATGAAAGACACTTGAAAGCAACCAGGGAGGTAGGGAAGGACGCGCACACACAGGGACAGACAGAACACACGCCCAGAAAAGATCAGGTCTTAAGCCTTCATGCTGGGCTGGTCTCCGGGCTTAGGGGCCCACTCATTAGTGAGGGTTCCCCTGAAAACATGCAAAAACTGAAACAGGTGTCTGTTTTCTCAAATGCCCAATGTTCAACCAATAAAACACAAACATAAAAAGAAACAGGGAAGTATGACTCATCAAAGGAACAAAATAAATCTCCAAAAGCAGTATCTGAAGAAACACACACCAGACTCAGTAGGGCAAGATCCACAACAGCCGTTGTAAATATGCTCAAGGAGCTCAAGGAACCAGGCAAATGACACATGAAAGTTCTACAACAGCCGTTGTAAATACGCTCAAGGAGCTCAAGGAACCAGGCAGATGACACATGAAGAAAAAGAGAATATCAACAAAGAAACAGAGATTATTTTTAAGAGAACCAAAGGAACTTCTGGGACTGAAACATACCATATATAAATTGAAAAAATTAACTAGAGGAGTTCAATAGATTCAAACAGGCAGAAGAAAGAAAAGCAAACTTAAACACAGATTATCAGAAATGATCAGGTCTGAGGAGATAAAAGAATAAAGAAAACTCAACAGGGCCTAAGGGACTTACACAACACCCTCAAGCAGAATAGTATGTGAATTATGGGATTCTTAGAAGAAAAAGAGAGATAAAAGGGCAGGGAGGTTGGTTTTACAAAATATTAGCTGAAAACTTCTCCAATTTGAGGAAAGACATGATTATGTAACTCCAAGGAGCTCAAAAAATTCCACAGAACCACACAGGGACACACCATAATCAACCCACCGAAGACAAAGAGAGATTCTTGAATGCCAGAAGTTCTGGTCACTTACAAGGGATCCTCAGTGAGATCATAAAGGATATCTCAGCCAGAAAATTTTCAGGCCGAAAGGCAATGAGGTGATATAGTCAAAGTGCCGAAACACTTCTATATTCAGCAAAACTCAAAAATGAGGGAAAAATTAAGAAATTCCCAAAGAAAAGCTAAGAGAGTTCATTACCACTAGACCTTGCCAAAAAAAAACACCTAAAGTTGAAGTGAAAAAATGTTAGAGAGTAATGTGAAGCTATATGAAAATATAAAGTTCTCCAGCAAAGATAGACACATAAAAAATATAAAAATATTATTATAATTCTTCTTTACAATGTGTCTTTTTATTTTCTATAAGATTTTAAAAGATATAAAATAATTATAAATCTAAGTTAATGGGTACACCCAATATGAAGACATAATTTGTGACATCAATAAAATAAAGTGGGGGGCGGAACTGTAAAGGAGTCGAGTTTTTGTGTGCAATTGTTTAGTTGGTATCAATTTAAAATAGAATGTCACAACTTTAAGATATTACATATCCTTTACCTTATCCCAAAGTAAAGGGAATCCTATAAAAAAGTGTCACTATAAAAAATCAACTAGATACAAAGTAAGGCAGTCATAAAGGAAATGAGGGACAAAAAGCTGTAAGACATACAGAAAACAAGAAAATGGCAAAAGCAAGTGATTCTCTATCAGTCATTACTTTGAATGTAAATATATTAAACTCCCCAATCAAAAGACATACCTGGCAGAATGAATTTTTAACAAACCAATATCCAACTATATACTGTCTACAAGATGCTCACTTTAGATCTAAGGATACATGCTGGTTGAAAGTGAAAGGCTGGAAAAAGGTATTTTATGCAAACAGTAATCAAAAGAGCAGGGGTGGCTTTGCTGATATCAAACAAAATAGACTTTATATCAAAAACCGTTACAAGAGACAAAGACATGATAAAATATATATAATGATAAAAGGGTCAGTTCACCAAAAGGATATAACAATTATACACACAGATGCACCAAACACCAGAATTCCAAAGTATATGAGCCAAACACTGGCAAAATTTAATTAAGGGAAAAATAGAAAGCTCTACAATCATAGTAGGAGACTCAATATCTGAATATCAATAATGGATAGAACAACCAGACAGAAAATTAGTAACCAAATAGAGGACTTGGACAACATTATGGACCAGTTGGACCTAACATATATATCTATACAACATTCCACCCAAAAGTAGCACAATACATTTTTTTCTCATGGGCACATAAAACACTCTCCAGGATAAACCATATAGTAAGCCAAAAAACAAGCCTTAATAAATTTTTCTTTTTTTAAAAAACAGAGTCTCGCTCTGTCACCCAGGCTAGAGTGCAGTGGCACAATCTTGGCTCACTACAACCTCCATCTCCCAGGTTCAACTGACTCTTGTGCCTCAGCCTCCCAAGTAGCTGGGATTACAGGTGCCCGTCACCACGCCTGGCTAATTTTTGTATTTTTTAGTACAGAACGGGTTTCAACATGTTGTCCAAGCTGGTCTTTAACTCCCGACCTCAAGTGTTCCACCTGCCTCGGCCTCCCAAAGTACTAGGATTACAGGCATGAGCCACCACACCCAGCCTCAAGCCTTAATAAATTTAAAAAATTGAAATCAAACAAAGTTTTATTTTTCCCAATCACAAAGGAATGAAACTAGAAATCAATAGCCAAAAAAAATCCTGAAAAATTCAAGTATGTGGAAATAATAAAATCTTCACCAATAGTCCAAAGAGGAAATCACAAGAGAAATTAGAAAACATATTGAGAAAAATGAAAATGGAAACAAAATTATAAATTAGAATGAAAGCAGTGCAAAGAAGGAAATTTTATAGCTATAAATACATTTAAAAGACAAAAGGTCTCAAATCAACAACCTAACTTTACACCTTAAGGAACCAGAAAAAGGGAAACAAACTGAAAGGTAGCAGAAGGAAGGAAATAATAAAAAAATAGCGCAGAGATATACAATGAGAGAACAGAAAAACAATAAAGAAAAATTAATGAGACCAAGAGTTGGTTATTTGAAAAGATCAACAAAATTGACAAAGTGTAGCTAAACTAAGAAAACAAGATATGATTCAACTAAAATCAGAAACAACATGAGGTTATTACTGATTTTACATAAAAAGGATTACAAAAGAGGAATGTGAACAAATTGTATACCAACAAATTAAATACTAAATAACCTAGATGAAACACACAGATTCCTAGAAACATATAATATGCCAAAACTCAATCATGAAGAACCATAAAATCTGAATAGACCTATAACTAGTAAGGACACTAAATCCGTAACTAAAAACCTCCCAACAAAGAAAAGTCCAGGACCAGATGGCGTCACTGGTAAATTCTTCCAAACATTTAAAGAAAAATTAACACCAGTCTTCCTCAAACCCTTCCCAAAAATTGAAAGGGAAGGAACACGTCCTACCTTATACTATAAGGTAGAATACAGTAATAAACTCTTTCCACCTTTCTTTGGGAATTTCTGAATTTTTCCCTCATTTTTGAGTTTTGCTGGATATAGAAGTGTCAAAAAAAGTTCACATTTTTACTTTGGGAGGCTGAGGCGGGTGGATCACGAGGTCAGGAGATCGAGACCATCCTGGCTAACATGGTGAAACCCCATCTCTACTAAAAATACAAAATATTAGCCGGGCGTGGTGGCGGCGCCTATAGTCCCAGCTACTCAGGAGGCTAAGGCAGGAGAATCGAGTGAACCCAGGAGGCGGAGCTTGCAGTGAGCCAAGATTGCGCCACTGCACTCCAGCCTGGGAGACTGCAAGACTCCATCTCAAAAAAAAAATTTTTTTTTTAAAGTTCACACTTTTTTCTTTTATGACAAACAAAAGACACTATAAGAAAAGAAAACACAGACTAACAATCCTGATGAATACTGATGCCAAAACCCTCAACAACATGTTAGCCAACTTAATTCAGCAGCATATTAAAAGAATTATAAACCATGATCAAATGGGATTTATTCCTGTACTGCGAGGAAGATTTGCCATGTGAAAAGCAATCAGTGTAGGCCAGGCATGGTGGCTCACACCTATAATCCCAGCACTTTGGGAGGCTGAGGCAGGCAGATCACCTGAGGTCAGAAGTCGAGACCAGCCTGACCAACAGGGTAAAACCCCATCTCTACTAAAAATGCAAAATCAGCTGGGCGTGCTGGCGGGCGCTTGCAATCCCAGCTACTCAGGAGGCTGAGGCAGGAGAATCACGCGAACCTGGGAGGAGGAGGTTGCAGTGAGCTGAGATGGTGTCGTTGCTCTCCAGCCTGAGCAACAGGAGCGAAACTCCATCTCAAAAAAAAGAAAAAACAGAAAAACAATCAATCAGTGTCATATACCACATTAACTAAATTAAGGGGAAAACCACATGATGATCTCAACTGATGCAGAAAAAAAGTGACAAAATTCAACATTCTTTCATGATTAAAACAACACTCAGTCAACTAGGAACAGAAGGAAACTACCTCAACATAACAAAGGCCCCACACAGAAAGCCCACTGTCAGCATCATATTCCGTGGTGAAAGACTGAAAACTTCTCCTCTAGATCAGGAGCAAACCAAGCATTCGTGCTTTCAGCACTTCTGTTCAACACCATACTGGAAGTCCTGGCCAGAGCAATTAGTCAAGAAAAAAATAAAGGCATCCAAGTTGGAAAGGAAGAAGTTATCTCTGTTCACAGACAACATGATCTTAAATGCAGAAAACAGTACGGATCCCCACACCCTCGGAAAAAAACTATCCAGCTAACAATTCAGTAAGCTTGCAGGATAAAAAAAAATCAATGCACAAAAATCCATTGTTTTTATACACTGTCGGGGACAATTCCATTTACGACACCATCAAAAACAACAAAATACTTACGAATATACTTAATCAAGGAGGTGAAATATTTGTACACTGATTGTACATCACAAAAAAATACTAAAAGAAAATAAAGGACAGTGGAGCGAGATGGAGGAATAGAAGCCTGCACCGTTCGTCCATCCTGCTGGAACACGAAATTTAGCGATGATCCGCACACAGAAAAGCACAGTCACAAAAACCAAAACTCAGGTGACCAGTCACAGTGCCCGGTTTTAACGTCATGTCACCAAAAGAGGCACTGAGGCAGGCCAGAGAGACAGTCTTACACCACCAATGCCACCCTCTCCCATCTCCCAGCGGCAGTCACGTGGTGAGGAGAGAGGATCTGTGCATTTGGGGAAGGGAGAGCCCAGTGACTGGGGACCTTTACATTGAACTCAGTGCTGCCTTGTCACAGCACAGAATAAAGCCATGCTGGGCTCAGCCAGCATCCACGTGGAGGGAGTATTTGGACCAGCCCTAGCCGGAGAGGAACTGCCCACCCTAGTGACTGGACCTTGAGTTTCTCGGGAAGCCTCACCACCATGGGCTGAAGTGCTCCGGAGTTCTAGGTAAACATGAAAGGCAGTCGAGGACACAAAGACCACAGTTCCTATGCCATTCCTGGAGCTAGGATGAGCTTCCAGCCAGCGTACTAGCATGGCACATGGCCTAAGGAGACACCAGCTGGCATGGCTAAGGGAGTTCTCGCACATTCCCCTCCCCAACCCCAGGTAGCGCAGCTCACAGCAACGAAAGTGGCTCCTTCCTTCTGCTCGGGGAGAGGAGAGCAAAGAGGGAGGAGGACTTCGTCTTGCGTCCTGGATACCAGCTCACCCACAGTAGGAAAGGGCACCAGCAGAGTCAAGAGGTCCCCGTCCCAGGCCCTAGCTTCCGGCACTGCTAGACACACCCTGAGCCAAAAGGGAACCTGCTGCCTTGAAGGGAAGGACCCAGTCCTGTTAAGGAATTGATATCCAGAAGGTACAAAGAATTCCTATAATCAACAACATAAAAACAAACAACTAGATTCAAAAATGAGCAGAAGATTTGAATAAACATTTCTTCCAAGATATGCAAATGACCAATAAGCACATGAAAAGATGCTCAACATCACTAGGGAAATGCAAATCAAAACCACCAGGAGGGACCACTTCACACTCACTGATGGCTCTCGCCAGATAAACAGGAAATAACAAGTGTTGGCAAGGATGTGGTGAAATTGGAATGCTTGTGTATTGCTGGTGGGAATGCAATTTGGTGCAATTTCTATGGAAAACAGTATGGCAATTCCTAAAAAAACTGAATGTAGAAGGATAAGTTGATCCAGCAATTTCACTTCTAGGTATATACCCAAAAGAAGTGAAAGCAGGGACTCAGAAAGGTATCCGTACACCCATGCTCACAGCAGCTTCACTTACAGTGGCCAAAAGGCAGAAGCAACTCAAATGTTCGTCAATGGATGAACAAATGTGTCATATACATGCAATGGAACATAATTCATCCTGAAAAAGGAAGGAAATTCTGACACAGGCTATGACACAGATGAACCTGGAGAGCACTGTTAAGTGAAATAATCCAGTCACAATACTATGTGATTTCACTTATATTTGGTAGCTAAAATGATCAAATGCATGGAGACAGAGAGTAGAATGGTTGTCATGAGCTGAGAGAGGGAAGAATGGAGAGTTTAACGGCACGGAGTTTACTTTGGGGGAGACAGAAAAGGTCTGGAGATAGACAGTGGTTGCAATAGACTGTGTTCCCCCAAAATTGACATGTTGAAATCCTAACCCCCAGTGTGACAGTATTCAGAGATGGGACTTTTGGGCGGTAATTAGTTATGTGATTATTTAAATATGTTAAATAATAATTATTATGTTATCATTTATTTGAAAAAGACGCATTGGTGACTCACTGCAGATATGCAAGTGCCTTGATCCTGCTCCCAGGATGGCCTTCCTGCCGCCCACCCGACTCCTACAACCTGCTGACCCCTTCAGTGGCCCCAGCTTCCCGGCAAGATCTAGGCTAATGACTTCCTAGTTACTTGCTTCCATCGGCTTCCATCGGCTGCCAGATTTAGTAAGCAAAAATACCAGACATAAACTTAAATTTGAATTCACAACAGGAATTTTTTAGTGTGAGTATGACCCATGCAGTATTTGGAATATATTTACACTAAAAAAATTACTCCTTGCTTATCTGCAAGTCAAATATAACTGAGCATCCTGTGTTTCCTCTGGCAGTCCCCTTTAATTTATGTGTGTGGTGAGTATTCCATAGCACTGACTTGAACTGATTTTTTGCTCATGTACTAATTTCTCAGTGTCGTTCTTTCTGGTTTTACAGAGCAACTGCGGTGATTTTTCCCATTCCTGCTTTCCACAGCTTCCAATCGTTATATAAAAATGAAGATACTTCCTCCCCCAGAATTTACTTTAACGCGTGTTTTGAATAGTAAATGTGTACCATGCAGCACCTCTTTGGTAGCAGAGGGAAGCATCTCGTAAAGTCAGCCACAGGACTTCTATAATTTATAAAAACTCCTGCAGTCTTAGAGACAAAGGTTAATCCACACGTGCTCTACCTCCTGCAAAACTGAGCCGCAGTGCTACTGGGACACTGGCAGGTGGATGGGTGTTCCTGGCTATTACGGCACCCCTGTCTCTCTGGCACCATGGAGATGGATGGGTGTTCCCGGCTATCACCTCATCCCTGTCTCTCTGGCACCATGGAGACGCCAGTGGATGGGTGTTCTCGGCTATCACCTCATCCCTGTCTCTCTGGCACCATGGAGACACTGGTGGATGGGTGTTCCCGGCTATCACCTCATCCCTGTCTCTCTAGCACGATAGAGACGCCAGTGGATGGGTGTTTCTGGCTGTCACCTCATCCCTGTCTCTCTGGAACCATGGAGACGCCGTGGATGGGTGTTCCGCTATCACGGTATCCCTGTCTCTCCAGTGCCGTATGTGGCAATGTGAGCCCTTACATCTGTCTGTCCTTTCAGTAACACATCCAAGTGAGACAACACTGAAATGCACAGATCTTTCAAAAGACAACTATTGCAAGCCCCTCAGTTACCAGTTTCAGGCAGTGGGGAAGAACCTCTTCCTGTGTACAAAAACACTGGAGGACCCTTGGTCTGAGAACTCACCGAAGATGATCCACTACCTACAGGAAGACAGGCCAAGATCAAAGAAGGCCTCATTTACTTGTACCTGGAGTGGCACCACCCTGGACATCAGGTGGTCAAAATAAAGGTCCACTGCTTCGGTGAAGCCCTTGTAAGTTGTCCGCAGCCTCATGCCAGGGTCTTGGAGTAGCCAGCTTGAAGGATAAAGGGGGAAGGAAGGATGTCAGTGTCACGGTGGGTTTGCTGGGAGCAGGCTGCTGGTGCCGTGAGGAGGGAGAGGCCCCACAGTGCTCCGGAATGACCTGTGACCTCCTCCACCCCACTCAGCCCAGAAGTGGGGAGCCGATGCAAACTGATTCTGGGGCGCGCACCCACCCGCACTCCTGCAGCTTCCCTCCCCCGGGACACAGCCTAGTGGAAGTTCATTTCCAGCCCCACAGCTACAGGGCCTGGCTGCCAGCAGTGAGAAGAGCTTTTCGCAGACTCCAGGCCTAGTTTCCGAGAACTTGCTCTACGATCCCATCACAAAGAGTGAAGCCAAAAGGGTTAGGAATCACCGAGGCTGTGGAAGCAGGAGACACAACCCTCTAGCGTCACCCCAAAAAACAAGCCTGACAGAGACTGCGAGGGGCCGAGCAGGAGGCAGCCCCCATCCTTGCCAACACGGCTAACGCCTTGGCATCAGTGGTGTGGGCTGTGCAGAGCTCAGCCCGGTGAGCAAGAGTTGAATTCTCCTTCCACCCTGTTGCTGTGATCCCAAACTCCCCAGGGGAACACAGCAGCATGGATTGGTTCCAAAGCGGGAGTCAGGGCTTCCTTCTCACTTCAGCTTCTGAGAAGACACTTATATTTCCTAACAAAAGGCTCTGAGGCTCCTCTCGCCCTGGTCTGGAAGTCCTAAACAGGGTCAGGAAATTATTCCATTTCTGTGGGTAAAACAACGGGTGAGGAGAGCAGTTTCCTCTAGACCCACACTCCCACATTCGAACCCCACCTGACAGGTTAGCTTTCTCACTCCTGCCCGGACTCCCCCTCTGCGGGTGTGCCCACGTGCCCCTCTCATGCATGGGCAGGTGCCACATGGGCGGGGTGGGAGAGGGGAGTCTGAGTGCCACAGCTCCCCGCTGCTTCTAAGTTAAGACTGTTAAACCCTTCGTCCTCCTGTCCCCGGCCCTGCCTAAGCCGAGGAAATCGCTGACGGTGGCACGCAGCTTTCTAATCCGCAGGGACTGGAGAGGCCGCCCTGGCTGTGTTCGTGTCAAGGGCGAGCCTACCAGGCTGAATGGATGAGTGCCTGAGAAGTGACCCTGGGTAGTGGAGACAGAAGCTATGCCTCTGAGGGAAGGGCAGGTCGTGCTGGAAACCAGGAGGAAAGCAAGCCCAGGGATCCCCGGGGGAAGGGGAGAGGGCTGGGGACAAGGATGGGCCTCTTCCCTGAGGCAGTCTGCGTCTAACCACCTGGTACACTGGGAGGCTGAGAAAGGTTACGCCTGTTAACAAGAAAATCTTAAAGGCCACAATGTTGAGGATGAGGAATGAATGAAGTCCCAGCTGATTCCTGTCCGGACTTCCACTCCAACCACAGAACAACAACCTCAGCCAAGACTGCCACTGGGAAGACGACACATGTGGGCCGAGATATGAAGACAAAACCATAACAAGAATTTGTTTCTCTTATACTTTATCAAAATACTTGGACTTTTCAAAATATGCTTGGAAACATTCCTAAGAAAGAGATAGGGAAGACCCAGCATGGTGGCTCATGCCTGTAATCCCAGCACTTCGGGAGGCCAAGGTAGGCAGATCACGAGGTCAGGAGTTCCAGACCAGTCTGGCCAACATGGTGAAACCCTGTCTCTACTAAAAATACAAATATTAGCTGGGTGTGGTGGCGCACACCTGTAACCCTAGCTACTCGGGAAGCCGAGGCAGGAGAATCGCTTGAACTCAGGAGGCAGAGCTTGCAATAAGCCAAGATCATGCCACTGCATTCCAGCCTGGGTGCCAGAGCAAGACTCCGTCTCAAAAAACAAAGAAACAGACAGGGAAGGTCTGATTCTTCCCATACTGTAAACAAGCAGGTGAATGACGTGCCAGGGCTCCCAGCTCCACAGCAGAGCCCTGAAATACGAGATGCCAGGAGGGCCAGCCCTGCTGCTGCCTGTCACACAAGCAGCTCATGCAAGGCTCTGCAAAGGCACTCACTGCAGCATCACTGAATGTGATCCCCTCTGGGTGCTGCTTTTCCTGAAAAATTCCGTGCAGACAGGGAACTGGAACAGCGGAATTCCGTGCGAACCGAGGAACTGGAACGAATTCCGTGCGGGCAGGGGCTGGACTCACGAACAAAACTAGACCTATGTCTATGAGCTTTCTGCAACAGCACACAGGACCCTTCCCAGCCCCGCTTACCTGGGCAAGCCCCCGAGGTCCATCTCACTGCAGATGCTTGAGGGCCTGGGCCTTAGAATCACCCACAGCCGTCTCTGCGGCCATCCAGGACTGGCCCGAGAGCCCTAGGGGGAGAGTCCACATCGTCAGCCCCTCCCATGACGGCCCAGGATGAGGCCGGGTGGGGGCCACACACGTCACAGGGTGGAGGAGCTGCCCCGTGGGGCGAAGGGACGCTCGGCCCCATCCCCGAAGAGCAGGGACTCCCACATCAGGGTGGTGGCCTGAGCTGCTCCCAGCCTCAGAGCCTCTGCACAGCCCCATTGGGGGCCTGAGGAGGAAGGGTGACAGCCAGGGCACAGGGGTCTTAACAGTGAACCTGACCCAACAGCCTTGTTAGCCTAAGGAGCCGCCCTGCCCCAGCCCAGGCAGCCGGACCCCATGCAGAGTAGGGCGGCTCCCGGGTCTTCTGCCCCTCTGGGCTGCAGTGGAGAAGTGGGGCCCAAAGGCTGCAGGCCCAGCAGGTCACGACTGGGGAGTATCTAGGTCCCGGGTGCAGGTCCTCTCGCAGTCCTAGAACAGGACTCCAGACCCAGGTCCCTCCCAGCCACCTCTCTGCCCCTGCCCCTGGCCAGGTCACAGAAGCAGCAACACCACGTACTCCAGGTCCAGGTTCCCAGAGAAGTCAAATTTGCCTCTTTCTGGCTCATGCAGGTTCCACGGAACATAGCTGCAACAGAAATGATAATTATAGGCTAGAGCGTGTTATTCATTCCACTTCATCTCCCAAAAATCCAATATGATGGCTAAAGACATGTTTCTTCATGATTTTAGGACTGGAACCAAGAACTACGTGAACGGATCTAGGGACCAGAATCGAGGGCAAGCCCTCTTCCCTCTGCATCAACAAGATCTGGACGAAGCATAGACCTGCTAAGTAAAAGGTCAGGCGCTCCGACCCCAGTTAGCTTACCATGCCCACGCCCCACTGGAGAAGAAAATGTAACTTTATCAGAAAAGCAGCTACAAGGAGTAAGAGGAAAGCTCAGTGATCATCCTGTATTTACTGAACCACCCAGAACTCCAAACATGCAACAGAATGACGATGACGCTTCCACCTCTGAAGACAGGACAAGGGACAGGGCAGGCTCATGGACAGGCTCAACTCGACAGGCGGAAGGGACGACTCGTGGATGACACAGTGATGACAACTGCTCTTCTCCCAACCCCACCCCATCACTGGCTTCAGCAGAGCCTCTGCCCACTACAAAGAATATTCCCAGGTGAAGGGGGAGAGGCTGCCTGGCTTCCAACTCAGACACACGAGTTCTGCCTTTCAGAAAATGTCGTCGGTGCTGCTTCTGTGGGGCCGAGTGCTGAGCCTGCTGCACTCCTACAGCCTTCAGGAGTCCTTTCTGGGAAGCTGTCAAGGCTCAGCGCGTTTCTGTAACTCTTTAAGGAACTGTCTTCAAAATCAGTTCATCAACCACCCATGAAAAGCCATCTCCTTGATTTGTAATCACATATTTTTGCCTAAACATGGAATAATCCAGCCTGATCACTCCCTTTATTTCGTAGACTTAGAGTCAAGTATCTGTTGGCAATTTGCGGGGGAAACCCATGAAAAGATCCAGGTTATTCGCAACTGAGCACATTTTATAAGTGATTTGCAAATTCAACATTTTATTGTGTGCCTACCATGTGCCAGTCATCACAACAGAGGCTGAGATGACAACCACAGCATCCTAAGACCACTGCCCAAGAGGAGTGCTGAAAACCGGGGCCAGAGAGCCTCTCGGGCAGGTCTTCGGAAGAAGACTCCGCTCACTGGCTGTATGAACTGGAAGTGGGAAGCCTGCTTGTTCAAGAAAATGATTCCCTGGCAGTGAATCACCTCCTCAATCTGCACTCACCTCCTTCACTATACTCTTCTGTGCGACATCGCTACTTCGGTTCCTCTAGACCTTACCTCCATTTCCTGTCCCTTCACGCCCATGAGTCAGGAGCTCTGAGGTGGGGAGGAGGAGGGAGACCCTGGCTCTCTCGCCCCGGGCAGAGGACCGGGGCTGCTTCCCCTTATATTTTTTCGCATGCAGACACTCAGGCTCCATGGGGGGCGCGGGTACCTACGTGGTGAGGGTGTTCAAGCCACAGGCCTTCATCTTCAGCAGGCGGTCCCTCCAGTACTCCCTGGGCACGCGGAAATAGTGGATGGAGCCCCCGAAGATCCAGAAGGTGGAATCTTCCAGCATGAAGTTCCAGCCCTTGGCCTGCAGCCCCAGCTGCCGATGGCGGAGCCACAGAGGGACCAGGGCGCTCCAGTCCACCCTGGAAAGACAAAGGCATCTGGGGCCCGGAGGCTGCAGGCCGCAGGGGTGCAGAGACACTTCCCCGCCCGTCTCAGGTGCTCGGCATTTCTGTCTAAAGAGGGCGGCGTCCAGGTGGCTGGAAAAGCTCCCGCTCCCCTCGGCCGAACCTTGGGAGGGGCCTTTCTCCAGCACCGGGCACCGCGGCAGGGGAAGGAAGCCGAGGCTGCAGCCGGGAGCAGGACGAACAGGCCTCGGCAGGAGGGCTCGCGGGCCAGCGGGAGAGGCCGGGGTCGGGCCACGGGAGGCTGCTGCCGGGGCCGGGCTGCGGCTGCACCAGGGCCAGCTCCGTGGCCACGCGGCTGAACGCGAAGGCAGCAGCAGCTTCACGGCACCTCCGAGCCCCAGCGCGGTCGCAGCCGCCCGCCTGGAGGAGCAGAGGCTGGAAAGAGGGTCTGCGTTAGCGGCGTCCTTCCATCCACCGATTCCAGGTCTTCATTATTTTCTGAAGACCCCGCGCCCGCCGCGAGACGGCCCAGCCAGAGCAGAGTCCCCGCGGGAAGCTTCGAAGGCCTCAGGCCGTGAGAAAGCTCCCTTGCCATCTCTTGGGGTCGGCCCCAGGGAGCCCCTCAGGTGGGTCCCAGTGACTCGGCGCTGCTGGGCGGGTCTCCTTCCCACCCCGTCTCCCGAAAGCCGTGAGAGAAGCTGGGGAGACCCACATTTCAGGTCAGGAAGTTCATGAAAGGTGGAGGCATGAAACAAGAGCATGGCTGAGTCTGGGGCAGGAGCCAGTGTTGGCTGCGCCTTTGTCCTCATCGGGGCTGGCTCCTGCCCTGACACTAGCAGGCGGTGGCCAGCCGGGCCCACTGCCCAAGATGCCCCCTTAGCTGCATGTCACAGAGGGATGGGGCAAGCGAGAGGGCCCAGATGGCCACAGACGGGGAGGGGGCAGGGGGCCCACAGGACAGAAGATAGCTCGGACATCGCCAGCCTCTTGGGAATTTTGTCTGGGGCCACTCTCAGGCAAAGAAATGTGCTTTTTTACCTACTCCTTCCTACTTCTCACAGCCCCCAGGCCTTAGAACTCACATCAAAGCTCCAGGACTACAGTTCTGCTGCTACAGATGAAAGGGTCATTTCATCCCAGGCAACCTAGGAATCTGTTCACCACATTCTTCTTTCTCTGAAGAGAAAACTTCCATGTTCTAGTAAGTGGCTTGCAAATGACATTTTAGGACACAGCTCTTCCAAAGGACTGCATGAGAGAGTGAAGACAAAAACAGCAGCCGGAATAGGAAGATCCGATGTGAATCCTGGCCCCCAGCTTGGTAGAACTGTTGCCTTGGGCTAGTGACACCAGTTCTGTGGGCAGGAGCTTCTTCCCCTGTAAAACAGGCTAATGCCTGTCCCAGCTGCTCAGAAGGGCTGCTGCGAGGGTCCCGGAGAAATGCAACACTCTCTGCTGTGAGTCGAAGAGTCTTATCTCTATCTGAAATCAATTATTGTAGCTTATGTTTGCATATTAGAGAGCTATGGGAACCTATTCACCACACATTTTTCTCCAAAGAGAAAACTTTAGAAAGAATAGCCACAAGTGGGTTTTATGTCCCTAATGTGGAATAATCTCAACTTCTCCATTCTTCCCATTGTGGTATATAGTTTATGTGCTAGACTTTGTGCCAAGCCATCTTATTACAATTTCTAAAATTCGACCACGAAAGATTCTGTACACTGAGACCCTATTAGACCAACACAGCCTGTATGCCACAGGTGGGTCAACCTGGGTCTTGGGTCAAATCCAGCCTGCCATCTGTCTTTGTGCAGCCTGCAAGCTAAGGAGAGCTTTCACATTTTTAAGTGGCTGAAACAGAATCAAAAGCATAATATTTTGGGACACATAAAAATTTATATGAACTTCCGTGTTCGTAAATCGTTGTACTGGCACACAGCCACACCATCTACATGCGGCTGCTGCTTTGCAGTTGAGTACTTGCGATAGAGACTGCATGGCCTGCAAAGCTGAAAACATGTGCGATCTGCCCTTTCCCAGAAACTCTGCTGGCCTACATCCTTGCAGATGAAGCCCTGGACTGCTAAGACAAGGCCTCGGGCCCCTCTGGGCCACCATCCGGGCCTTCCTTTGGTGCCCCCTGCTCTGCTCACCAGGCACTTTGCTTTGGCTACAGGCTCGCAACTGCTCAGGCCACACCTGCTCCAAAGCACACACCCTGCCTCCTGCTCAGCCCTCCCTGCCTCAGGTACTCACCAGACTCACCTGCCCACCACAACACAGGTTCTCCCCCTGGTTACCTCAGAGGCACATGCTGGGCTCACCTCAGGCCAGAATGAGGAAGAACTGGATGGACAGATTATTTTCTTAAAAACAGGGGCATTTTGACAATCTGGTGGTGAAAATACACACACACATATGCACATGCACACACACACAAAATATCACTGTTTTTAAGACAGTGACAATACAACTTAGCAATCACTCCACCAGGTGCCAAACCTTATTCTCCGGCCAGAACTTCAAAAGCGCAATCTCCAATTCTTATTAAAGCACACATTACTTATCCTAACGTCTATTTATGGGTGCGAGAGCCTCCACTCCCCACCGTGCTAAATGCAGAGGTGTAGTCAGGGTTGGAAAAGCCTCTCTGTGACCGACATTCCGACACAGTCCCTGCTAGTAACCAACACTTTTAACCTGTCCCCTTGATTAGTTGATGACTAAGGATCAGGAAACCTCCCTCTGGGCTGACTTCTCCAGGTGTGGTCTGCAGGCAGCGAGGCCTCTGAACTCCCTCAGGGTCACAGCCGCCTGACTCAAAGTGCAGATAGCTGGAAAGAGGCATCCCGCTTCAACAACTTCTATCCACCAACCAGATTTCCAGGTCTTCATCTGCAGCTTGTCAGAAATGCATAAACCTTAAGCCTTACTTGAGACCGACTGAATGAAAATCTGCATTCTAAGCAATCCCAAGGTTACAGCTTCAGAAGCCCAATCTGCATCCTCTCCTTTGACGCTACATAGATTCCCTCCCTGGATGGAGCTCGTCTTCGCTTGTGTCTTTATAACACACAATTTTCTATATTTTTAGAACAAAACATTCTTCTCAGTGCATATCAAGAGGAATGAAATAAACAACAAAAACAAAAAACAATCGAGCTGTTATCCAATTCCAAATTCTGGAGAATTCAACCGTTTCTTCCTGGGAATTTTCTGGTAGGTTACTGGACAAGTTGTCAATACGTTACTAAAAGGGGTGAATTCACCAAGAAAATGAGGATGATACGTGTTGGGTTTCTCCAAGGAATTCACTGCCAGTAAATGAGACCATGCAAGTTAGAGCCTCATAAACAATCAAGCATCATGTAAACGGTTATTAACACTAATAATGATCATTAATACTAATAATCATAAGATGGAAAATAACCCCATAATTTCCTGAGTAACTCAGTAACAATAAAATAAAGAAAATATCAACTGTGTGGTTCGAGTTGGTTGGTTTAAAGGTCAGCAAGACTTTACTCCTAAATTAGGCTTGATACCAAGGAGCTAACCAAGTCCTAAGGAAGCCCGGCATGTTTCTGTCACCTTTCTTGGGGAGCAGTTCATCCATGATGGACCCTTACTTGATGAAACCAGGAACACCTGCCTTCTTTTGAACTGGAGCTTATGTTAACATTTTCTCCTGACATTTCTGTCGCCTGTTTATCTTGGCTTCATTTATACAAAGTGATTTTTCCGCCTTAGAAGAGTCTGGACAGCAGACCCTGGCCACCGGCCTGAATTCAGTGCTCAGTGCCCAGGTCTGCTCTGCTCAGAGTCAGGCTCTGCTCCTCCACCTGAACGGAGAGGGTGGCCGTGGTCATGGTCCAAGGTGAGGTTCCTGGAGGAAGGCAGGCACATCAGGACTTCTGATGGGGCCTCACGCAACATAACAAGACCTCTACAGCCCATCCTCACCAATTCCCTTTTGGCAAGTGGAAAAGGGGCATGCACTATTTGTGCTGAAGACTGTGCAAGCTGCAGACACAAAAACTGGTTGCAATGGAAACCTGAAGCAGAGGACATAGGTACCAAGTTCTGCTGTGCCCCGTGGTGAGGAAGCAGGGGGAGGTGGAGCCCTCTGGAGTAATTTTTCCTTGACTCGTGAGGTGGGTCCTGAGGATGAAGGGTACAGGGCAGGCCCCAGCAGTCAGGAGATTCTGGGTGTAGTAAAAATGTGAGTGGATGGAAAAGGGCAGATGGGCAGGTGACAAGGTCACCACCTCTTTCTGGGAATGGGACTGGCTGTCAAGTTTCAGAAGGGACCTTGCAGGGCGGCTGGGTGGGAGGTGAGCCAGATCCAGTCACCACCAGAAAGGATCTCCTTGAGTGAGGTGTGCCAGGCTTGAAATGCGTCCTGCCATGCCAGTGGGCATCCCTGCATCACCCGCCAATCCTGCAAACACTCATCAGGAACTGGGGTCATGGTAGGGCTGGGAGGCCTCACTGGGGTCACAGTCATCTCTTTCTGGTCTGCCATGCAGAGTATGACCAGACACAGATGGGCCAGGATCCATGCAACTGGGCACAGCAGAAACAGCCCCGTGAACATCTGGAGTATGATGACCGCCGGCAGAGACCAGGCAGCACTCACACAGTCCGAGGCTGGCCATGGGCATACGCAAGCTGGCATCTGAGTCAGGAACTGCAATCATTGTCCTTTGATTCCCAGAACATAAGTCCTTGTCGGCCCCAAAGGCTGGTTATGTTGACACTATAACATAATGTGTTCACATGCTTGTTCATCTGAGATGATAGCTTACAAATTCAAGTTTTAGGTGCACTGTGGCCCTATTAGGGCCCTAAACAGAGGTTCAACTGAATCAAAAACCAGGAAATTCTATGAAGATCCTGACCAAGAAAACACTCCCCTCCACCCTCCCCCAAGTGGCCATGCCGGAGACCACCATCTGATGGTAAGTGTTCAGCTGCCCACAGACATCAAACACACGGGGATTCCTCACTTGGATCTGTCTCCAGTGCAGACTCCATTCATCACTCTCAAGATTCTGGTTCTGGCCGGGCGCGGTGGCTCAAGCCTGTAATCCCAGCACTTTGGGAGGCCGAGACGGGTGGATCACGAGGTCAGGAGATCGAGACTATCCTGGCTAACACGGTGAAACCCCGTCTCTACTAAAAATTACAAAAAACTAGCCGGGCGAGGTGGCGGGCGCCTGTAGTCCCAGCTACTCGGGAGGCTGAGGCAGGAGAATGGCGTGAACCTGGGAGGCGGAGCTTGCAGTGAGCCGAGATCTGGCCACTGCACTCCAGCCTGGGTGACAGAGCGAGACCCCGTCTCAAAAAAAAAAAAAAAAAAAAAAGATTCTGGTTCCGTTCTAGGCTCCCACGAGGCTCAACTTCCTTGGACATCCTGCTGCCCTAAACTGTCTGTTTGGGGATATTTTGGTCCCAGCAGTCTTCAGCCACGTTCTCTCCACCCTCAGCAAAAGAATTTGAGGGCCTGAAGAAGGAACTATGCACTCTCTGGCCCAGATGGTGCCCTTAACGATTCTACTCCAGAATATTGTCTCTTCGACCAATCCCCGGGCTCCAAGAACTTCAGCCTCAGGGAAATGGAAGTCGGTCCCTGTGTCTGGCCCAGCTTTCTATATGTGCTCCTTGGTCTGGGCCCAAGGTGTTGGACTCCTGTTTGCTGGGAGAGGCATTGACTATGCCCAAAGGCTCAGGCCTGCCATTCCCAAGGCAAGTATATGCATTTTGCAGATATGTGAGGTCCACAGCACTCCTGCAATCTTAGCTCCTCCGCTTTTTCCTCTGAGAGGGCTCCCAGGTAAGCCAGGAACCCTGGCCTCACATCCGGGCTCTGACCCAGAAGCAGGATTGGTGGTTCAGAGGGCAATATTTCCTAACGACTGTTCAGAGGAAAATATTTCCTCACTGTAGGAAGTGAGTACGTGAAGAAGAGTTTACTAGACCAAAACCTTGAGATCCAATAGCAAAATAACAAAAACCCCTCACTCTAATCAACCACATAACAACAATAACAACCACAAAAAGTGTTCTAACATTATGTGACTTTTGTAGAACTTTGGGACCACTGACAGCATCATAAGCGAGAGAAGGACTGTGTCTCACCCAGAGAGAAGTGAAAGCTCTGTTAGATAACACAAGGCCTCTACTCTTGATAACACACCCCTGATCTTCGAGATGCTTGTAGACTCTAAATGAAATGATCTCACAAATAGGGAAAAATATAACTATGGTAAATGTCTTTTTTTTTAATCCACCACATAGGACTTATCTACGAAGATACACAAGAGATGCACTGGTTCTTACAAGACTCAAGAATCGACTTGGCCCTATCGAGTTGGGCGCAGAATCTCCTTTACACTGATTCCAACAGAAATAAAATGTACTATTTTCGAAATGTCTATCAAGATTTAAAATGAATCTATCCTATGGTCAGCAATTCTAATTATAGAAATGCATCCAGCAGATATCTGCGGCAACTCTGTTTACAGTAGCTAAAAGATTGCAAACAATCCATGTCCGTCAATAGAAGACTGTTTGAATAAATTATGTGTCTAACGGACAAGGGGGATAATATGTGTAGCTATCTTCTTGTATATGCACAGAATATCTCTGAAAGAAGCCATTGTCGGTAATAGCGGCTGATACGAAGAGGGGACAGGGAAGGGGCCTAGCCTAGGGGCCAGGAGTGGGAGTTTCTTTTCACTTTATTCCCTTTCACACTCTGAATACTTACCATGTTCATAAATTACCTACTCACAAAATAACTTCTTAAGGGCAAAAAATACAATCTGTGCTTGAAAGGAACAAGCCCACTCACTGTTTTGCTACGTGTCAAAGAACAGAAGCTGTGAGTATCAACAAGGAGTCTCTAACGGGCAGACACCAGTCAAGAAATATCTACCTCGTTAGCAGGAGCCTCTGAAAACACCTGCTGCGTTTCTATCCCAGGAGACCTCACATCATGAGAACTCTCTTTCAATACGGTCTGTAACATCCAGAGCAACAGATTTAAGCAAAATCTGAAACGGAGTGGAGAGGAAGCGGCAAATATCCCAACACTGACACCAAAAACCCTGCCTGTGCCGCGTGATGGTGGCGAGGGAGGGAGTCTGTGCCTAGACCCCGGAGTCCTTTTCAGGTCCAAATGTTCTAAAACCTTTCTCCTCAAGCTGCAGGATCTCCTGAATTCTTCCCAGAAGAGCGTCTGACAGGACCTCGTGGAACTCTGCATCACTTCATCAAGGACTACATGTTTTTATTTCATTTGCTACTTCCTTACCTTAAGGTGGGAAGAACCCTTTGGTCAACTTTCTGCTATTTCTGCAGCCACGGACCTTTGTCCCCAATCTTGTTGGCAGCCCAGTCCCTCCCTTGAACCACACCTATACCAACACTATGGCTGCTCCAAGACAACTCTGGTCTCTTTCTGTTGCTGGCTAGCACAGTCCTGTAAGAATCCCAGAGTTAACTCAATCTTCCCAGCGTCAACTCAATCTTCCCAGCACAGGGTGGCTCAGACATCCCTCACCACCTGTATCCAACAGGTGGTCACCTGCTGAAAGAGGCACTTCCCGATGCTGAAAACTATACTACTACAAGATAAAAGGAATACTGTTCAAAGAGTTTGAACATTCCATGAAATATGACTCAGGCCTCAAGCAGAGCAGAGTCCTAGAATAGGCAAGGCCCATAAAATCAATTACCTCCCAGACGCTCAAGAGGAGAGGCATGATTTGGCCACATACGCTGGGAAGACAGGACTGGCCATGATTCACATTAAAAAAAAAAAGTGACCTGCATTGCTAAGTTAGCCACCTTGTTCAGGAGAATGAGTTTGATACATCTCCTCCTTTTCCCTTCTATAGGAAGAATTTGCGGTCTGGAATACAGAAAACAGTGGGTCAGGGCAGTGTGTGAGATGGACCTCAGAGAAGAAATGAACTTACCTCTTAGGGCATGATGCTGGCTGCCCACCTGAAGGCCTTCCCCTCTCTCAACTTTCCCAGCTGAAATTTCAGGTATGAGAGATGCAGAGCTGAGTGTATTTTTGCTCAGTGATTCATTTATATTAAGGAAAAAATCATGAATGAGAACCATGCCTTTAGATAATATCAAGCAGGCATTCTTGTGTTCATGGAGTGGGAATAGGAAACAGAATGAAAGGCAACTGGCTCAAAGCCATGGTTCACACTGATACATGCATCGCAGACCTCAAAATAATATGCTGAGTGAAAGAAGCCAGACCAAAAAAGAGAACATGCTTTAAGATTACAATTCTATAAAACACTAGAAAATGCAAACCAATATATCGTATCGGAAAGCAACAGATCAGTGGTTGCTCGGGGCTGGGGCGCAGGGAGGAGAAGGAGGGAGGGATGACAGAGAGGGACATGGAAACTTTGGAGGCTGGTGGCTATTTTCACAATCTTACTGTGGTGGTAGATTCACAGCCTGATTTAGATATATGTCAAAGTGTATCAGATTGTACATGTTAACTATGTGCTGTTTGTTGCATGACAAACTCCAATAAAGGTAATTTTTAAGAAAGACCACTGTTTAAGCTTAAACAAAATAAAAATTAAAATTCTAAGACTGAAATCCTCCCCCAAAAGTCAGCCTGGTCATCCCAGCTCTTTGATATGATGTAACCCACCAGCTATGACTGGCCATGAACCAGTCCAAGGAAAAGTTGATGGAAAAAGAAGAAAAGCTATAGCCAAACACCCCCCACCCCATGCCAGCCACTGTCCAAACACCTGCCTTCTGCTACAGGAAAAGGGCTGCTCCTGACAGCTCGCTCCACAAAGAGTGAACTTGGTGGCCGGTTTCCATGTGACCCGTATTCCACTGGCCACCTCAACACTCCCCCGTAACAGCAGGGAGAGGCCCCCACCTCCCACTCAGTTAATGACCCAGTCAGAGCTGGAGCAAGACAGGAAGAGGGAAAGACAAAGAGGATGTTCTCCTCCTGCCTCCAGAGATATTACAGCAACTCATAATCATTGGTGTCCAGCCCAAGTCAGACAGGATGAACTGGGCAGAACATACCCATGAGGGAGAAAAAATCAAAAAGACGCCCAAAAGACATGTATTCCACAGGATCCAAAGAGACGGCCCTGAACTTGGTTCAGAGCTCCTTGAGCTTCTGTCCTACCTGCTAGAAGGATGGAGTGGCAAGAAAAACAACTTTCCTAGGCATGTCAAACTGTGTTCACAGCGTTTGGTCGCAGCTCTTTATTCTCTGTTGCCATTCTACGCAGCTCCAATGGCCCAAGACTGACTCCTAGTGCGGCCACCCCACCTAGGTGGGGACACGGTTACCTCACCTCAAAGAAGCTCAGGCTTCTTGCCAGCTAGGTCAGCTCCCTGACACCTCACCTCTGTCCCACCAAACAATAGCAAACACTCAGCCTCCTTCGCATACCTTTTCCTGGGGACTTTTTGGGTATGCCACTCGGCCCATCTCAAGCCCACAGTGCTGCCCCAAATAGTGACCTGCGTGGGTCCCCTGCACGGACTCCTATATCCCTGATCAACAACAGGCCTGCAGCCGCTAGACTTTCTCTTGGCAGCTTGGGCGCCTTGCTACCCTGCCGTATGCAGGAGGATCTCCTGCTGCTGCCCTGAGTAATTCTTTCAGGGTTTGCATAAGCCTTGCAAAGGGAGGAAAGCTGAGCATCCCACAGGAGCCAGGGCCAATCTTCAGAGAGGAATGGCTTAGAGATCTTAGGCAGGACAGAAAATATCTTGGGAACAACTGGAGAAATGAAATGCCTGAAGTTTTCTGGGCCCCAGCAGGAGAAGAAAATCACGTCCTCCCAAACAATATTATGACGTCCTCACTATCTCAGAAACAAGAATCAAGTCTTGACAAGGTGTAAACATCGAGTTTGTCAATGTGTTCTTGTGCCCGCAAAAGACTTCCAGATATTTATCTCCATCAAAAACTTCCCTACCTCCCAGGGGAAGTTTAGAGAAACTAAGAAGGGGGATAAAAAAGAAGCAAATGACAAAGCTGAGCGGGGTAGGGCCTGCCACCAGTTCCAACCGTTCAGTTCATTCGATACTGCCAGTCGGCTTCCCACTGGAGGTTTTGAATATGGAAAGTGCTGACCTGAAAGACAGGGTCAGGGCTGTAAAATCCTTAAAATAGGCACAGTTTAGAAAAATTCTGGGCTACGGCACCCAGAAAACTTTTTCACAGGCTGTGGGTAAGTCACAGTACCACTGAAACCACTCATTTGCCATAAACAACATTTTGTAAAAAGGGGAGAGGAAAGTGTGAGCTGGTAACAGGTGAATGGTGGGAAAGTGGAGAGAGACGACCTATCAGTCCTAAAACTGCAAATAAATCATGACCCGGGATCTTGGAGGCCCACGGACATTGTTCTTATGACCCTGCCAGGCGAGCTGGCTAGACCGTAGCTGCCAGGCTGAAGCGCCGGCCTCTGCTGAACAAGGCGCCTCCCAGAGGCTTGGGAGGAAAAGGGGGGCCTGGGGGAAGAGCAGAGGGAGCCTTCCGCGGAGCAGTGGGCACGGGGCCGCGAGGGGGGGCGTCTGAGAGAGCTCTGGGCTGGAGGGCTGCGGCCGTCCACGAGGGGCAGAGCCCGGCATCACAGGCGCGGCGGGGTGGGCGGCTCGGGGCACAGACGCCGGCTCCCGAGGGCACGCCCGGTGTCGCCCAGAGGCCCGGATCGCGAGGCAGGAGTGCCTGGAGCCGCAGGGGAACTCGGGGTATTGGGGAGCTCCCAGAAGGAAGCAGCTGGGACTGCTCCCCCCGGGAACTCGGGATTCGCGGGTCGCGGGAGAGAACCCGAGGTGCGGAGGGCTGGGGAATGCGGGGTCCGGCAGGTGCTGCGCGAAGCTCTCTCTCACCTGCGGAGCACCAGGAAGCCCAAGATGACCAGCAGCAGAAGTCCCAGCATGCGGCCCGGCCTCCGCCGGAGGCTCCACGTGGTCATCGCGTGTTCTCTGCGCGCAGGGACCCGGGTGCCCACTCCAGTCCGCACTCAGCCGCGCGCGGGAGCCTCGGCGCGGGGGGCGGAGCCGCGCGCTGGTCGCCTGGGCAACCAGCCCGCCGGCGCTCATTGGCTGGGGCTCGCGGCTCCGCGCCTGCCGCCCTAGGCCTCGCGCAAGCAGGGGCGGGGCTGGTCGGGGCCGGGGCGGGGCCTCTGTCGGGGGCGGGGCGGGGCTGGTGGGCGGGGACGAGGTCTCGGTAGGAGGGCTGGCGGGGGCGGGGCCTCGGCCGGGGTCGGGGCGGGGCCAAGGTCTCGGTAGGGGAGGGGCCTGGCCGGGGCGGGTCCCCGGAGTGCGGAGCGGTGCAGAGCTCGCCGTCTTCCTGCTCGCCAGGCGCAGGCCGGTGCGGGAGCGCCGCGTACCTGTCAGACGCCGAGGTCAAGTCGCCCCTCGCAGCGCTACATTAGCAAGAACGTACAAAACGCGTCCGCAAAGCAGGGGCAACCAACAGAATCTTTTAAAACAATTCAGATTCTGAAGCAAACAACTTTTTAAATAGTAAATCATCCCGTGAAAAGCCAGGATTTTGAAGAATTGTATTTGGACATATTTCAATGTGGTTGATGTCTGAGTAGGAGGGGTCCAAATATTTTCTGTCTTTGGTTTCCGCGAGTCTTACTCTGACCTTGACTCCAAGCGCTTCCAATTTTTTATTTTAAAAAGTTCTATATAAAACCTTCACATTTTAGGAAAGGAAGAATGTAATTCTTATTCTGAAACAGAATGTATGTCCCAAAGAACATGATGTAGTATTTAGGTGCAACTTACACTTTGTAGCAATCACAAACCCAACTCCTTCCGAGAACAAAATTCAGATTTTACTGAAAGAAACTCGAGGACGGGCAGTGTTTTCCAGAGCATCCGGGTTTGTCCAATGTCTCCCTTGCCACATGCTTTGAATTCATTTCCTAAACGGGGGCATAGTTTTGAACTTGTAAAGCCGACAGGAACCAAATGAAACTGCAGATCCTGGAACAAAGACACAGACGGGTATGAAGGGTCCTGTCTAGCATTAAGCACATATTTAGTCAAGGAGCAAAAGTTAAATCAAAGACAGGCAAAAAACAAACCAACAACAAACGAGAAAAAAACCCTGGCAGAACTGGGGAGGATAAGCTGGGCTTGGTGCAATCTGGGTCTGACTTAAGCACCGCAGACATTCCCAGAGGCGCGCAGAGCGAGGCGCGCTCCCGTGGACGCGCTCCAGGCCCGCCCCTTTTCTCCAGTTAGTAAGGCTATGATTGCTTGATGGCTGTGAAGTCCATGATGAAAACATGTTGGTTTAATTGGAATACCAGCTAGCCCCTAAGCGTGTGGAGAAATTGTCAAAGGCTAGCCCCTTTACCTGCAGGGGACCATCCGAAGGACATGCACCCCACATTCATCCTCTCACTTCTGGTCACCTTGAGCAGTAGCAGAATCTATCAAATATAAGGGAATTCTCAAACGGTTTAAGCAATACCAGCATCTCCATTTTTCTTCAAATGTTTAGCAGAAATTTAACATGGGTTTAGAAACCGTGAACTCCTTGGCCCACCCTTGTGTCCTTCGTTTTTATTTGTGTGAGAAAAATATACATAATGGAGTGCTTTCCAAAAAATCTCCCCGTAACCTTGTGGGAAGTTCAGACCTAGGGACACATCCTGCTCACAGTCTAGTAACAATTTTACTCTATCTGGGCTTAATGATACCACAGAATGCTACGAGGGTAGCACTAACCGGAGATGTGTCTTGCTGAGAGGCTGAGACTTGTTTGTTTGTTTGTTTGTGACAGAATCTCAAACTCTGTTACCCAGGCCGGAGTGCAATGGTGCAATCTCAGCTCACTGCAACCTCTGCCTCCCGAGATTCAAGCTATTCTCCTGCCTCAGTCTCCTGAGTAGCTGGGACTACAGGCACCCACCACCGTGCCCGGCTAATCTTTGTATTTTTAGTAGAGACGGGTTACACCATGTTGGCCAGGCTGGTCTCAAACTCCTGACCTCAAGTAATCCGCCCGCCTCGGCCTCCCAAAGTGCTGGGATTACAGGTGTGAGCCACCATTTCCAGTCTGAGACTTTTGTTTTTTAAAACATTAGCAAGATACTCCTTCAGTGTCTCCTTTCCAAAATGTCTAGTGATCTTAACCCAAAGCAGACAATGAAAATACTCAAATCCCTGGGAACAAAAGCTACAGTTACCATGAACTGGCATAAGAGCGGTGTAACAAAGTGGTCTGGCAAGGTGCTTGGCTTGGTAATGAATCCCTGGTACACAGGAATCATCCTCTTCCCAGGCCTTCTTTCTAGTGTCCAAGGTTTAGAAAATATAAGAAATGCTTTTTTAAAAAATTAAATCTTGTTGGTATGCCATATCCATTGCTCTAAGTCAGCTCCAACAGACCCAGAGGGCACAGTTCCTTCCTCGAAAATTCCTATGTCACAGATAGTCAGTGGGAAACAGAAATACATACGAAATGCACACACAGGAGAATAAAAGCCACACTGGTTCACAATCAGTACAGTGAAGTCACGTGGGAAAAGCGGTATCAAACTAGTCTCATTTGCTGTTTCACTTTTTATTTTTAATAGGTAACAGGTTTACAGATTAGTTATTCATTCACATAACTCATTTTTGAGGGCACTCTGCTAATGCTTTAAACGCAGCATATTTGAATTTTAGGAAAACGTTGGCAAAATTTCTTTTAGTCATGAGAATAAGATGAAAAACATGGCTTCTATGACAGTACAGTCACTTGGGCCCCTGGACCAAGATATAACCCTCTGCTCCCCCACCTCCTCCTTATGGACACACACCTCTGTCCAGCAGCCCCCATCCACCCTCCACTCAGGAGGAGCAAAGTCCAGTCATGATGTCAAGTTGCCAGGGTCTTGAACAAAGAAATTAAGAACACAGGGGAATTCCTGGGAATAAATGAGGGCCATTTCAACCCTAGACAAAAATAAAATAGAAAGTTCTGGAATGGAGATTTGGCCTAGGAAAAAGAGAAAGCAGATTTAAGTCAAAGGAAGTAGAAAAAGCTTTTCAGTCCCAAAGATATGTGAGTGGGACTGGAAGGGGCCTGTGCACATCCGATAGGGATGCACAGAACTTGATCTTTAGCCTTACCAGGTCTAAACTATCATTTTTCAGGCTCAGCCTTTGAAGGCCTAATAGCCAAAGATCTAATTCTGCAACACTGTATTTATTAAACAGTAAATGACAAATTGTAATGATCATAAACTACATGCTGAACACTGTTTCACATGCTTGGGATGTATCAGTGGACAAAACAAAGATCTCTTCTCTTTGAAATTTCTGTTCTAGCTAGGGAAGAAAGACAACAAAAACTAACAGAATGAATAGGTAAGCTGTAGAGTATATTTAAAGGTAATAAACACCATTGCAAAAATTTAAAAAGTAATAAGGTGGCCAGGCCCAGTGGCTCACACCTGTAATCCTAGCACTTTGAGAGGCCAAGACAGGCAGATCACTTGAGGTCAGGAGTTCAAGACCAGCCTGGCCAACATAGTGAAACCCCATCTCTACTAAAAATACAAAAATTAGCCAGAAATTGCTTGAACTCTGAAGGTGGAGGTTGCAGTGAGCCAAGATCATTCCACTGCACTCCAACCTGGGCAACAGAGTGAGACTCCATCTCGGGGGGGAAAAAAAAGAAAAAGGTAGTAAGGGAAGGAGGGCTGGGAATGCAGCGGGGAGGGGTCTGCAGAGAGGAGGTCTCCCTGGAAAGACATTAGCTGAACAAAGGTCGGAACACAGTGGGAGTTCTCCATGCAAGTGAACCAAGGTATAACCTGGAGGAAGCACTGCCCAAGCAGAGAGAACAGCTCGTACCAAGGCCCTCAGGAAGGAGCATGACCTGGTGTCCCTGGGGTCCAAGGAAAGGCTGGGACAACAGTGTGGGAGGTGATGGCAAGAAGGCAGGAAATGAGGACAGAGAGATACAGGGGCCTGATCATGCAGGGCCCTTAAGAGCAGGGTTTTGACTCTGATGAAATGGGAGCCACTGCATGGTTTGAACATGGCGGTGATAACTTAGAAGGATCACTGGTGCCATGCAGTAATCCGTATGGGAGACGACGCTGGCTCAGGGGACAGTGGTGGAGTTAGTTGAGAAGTGTTGAATTTCTGGAAGTATTTGGAGAGCAGACACGAGAGGGTTGTTGCAATTCGTGGATTGTTTGTAGGGGGAGAGAAATAAAGGGGGCTTAAGAATGTCCCCCACAGGCTGGGCCTGAGAAATAAGAAGTGCTGATCACTGTGACCTGAGATGGGGAAGGTCCCGGGGCGAGTTTTTGGCGGACATCAGTAGCTCAGCTTGGACCTGCTGCATTGGAGAAGTCTGGGAGGCATCTGAGTGGAGACACCATGCAGGCTGCTGAATATCAATCCTGATGGTCCAGAAAGAGGTTTGGGATGGAGATACAAATTTAGGAGTTGACAGAGAGTTGGTATTTAAAGGCAAGAACCTGCACCAATTAACAAAGTGCAGACCGAGAAAGGGGATGAGGACAAGCCCCGGCACACCTAACACTGAGAAAAGATGAGGAATCACACCACCAACAGGTGAGGTTGAAGCAACACTGAGGATTGACCAGTGGATTTAGTATGTGGCCAATGTTGGTGAACTGGACACAGGCAGCTTGGGTGCAGTTGGGGGTCATGGGATTTGAGAAGCCAACTGGAATGGGTTCGGGAAAAAGAGTGAAGAGAAATCTAAGACCATTAATGTAGATGACTCACTCAAGAATATAGGCTAGGAAGGGGACACATAGGCTGGGTGCGATGGTTTAGGCCTTCAATCCCAGCACTTTGGGAGGCCAAGGAGGGTAGATCACCTGAGGTCAGGAGTTCAAGACCAGCCTGGCCAATATGGTGAAAGCTCATCTCTACTAAAAAGACAAAAATTAGCTGGACATGGTGGTGGGTGCCTGTAATCCCAGCTACTCGGGAGGCTGAGGCAGGAGAATCACTTGAACCCGGGAGGCAGAGGTTGCAGTGAGCCAAGATCGCACTATTGCACTACAGCCTAGGCAACAAGAGCAAAACTCCATCTCAAAAATAAATAAATAAATAAGAAAGGGAATACATAAATGGGATAGTAGCTGGGCCAGAAGAGGGAACTGAATCAAGAGTCACGTTCTGTTTTCATTTCTACCAGAGCATGCTTGTATGCTGAGAGTGATCTTGATCAGCAGACAGAACTGGTGAGGTAGGAGAGACCGTAGAGAATTTGTTGTGAAACCCTTGAGGAGGTAAAGTGTAGGGACAAGGTGACCAAGTGAAGGGATTAGCTTTAGGTTGGAGTATATGAGATAGTTTAAGTGATCACTGAGGTTAATTTCAAATCCACATCGTAACCCCTGCCAGATGTGAGAGTGAGGCGTGGCATTGGAATTTGTTGTTAATATCAGAACACAGTTACCCCTCTGTATCCATGGGTTCTGCATCTGTGGATTCAACCAGCCATGGATTAAAAATACTTTTTTTGTAAAAAATTCACATCTAGAGTGGAGGGAGTGGGGATAGTTAATGGGTACAAAAATACATTTAGATAGAACGAATAAGATCTAGTATCTAATAGCACAACAGGGTAACTACAATCAACAATAACTTATCGTACATTTAAAAATAACTGGGAGGCCAGGCGCGGTGGCTCACACCTCTAATCCCAGCACTTTGGGAGGCCGAGGCAGGTGAATCACAAGGTTAGGAGTTCAAGACCAGCCTGACCAACATGGTGAAACCCCGTCTCTACAAAAAATACAAAAATTAGCCGGGCATGGTGGCACATGCCTATAATCCCAGCTACTCAGGAGGCTGAGGCAAGAGAATTGCTTGAACCTGGGAGGTTGCCGTGAGCTGAGATTGTGCCACTGCACTCCAGCCTGGGCGACAGAGAGAGAGAGCCCGTTTATGTAGGAGTATAATTGGATAGTTTGTAACACAACGAAAGGATAAATGCTTCAGGTGATGGACGCCCCGTTTACCTCGATGTAATTATTACGCATTGCACGCCTGTATCAAAATACCTCATGCATTCCATAAATACACACACCTACTATGTACCCACACGCTTTTTAATTAAAACAAAGGAAACTACAAAGAAAACACATCTCTACTGAACATGTACAGACTTTTTTTCTGTCATTCCCTGAACAATACAGTATAACACTATTTACACAGCATTTACATTGTATCAGGTATCACAAATAATCTTAAGATGACTGAAAGGATACAAGTGAATGTGCATAGGTTATATGCAAATACTGCCTCATTTCGTATCAGGGACTTGAGCATCTGTGGATTTTGGTATCCACAGTAGATCATGGAACCAGTCCCCCATGAATACTGAAGGACGACCGTATTCACTTTGAAATGCAAGTATGCATTTGAGATGTAACATAAAGTGAAACATTAAAATTGTATCAATAGGTTAAAGTGAGATAAAGCAACTACTGATTATTACAAAAACTGTTGATTTAATGTCCAAAACAATTATTAAGAACTTTCAAATACTGAAGCACATAAGGAAATAGATTGACAGTTCATGTGGATGTGGAGAAAGTATATTAGCTTTGTAACTTTATAACTTTGGGAAGAATATGATATCCTCTTTAAGTCAACAATGTATAAAAAATATGTTTTTAAAATATAAAATATGTAGTATAAATTATATAAACATTTTATATGAAGTATAAATTTAAATGTATAACTATATATTCGCATAATAAAGATTACATTATATCACAATTATCATTTTAGAATTGCTTAATACCATTTATAGTACTAAACAACATGCATGCCTTCTTTATAAAAATGTGGTTTATACTAAATTTATTTTTATTATTTAATATCATTCAGGCCATGAATCTTTGAAGAAAAAGTCTTCTTTTGGGATTCTTGCCACCTCAGAATTTCATGAGAAGGCAAATCTCCAAAATTATGTGCAGCTACATCTATGATAAATCATTTTCAATTCAGACAGAACAAAGAACAGACAAGGTACAAAGGAAAAAATTGGGCACATTATGTTCTCACTAATCTAACTTCAAAAGACAGACTTATAATACTTTTAAAAGATAATTTCTTATAGCTTTGAGTCTACAGAGACTAAACAAAAAGCTTCTCAGAATAATTGCTATTTCCTGGTGTCTTCAGTAGCTTTTTGGCTGCCAAATAATTGTTTAAATCTGCCCAAGTTATGACTTCAAGGTACAAAACTCCTTCTACAAAATATGCTACTAAAATATGTTTTCCTGATTGTATTTTACTGTGAATCAATCAGTGATATTATTAAAATATACATGTTTTGTATATCAGATGTTTGGGCATGCAGAAACAAATAGAAGTTGCCTTAAAGTTTGGTATGGTAGATTAATGAAAACTTTAACAATTCTTCTCCTTTATTCTTTATCATCATTTCTGAGTATAGCACAGCAATCCAAGAAATAGTTATGAAATGAAAAATTAGGATATAAAGTTGCCATACAATTGTCATTGGGGAAGAAAGAACAAGCATGGCTAACACCGTAAGCGGCTTAGGAATTACAGATGTATGACTGCTTCATTCACGACTTTTAGCTCATATTTAGATTAGGAATTACAGATGTATGACTGTTTCATTCACGACTTTTAGCTCATATTTAGAAAGAAATTTCAGCACAGTGTAAGGTAGGGACTCTTCAAAAACAAAGTACATGACATACAAAAGATTTTGAAACTCTCTTGTCTCTTTATGCAAGACGTTCAAAGAGGTTGAATAGCAACTAATACATGCTTTTTAAAAAGCTTCAGCAAAAAAGAAAAAAAAGGATTAATATTATACTTTGCAGAGAATAACAGCAACAGAGGCCTTACAAGCAACTAATGATTTATTTGCTGGAATGTGCTGAAGAAATAAACCCACTGATATGGCCAGAGAGGATAAGTTATCCTTCCATGACACCTGATGAAAGACACTACCACCTTTGTGTGGAAATGAAAGCTGAAGTGCACATAAAATTCAAGAGATTACTTTTTTTTTTAGACGGGGTCTCACTTTGTCGCCCAGGCTGGAGTGCAGTGGTGCAATCTTGGCTTAGTGCAACCTCCACCTCCCAAATAGCTGGGATTCTCCTGCTTCAGCCTCCCGAGTAGCTGGGAACTACATGCACCCACCACCACGCCAGGCTAAGTGTGTGTGTGTTTTAGTAGAGACGGGGTTTCACCATGTTGGCCAGCCTGGTCACAAACGCCTGCACCCACCTTGGCCTTTCAAAGTGCTGGGATTACAGGCATGAGCAACCGCACCCGGCCAATTTTTGTTATCTTAAAGTCCAATTGCATGACTTCATTGCTACATGTTTGGATTCAATGTTTAAGAGGATAAATTTTTAGGGAAATGCAAATCAAAACCACAATGAGATAACATTTCATACTCACTAGGATGGCTGTAATCAAAAACAGAGCTTAAAAACAAGTGTTGGTGAGGATGTGGAGAACTTAGAAACCAAATACCTTGTTGGTGGGAATGTAAAGTGGTGCAGTCACTTTGGAAACAGTTTAATGGTTTATCAAAAAGTTAAACACAGAATTACCATACGACCCAGCAATTCCTCTTCCAGGTATATATAACCAAGAGAATGGAAAACATACAACCACGCAAAAACTTGTGCATGAATATTCACAGTAGCATTATTCATAATATCCAAAAAGTGGAAACAACTCAAATAGTCATCAACTGATGAATGGATAAACAAAATGCTGTGTATCCATATGATGGAACATCATTCAGCCATGAAAAAGGACAGAGTATACATGCTACAGCATCCATGAAGCTTGAAAACGTGAAAGCCGCCGAACACGAAGGGTCACATATTTGATTCCACTTTCAAAAAACGTTCAGAATAGGGAAATCCAGAGACAGAAAGTCAGTTCATAGTTGCCAGGGGCTGGGCGGAAAGGGGAATCAGGAGTAACTGCTGACGGGCTAAGGGCTTCTATCTGGAGTCATGAAAACGTTCTAGATCCGATGGTGATGATGGTGGTACAATCTCGTGAATATACCCTACTAAAAATGACTGAATTGCAGACTTTAAAAGAGTTTACAATCCATTTTGAAAAATGGTATGGTATATGAATCATATCTCAAGTTTTTAAGTAGAACAAACTTTTCTCAAGTACAAGGTACTTTTATTTTTCTATTTCTACATATAGATCTGGAAATGTCTGCTTTACATATTATGGGGCTACATTTTTAGAAAACAAGTCAAAATCATTATATCTTTCTCAGGAATTTAATTTCCATTACTACGAGTAACCCTCTATACCTAGTAACACCTTCTGTCGTTAAGTCTATTTGCCTGATGTTAGTACAGTTACTACAGTTCCTTCAGTTAGAATTTGCATATTTTTTATCCTGATTTTCAATCATTCCATCTTTATGTTAAAGGTATATCTCTTGTAAAACTCAAATATTTA
Organism: Papio anubis; assembly: GCF_008728515.1. NCBI lineage: Eukaryota > Metazoa > Chordata > Mammalia > Primates > Cercopithecidae > Papio > Papio anubis. Next base: position 494,115 of record NC_044987.1, read on the forward strand.
TAGTTTTCTTTAAATAATGTCTGACCACTTTTACCTTTTAATTAGAGTTTAGCTCATTTATAAAATTTACTATGGTTGCTAATATATCTGTATTTATTCTACTGTCTTAATATGTGTTTCTACTTGTACTTACTTTTCTGTTTCTTTATCTTCTACTATCTTTTGTCTTTTATTGGTTAGAGGATTTTTGTTTGTTTGTTTGTTCTCACTCTATTTATCCTCCTAACTTTTTTTAGAAAGTTAAAAGCTCTAGGTGTATTCTTTAAACATTAAGCTAAGTTTACTAACTATGAATATTCAACAAAGTCTAAAGTTAGTATCTGAGAATTACAGAAATCTTAGATCACTTTTTTGTGATCACATGCCTCTCACTTTACACAGTGTTTTTGCCTGGTCTTAAGAGTTTTATGCTGATGCTACCTCAAGTTAGACATTGGTGCTATTTGTATGGAGTTAACGTTTGTTCATATTCACTCTCACATATGTCAGCATCCTTCTTGGACTCCACCTTCTTTCTTAAAAGTCAGACTTTCCATCTGCTTGTGGCATATCTTTTAGAAATTTCTTCTCAACTGGGGTTCCCTGAGAATGTGAAGATGTAATGCCCCAAGGCATCCACAATATGTAATGAGTTAACGTCTCTAATACGCATCCAGATGATACAATGAGAAACTAATCACTGAAGACACTTTCTGCAGGGTTTAATTCTCCTATGGGACTTTGAGAAAGGCTGCTACAGAACATCATTTAGTGGGGATCTTTTGATAACTCTCTTGATTTTTCTGTCAGAAAGTTCTGTATTTTATTTGTTTTTCTTGAAAAATAGTTTTGCTGGGTAAAGAATTCTAAGTTATGAGCTTTTTCTTCTCTAAGTGCACTGAAAGCATTATATCTTCTGGATAGCATTTTTGCATTCATATTTGGAAAAGACTGGCATACGTGTGGAACTAAGGTAGTAGCAAAAGAGGAGGTGCCGATCAGAGAGACATGATTTCAAACACCTCTTTGAACCTTGGTTTCCCACCTGTAAAATGGGCATGTTGCACGGTTGTTGTTAAGTTTAGATGTTGTAGATGTTACAACTGAAATATAATACGTACTCATGATCATTAGGATTATTAGTTCTGCTTTCCTCCTTTACCCTACATTTTCCACAGAGTTCATAGGTTTGAGGCTACATCCCCAGAGAAAAGAGTTTTATGTAGAATTGTGGAGGTATCTGACAGAAGTTTCCTCCATTGAAAGAGTCATTCAGACTAGTGGGAGAGAAGACAATCTGACATCACATCTCTGTCTTCATTCCAATCCAAACAGAGTTCTCTTCCCTCTGGACACAAGATTACTTACTAATTACTTGAAAGCCCTAGGCACTATATTTAACAGGGTGATAAGATTTGTTTTTAATGCATTGGTTTGAATTTAGGCCAAGTGCTATGTTTTGTATATAAGAAAGTGTGTGGTTCCCAATGGTGCCAGTTTTTTCAAATAGCACCACTGGCTTTTCAGAGTGGTTAGAATATTCACGCATGTGTGGCTAATCTCACTAATACCTACCCACTATCAGGTATTGACTATAGCCAGATAGACAGGGAGTAAGGAGACACAGAGAACCCCATGCTAAGCTTTGTTGTCACACGTGTCTGAAGCAAATGACCAAACTGCTGTTCCTTCTCTGATTAGATGTGACACGCAGGGTCACCTTGTAGACACACAGTTGAAGGGAAATGAAAGACATTGTTCATTGCCCTCTGCTTTCCCCTACTCCACACACACACACGTGCACACACACACATGTGCACACACACACACCCACGCAGAGAGAGAGACAGGGAGGGGGAGAGAGAGAGGGAGGGGGAGAGAGAGAGAGAGAGAGAGAGAGAGAGAGAGAGAGAGAGAGAGAGAAGGGAGACCGTGAGTTTGCCCATTAGTACATGCAATACTGTCTCTGGCATGAGGAAATCAGTATCCTTACTCTTCCCCAGGCTACAGACTTTTCCCTTCCCTTCAATTGAGTATGGAAGGCAGAAGTGAAACTTGTTTTCATTTTATTCACATCTACTTAAGGCATGTTTAATTAAAGAATAAGAGCCTGCTAAGGATTAAGCATTTAACTAGATAAATCAGCCGTTAAAGATTCTGAAGACTTTTTAAAGCCTAAAAATAGGCATCCTATAGATAGACTCCAAAATACATAACAATTCTTCTGCTGGTTTTTGTTGTTGTTGTTATTTTCACATTTTTGCTATTGTAAGCAACACCGTGTTCGATAGTCTTAATATAAATCTTATTCCTCAAAAATCACTTACAGATGAACTCCAGCAACCCAAAAAATATGTTCAGACACGGTTTTACAGCATGGGCTTGTCCGTAGATTTGATGTCTGAGCCACTCAGCATCTTCTCAAACAAGATGACCTGAGAAGAAAAGAAAGGCTGACGGTGGGAAAGGTGAAGCCTATTTAGTACAGGATGGAAAAGACACTGCAACTCACATTTTGATCTGAAAGTTTATGAGATGTCAAGGCAGAGACTGGGCGACGTACCTCGTTGTCTTCCGGACGAAGCCAGACTGCAGGAAGGTACAGTGTTTGCTGAGGCCCAATGTTCCAATACCGCCCAAGGTTCCGCCCATTGATGAACACGAATCCATAATTCCAGTTCTGAAAGGAACGGTGGCTTGAGATTTGGAAACAGGTTCACCTTAGCAAGGTAAAACCTAAGGCACTTGGGGAGTGAGAACAAGACTGAGACCCTTTATGGCACTCAAAGGGAGGTGAGTTTAGAGTGGGATATGTTATAGAATTTCTACCTTGCACTCTAGGAACGAAAGAGAAAAACATAAATAGAACCAACCCTCTGATGGTAGGGCTGCTGTTGTTCCTGTTATGTGATATATAATGTCATATATTTTAAAAAGCAGATCTCCTACTTCCAGAAATAAATATCAGGTAATAGTGATGAACACCACTGCTGACAGTGGCTATTAATATAAAAGCTGCACATTTTTAAAAATCTGCTTACAATATAATGAAGAATTATAGGACCAAAATCTAGAAGAAGGAAATGGAGAGACAAGGAGACATCCAGGCAGTTTTCCACTAGAGGCACCTGCTTATTCTGGGATATAACAAAACGGTCTATAGCATATACAATTGGAGTCTCTGAAATGCTCCAAATTAAAGGACAAAGGTTTCTTGACTTGACTTCAAATAAAGTAGTTATATGCTACATATAAGAGAAGCATCAAAAACATAAGGTATTGAAAAAATAAAAGAAAAACAATGGATAAAGATATGTAAACCCTAACCAAAAGGAAGTTGCTATAGCTCTGTTAATATTCAGAAAAATAATACTTTAAGGCAAGAAGCATTATTAGAGATAAAGAGGGACATTTCATGATGGTAACATTCTTAATTTACCATAAATGTATATACAACATACATAAGGAAGATAAAAGCATAGATACAAAACATATCAGCAAAACTGACAGAATAATAAAGAGAAATAAACAAATTTACAACCATAGTAGGAAATTTTTATACAACCTTTCAACAGTCAGTAGGCAAAGCAAATAACAATCAATAAAGATATAAAACATATGAAAGATGATTAACAAAATTGAACTAATTGACATAATAGAACATTGATCTAACATCTACAGTATACACATATTCTTTCAAGTATACCTCAGAATATTTACAAGCTTGATCCTGTGTTAAACTAGTTTTCACATAAACTTCTCGGACTATAATGCAATTAAGCAAGAAATTGGTAACAAAAAGATAACTATAAAATATCCAAATTCTTGGAAATTAAGAAAATCACCTCTAAATAAACCATAAGTCTAACAAGTAATGACAAAGGAAGCTGGAAAATATTTGAATTCACTGATGATGACAATAAAATAGATAGAAACTTGTAGGGTATAAGACTATCAGCAGATTTTTCAGTAGAAACCTTGCAGGCTAGCATGGAATGAACCGATATATTTAAAATGCTGAAAGAAAAAACAACTGGCAATCAAGAATACTACATCCAGCAAAACTGTCTTTCAAAAATGAAGAAGAGATAAAGACTTCCAGACATACAAAAACTGAGGGAGTTCATCGCCACTAGACCTGCTTTACAAGAAGTGCTAAAGGAAGTCCTTCAGCTTGAAAAGAAAGGAACTTAAACAGTGCCAAGAATCCACAAAAAGTATAAATTTATTGGGAAAGATCATCATGTTTCTCCCCAGCAACAACAAGGCCCCCAGAGTGGCCTGCAGCTTTCTGGACAGTGCCACCAGGACATCCAGTGCCTTAGGTTGAATACTACCTGCCAAATGGTACCATCAGTCTACACTATTTCCCTTAATACGAGAAGAAAGTACAGCCCTACTATGGCAAAGTTCTGGTCCCAAGGAAGCTTCTCTATGTCCCCAAAAACATGGAAGTTGTCATTATGTGCAAGTCCTTGTGAAGCATGCGGCCGTCAACAACCCGTACAGCCATACGAAGGAAAAGTGAAATTCCAACCTAAAACTTAGAGGTGAAAGAGCAAGAGTAGGTATTTTATAATTCCCAGCAGACTCAAGATTGGCCCTAACCTGCAGGATAAACTGCAGACCTTCTCTTTCGTTGGGCTTAATTTGCCTGCCAGCTCCTTACAAAACCGTCTTTAAGACATTCTAAAATGCCCACACCAAGGTCAACTGGATACCTTCAGAGAAGCACCGACATGTGAGGTGCTCACCTTTAGTATCAGCTGTTTTTACGAAACCTTCATTATTTTTTAGATAGAATTTGTACTTATGATTAAAATGTCAAGCTAACATGGCAACCCTAAAGCAGCAACTATCCAACTAATAAGACACTAAAATGATTCATCTCTTTCTATATAGACATCACTTGTCTTACTACAACTTATTTTTTCTGTATTTCAATATGAACCACTACCCATATAATGGAAAGTATAATATAAAAATTAATAATACACTAATATGAAATATGGCTTATAATTATGTACATTCTGAATTCTTACTTTGAAGAATATAATTCCTAAGTCATGAAAAAAATACATATTAAATTTATTCTTATTCTATGTTATTCTATGTAAAAAAAAAAAAAAATGGTATGGGAGTCATTTCCGGTATAGGCAAATCCATAAAGATAATAAAAAGATTGCTATGGCCGGGTGCAGTGGTTCAAGCCTGTAATCCCCGCACTTTGGGAGGCCGAGATGGGCGGATCACGAGGTCAGGAAATCGAGACCATCCTGGCTAACACGGTGAAACCCCGTCTCTACTAAAAACGCAAAAAATTAGTCGGGCCTGGCAGCGGGCACCTGTAGTCCCAGCTACTCGGGAGGCTGAGGCAGGAGTGAACCCAGGAGGCGGAGCTTGCAGTGAGATGAGATCGCACCACTGCACTGCAGCCTGGGCAACAGAGCAAGACTCCATCTCAAAAAAAAAAAAAAAAAAAGATTGCTGTTGCCAGGGGATGGAAGAAGAGGAAAATGGGGAAGTAATTGCCAAATGGTTATAGGGTTTCCTTTAGAATAATGAAAATGCATTGGAACTAGAGATAGTGGCTGCATGGCATTGTGAAGGCACAAAATGCTACTTAATTGTTCACTTTACCAGAGCTAATTTTATGTTATGTAATTTTACCTCAAAAAGTCTTTTTAAAACTTATGAGATGCAACCAAATCCATGCTTAAATGATGATTAATAACCTAAATTCATATAATTAAAAAGAATAAAGACTAAAAATCCATGATCTAAGTATCTATGACATTATAAAAATAAAGCAAATTAATCCTAAACTAAGAAATTGAATAAACAGAATAATAAAGATAATGACAGAAATTAAAGAATCAAAAAACAAATACGTAACATAGTAAGAGTCATAGCCAGACACTGTGCTTTGAACGATTAATAACACTGATAGTGTTCTGGTGAGAATCATCAAGGAAAAGAGCGCTTCGGTATCCTGTAACAATGACAAGGGGCATGTGACTACCAATGATCTCGACATCAAACACGAAGACTTTAAAGGCAACGTATTTGAAAATTTCGATGAAATGGGAAAATTTCCAGAAAAATATATTTTCTCAAAGCTAACTTTACAAGAAACAAAATCCGAATAGTACTTTAATCTTTCAATAATTGAATCTACACTCGCAAACTTTCTCAAAAAGAAAATGCCAGCTCTAGAAGGCTTCACTAATGAACTCCATTACATGTGTACGTGGTACTTGTCTTATACAAATCCCCTTCCTACATCCTGTAGGAGAGCCCTAAACCTGGCACCAAAACCTGACAGGGAGATCTCAGTCATGAACATAAACACAAAGTAAGTCTTAACAATTTATCATAGACAAGCCCCAGATATAATCCAAATGTCCAGAGAAAGTAAAATGGTTAAATCATCACGTATTTACTAAAGGAACCCAGTACAACAGTGAAAAGGAACAAATCACTGCAAAATCGATAAATGGCTGAACCTCACAACACTGAACAAAAAAAAATATTAAAAAGAAGATGCCCTGTATGATTTCATTTACATAAAGTCAAAATAGGAGACACTGGCCTAGGGTGTTGGAAGTCAAGGTAGTGGTGACCTTTGCAGAGAAGGGGGCAGTGGTTGGGAGGGGTGCTAACAATATTTTTAAATTTCAATGATAATTATATGGTGTTCACTTTGTGATCATTTGTTGATCTGTACATTCACATTTTGTACGTTTATGTTACCTATGTGTATTTATACAGAAAGAGATATTCTAGGTGAAAACTAACCTACCAACTCACCCCACACAGAAAAACAAAGTTGCAGAATACATGGTACAATTCTATTAGTGTAAAAACAATTGTGTGTGTGTGTGTGTGTGTTCAGGCAAAGTTATATACAAAAATATACCACTGTTGGCAGTGTTGAGTTCTGAGAAGCAGAGACTACCTGGAATGGGGGTGGGTGCAGAGGGGAACGTCATGCTCTGCTCTCTCCCCCTTGTTATTTGTTCGAATTTTTAATTGTGTTTTGATGTGTTATTCTCTAAATAGTGATAAATTAGGAAGACTGATCAATGTTGGAATGCTCGGTTGGAGATGAGGAAGAAGAGGAAAAGAAAGGGAAGTATTCCTCCAGGAACACTGGCTTTGCTCCAGAACCCTTTAAAAATAAAATCGGTGTTTGGAACACCAGGGCAGCAGAGGGCGTCACCTACCAGCAGGCTCAGGAAGGTGTCCTTGGGAGAAGGGCCAGCCTTCAAGGTCCCACGGTAGAAGGCCGGGCCCTGGTGGCTATCTGGGACAGGCTTCCAGGTGGCAGAGCGGAGCCTGGAAGGAAGGCCAAGTCATGGGGGAGAGGAGGCCCCTTCCCAACCCAGTTCCCAGTACCCACCCCAGGTGGCTTGGGCCGAGCCAAATATTCTGTTTCAATGAGCTAGCATAGACTAGACACGCTAGACACGTTAGTTCTGATGCCGCAGTGCCTGACAGCCTGGAGTAAATCACTCAGTCTCTGTATCTCGGACTCTTCATCTGCAGTGAGGAATCTGAAATCTCTGAGTTCCCTGATCACTGAAGTGTGCACGGGGGGCCAGCTGGAGCATACCTCTCAAAGAAGCTCATTTTCATCTCCAGGGAATAGATGGTAAAGCCCTCCAGAGAAGAGTTATTGATGCTGACAGATCCAGTTATTCCTGCAGATGCAGATGGGACGCAAGAAAGAGAATATGAGCCGGGACTGGACTAGCATCTCGGACAAAGCAATGCAGACATGTATGTGCCTTAGGACAGGGGCTCAGCCAGGAGGGCAAACGTTTGTCTGACCTGCTTTGACTGAAGGTTTTACCTACACATTTCCACACTACCAAGCAAGTTCCCCCACTTAGTACCGAACTTCTCCTGAAATTCCCAAAAGGAAACCGGCCCTGCTCCCGGACAAGCCAGCACCGAACGCACTGGCTCCACCCTCTGGCCCCAGAGATCAGACGTGGCAAGACAAGGGCGAGGGGCGGATTTTGCATCTCCGCTCCCAGGACCTGGGTAGCCCACTACTGAGGGGCTGGTTTTCCCCCCCAACCCCAGTGCGTAGCCCGGGTCTTCGGTTTTGAGTAACTGAGGAGAAGCCACAGCCAGAGCCCACCTTTCTGCTCATTCTGTATTTGCCATGAAAAATTGACTCGTCCTTGATTCTCCACCAGGATCCTCAGGTATCGGCAGTCCTGCTGAGACAGGCCAGGTCATGGAGACCACGCGCCATGGAGGGCGTCTACCCGACAACCCATTTTTTTGCTGAGTTCCACATGGAGAGACACATGGGAGAAAAGGAGGCTCCAGAGCCCAGCAGTCTTCCCTGTCACCTAAGGACTGCCTGTGTTCCCACAGTCAATCTTCCCTTTCCCTCTGCTGACCCTACTGGGAAAGGCAGAGACTCAGCTGTGCCTCTAACCAACCCTAAAAGCTCAGAAACCCAACCAGGGGCTGAGGACAGGCTCAGGGCTTAGTGAGGAAACCCCCTCCCTTCCAGCACGCGGTAGCTCCTGAGGGACCAGGGCCTGGGGGGCACTTAGGCTTCCAGACCTGCACACTTCCTGCCGCAGCCCCAGGTGAGGAGCAGTACCAACAGCAGGGGTGGAGAAGGGAGGCTGACTATCTCAGGACCAGGCTCCGTCTGCATTTGAGGGCGGTCAAGGGCATCACCTGGGCTCTCAAATTACATACCCTGAGTTCAGGAATGTGCAGGTCCTGATTATTCTCGTTCAGAATCCCTATCATTGTCTCATCCAGGAACACCTGCAAAAGAAGAGCCGGCATCAGACTGCTAGGCCCACCTGAAGAAAGGGAAAACAGAGGCCGTAGTTTTGGCAGAAGGAGGTCAGTATGAAGGCAGGGACCAGCTGTGGTGTTCACAGATGGCATGAAGCTGCGTGGAGGCCGAAGAGACTCTCGGTGGTGATAAAGCAGAAAGCAAGTCTATTTGGCCTGACTTTTTAGTCCCAGTGCCTCCCATATAGTAGGTCATCAAACAGCAACGTGCACCTCAACCAACTACCCTGCCCAACAGCATGGGGAGGTGATGCATTTTGCTTCCCACACAGGGAGCCTGTTGGCCCTACCTGTGCCATGTCATGAGCGTGGGCACAGAGGCGGCCTCCGGAGCAGATGGACTTCTCATACAGGACAAAGCCATAGGACTGGCCACTCCCATTGTTTATGGGAAGGTTCTCCATGTTGACGGGCTGATGGGACCTGACTGGCTATGAGAAGAAATGGCAGGAACAGAAGCCCGAGGGCTGAGAAGTCAGGATCCTCCTTTCTAAGACCCTGTCATTTGGTGTGGTCCCACCTAATGGTCCCCAAGGGTTCTCTGAATGGGAAAAGATAAAACAGATGGCATGTGATACTGCTGTGCTGACATCTCCCTGCCCAGGAAACTCCGGGAACTGCAGGGCACAGTGATGCAGGAGCAATCGCCATCATCCTAAGAACTGATTAACAGAGGAAAGAGATGGGGCAAAGGGGCTCGTGCCTGTAATCCCAGCACTTTGGGAGGCCAAGGCAGGTGGATCACTTGAGGCCAGGAGTTTAAGACCAGCCTGGCCAACATAGTGAGACCCTGTATCTACAAAAAATTTAAAAACTTAACTGGGCGTGTTGGTGCTCTCCTGTAATCCCAGCTACTCAAGAAGCTGAGGCAGGAGGATTGCTTAAGCCCAGGAGTTCAAGGCTGCAGTGAGCCATGACTGTGCCACTGCACTCCAGCCAGAGCCATAGAGCAAGACCCTGTCTCAAGAAAAAGAAAAAAAGAGTAAATAAATTGTATTCTAAAATATTGAAGTCTAGCAATGAATTATGCACCAAGCAAATGTTTATTTCACTAAATTAAATTTAGTTACATTAAATAAATGTAGTTTCTTTAGTGTACCAGTCACTACCTTTTCTCCAAAATAGTGATAGCAGAGGTAAAACCAATGTGAATTCAAGGGCTACAGTTTCAGTTCCAAGCAGCTTTCACCTTTCTTCAAAATAAGACAGGAAGGCTGATGGAAAAGTGACCGAGGAAGTCCAGGCCCAGCTGCTGGCAAAGCGGGGGCAGAAGCTGTTCTCCCAATCCCAGCTCAGCAGCTTTTCCTATGTGGATTTCATAAGGACCACGCAGTCTAAACAAGAGCATCTCCAGACAGGTTCATCTGAGCAGGAACCCAGGATCCTCTAACATCCTGCTGCCCCTCCCCTGCACACTGACTCCAAGGACAAACCCCTTCACAGTTCACCCAGAAGGAGTTGGTGGCTCTTGTCCCCCAGTTCTAAATCTGAATGAAATGCAGAGGATTTGTTTTCCCACTTCCTAATAAAACAGTTTCCTGAAGGAATCCCTGCCCCATCCCTCCAATGGCCACTCCACCTCCTGTGGCCAAGCAGCACTCACCTCATTTAAGTAGGACAGGGCATCCCACAGCGGGAGGTACAGCGACGGTCTCATGGGGGGATACACAGCCTTGGGAGTAAGTTTGGGTACTTGGGGCAGGGGAGTTGCTGCAATGGAGATGGGGCACAGGGCAAAAAGTGCCTGAGATGACCACTGCCTTCTCTAAGCCCCCCATGCCTATCCAGCACGGCCTTTGCTTTCATATTCGGGATTACTATGTCATCCATGGTACTGAGAGCTTTACAAAGAGTAACTCAGCCTTCACAGTCATCACAGGAGACCAAGGTTACTACCTTTATGTTTCAGTGAAGAAACTGAGGCTTATAAAATGCTTAGAAACCCTTATTTCAAAAATCACAGACTTTAAGCCCAGGGTTCGAAGTTAAGGTTGCCGTTGTTCTCGGGAGCTCGGCGTAACTGCTGCCCACAAGGCAGACCCGCGCCCTCCTCACTTTTCCACAGAACGGAGACTCCTCATGGGGAGGGCTGGCCCGTAAGTTAAATGGGTGCTGAGTACCTGAGACAGATTCCAAGAGTTTTTGAAGCTTGAAATATTTTTCTGTGTAATCTCCAGCCTCCGTGAGCACAGCATCATAGTCTGCAAGACACCGGGGCCAGTCACCAGCCACGCAGTCTCCGCGGCAGGCCCTGTTTCAGCACCGCCGGCTGGAGACGGCCAGGGCCACTGAGAGTGAGAGAGAAGGAAGACACCCTCCATCCCACGTGAGTGTGTGAGGCCAATCTAAGGACACTTCCCACAAGTCTTCCTGGGACCCCGAGGCTGCCGTGACACTGGGCATGCCCCGATTTCACTTTCTAATGCAAACGTGTTCAACCCACAGCTCACGGGCCACAGACGGCCCAGGACAGCTTTGAATGCAGCCCAACACAAATTCATAAACTTTCTTAAAACATTCTGCACTTTTTTAGGCTCATCAGCTATCATTACTGTTAGTGTATTTTATGTGTGGTCTAAGACAATTCTTCTTCTTCCAATGTGGCCCAGGGAAGCCAGAAGAGTAGACAGCCCTGCAATGGATACTCTTTTCTTTGTTCAGCTGGTATTGCCCGGCCATGCAGGTCTGTGCCTTTACGGCAGTCGCCGTTCCTACCCTGCCTCTCTTCAGAGGTTCAAGCCAACAGGGCATTATACGAGATGCGTGAAGCGGAGCTCTAAGTCCTAGAAAGCCCTGTCTACTGCAATGACAGCCTGTTGGGGCATTATGAACATCAGGAAAATAGATAGGAAAATCCTCAGTACTCAGCATAGATTAGAGGTCAAGAACCCAGTGACGCCAGAACAGGCTTCCAGAGCCTCCTCTGTAAAGCCCTAGCACCGCCCATGCTGGAGAGACTACTGCACCGGCAGACACTTGCCATAGCTGGTGACAATGCCAGTGTGCTTCCCGAAATTTGTGGCCCCATTCATGAAACCAAAGTTGGTTCCACCATGGAACATATACACATTGAAGGAGATCTCATATTTGATGAATTCAGACACAGCACGTTCAACCTCTGCAAAGGGGAAGACGAAAACATAGAGAATGTTAGAAATTGAGAGGAGAAAGAAGTCTCTGGCAAACTCTTATCATTTCCAACCCCACTCCGCAATCAATTACAGTAACTCCTCGCTTCACAGCTGTACACATTCTTGGGAATGGAGACTTTAAGTGAAATAATATAAAACAAAACCAATTTTTATCTCAATTTTAGAATGAAACGATGTTGAAGAAGATGGTATTACATGAGGATGTGCTGTGCATCATTTTTAAAGTTTCCAAGAACCTGCTGATGACGTTAAAGACCTACTGCAAATGTGTTATCACTCCACCTCTACAAAGATTCCAACAAAGAAATAGGCAGAATTGGCCAGAACTACTCTAGGACACCAAATCCTATCAATCCCAAAAGATTTTTGAACTTTTTTTCCAACGTATCGACATAATTTGACTCCAACCTACATCTATTAAATAATACCCTAAGAATTCTCATGTCACTTACGTATCTAATTTTCCTTAATTTTTTTGAAATCATACTTACAATTAGTATACCCTCATTACTGCCTTCCAGTACAATGTTTCTGGGAACACTGACTTGGAAACACTGCAATAGTCCACGAGTGGTTGCTGTTAATCTTTAGCCACAAAAACTTCCATTTTTTACTGTGTTTAAACAGCTACTACCATCTCTCCACTGGCCACAGTGGGAAGGAGGAGGTTAAAAGTCATTCAGAGTGGGAGTCAATTCTGGCTATGCTCTTTACTATTTGTATGACTTGGTCAACCCATTTTCTTTCTCAATGCCACTGCTTCCTGATCTGTTAAATGAATGTATTAATTCCAACTATATCATGGGACTGATGAGAAAATTCATTGATGAGGTAATATATGTGGAAAAAAGGCACAGTGCCTGCCATACAAGAGACCAGAAAACTGTTATTTGGTGGTGGTGGTGGTGGTGGTGGTGGTGGTATTGTTGCTGGCATTATTGTTGGTGGTAGTGATGGTATTATTGTTGGTGGTACTGGTGGTGATAATGGCATTTTCTCTTGACTTTTTCTATTTTTCAACCCAAAACAGGCTTTTCTCAGTCCCCAAGTATTTTTCAATATTTTTCTATACTTCAGATACAAGTGGGCTTGTTTTCATAATAGCTCTTTCAAAATATCTTCTGTAGACACATATGGTTATTAAGCAAATGACTGCCAGGCATTGCTCTAAGTGGCAGCACTTAATCCTCACACTAGCCTCATGAGGTCGGTTTTATGATAATCTTCACGTTTGGATGAGGTCACTGAGACTTAAAATGAAGGAAGCCTGCATGAGGTCCCATGGCTAGCACTCCAGAGCTGGGATTAAAACCTGATCTCTTTGGCTCCAAGATCCATGCTCTTGGCCATCGCTGCATGTTGTCCCCTAACTATTAATGCTTAGTTGACAATGCCATCAACAGGGCCTATGCACTGCTAGAGATGATTAATGTTCCACCTTCCTCAGACGTCACATTTTCAGAGAACCTTCGGTGGCCACCTAACTTTACCTGGGCAGGTCTCTCTTCTGTCTTTTCTATCACTGCACCCTGACTGTTTGCTTCAAAGTATCAGCCAAACATGGAACTATATATTGATTGTTTTACTCTGTAATGATCTGTGAACCTCACTAACTTATACTGTGTTGGGGGGGTGGGAACCATGTAATTTCTATCCACCAGAGCATCCTCAGGGCCTGGCTGAGTGCTTGTATATAAAAAGTTGCATGAATATCTATGGCTGATCAAATGAATCAATTAGCAGAGAACTGTGTGAATGAGTTCTCACGGCACCCGGGGCCATCTCTTCCTGGAGTCAAACACTGCAAAACACTCACCCTTTGCATCTTTAACATGGTGCTTATCTCCCCATCTGTCGAACCAGCCAACCCAGTATTCCATAACCAGAAGAGGCTTATCTCTCTAAAAACAAACCAAAACAAATACTAAGTCTGGCAAAAAACAAAAAAGAAAAATCAGAAAACCTGAATACAATAGATAAGAACTTAAGGAACTCATGCTTTTCTCCTTTTCCCCAATTCAGAGCTTTCCCTTTTTGATCCATTATTTCTCCCCCCACTCCCTGCCCATTACCCCTTGGCCGTCATTCACAGCTCTGGTTCCTCTACTCCTAAATGTCCACGGTCTTCAGCTTCATGTCTTCCCCACTATACCTGCAAAGCACCATCAGCCATTTCAACCCTGTCTCACCCAAGGCAGGTGTTGCAAGAATGAGTTTTGGATACACAAGGACCTGACCGCAATTCCTTATGTAGAAACTCAGATTCCACAGGCTTTCAGCCTGACACCTGCACTCCACTTCCAGCCTAGCATTTTCAGTGCTGCTGAAGAATGTAGATTCTGTTTTTAAAAGGTGACACCTCCTCCACAGTAGGCCTGGCTGTTGCTGTGCCGCGGATATTAAACTGGAAGATCGTAGCTGAGCTTCTCCTGGGTGATATGTCAGCCACTCAGCATGCATTCTCCACTGCACGCCTGGAGTCCTCTAGCATATTGCTGCTCTAAGCCCAAAGAGTTGTCAGCCTAGGACTTTTGTTAGCTGCTCCCTGAATTTGGATTATGATGTTTTCCAGATCCTACGTTCTCTTCTGCCTTGGTTTCATTTCTCATTTCATCCTTCAAACACTTCCATAGAAAGGATGAGTGGAAAATAAATATTCTGAGTCCTTACATGTCTGGCTATCAACACAATTAATATTTAGACTGGGTATAAAATTCTAAGTTAAAATTCATTTAGCCTCAAATTTTAAAGGCATATGCCATTGTTTCCTATTATCCAGTATTTTACAATCCTATGCCATTCTAATTATTTTTGCTTGGTATGTAAGCATGTGGTTTTTCTCTCTGTAAGATGCTAATTTCACAATTTAGGTCTTTTTCATCACTTACTGTGCTTACCATTTGAGATATGCTTTTTATCTAGATGTACAGATACTTCAGGTAAAGGAAATTCTTAGGTTACTTGCAATTTCCTTTCCTCCATGCTCTTTGTCCACTCTTTTTACAACCAGTATTAATAAGACGTTGGGTCTCCTACAATAATCCTGTAAGACATTTATCTTGTCTCTTTTATGTTTTGTTGGCTTATACTAATAGTAATATTAGGAAATTTTATCATCTTTACCTTCCAACTTCTATATTTAATTTTTAATTTCAAATACTAGATTTTTTAATTTCAAACAGTTGTTTTTGGTTCCCTGATTGTCCCTCTTAACAGCCCACTCTTGTTCGTGTATAATCTTATTCACATCTCTTTGCATATTAATAAGCCTTTTTACTACTCTATTCTGTTGCCTGAATTAACTCCATGTTCCCTGATTTCCATTTTCTTCTTTATTTGTCGTTTAATTATTTTCTCTTTGTGAAATTTTATTAAGTAAATACAGATCCTTAATTTTCCATTTGTACTCAAGAGGAAAGACTGACTTCTGGTGTTAAAATTGTACTGTGGGTTTGATATTCTCCTCTTGGAAATCTTCCAAATCAAAACAAGGACTGAGAAATGGAAACACAAACAACATCCTCTATAGAGCTAAGAGGCATCCGAAACTTCAAAATATAAATCAGGAGGAGGAAGTGCAAAGCACTGAAGGTCTGTCAGGGGTTCAAAAAACAGAGCGAGAAATGCTCTTTGTCGAAGATTTTAGGGAAGACTCACAGCACAAATTTCTCCCAAGTAAGAAGCATACTCCATAGTGCAGCACCAGCCATTTACTATCATTTACAGAACAGGGTGCGCAAGCTGGTGAAGGGAATACACTTTACATAATTCAATGAGTCAGAAGCTCAGAAGGACAAAATTATTGGAGAATCACAGATAAGAACTATAAGGAGGAAGAAGTTGCTGCTTGTGAGGTATCTGAGAGCACTCCTGCAATCTACACTGGCTCCCTGGGAGGACGGAGAAAGCAAAAAGGAAGATGGGTAAAGATAAGAATTCATCCCTGCCCACAGCAGGATGCCACTAAGATATACTGTTAGCACAGTCACATGAGTCCTTCAGCCAATAAGCATTCATCTCCATCAAAGACAATAATAAAAAAGAAACAAGAATAGAATCTACTTTTAAAATTCTAACGAAAAAGAGTTTTTTTCTTTATTAACGGGGAAAGAAATTAAAGGAGGAACACCTCCTTAAAGAAATTTAAGGAGGAACACCAAAAACTTTCTATAGCATAGGTCAAAATTGTGACCCAAAAATATTGTTATAAAGTTAAAAATCCCAATGCAACAATCACCTCTATAAATGGAGAGCATAAAAAGAGAACTAAAAGTACTCAAGGAAGACATGATAAGAAAATATAAGGAGCTAAAATATGACCTGGCAAAGATTTTTTTAAGACAGATAAAATAGAAAATATTAAGTCCAAACTGGAAGCAGCTAAAAGAAAAATAAACATTGTGAGAGACATGAAAAGAAAAGGAGTAAAAAGTGAGCACAGTTAAAACGAACAGAGAGTAGAAAGAATGAGAAAGAAATGGATGCAGGAGATGTGAAAGGAAGACAGAAGAATTTTGCATTACACATAACTTGTATCCCTAAAGAGAATAAACCAAAGGCCAGATGCGGTGGCTCACGCCTGTAATCCCAGCACTTTGGGAGGCCAAGGCGGGTGGCTCACGAGGTCAGGAGTTCAAGACCATCCTGGCTAACATGGTGAAACTCCGTCTCTACTAAAAATACAAAAAAATTAGCCGGGTGTGGCGGCAGGCGCCTGTAGTCCCAGCTACTCGGGAGGATGAGGGAGAAGAATGGCGTGAACCCGGGAGGCAGAGCTTGCAGTGGGCCGAGATCACGCCACTGCACTCCAGCCTGGGCGACAGAGCGAGACTCCGTGTCCAAAAAAAAAAAAAAGAAAAAAGAAAAGAAAGAGAATAAACCAAATTAAAAAAATTTAAACATATTTAAAGATATAATCAAAGACTTACAATTTCCAACAAACATGATCTATGTTATTTGGACCAACCCTCTCACTGAGGATTTTTACAAAGTTAAATCAAATATAATATCACCATAGATACAGCTGAAAAGAGAATTCATGTACATGAAAATAAATCAGAAAAAAGTATCCAAATAGCAGCATAAGTAGACAAAAAAATGTACAAACTAAAGAGATATACACCACATTTGAGAAGGTTTAATGAATTTAGCTGGAATTCCAGGATGAGAGGAGTGAGACAACAGCGCGGAAGCAATGTTTGAAGAACTACCAGCTGGGAACACACACATTCTAGAAGCCCAACAAACTGGAATAATAAGTAAAAAGATATTCAGAAAGAGACATAGATCACCTGAAGAAAATAAAAAAGAAAACAAAAAATCTTAGCAATAAAGGAGAAAAAAAAAATGCGTGACAGACGACCTCTCCATAACAGCAGGGAGGTTAGCAGACTGTGGGCTGAACAAAAACTGCCACATAAAGAATTCAGAGCCAGGGAGAGACTGAAGCCAAAAACAGAGTCTGCCATAAACAGACATCACTAAAGGATATACTTCAAGCAGAAGAAAATTTTATATCCTGGGCAGAATCTCCAGGATATAAAAAATAATAAATAGCAAAAAGATAAATATTGGGCTAAAACTAAATGAATATTGATCATATAAAACAAATACATAACATTTTTAGAATTTTAAAAAGATAGAAATCAAACACAAGAGTCAGAGTGCTTGCTCTGAGACACTTGTACCATCCAGGCGGAGAGCAGAACTTTAGATTGCAGGGGATTCCGTACTTACACTAAAATTTCAAGGATGACTTTTAAAAGATAAAAAACAGACTCTGTAACTCCAGAATGATACAGGAAAAAACAGAAATTGATTTTTTAAAATAGTGGAATCCATAAAAAGAAGCCAAGATTGTAAAGAAAAAGAAAAGAAACATTTAAAAGTACATAATCAGATGGCAGGTTTGACTTCAGTCTAACAAGAATTACATGAAATATGAGTGACTGAGAGCTCCAAATAAAAGTTTGTGTCAGACTAAAATAAAAATATTCAACTAATTTCTGATCTCTGATAAGAGAGATATCTAAAGAAAAATGTAGAATTACAGCAAGATTAAAAACCAAATGAAGATATAGAAAATGATACACCATTCAAATATTAATCAGAGAGGTCTGGCACGGCAATATCAACGACAGACAAAAGTGATCTTAAGACAAAAAGCAATACTGCATACAAACAGGATGACTCCCTAGTGATAAAATGTCATGTCCATAAAGACAAAACAAGTCCAAATTTACATAGCCTCAAAATACATCAAGCAAACTTGATAAATTTGCTAAAGTACAGGTAAAATACTAAGGACTACTGGTAGCAATATGCAAATCTGCAATTACGATAGAAATATTAACACATCTCTTTCAGTGACTAATACAACCAGCCAAAACAATCAATTGGAAATAGAAAATTAGAATAACACAATAAATAAAATTGACATAGAACTTAAACAGAATACTGCACCCAGTGCCACAAAATACATTCATTACAAGCACATAGGGCATTTACCAAAATTGACCATTGATAGGACATAAATACAAACAAAATTAAATATAAAAAAATAAAGAATCACACCCAAAAACTGAAAACAAATGAATCTAACTCTACATCAAGTTGGTAAAATAATTACATAAAACAAAGAAATTATTCCATGTAACCTTAGTACATAGAATTTTCACTACCTTAGTACATAGAATTTCTCTGTGTGATATACCTTAAAGATAAAAGAAAAACCACAGAAATCTTTAAGATCATTAGATTTTCTTATTTTCAGTAATATTATCAGTGTTGTTATTTCAAACCTATTAGGAATATATTGTAGAACTAAGTGAATAATAAAATTGTGAATGTTATCTACGATGTCCAGAGTCAGAGAAAAAATAAAAATATAAATCAGAAAAGTAAAATATAAGTTCTATATTTGCATTTTTAAAAAAATCAATGAAACCACAATTTTCTCTTTTATAAGATGCCAATATCCTGGCCCTACACACTGCAAATGCTTAGAAGTAACAGCAATTGGATAGTAAGCACAGCTTGTATTCTACAGAAGCAACAGGGTTCTTACGAGAGATCACTATTTCTGGGTTGAGGATTGGAAATGTATCAGGTGAGTCGGGGACATTGTATTTGGCTGGAAACCAAGTAAACTATGAAAGACTGATGGGGTCATGTCAGAGGAGAGAGGAGCCAGGTAGAAGGTGCTTCCAGCAGGCCAGCGAGAAGCCACTTTAAGCTTCAACAACATAATGATTAAAATTGATAAGAAAGCATTAAACATATTAAAAAGTCATGAATTAATAATCAAAGAAAACAATTTACAAAAGTTTGAAAAGGTACAGAGTATGTTTTCTGACTTCAGTGAAATAAAGGAAAAAAAAGAAAAACTCCCTATGTCTGAAAATTTAAAAATTAACTTCTAAACATACTCATAGGCCAAAGAAGCAATCGTATTGAATGTTCGAACTAGTCTGAATTACAGTATATCCAATATACCAAATATAAAACTCATGAACTAATGAGAAATCTATACCCTTAAATGTTCATAATAAAACATAGATAAAATGTGAAGGCTAATTACCCACCTCAAGAAATTAGAACAGCAAAATAAACCAAAAAGAGTAAAATAAATAAAGGAAATATAAACCTAAGAGCAGAAGCAGTGAAATTGAAATTAATTTGCAATAGAGACAATTTAAAAAGAAAAACCGGTCTTTGAAAAGAACCGACATGCTTCTGATGAGACTGATAAGACAGAGTAAAAACAAATAACTAAGATCAGAAATGAAAAGGAAAGACCAGCACAAATGATATGGCCATTAAAAACATGAAGATAGTGTACATAATTATATGCCATTATATTTTAGTTTGAATGAAATGGACATAGTCCTAGAAAAACTGTAACAACCACATTTACTCAGAAGGAAACGAATTTCTGAGTACAGCTCAGAGATACAGCCGTGGGAAAAACATAAATCCCATCCTCACCGCAAGGACAAAGCTAGAAAAACTGTAAATTCACGGTTTCCTAGGTCCATCAGAGAACCTAAGTCACAGGGCAACCAAATACCTAAAATCCACGGAAAACCTGATGCCTGCAGGAGAAGCTGGACCCAAGCCACCTGCTTACCTGGGGCTAGATCCTCTAATATAGTATCAACAGATCATATTAAAGAAGTGCCAAAGACAGTGTGGGCCAGCATGAGAGCACGAAGTCAAGGGAGCTGAGACGGGTGGCGGCTGACACCCTCATGCTGACTTTAACTCCCCAGGTCTACCAGCTGTTCTGAGGGGAGATTCGGGAGAATCCTGGGCAAGTCTCTGTTGCGGGCTGAATTGTGTTCCCCAGCCAAATTCACATGAAGGCCTAACTCTCAGTACTGCAGAATGTGACTGTGCTTGGAGACAAGGCCTTTAAAGAAGTAATTAGGTGAAAGGGAGGCTGTTAGTGTGGGTCTTAATCCCGTGTCACTGGGGTTCTCATAAGAAGAGGAAGTTTTGACACACCAGGGTCTCATGTTCACGGCAGAAAGACCATGCGAGGGCACGTTAAGAAGGTGGCCACCTGCAAGCCAGGAGAGGCCTCAGAGGAGAACAGCCTGTGGATGCCTTGATTAACAAGTGGTCAATAGGATGGGCACTAATCCAATATGTCTGGTGTCCTTGTAAGAAGAGATTAGGACACAGACACACACAGAGAAGAGACCATGTGAGGACACAGGGAGGAGAAGATAGCCGTCCAACAAGCCAAGGAGAGAGGCCTCAGAAGAAACCCACCCTGCTAGCACCTTGATCTCAGACATCTAGTCTCCAGAATGTGAGAAAATAAATGTCTGCTGTTGAAGCCACACAATCTATGGTCCCTTTTTATGGCAACCCTAACAAAGTAACACAGCTTTCTTTCTGATGTTGGCTGAGGGGAGGGAGCCACCGCCACTGCCAGACCTTCTCCCAGCCCATCTTCCCTAGGGAACAAAAGCCCTAATCAGCTAAGAAACAGCACAGAAGCTGTCACTTAAGGGCAGCTTAACTGGATAAAATCCATTGCATCTGGGAAAAGGGATGGGGGATGCCCTATCCTTGGGGAAGAAGGAACACAGGCTAAGATCAAATCTGCCACTAGAAGAAGAGCAGGAGCAGGAGCACCTGCAAAGGCACACCGCTCAGACCCAGAGACAGCATCTGCTGACAATAAGGCATAATCAGAACATCAGGGAAAGCCTTGCTCCCTCACCAGCAGGCTAACCAAGCTGGAGAAAAAGTAACACATACTATAGCTGAGAGAGTCACAAGCAACAGATTCTCTGTGGGACACAATGCAAAGGTGAGACTCAGAGGGGAATGCAGACATAGAGAAAACAACCTCTGCCTAACCAGCACTTGCTGTCAACACAAGATACCACCAGAAACATTTGAAGCCCATGATGCACAAAGGATAACACAGCAACAACAAACCTCACAACTAGCCCAACTCCAGACTAGAGGAACACAAAATCCCACATGGCCTAGCAGAATGAAAGGCGTGCTGATCTCCAAGACAGTATCCATGTCCTATGCATGATGTGCAGATTTCAATAAAAAATTATGAGACATACAAAAAGGCAAGAAAAGAACACACTTGGAAGAGATAAAGCAATCATCAGAAACAGACTTAGATAAGACACAGATGTTTTAACTATCACACAAGAAATTCAAAATAACTATGATTAATATTTTTAAGCCTATCATGGAAAAGGTAGACAGCGTGCAAGATCAGATAGGTAATTCTGGCTGAAAGATGAAAACTATAAGAAAGAAGCAAATGGAAATATTAGAAATCAACAACATAGCAAGAGAAACGAAGAATTTCTTCAGTAAGTTCGTCGCGAAACTCAACAGGCATGAGGAATGAATCAATGAATTTAAAGATAAGTCAGTAGAAATTAACCAAACTGAAAAATAAAGAGAAAACAACACAGTGGGAAGGAAAACAGCATCCGAGAGTTGTGAGACCATACTAAGTGATCTAATGTACGTGCAATTTGAACCGCAGAAGGTGAGAGAGCAGAGAAAATATCTAAATAAGTGATGGCTCAGAATTCTACAAAATTAATTACCTAATCTTGCATTCCTAGGATGACTCTCACTAGAATGTAACTGTATTAGTCCATTTTCACACTGCTGATAAAGACATACCTGAGACTGGGAAGAAAAAGAGGTTTAACTGGACAGAGTTCCACATGGCTGGGGAGACCTCAGAATCACGGTAGGAGGTGAAAGGCACTTATCACATGGCAGCAGCAAGAGAAAATAAAAAAGAAGCAAAAGTGGAAACCCCTGATACACCCATCAGATCTCGTGAGACTTATTCACTATCATGAGACTAGCACAGGAAAGACCGGCCCTCATGATTCAATTACCTCCCACTGGGTCTCTCCCACAACACATGGGAATTCTAGGAGATACAATTCAAGTTGAGATTTGGGTGGGGACACAGCCAAACTATAACAGTAATGTATTATCATTTTACATATTGCTGGATTCAATTTGCTCATCCTCTGTTGAGAATTTTTGCTTCCATGTTCAAAAGGGAAATTGGTCTTTGGTTTTCTTTTCTTTAGTTGCTTTCATTTGATTTTGGAATTAGGAAAATGCTGACCTCATAAAATGAGTTTAGAAGTATTCTCGGCCGGGCACGGTGGCTCAAGCCTGTAATCCCAGCACTTTGGGAGGCCGAGACAGGCGGATCACGAGGTCAGGAGATCGAGACCATCCTGGCTGCACACGGTGAAACCCTGTCTCTACTAAAAATACAAAAAACTAGCCGGGCGAGGTGGTGGGCTGCATAGTCCCAGCTACTTGGGAGGCTGAGGCAGAGAACGGCAGAACTCCAGGAGGTGGAGCTGGCTGTGGAGCTGAGATCCGCCACTGCACTCCAGCCTGGGCGACAGCATAAAGACTCCGGCCTCAAAAAAAAAAAAAAAAAAAAAAAGAAGTATTCTCTCCCTTTTCTATTTTCTGGAACATATTGTGTAGAATTTTTATTATTTCTTACTTAATGTTTGCAATTCCCCACCAAATCCAATTGATCCAAGAATCTCCTGGAACACCAAGCATGATAAATTTTAAGAAACAAACCACATATAGGCATATTACACTGAAACTTCTGGAAAAAATCCAAAAGACAAACAGAAAAATTCTACAGAAATAGAAGAAAAAGACCAAAAAAAAAAAAGATAAGATTTCCACACTGACTTCTCATCAGAAACCATGGAAGTAGAAACAATAATGAAGAGACATCTTTAAAGTGGGGAATTATGAAGATACTATTGTACGATCCTAATACTATCTACATTTAGTGTGATTAGTAGTTTCAGGTTAATTTTTAAATGTATATATATATTTCTTTTCTTTTTTTTTTTTTTTTTTTTGAGATAGAGTCTCCCTATTGCCCAGGGCTGGAGGTAATGGTGCACGAATCCTTAGCTCACTGCAACCTCTGGCCTCTGTGGCTTGCCAATTCTCCTGCCTCAGTCTCCTGAGAATGGGATTACAGGCACCCACCACCATGCCCAGCTAATTTTTGTATTTTAGTAGAGACAGGGTGTCACCATGTTGGTCAGGCTGGTCTCAAACTCTTGACTTCAAATGATCTGCCTACCTCAGCCTCCCAAAGTGCTGGGATTACAGGCATGAGCCACTGTGCCCGACCTATATTTTAAATTCTAAGTCGACAGCTACAATTTTTTAAACTGACATAAGTAGTAAGTCTACAGAAGAGATAAAATGGAATCAAAAAATTATCAGTTAGCTCCAGAAAAGGGAGAAAAAAAGAACAAGAAACAAAGTACAAAGAAGAAAAGAATTTGCAAAGAGGTAAATTTCAATCAAACCATCTCAATAACTACTTTAAGTGTGAATGATGTAGCCACATTATCTTAAAATACAACAACTGTCAACTTGAATTTTTTAAAGCAATATGTAAATATACGATGTCTACAAGAAATCCATTTTAAATATAGATTTTAAGGTATATAAAAAGCAAAAGGATAAAGACATGCCATGCAAATACTAATTAAAAGAAAGCTAGTTGCTATATTTACATCAAAATAGAGTTCAGAACAAGGGAGAGGGACATTATATAATGATACAGCAGCCAATCTTCCAACAAAATATCATAATCCTAAATGTGAATGCACCTCAAAACAGAGACAAAAACTAATAGGCCTAAAGGAAAAATAAACAATCTATGATTATATTTGGAGATGTCAACATTCCTCTCATAATAATTGATGGAATGAGTAGGCAGAAAATCAGTAAGGATAGTGATTACTTGGCCAATATCATCAATTAGCTTGACCTGATGGGAATTTATAAATAGATGTAAACTACACATTACTCTCAAATGTACATGGAACATTCACCAAGAATGACCATATTATGATCCATGAAACAAACCTTAACAAATGTAAAAGAACAGAAGTTATACAACTATGTTCTTGGGCCTTAACAGTATTAAACTAGAAATCAATTATGGAATACTAGCTGGAAAATCCCCTAAGATTCAAAAATGAAACAGCACACTCCCGACTGATGCATGGAATAAAGAGTCTCAAGGGAAATTTTTAAAAATGTTTTGATGTTTTGAACTCAACGAAAACACAGCCCATCAAAATTGATGAGATGCAACAAAACTAGTACATACAGAGAAATGTATAGCATAAATGCTTATATTAGAAGAGAAGAAAACTCCCAACTCAGTAAGCTAAATTTCCACCAGAAAGACCAAGTGAAAGAACAAATGCAATCCGAAGGCAGCAGAAGGGACAAAATGCTCAAAGTTCAGAGCAGAAACCAAGGAACTTAAAGACACAAAAATAACAGATCAATAAAAATTATAAACTTCTAGCCAAACTAACCAAAATAAATACACAAAATTAGCCATATTAGGACTGAAAGAGGAGTCATCACTAATGACAACAAACACATCAAGAGGATAACAAGGGATTATCACAAACAACTCTATGCCCATGAATTCAAAAATTTAGATGGAATAGAATGAAATGAGTAGAACAAATCCTTGAAAGACATAAACTACTACAACTTGCTCAAGAAGAAATAACTTAAATTTTCCTGTATCTATTAGAGAAATTGAACTGCAAGTTAAAATTCTTCTAAAAAGGAAAACTTCAGGTCCAGGTAGTTTCAGTAATGAAAGTTACCAAACATTAAGAAACACTAATAATTCTACACTATCTGTTCCAGAAAACAGAAAAGGAGAGCATACTTCCAAATTCATTTTATGAGGCCAGCATTATCCTAATTCTAAAACCAAACAAACACCTTTTAAGAAAAGAAAACCAAAGACCAATGTCCTTCATAAACATGGAAGCGAAAATTCTCAACAAAAATATGAATAAACTGAATCTGGCAAAATAGAAAATGATAATAGCTCACAATCAGATGAGATTCATTCCAGGAATGAAAGACTGGTTCAACACGCAAAAACCGCAGTCACCGTATTAACACACTAAAGCAGGACGGCCTTTGGTTTTGACTACGACTGTACATATATGACAGCCAAGCACAATCTGGTCAGCTATCGAAGGAAATGAAGCACTGAATCGTGCTACAACATGCATAAATGGACCGCAAAGAAACCTCAAAAAAACACCACCCTGTATGAAAGAAGCCAGATGCAAAAGACTAAATACTGCATGAGCCCACTTATGTGAAATTCTAGAAAAGGTAAATTTATAGAACTAGAAAGCAGATTGGTGGCTGCCCAGGGCTGGAGACGGGATTAACTGCAGCGAGCATTAAATGCAATGAACATTTTGGATCGTGGTGATGGTTGTGGAAATCTGTATGTTGAATTACATGCTTACAATGGGTGAATTTAATGATGTACAAATGAGATTTCAATTAAGTTGTTAAAAGAAAGTGACAAGAAAAAAAGAGCAAAAAGGAAGAAAAAGACTTAGCAAAGGTATTGAAAAACTAGAGATAGCCACAGATCCACAGAGCTCTGGCAGGGCCCCTGCCTTTCACCAAGTTGGAAACTACAGAAATTGATGAAAATCCAGGCGCAGTGGCTCAGCCTGTAATCTCAGCACTCTGGGAGGCCAAGGTGGGTGGATCACCTGAGGTCAGGAGTTTGAGACCAACCTGGCCAACATGGTGAAACCCCATCTCTACTAAAAAGTACAAAAATTAGCCAGGTGTGGTGGCAGGTGCCTGTAATCCCAGCTACCCGGGAGGCTGAGGCGGGAGAATCGCTTGAACCAAGGAGGCGGAGGTTGCAGTGAACCGAGATCACGCCATTGCACTCCAACCTGGGCAACAAGAGTGAGACTCTGTCTCAAAAAAAAAGAAATTGATGAAAAAACGAAATAAGGTTCATGACTCTTATTTACAATACAGGTGGAGGCTGGGGACAGAGCTCTGGAGCTGCACAGTCTTTGGCTAGGCCGGGGACCACAGTGTGCGGGAATGGAAGGAAGGCCCTCGGGGCGGTGTAGTGGGGCTGGGAGCGGAGGCAGAGGCTCACAGCGGCCCAGTGGGCCAAGGCGTGGGGGCTGGATGGCATCCTGGGCACAAAGGACAACCAGGAAAGGGTGGGAAGCAGAGGAGGCCGTGACCAGGCCTGGTCTTGAAGCGCGCACTCTAACTAGTCTAGAGAAACGACAGATGGACTCCCCGAGGCTGGGCTGTGGCTTGTCCTTCTTTGTAACTGTCACGGGAGGTCACCCACTGAGAGGAAGGTGGGAGCCGCTCAATCCGCGTCTGTTAAATCAGCGCAGGTACAACCCTCGTCCCTTCCCACGATGTGTATGCTGTGGCGGGACAGGCTAACCCCACGAGAACTCCCTGGGAGGCCTCCATCAGCAACGCGCACGGCCCTCTCAGCTCCGTCTTCACAGGGCAAAGGCAGGAACGTCGTCTCCCGCTGATTCCGTCGCCCCTCGCCCTGCCCACTCATCTCCGTGACGTGCTCCACAAGCGGAGGTGAACACGCGGCTCCCCTCCTCCCTCCGCACCCCAAAGGCTCCCCACATGGCCTGGAACCTGCCGAGGACTCAGGTGGAAACCTGCGCTCTTCTTGTCAAAGCTGTTTTCACGGAACACCAGTTACCCAGGCGAGGGCGGTCATGGCAGGAGCAGCTGTAAAACCCGCCTGTCTCAAATGTCTTACCTGGACTTTATGAAGCTGATTGAAAGTATTCCGCTGAACTTTTTGCAAGTTGATAGCGGCCAACACTGCATAAAGAAGAGAGGCCCGACTGAGGCGGCGCCAAGCACCTTCAGGAAAGGGAAGGAACAGGAACCACCCCGCCCCGCCCCGGCCCTTGCGAGGAAGGGAAAGAACCAGCACCTGCCCCATGCACGGGGAGGAAGGAGCCGCCCGCCCCGGCGCTACGAGGAAAGGAAAGAACCACGCCCCCTGCCCCATGCAGCCGGGGAGGAAGGAACCGCCCCCACGCCCACGCCCCATGCCTTTGGGAGAAGCAACCCACGCCCTGCCCCGCCCCCGCCCCTGCCACGCGGGGAGAAGGAACCCGCCCCCGCCCCGCCCAGGCGCGGGGAGGTAGAACCCGCCCCCGCCCACATACATGCAGCGGGAGGGTAGGAACCCGCCCCGCCCACAGCCCAGGCCGCCGCGGAAGGAAGGAACCGCCCGCCCGCCCGCCCGGCATGCGGGAGGGAAGGAACCGCCCCCGCCCGAGGCGCGCAGCGGAAGGAAGGAACCCGCCCCGCCCGCCCCCGCCCCATGCGGGGAGGGAAGGAACCCCCTGCCCCAGGCAGCCCCGGGGAGGGAAGGAACCGCCCGCCCAGGCAGCGGGAGGCTCAGCACTGAGGATGGCGAGACGCTGCCCGGATCGCACTCTGCCACATCCAAAGGGCTGCCATGGCCATCGCCACATCCCTGACACTTGCACGGACACTGATTGTTAACATTAGCTACACTCTGTGCAGGAAAGTGAGGCAGGCCAAAGGCTCCCTGACATGATTGGGCCGAGGCTTGAGCCTTGGCTTCCTGGCCCCCAGCTCAGCACGTGTTCCAGAAAAGCCGCTGCTGAGGAGGCAGAAGGGCAGCCGCCGGCAGCAGCCCGCCCCACCGGCCTGCTCACACCCGGGCGTGTCCCTCACTATTGCCATCTGATGAGTCCGTCCTGAATCTTCCTGCCACTTAATTCTCTAGGATCTCCTAAGTGTCCACACGGAGCCTTGGGCGGTAGGATCCCAGGAACGGACAGGGTCTAGGCGGGGTTCCTGACACAACACCCATCTTCTGGTTCTCCCTGTGGTTTCCCACGTTAGTGGAGACGGCCCCGATCCCAAGCCAGGCCCAGTACTAATGCGGATTCCTTACCACAGAAAAACTATGGGAGATGGAAAGGCGTCCTGAGGACAGAGCAGCTTCAGTGCTGCTGTGATTAAAGACAGCAGGAGCAAGGCCAAGAGAGGGGGCTGGTGAGCGGCCCTGAACCTTGACCTTGAGTCCTCATTTATTATAACATCAGACTCCAAGATCCATCCCAGTGGACACGGGAAAAGGAGGCATCAAGATGCACTTGTTTTTCTCTGAGGTGTGTTCAAGATTTACACGGGCTAGCTGAAAGCCTTGTTCTCCTGTGAACTAACTCTAAATGTGTACCTCCTTTGGTGTGGCCGCTCAGCACATTTTTCTCACCATCGGAGGTCAAGAGAAGCTCCACAATCCCTCTTCTCAGCAGAGCCTGTTGAGAAAATTAACCAAAATGAACCCAATTCCCTCATTCCATTGCGAAAAAAGAAAGACATACAGCTCCCCATACTCATGGGTTCTGCATCCATGAATTCTGCAATCACAGTCAGAAATGTTTTTACTTTTTTAATTTAAAATTTTTTTTTAGAGACAGGGTTGTTGTGGGAAGTCAGGGACCCCGAACGGAGGGACCGGCTGAAGCCACGGCAGAAGAACATAAATTGTGAAGACTTCATGAACATTTATTAGTTCCCCAAATTAATACTTTTATAATTTCTTATGCCTGTCTTTACTGCAATCTCTGAACATAAATTGTGAAGATTTCATGGACACTTATCACTTCACCAGTCAACACCCTTGTGATTTCCTATGCCTGTCTTTACTTTAATCTCGTAATCCCATCATCTTTGTAAGCTGAAGAAGATGTATGTCGCCTCAGGACCCTGTGATGATTGCATTAACTGCACAAATTGTTTATAGAGCATGTTTGTTTGAACAATATGAAATCTGGGCACCTTGAAAAAAAGGACAGGATAACAGCAATGTTCAGGGAACAAGGGAGATGGCCTTGGACTCTGACTGCCGGTGAACTGGATGGAACAGAGCCATATTTCTCTTCTTTCAAAAGCAAATAGGAGAAATATTGCTGAATTATTTTTCTCAGCAAGGAACATCTCCGAGAAAGAGAATGGCCCCTGAGGGTAGGCCTATGAACGGCCCACGTGGAGCCGGCCATCTTTTACGGTCGAAGCCAAAGGGATGAAATAAGCCCCGGTCTCCTGTAGCGCTCCCAGGCTCATTAGGATGAGGAAATTCCCACCTAATACGTTTTGGTCAGACAGGTTGTCTGCTCTCAAACCCTGTCTGCTGGTAAGATGTTATCAATGACAATGGGTGCCTGAAACTTCATTAGCAATTTTAATTTCACCCCATCTTGTGGTCCTGTGATCTCACCCTGCCTCCACTTGCTTTGTGATACTTTATTATCTTGTGAAGCATGTGATCTCTGTGACCCACACCCCATTCGTATACTCCCTCCCCTTTTGAAAATCGCTAATAAAAACTTGCTGGTTTTACTGCTCAGGGAGCATCACGGAAACTGCCGACATGTGACGTCTTCCCCAGACACCCAGCTTTTAAATTTCTCTCTTTTGTACTCTTTCCCTTTATTTCTCAGACCAGCCAATGCTTAGGGAAATAGAAAATAACCCACGTTGAATATCGGGGGTGGGGTTTCCCCCAATACAGGATCTTGCTGTGTTTCTCCAGGCTGGAGTGCAGTGGCATGATGATAGCTCACTATAACCTCAAACTCCTCGATTCAAGCCATCTTACCACCTCAGTCTCCTGAGTAGCTAGGACTACAGACACACGCCACCATATCCAGCTAATTTTTTTTCTTTTATAGAAACAGGGTCTCACTATGTTGCCCAGCCTGGTCTGAAACTCCTGGCCTGAAGTGAGCCTCCTGCTTTGTACTCCCAAAGTACTCAAATTACAGATGTGAGCCACCACACCTGGCCAAAAATATATTTTCTTAGTTGCATCTGTACTGAACATGTACAGGCATTTTTCCAATCATTATTTCCTAAAGAGTAATATATAGCAACTATTTATGTAGCATTTACATTGTATTGGGTATTAGAAGTAATCTAGAGATAAAGTATATGGGAGAGGCCAGGCACAGTGGCTCATGCCAGCAGTTTGGGAGGTTGAGGCAGGCAGATCACTTGAGGTCAAGAGTTTAAGACCAGCTTGGCCAATATGGTGAAACTCTGTCTCTAATTAGCCAGGTGTGGTGGTGCATACCTGTAATTCCAGCTACTTGGGAGGCTGAGTCACAAGAATTGCTTGAAACCAGAGGTGGAGGTTGCAATGAGCCGAGATCATACCAGCCTAGGTCACAGAGTAAAACTGTCTCAGAAAAAAAAAAAAAAAAAAGCATATAGGAGGATGTGCATAGGTTGCATGGAAATGCCACACCATTTTATGTCAAGGACTTGAACACGGACCGATTTCGTGTCCATGGGGGCCCTGGAATCAATCCTCCATGGATGCCAAGGGACGACTACATGAGGAAATTGGAAACGAAACAGAGCATGGTTCAGTTGGGTGAGATGTGAGCTAGACAAGGGTTTGAATTCAGAGTCTGACCTTCTGCAACTTAGTAAATTCAGGGAAATCACTGTCTGTCTCAGCCTGGTGATTTTTGTGGGGAATGACCCTAAAATCGGTCGAGTGTGGGTTCTGACACCCCATAACCAAAGCCTCCAGGAACAGTGGGCTGCGTTTACGAGGAAGACGACTAGGGAATCACTCTGTGCTGCAAGGGGAGAGGCTGCAGCTGTGGGGTCCTGAGAACCATCAGGGACTTCACCAAGCTCAGGTGCTGCCCAACACTGTCAAGGGGTACAAGGAAGCCTGCCATGGCTGCAGGGATGGGGAGATCTCATCCGAAAAACCATGGTTACGAGGCCAGATAGCCAGGGCCTGGCTGTGCGTCTCCTGTGTTCATTGAGCCACATCTGGGCCTGGGACTGGAGTTGAATGGTAATTTTTTTTTCTTTTTTTTTTTTTTTTTTTTGAGACGAGTCTCACTCTGTCGCCCAGGCTGGAGTCCAGTGGCACAATCTCAGCTCACTGCAAACTCCATCTCACAGGTTCAAGTGATTTTCCCGCCTCAGCTTCCCGAGTAGCTGGGATTACAGGCATGCACCACAACGCCCAGCTAAATTTTGCATTTTTAGTAGAGACAGGGTTTTGCCACATTAGCCAGGCTGGTCTCAAACTCCTGACCTCAGGTGATCCGCCGGCAGCAGCCTCCCAAAGTACTGGATTGTATGCGTGAGCCACGGAGCCCAGCCAGTAAATTTTAAAATCAAGAACAAACAATGCTGGCTGAATACAACTAATTCAGGGCAGCCATGCAGCCCCTGGGAAAAGTTAGGGAGGGAAATTACTCTCTGACCTTGTCCAACTCCAGAAGCCACAGCTGCAGGGCGAGAGCCAGCATGTGGATGAAGTCCAGCCCCACCCTCCTCCCCACTTTGCCCAGCTGGGGACCCCTCCTCTTCCCCTCCCAGCCTCCAGACAGGTCTCCGTGCAGGCACTGCTGCAGAGGCAAGGGTGGAGTCAGGACGGCTCAGGCCCACTGTGCAGCCCTGCACCCTGCTTGGCAGCCCAAGGAGGGGTTCAGTTGAGACTGAACTCTCATCAGCTTCCTGAATGTGGGAAGTCAGGGGCCAGCAGCGGCTGAGCCACCAGGAAGGACAGCAGGCAGAACTGCAGTTATTCCCTGGCCTGAGACGTCCCTCCATGAAGAAGCAAGGGGGACAGAAGAGATGACGTTTGTCTTACAGGCCAGAAAGTTTCAAGCTGAGAGTCACATCACTAAATTCTTGAAGCGTTATTTACAGTGGAGGAAGATTCACCAACCCCAGCTTTAATGAGAACCGTGGGTCAAAGAGATAGGAAGCAGAAAGGAATAGCCCTTTAACGCCACGTTCTGTCTTCTAATAAAGTTATTTAAGTACATAGTGATTGTCCTGACTGCTGTGCATTCACAGAGAAAATGAACTTGATCTACAGTTGAACCTTGAACAACACAGGTTTGAACTGTGCGGATCCACTTATCCTCGGAATTTTTTCAATACAAGTTAACTCCCCTGCCTCCCCTGCCACCTCCTCCACCTCTTCTGCCACCCCTGAGTCAGCAAAGCCAGCTCCTCCTCCTCCACCTCTTCCTCCCCCTCAGCCTGCTTAACATGAAGATGATGAGGATAAAGACCTTTACCATGATCCATGTCTGCTTAATGAGAAGTCAATATATGTTCTGTTACTTATTATTTCCTTAGTAACATTTTCTTTTCTGAAGCTTACTTTATTGTAAGAATACAGTATATAATAGATATACAAAACCTGCATTAATCAACTGTTTATTATCGGTAAGGCTTCCAGTCAACAGTAGGCTATTAGTGACTACATTTTGAGGGAGTCAAAAGTTATATGCAAACTTTCAGCCACGCAGTGGGCCAGCACCCCTCAGCACCTCGTGTGCACAGGCCAGTATTCTCAGAATTCACAGTGCCCAGCCCGATCACCCATGCATCCAGGAATCAGAAAAGCATACCAGAAAAGAGACAGACAGAGGAAGGAGGCATGTAAACATGGGGCCAAACCAAGGCCCTCTTACCTTGTGGAGATACGGCATGTAGGTTTTATCTTTATTGAATGAGCCATATTCATTCTCCACTTGCACCGCGATGACAGGGCCTCCCTGGCGGTACTGAGAGACAAGCAGAGAAGGGTTAAAGAGTGAGGCTATTTGGGGCAAAAGCCTGGAGTCTCTGGGCTTGCTGCTAAAGGCTGCACAGCTGGTGTGGCAGGCTCTGATCCACAGCCCCCGCGGTCTGCGCGCTCTGCTCCAGCACTAGAGTTAGTCTGCTGGGTCACTTGGCTGCTGTGGGAGCCACCATCCCCAGTGCGTTGCAGACACGTAACTGCCACAGTTTTCCCTGTTTCTCACACTAGCTACTTAAACTTGAGCCCTCAAACCTACAAATGCATCTGCTTTCCCGCCAGTCCCATCCATATTCCCACCTCCCTCCTGCCTTAGGGTTATGCCACCACTTGTATGTGGGTCCCACGACCTTCCACTGCCCGATCAGGAAAATGCATGTAAGAAAGATGCAGAAGATAATTTGGCTTTACCTGGAGAGGAATCACTCTGGGAATCAGGTGGTCAAAATACTTCTCAACTGCTTCAGTGAAGCCCTTGTTGGTTGTCCTCAACAGTAACCGGGGGTCTTGCAG
The DNA here is from genome assembly GCF_008728515.1 of Papio anubis. NCBI lineage: Eukaryota > Metazoa > Chordata > Mammalia > Primates > Cercopithecidae > Papio > Papio anubis. Next base: position 527,616 of record NC_044987.1, read on the forward strand.
GAGCCAGCTGGGGGAGAGAGGGGCAGGCTCAGGGTCTGAGACAGGATGGGAGAGGGAAGGAGGAGAGGGCTCAGAGCTGCCCCAGCTCGCCCAGCACGTCTGCCCAGCTGCCTCACACCCGTGGTCCTGGAGCACTCAGGGGTCCTGGAAAGATCTGTGCCTCGTGAGACTTTCAGACCATTCTCATTGACTTTTGGGATTTGAAAGCAAACACCCGCCTCCACCTCCAAAGCACTTCGCAACTTCAGAAGTACCTTCAGCTCCATTTGGTCTGACTGAGGGTCTGGCCTGTCAAGTCTCTTACAGTCATGTCTTAAAGAGCTTTTTCTTCTGCCTTTTGTTGAACACTCTCCATTCTTTTTCAGTTTATTGAAAACATTTTTCGGTCGGGCGTGGTGGCTCATGCCTATAATCCCAGCACTTTGGGAGGCCGAGGTGGGCGGATCACCTGAGGTCGGGAGTTCGAGACCAGTCTGGCCAACATGGCGAAACCCCTGTCTCTACTAAAAGTTCAAAAATTAGCCGGGTGTAGTGGCAGGCGCCTGTAATCCCAGCTACTCAGGAGGCTGAGGCAGGAGAATCGCTTGAACCCGGGAGGTGGAGGTTGCAGTGAGCTGAGATCGCACCACTGAACTCCAGCCTGGGTGACAAGAGCAAGACTCCATCTCAAAAAAAAAAAATTCTTGGGGACAGAAAAGTTTCCTTAGGCACACTGTCACATTTCCACTAAGAGCTAAGGCTTCAGGCTCAGGGCAGGAGCCTACGTGCCAATGACACTCTGCCTTCTCCAGGTCACTGGGGAAGTGCCAGGCAGGCCTCCAGTCAAGCTATGCCGGGAGTCACTGATTCCCGAAAACTCCACTCCCCTCAGCTCAGGCTTTCTCTGCCCCTAGAGAAAACAAAGGCCTCATCTGACCCTGAGGTGCAGAGGTGCTCACTGGAGGCAGAGCCCCAGATTCCCCAGGAAGCCCTGCCCACCACAGGGGTAGCAGACAGCAGTCTTGGAGTCTCACCCTGACCCTCAGCAGTCTGGGCCGGGGGCCAGAATCACAGAGGCGAGAACAAGGCAAAGAAAAGCAAGAGGGAAGGGAGGGGAGCTGAGGGTGGTCTCACTGCATGGAAAGGCAGCCCTCCCCTCACAAAATAAGCGAAAGATCAGAAGTTTTCAAAACAAGCCAGAGTCGTCAGAACCTTCCCTTGCAAGCCTTAAAGCTTCCGGTCCCTTTCTTCCCAGGGCATTTTGAGAAGGACAGAGGGGGCCACAGCCCCTCCTGTGTGGGGAAAGAAGAGTGGGAGCCTCTTGTGACCACCTCTCCCCGCTCACACCCTCTTGACTGCAGTACCGCAGGCTTCACAGACAACGCAGGCGCGGTGCGTGGCTTGGGGCGGCACACCCCTCATCAGCTCCGTGAATAAAGTTACTTTCCTTGTTACTAGATTGAAATTCATGAAACCAAATACTTCGTTAGAACCACAACTCTGGGATTGCAGCCCCGCTTACCTGGGCAAGCCCCCGAGGTCCATCTCACTGCAGATGTAGGGGCCTGGACGCAGAATCACCCACAGCCCGATCTCCGCAGCCATCAGGACGAAGGCCCTAGGGAGGTCCACATCGTCAGCCCCTCCCATGACGGCCCAGGATGAGGCCGGGTGGGGGCCACACACATCACAGGGTGGAGGAGCTGCCCGGTGGGGTGAAGGGACAGCTCGGCCCCACCCGCAAAGAGCGGAGACTCCCACCCTAAGTCGGTGGCCTGAGCTGCTCCCAGCCTCAGAGCCTCTGCACAGCCCCATCGGGGGCCTGAGGAGGAAGGGTGACAGCCAGGGCACAGGGGTCTTAACAGTGAACCTGACCCAACAGCCTTGTTAGCCTAGAGGAGCCGCCCTGCCCCAGCCCAGGCAGCCGGACCCCATGCAGAGTCGGGCGGCTCCCCGGTCTTCTGCCCCTCTGGGCTGCAGTGGAGAAGTGGGGCCCAAAGGCTGCAGGCCCAGCAGGTCACGACTGGGGAGTATCTAGGTCCCGGGTGCAGGTCCTCTCGCAGTCCTAGAACAGGACTCCAGACCCAGGTCCCTCCCAGCCACCTCTCTGCCCCTGCCCCTGGCCAGGTCACAGAAGCAGCAACACCACGTACTCCAGGTCCAGGTTCCCAGAGAAGTCAAATTTGCCTCTTTCTGGCTCATGCAGGTTCCACGGAACATAGCTAGAAGAGGTGAAAGGGAAGTATGATGAGTATCTTCTTATTTCTTCCTCCAAATTGTTAGGTCTGCCCCAAATCCAGGCCAAAACCATGCATAGCTCTATTTTGAAATAAGTTGAAGTTTCCAATGGAAATTAAACCTCTGTTACGCTAACTATGACTAGCTTTAATAGTTTCTTGCTCTATTATCCAATTGTGGTTCAAGGTGCCAATTATCCTGTGATGCTAGATTTCTTGGGATTTATATATAAATTCTTCCACTCACTGCCCTATTGTAACACCCATTAAAAGTATAAACTAAAGAAGAGAACAAAAACAAAAATGTCTACATCTGCCTTACACAGTATTGCTATGAGTTAGTCAAAATAAGAACGAATGAGGAGTTTCTGTGAAGATAGTGGAGACACAGTAAATCTAGTAAGGGTACTACCTTTAGACCTTAGCAAGAAGGGCCCCCATAGGATTGGCTATGAGTAAAAATTTTATTAGGTGTACTAGGCATAGTTCGCTAGGCAACTGTCTTTTTTTGTGCCACTGGCAACATGTCTGAGTGTTATGCCCCTTAACATGGCGTTTCCTCTAAGCCCTGTGGTTTTTATTACACAGTTTTGTGCAGCGCAGAGATTTGTGACGATACATTGTAGAAGTGACTGTATGAACCACCAAGAAGATACTACTCACGGCCTTCTATGAGCTCAACAGCAGAGCTTGTTGTATGTCGTCAGTTACAACGTAGCTTGTTGTAAGTAAAGGAGAAGCTGACTGAATTAGAGAGGACATGGATACATCAGTTACCATCACAGCGAAAAGATTTAAAGTACCCCTCTGAGAAACAAAGAAAATAAGCAGGAAAAAAAAAAAAAAAAAAAAAAAAACTTGTAAGGATATAGATTTGAACTGCATAATTAACAGGCTGCATTTAATAAATAAGGAGAACCTAGTAGCCAACAGATGGAGCATTTACATTCCCTTAAAAAGTGCATCTGTAGAACTAAGTATGAAAAAAGAATGTAAAATTTAAAAGACCAAAATTTAAAATGCGTGAAACAGTTGTAAACATTTGCATGAAACAGTTGCACGTACTATGTCACAAAGTAAATCTCAGCAAATTCCAAAAATCTGTATCACATAGTCCATGATCCCAAGACAAATGCAAATAAATTTAAAAATCACAGTTAAAAATAGTAAAAATTAAAATAAATAAAACAGAAAGCATATTCCCAAATAGCTAATGGAAACAACATCAAAACTTAGGAAATATTGGAAAATAAATGACATTCAAAGCACCGTATAGCAAAATATGTAGGCTATGTAACCAAAGCAACACTCAAAGAAACATTCGTCTCTTTGAATGAATATATTAGAAAACACAAAAGACTGGAAGTAAAAGAAGCTAAATATTAACTCAGGGAAAAAGAAGGAGGAGGAGGAAACTGAGGAGGACAGAGAAGAGAAGGTACTAAATTTAATAAAGTAGAAAAGGAAATTACATTTAACTCAGAAACTGTGACATAGAAATCCGAAATATACAGCGTATTAACAAAGCTACAAGCTAGCTATTTGAAAAGACTAAATAGAAATAGATAAGATTAAGAAAAAAAACAAAAAACAGCCAAAATACACAATGTGATGTATGTAACTTCCAAGTGAGTACAGGAAAGAAAGGAAAAATTTCTTAAGTCCCAGTGGGTTCAAAAGAAGAAAGAAGGCCAGGCGCGGTGGCTCAACACCTGTAATCCCAGCACTTTGGGAGGCCGAGGCAGGAGGATCACCTGAGGTCAGGAGTTTGAGACCAGCCTGACCAATATGGTGAAACCCCATCTCTACTAAAAATACAAAAAGTAGCCAGGCATGGTGGTGCGCACCATAATCCCAGCAACTCAGGAGGCTGAGGCAGGAGAATCACTTGAACCTGGGAGGTGGAGGTTGCAGTGAGCAGAGATTGCACCACTGCACTGCAGCGGGGATGACAGAGTGAGACTCCATTAGAAGAAAGAAAAGAGGCCGGGCGCGGTGGCTCAAGCCTGTAATCCCAGCACTTTGGGAGGCCGAGGCGGGCGGATCACAAGGTCAGGAGATCGAGACCACAGTGAAACCCCGTCTCTACTAAAAAAAAAAAAAAATTAGCGGGGCGCAGTGGCGGGCGCCTATAGTCCCAGCTACTCAGGAGGCTGAGGCAGGAGAATGGCATGAACCTGGGAGGTGGAGCTTGCAGTGAGCTGAGATCCGGCCACTGCACTCCAGCCTGGGCGATAGAGCAAGACTCTATCTCAAAAAAAAAAAAAAAAGAAGAAAGAAAAGAAAAGAAAGAGAGGAAGGGAGGGAGGGAGGGAGGGAGGGAGAAAGGAAGGAAGGGAGGGAGGGAGGGAGGGAGAAAGCAGGATGTATTCAAGAAGAAATAGAGGACATGAGTTAATAACCATTCAAAGAGCTATGTTGTCCCAAAATCCTTCATCTCACAAACCACAAAAGATAGTAGTCACAGAGTTTACAGGTGAATCTTAAAAAACTTTCAGGGTAAAGATAATTCTTGTGCAAAATATTTTCAATAACTAAGAAAAGAAGATTTACTCACTTTATGAGCTTATTATAAGATTGATTCAAAACTGGACAAGAATACTAACAAAATAAAATTTTAAATGAGTTTTGCTTATAATCATAAACACATTTGAAATAAAACACTAGCAAATAAAGTCTAGCAATCTGTGTGTATGTAATGTGTGCATCTCTCAGAGCCAAGCAGAGTTTATACCAGAACCATATGGCTGCTTGACTATCAGAAAAATTGTTGATGTAATTCAGCAATTCAAAAGAAGGGTAAAGAAAAACCACATTGTCCCCCCAAGAGATGCAGTAGCAGCTCTCAATAAAACTCAACGATTATTTCTGATTAAATTCTTTGCATTTTAAATGAACCAGTTGTCAATTTACTGCCTCTCAGCTTCAAATTCACCCTTCAATACCAGCTCTGCAATAAGGCACAGGGCCCTCTAAGCATGTTCTCCTTTACAGTGAGTGTGATAGTAAGCTTGCCACAAGATGGTGGAGGCAGGCCCTCAGGAGGACGGGGCCTCTGATTCTGAAGCAGTTTTGCATTCCTATGGTCATACAGGGTGGCTGGTCAGTTGTATACAGGTATGAGGACAACCATGGTGTTTCCTTTTAAAGGGTGAATTGCTTGAGTCCAGGAGTTTGAGACCAGTCCAGGCAACAAGGCGAAACTCCATCTCTACAAACAATTCAAAAAACTAGCCTGGTGTGGTGGCATGCACCTGTGGCCCCAGCTATTCAGGAGGCTGAGGCAGGAGCATCACCTGAGCCAGAGAAGTAGAAGCTGCCCTGAGCTGAGATCGGGCCACTGCACTCCAGCCCCAGCAACAAACAGAGCGAGACCCTGTCTCAAAAAAAAAAAAAAAAAAAAAAAAAAGCATGTATCTGTAAGTACATATTTATCTGTAAGTGTGCCTTAAGCTTCTGTCATTAAACTGAGTGCTCCCAAGGGCTCCTGGTGTTCCTTCACTAGACAGACAGATTCCTGAGGAAATAATCTTCTCCCCTGAGATTCTCCCACGAACCCCTATCCAAGTTTTGGATCACAGAGCAAGCTCAGCATGAGACGTAAGTGACAACTGGACGCTTACGCATAAAATGTATGTGCTGGAAACGACTGTGCGGAAGGTAAGTCCTCACGCTGGGCCCCCAGAATCGGAGGCTCTTGCTACCCTGCGCTTGTAGGGGAACAAGATCCCGGAGGTGAGGGGCAGCACTCACGTGGTGACAGTATTGAAGCCACAGGCCCTCAGCTTCAGCAGACGGTCCCTCCAGTACGCCCTGGGCACGCGGAAATAGTGGATGGAGCCCCCGCAGATGAGGAACCTGCGGCCCTCCAGCGTGAAGTGCGGCTTCCCCCGACCTGTGCTTGCAGTTCCGAGTCCCACAGATCGATTCTTCAGCTCCAGAGGGGTCAGATGAGACCAGTTAAACCTGGAGGCGGCGGGCGAGGGAAAGAAAGTGGAAAGGGAGCGAGAACTCGGGAGAGGGCTCGGAGGGGCGGCTGAAACCCTAGCGAAAACCAGAAGTTCTTGTTAGTAGGACGTGTTCTGTGCACAATCGCGATATGATTCTCTCCAAGAAAGGTGAGGTCGTGGCCGGGTGGCTCAAGCCTGTAATCCCAGCACTTTGGGAGGCCGAGACGGGCGGATCACGAGGTCGGGAGATCGAGACCATCCTGGCTAACACGGCGAAACCCCGTCTCTACTAAAAACACAAAAAATTAGCCGGGCGAAGTGGCAGGCGCCTGTAGTCCCAGCTACTCGGGAGGCTGAGGCAGGAGAATGGCGTGAACCCGGGAGGCGGAGCTTGCAGTGAGCTGAGATCCGGCCACTGCACTCCAGCCTGGGCGACAGAGCCAGACTCAGTCTCAAAAAAAAAAAAGAAAAAAAAAAAAAAAGAAAGGTGAGGTCGCTCCCCTCCCGCCCCGGGAATGCCGCAAACCTGGGCTGGGGCGGATGCGCTGTTCCAAGCATGAGGCTCTCTTCCTGCTTAAACCGAGGAGCAAAGGCTGGTAAGATGAACGGCAGGAAGAAGACGCCCACCATTCTCCTCCAGGAGAGGCGCGGGCTGGAAGGAGAAAGGAGAACAGTGACAAGGGGGAGGTGCTGGCCCCACCAAGCGCCGAGGGCCGCGAAGCTGTGCCGGGGGCGCTTTAGGGGCCGGAGCCAGGGAGCGGGCCCGAGACACAGGCGGCTCTTCTGGGCAGGCCCAGGGCCAGGAGAGCGCAGCATGGAGGCCGGGGACAGACGTTCAGTCCGAGACCCTAGAGACGGGGCTGGGCACTGCGGGTGGGTGTCTGGGACAGGTGGAGGCGGGCGCACTCCACCACCAGGCTCAGGAAGGACACGGTGTCCAGCCGCTGGAGCCCCCGGCCTGCGTCCCCAGCCCTGATTTTCTGCCATCTGGTGAACAGCCCTCCGCAGGGTGGGGGTAGCAAGGGGCTCTGCAGAGGAAAGCTGCGGAGAGCGGGCTTAATGACGCGGCTCGGCGCGGCGCACGCCTGGGGCGCCTGGCTGGCCACAGAACCCGGGGAGGGCGGGAGGCTCCGAGGCACGCGCTGGGTGGTGGGTAGCCCGGGAGGGCGCGCTGGGCCGCCGCCGGGGCAGCGGGGATCCGTCACCTGAGGAGGGGCGGGGACTTCATCGCGGCGAGGCCGAGGCGCCGAGGGTCCCTAGCGGCTGCCGCCCGTCTCCGCTGCCCCCGACGCCGCGCTCGGGCCGGGACTCGAACCCGGGTTCCGCGGGGCCGGCTCAGGTCTGCGCGCTGCGCGTGCAGCGGAGGCAGAAATCCGTTCGCAGGCGCGGACGGCGGGTCCCGGTCCCAGGAATGCGCGTCGGGCTCCGCACCGCGAGGACAGCCGAGCTCTGCCGGCGCTCCAGGTGTCTCCGCAGGTGGTTCGGGCGCAGACGCCTCTCCGCCCTCGGAGGGAACGCGGGAGGGCCCTTGGGTTAACGCCCCGACCTTGGGCTTCCTGACCTGGGTGCAGAGCCAGCTGGCACAGAAAGGCCGGCGTGTGGGAGAGAGGCGGAGAGAGCCCAGCGCTGGGCAGGGCCGGCAGCCTCCGTGCTGCGCGCACGACTGGAAACGACCTGCAGATCCTAAAACAAGGATTCCACAGACGGTCACGAAGTACAGGGGAGAGTCCCTGGAGAATTCTAGTTTCCCCACACTGCTACCTCTTGGTAAACGAGTGAGAATTAGAGCGCAGAGCTTTGGGAAGGCGGATCCCTCGGCGGGAGCGCCTGAGCACAGCTTCACGCAGGTGCAAGCGCTGAGGATGCTTTGGTGACAAAGTAGTGGGACCTGCAGGAGGCAGGCCCCGGGGGCTGTGGACGCAACGGGGAGCTGCTCAGACCCTTCCAGAAAACAGGGGGGACTATTCAACGGTTTCCAGCAGAAACTAAGCCAGGTGTTCGTTTTACGGAGATTACTGGCTGCAGGGTGGAGGCTAGATGGGAACAGACGTCCTATCATGGTGGTTAGTAACGCTGCCCAAGAGGAGGGCACGGGTCCGGGAAGACTTGGGAGGTTAAACCAGCAGCTCCGAATAACTGAGCTCATGAGGTCGGTGATACTGTCAGGTCTCTGAGCCGAAGCTAAGCCATCATATCCCCTGTGACCTGCACGTACACGTCCAGATGGCGGGTTCCTGCCTTAACTGATGACATTCCACCACGAAAGAAGTGAAAATGGCCTGTTCCTGCCTTAACTGTTGTCATTACCTTGTGAAATTCCTTTTCCTGGCTCATCCTGGCTCAAAAGCTTCCCCACTGAGCTTGTGACCCCCACACCTGCCCGCCAGAGAACAACCCCCTGTGACTATAATTTTCCTTTACCAACCCAAACCCTATAAAACAGCCCTCCCCCCATCTCCCTTCGCTGACTCCTTTTTCAGACTCAGCCCGCCTGCACCCAGGTGAAATAAACAGCCATGATGCTCACACAAAGCCTGTTTCGTGATCTCTTCATAGGGATGGGCATGAAATTTGGTGCCCTGACTCGGATGGGGGACCTCCCTTGAGAGATCAATCCCCTGTCCTCCTTCTCTTTGCTCCTTGAGAAAGATCTACCTAGGACCTCGGGTCCTCAGACCCATCAGCCCAAGGAACATCTCAGCAGTTTTAAATCTGGTAAGTGACCTCTTTTTACTGTCTTCTCTGACGTCTCTCACTATCCCTCAACCTCTTTCTCTTTCAATCTTGACGCTACACTTCAATTTCTCCCTTCTCTTAATTTCAATTCCTTTCATTTTCTGGTAGAGACAAAGGAGACACATTTTATCCGTGGACCCAAAACTCCGGCGCCAGTCACTGACTAGGGAAGGCAGTCTGCCCTTGGTGTTTAATCATTGCGGGGACTCCTCTCTGATTATTCACCCGTGTTCCATGGGTGTCTGATCTCCGCGGGGATGCCTGCCTTGATCATTCACCCACATTCCCTTGGTGGCAAGTCAATTGCAGGGACTCCTGCTTTGGCTGCTCCCCACCCCCTTCTCTGTGTATACCCTTCTCTTTAAACTTCCCTCCTTCACTATAGGCAACCTTCCACCCTCCATTCCTCCCTCTTCTCCCTTAGCCTGTGTTCTCAATAACTTAAAACCTCTTCAACTCTCGCCTGACCTAGTCTTATTTTCGTCTGCAACGCGGCTTAATCCCAATACGAACTCGACAGTGGTTTCAAATAGCCCGAAAACGGCACTTTCGATTTTTCCATCCTACAAGATCTAGATAATTCTTGTCGTAAAATAGGCAAACGGTCTGAGGTGCCTGACGTCCAGGCATTCTTTTACACATTGTTCCCTCCCTAGTCTCTGTTCCCAATGCCACTTGTCCCAAATCCTCCTTCTTTCCCGCCCACCTGTCCCCTCTGTCCCAACCCCAAGCGTCACTGAGTCTTTCTAATCTTCCTTTTCTACAGACCTGTCTGACCTCTCCCCTTCTCCCCAGGCTGCTCCTCGCCAGGCCGAGCCAGGCCCCAATTCTTCCTCAGCCTCTGCTCCCCCACCCTATAATCTTTCTATCACCTCCTCTCCTCACACCGCGTCTGGTTTACAGTTTCATTCTGTGACTAGTCCTCCCCCACCTGCCCAACAATTTCCTCTTAAAGAGGTGGCTGGAGCTAAAAGCACAGTCAAGGTTAATGCTCCTTTTTTCTTTATCCTACCTCTCCCAAATCAGTTAGCATTTGGGCTCTTTTCCATCATATATAAAAACCCAGCCCAGTTCATGGCCTGCTTGGCAGCAACCCTTAGACGCTTTACCACCCTAGACCCAGAGGGGCCCGAAGGCCGCCTTATTCTTAATACGCATTTTATCACCCAGTCAGCTCCTGACATTAGAAAAAGCTCCAAAAATTAGATTCTGGCCCTCAAACCCCATAACAGGACTTAATTAACCTCGCCTTCAAAGTGTACAATAATAGAGTAGAGGCAGCCAAGTAGCAATGTATTTCTGAGTTGCAATTCCTTGCCTCCACTGTGAGACAAACCCCAGCCACATCTCCAGCACACAAGAACTCCAAACGCCTGAACCACAGCTGCCAGGGCTTCCTCCAGAACCTCCTCCCCCAGGAGCTTGCTGCAAGTGCCGGAAATCTGGCCACGGGGCCAAGGAATGCCCGCAGCCTGGGATTCCTCCTAAGCCGTGTCCCGTCTGTGCGGGACCCCACCGGAAATTGGACTGTCCAATTGGCCCAAGGCTCTGACTGACTCCTTCCCAGATCTTCTCGGCTTAGCAGCTGAAGACTGACACTGTCCGATTGCCTTGGAAGCTCACTGGACCATCATGGACGCTGAGCTTTGGGTAACTCTCACAGTAGAGGGTAAGTCCGTCCCCTTCTTAATCAGTACGGAGGCTACCAACTCCACATTACCTTCTTCCAAGGGCCTGTTTCCGTTGCCTCCATAACTGTTGTGGGTATTGACAGCCAGGCTTCTAAACCTCTTAAAACTCCCCCACTCTGCCAACCTGGACAACATGCTTTTATGCAATCTTTTTTAGTCATCCCCACCTGCCCCGCTCCCTTATTAGGTCGAGACATTTTAACTAAATTATCTGCTTCCCCGACTGTTCCTGGACTACAGCCACACGTCATTGCAGCACTTTTCCCCAGTTCAAAGCCTCCTTCACATCCTCCCCTTGAATCTCCCCACCTTAAACCACAAGTATAAGACGCCTCTACTCCCTCCTTGGCGACCGATCATGCACCCCTTACCATCCCGTTAAAACTTAATCACCCTTACCCCACTCAATGCCAGTATCCCATCCCGCAGCACGCTTTAAAAGGATTAAAGCCTGTTATCACTCGCCTGTTACAGCATGGCCTTTTAAAGTCTATAAAGTCTCCTTACAATCCCCCATTTTACCTGTCCAAAAACCAGACAAGTCTTACAGGTTAGTTCAGGATCTGTGCCTTATCAACCAAATTGTCTTGCCTATCCACCCCGTGGTGCCAAACCCATATACTCTCCTATCCTTAGTACCTCCCTCCGTAACCCATTATTCTGTTCTGGATCTCAGACATGCTTTCTTTACTATTCCTTTATACCCTTCATCCCAGCCTATCTCTGCTTTCACTTGCACTGATCCTGACACCCATCAGGCTCAGCAAATTGCCTGGGCTGTACTGCTACAAGGCTTCACAAACAACCCCCATTACTTCAGTCAAGCCCAAATTAGTTCCTCATCTGTTACCTATCTCGGCATAATTCTCATGAAAACACACGTGCTCTCCCTGCTGATCGTGTCCGGCTAATCTCCCAAACCCCAATTCCTTCTACAAAACAACTCCTTTCCTTCCTAGGCATGGTTAGTGCAGTCAGAATTCTTATACAAGAGCCAGGACCGTGCCCTGTAGCCTTTCTGTCCGAACAACTTGACCTTACTGTTTTAGCCTAGCCCTCATGTCTGCGTGCAGTGGCTGCTGCTGCTTTAATACTGTTAGAGGCCCTCAAAATCACCAACTGTGCTCAACTCACTCTCTAATCTTTGCTGGCAGGGCTATGCTGAACCTCCCTGGGCACTCTCTAATTAGATGTCCTGGGGCCTTCCAATTCTTAGTCCTTTAATACCTGTTTATCTCTTTCTCTTTTTCGGACCTTGTGTCTTCCATTTAGTTTTTCAATTCATACAAAACCGCATCCAGGCCATCACCAATCATTCTATATGACAAATGCTCCTTCTAGCAACCCCCACAATATCGCCTCTTACCACAAAGTCTTCCTTCAGCTTAATCTCTCCCACTGTAGGTTCCCACACCGCCCCAATCCCACTTGAAGCAGACCTGAGACTCCATACTGCCTGCAAAAAAATTTTCGCCGCCCCAACACTTCAACACTTTTGTTTTATTTTTCTTATTAACAGATACAGAGAGGAGTCTGGGAGGCCACATGTTTCAGGCTTAAGTAACTTGGTGGTGACATTTATTGAAATGGGAGGAAACACAGGAAGGGAAAGAGGCTGCGTAGAGGGAAAAGGTGATGAACTCGGTTTTGGAAGCGCTGATGTGAAGTCCCTACGATGAAAAAAGAAGTCTTCCGATTTCTCCCTTTGAAGTCTTTGCTTCTTCCCTTGGAAAGAACACAGCCTATGACATCAGGTTGAAACCAGGAATGTAGTTCTCTGAAAATATTGTGTGTGGGGGTTGGGGGAAGGAGTTTACCTTGTCCCATTCATTACAAGGATACTTTCCTCTCTGAAACCTTAGCTCCCTGAACATTTCCTAGATCGTCCATCTTTTCCTCATTTTTAGATTGTAAGCAATGAACTGTTAATAATTTTGTACATTTTGGTTTTACAGCCACACACTTTATTCTTCTTTGTCAAGTTTAAAGTATTGTAGGGCTTGTGCCTTCCCACATAAAATTTAGAATAAACTTGTCTATTTCCACAAAAAGCCATGTTGGTAGTTTGAGAGGAATTGCAATCAACCTATGGATCAAATTGAGAATTGTATCCTTATGATGTTGAATCTTCCAACCCACGGACATGGTATGTCTCTCTATTAAAATAGTTCTTTTTTTCACTTCTTTCCTCAGAAGTGTGTGATTTTTTTTCAACATACAGATCCTATGCATGTTTTGTTAGATTTATATTTAAATACTTCCTTTGCTCTTAAGAGATTTAAACTGTTATTATGTTTTTGATTTCAGTTTTTACATGTTTGTAGTTAGCATATAGAAATGTGATTGCATTTCTCATGTTGACCTTGTATTCTGTGACCTTGGTAAACTCACCTATTAATTTTAAGAGGTTATTTGTATATTACTTGGCATTTTCTATGTAGATAATCATGTCATCTGCAAATATGGACAGTTTTATTTCTACCTTTCCAGTCTGCATGGCTTTTAATTCTTTTTTTTGTATGTCTTAGTATGATGACTAAAATTTCTGTTTTGAATAAGAGCAGCAGGAACTGACACTGTTACCTTGTCCCCAGTGTTAGCTGGAAAACATTCCGTTTTTCACTATTAAGTATGATGACAGCTATAGGTTTTGTGTACATATTCTCTATCAAGTTGAAATAGTTTGACAGGTGGGTCTACAGTCACTTTCATCTGGACTGACCCTGACACCCATCAGGCTCAGCAAATTGCCTGGGCTTTTTTAGTTATCCCCACCTGCCCAGCTTTATTGGGCATTACTGTTGTGCTTTATTGGAACAAGCTATGTATCAAGAATTGTCATTTTCTGCAGCGGTTGATGGAGGAATTTTGACAAAGGTAGAAGAATGAAAGAATGGATTATTGGTTCATTTGAAAGGTGACTCATCCTGTGTCCTTTGGCCATCAGGGGCTCTGCTCTGCTGATGGAGTATTTGAGAACCTCTATGAATGAGCCCTGGAGAGTAAGAAAGTTCCCCCAGGTTTCTGTGTTCATTAAACCTGTAGAACTCTTGAAACTGTGCAAGATGAAGTAACAATTTTGATCAAACAGAGCTGTCAGTTTCTGTCTTGAGATTACAGAAGTAACTCTACAAGGCCAACATCCCAGGTACAGGAAAGAACAGCCACTGGGGCTGCAGACCCAGCATCCTGGTGCAATTTATTTAAAAAAAAAAAATCGTAATTTTTCCCTTCAGTTCCCATCCAGATAACTGATGATGAAGCAAAGAGCTAGCTTCCCAAAGCAGGCAGAGAACATCAGAAAGCTTCCAGAGCTGTGTGTGCAAACTTCCCATGCCGCGCTTTGATGCTAGCGAAGCACAATTCCCGCTCCTAAATTGCTGTCTTTTAAGAACAGCAGCTTCTAGAAAAAGAAGGCAACACCTTCTGTTGCTTTAGTAGTGGACGACCCTATAGGAGTTTCTGTATGAACCAGAAAAGACAATTCTTGATTTCTTCTTAGGCTGAACTTCTTAAAGAAATGTATGAGACAACTGTAAAATAAGAACCCTTGTGAGATCCAAAAATCTGGGTTAGGAATTGATATTATCAGTGAAAAATTAAAGGGAAAGATGATCAACTATTAATATTCCAGTGTCAGAGAGCTGTGAACAAAGAGTTGAGGTGGAGGTAACTTTAAGATTAAAGTATGCAAAATCTGTTGTCTACTTGTAAGATCATCTTTCCAGATTTATTGATAGTTAATAAAAAGCAGCAAAATTTATAAAAGTGAAAATTTAGCCACTTCTACTTGTAAGCCATCCTTGTTAGAGAAACTCTGTTTACTTACGTCATGTTTACTACAGAAAATGAAAAATGCTCATTTGAGCTATAAAGTGGACTCCATGGTCTCTTAGTAATTAATTTAACCCACGATGATGCAGTTAACAGGCTGAGATGGAGGGATAGGGAGATGACAGCTACATCCCTGCTACAGATCTTCAGACCCTAGCTTTAAATTTTGTCCTTACAGACATCTAAACTTTAAGTAAATTGATAATCGTCTCCAACAGGTTAAAAAACAAATGACGTGGGTATGCACCCCATCACGCAGGGCCACTCCCAGCGGAGGGAAGTGAAGCAGTCGGCCTCCACCTGTCCCTCCACAGGGTGACTCTGCTCAAGTGCAGACCGCGCTGTTGGAGGTGCTCAGCAGGGGGCAGCCCAGCTCAGCTGCCCGGCTCTGGCTGTTCTCATTCAAATGTGTCTTTTTTAGGGACTGAGTCTGCTAGATGCATTCGTTAGTTAAGGAAATGGAAAATCGTGCAGAACTCTAGGTGAGAACCCAAGGTTAAAACGTGTTCTCAAGAGTCTTTTCCCCTAGGAGTTGAAGTTAATCGGCCTGATCCTGTCGGGGTGGAAAGCTTCCTGTCTTCGATCTGGGACATTGGTCTTCTCCCGCCTCCAACTCTGACTCAGACTGGCACCTTCACCGTCAACTCTCCTGGGTCTCCAGCTTGCTGACTGCAAAACTTGGGACTTCTCAGCTTCCATAACTATTTGAACCAATTCTTTATAATAAAAGTCTTTCTCTACATACATTTTATTGGTTCTGGTTCCCTGGGGAGCCCCAGTACAAAGAAATTCAAGACATGATGCAATATGTAAGTGCCACATACAGGGAGTTCTGCTGAAGGCGTTATGGTGGAGGCGGGAGTCACTCAGGAGAGGGTTCACTCTTCTCAACAGGCAGAGGCCAGGAACAGGGGAGACATGCTCAGATTCATAGTTCAGCAGGCCCTTCTGCATGGTAGTAGAGGGCATGCATTTTAGGATTAATATAGATTACACTATAAAACCATCACTAAAGCACAAGGATCACATTAATGGCATGAAAACATGCCTACAACACGGTTAAATCTCAACAGTGTTTAAATTTTATTGTCTAAGTATTGTTATCTCATTTCTACCTCAGTAATCAACTCATGTAGCTCTCTTGTTCATAAAAACTTTTCAAACTTGACCTTATGTTGAGTTCCAAATCCGTCTTAGAAATTTTCAAATAATTGACATTTTAGAAAAGGCATTTTCCATACACAAAAGGCAAATTAGAAATCAGCATCAAAAAGATTAAAAAGCCACGTATTTGGGAACTACAGTCAAAATAATCAATGCTTTAAAAAGCAAATCAGAATACAAATGTTTAAACGTTTAGAACTGAACGAACTTGGATGTGCTTTACATCAGAATTCCTGTGATGGCTTTTTGGAGCCAGGCCACATATGGGAAGCAAACATTCTCTGCTTTTCTGTGTACACTCCTGTGGTAGGTGTTCAGCCTGTTTCCGCTGCTGCCTGTGTGTGAGCAGGGATAGGGTAATTGGCTTTTGACAAAACTTCGGTTCCTATAGTTAGGAACCTAACTTCCTAACTTTAGGAAGTTAAGACAAGAATTGAAAAATAAATTTCAGGCATCTAGACATGTAAACTATTTGGATTATGGGCTGCAGAGAATTTCTAGCCAAGACAAATGAACAGCTTGGCTAGCAATCTCATCTTGTTCAGAGTCTTTCTCAAGCAATGAGTTCTCTTCACTGAGGGAATGAGCCCAAAAAATATTTGAGAAACTTTACGTATTAGATGACATTCCAGATTCCTGTGGGAAGAAAGTACAAAGTACAACTGGTTAATATGTTTTTAAAATACTGGATCTTACCTCACAACGTATATAAAAATTAATTTGAAAGGTGCATAAGTTTGCTAGGGCAGTTGTAACAAATACCATAGACTGGTTGGTTTAAACGACAGATATTTATTTTCTCACAGTTCTGGAGGCTGGAAGTCCAAATCAAGGTGTCAGCAGGGCTGGCTCCTTCTGGGGCCCCTCTTCGGCTCACAGATGGCCATCCCTTCCCTGTGTCTGCACATGGGTTTCCTCTGTGTCATGATTTCCTCTTTATATAGTGACACCAGTCACATTGGATTAGGACCCACCTTAATGAACTTATTGTACCTTAGTTACCCCTTTAGAGACCATATCCCCAAATACAGTTGCATTCTGAGGTACTAGGAATTAGGGTTTCACACAATTCATCCCCTAATATACAGATTAAAGATTTTAAAATTAAAACAAACGTAAAACTTTTAGAAGAAATTATAGATAAACTCTTGTTACTGTCTTGTTACAGTAAAGTATTTTCTTAAATAAGACATGAAAGCACAGCCATGAAGTAAAAGCTAGGTCAACCTGACTACTAAAAATGAACAAAAAGCTTCCTGTTCATAGAAAGATCCCATTTTTTACAAAAAGGAAAAGACAAGACATAAATTGGAAAAAGTTATTTGAAACATTTATATTCTTTTTTTTTTTTTTTTTTTTTGAGACGGAGTCTCACTCTGTCTCCCAGGCTGGAGTGCAGTGGCGCGATCGGCTCACTGCAAGCTCCGCCCCCCGGGTTCACGCCATTCTCCCGCCTCAGCCTCCCAAGTAGCTGGGACTACAGGCGCCCGCTACCGCGCCCGGCTAGTTTTTTGTATTTTTAGTAGAGACGGGGTTTCACCGTGTTAGCCAGGATGGTCTCGATCTCCTGACCTCGTGATCCGCCCGTCTCGGCCTCCCAAAGTGCTGGGATTACAGGCTTGAGCCACCGCGCCCGGCCGAAACATTTATATTCTTCAAAGAATAAACATTCAAAATCATCTCTAAAGGAAATCAAGAAATAAACTAAAGCAAAAACATTACAAAAATAGGCAAAAGATAGAAATACTCATTTCACAGAAGAAGAAGTATAAATGGCCAATAAACATATTAGAAGACACTGACTTCCTTACTAATAAGGAAATACAGCTTAAAAGCTAAAAGAAGATAAAATTCTACATACATATGTTGATTGGCACTGTGGTAGAAGTTTATTCTCAACTACTCTGGAAAGCAATTTGGTACCATCTAGTGCAATTGACAATGTGTTAAGTCCTAAGACGCAGCAATTTTACTTCAAGTTGTCCATCCTATAGAAACGCTTTCACATGCACACTGAAACCTACACATAAATGTTTGCATCAGCATTGTTCATAATATCCCCAAACTAAAGAAAGCTAACTGTCCACAACAAAAAAGATGTATGAGTGATCTTTAGTACATTCAGAAGTAGAAGTAGATTTCTGTAGAGTGGTATAGGTAATGAACTCAATGTTGCACAACAACAAACAAATAGACCAAGTGCCGCCCCGGAAGTCACGCCTCCTCCCACATCCAGTGACGGATCCCTGTGCACCTACAAAGTCCACCCATCTCACCCAGCCTGGGAAAATGAGCAAGGCCATTCGCTCTTCAGGGGTCAGCGCGGCCTCCTCTGGGACTGCACCACTGCCCGCTGCTCCCTCTGCCCAGCGCTGCTTCTGCTCCTCCCTTCGCAGGTGCTGGTCCCAAGCATGCCTGCCGAACGTCCTGCACACTAGTCAGGACTTCAGAGCAGACTCCAAGCCCAAGCAAGGGCCCATTGTTCTAGGTAATAGAAAAGGTGGAAATCTACCAAGTTCATTTTATAACTAAACAAGGGGAATATAAGAAAGGAAATCATTGTAAACATCACTAATAAATATAGATGCAAAAATGCTAAGTGCATATAGCAAATCCAATCCAATAGTGTCCTAAAAAGCCAAAATATAATGATTTAGTAGGGTGTATCTGAGCAATGCAACTGTTCATTTTCTTTTTTTTTTTTTTTTTTTTTTTTTTTGAGATGGAGTCTCGCGCTGTGTCACCCAGGCTGGAGTGCAGTGGCGCTATCTCGGCTCACTGCAAGCTCCGCCTCCCAGGTTCACGCCATTCTCCTGCCTCAGCCTCCGAGTAGCTGGGACTACAGGCGCCTGCCACCACGCCCGGCTAGTTTTTTGTATTTTTAGTAGAGACGGGGTTTCACCATGTTAGCCAGGATGGTCTCGATCTCCTGACCTCGTGATCCACCCGCCTCGGCCTCCCAAAGTGCTGGGATTACAGGCTTGAGCCACCGCGCCCAGCCGCAACTGTTCATTTTCAACATGGAAAAAAACTGTATGTAATTTACCACATTAATGAATCAAAAGAAAAATGACATATAATCATCTCAATAGATGCATAAAAGCATTCCACACACATCCATTATAAAATTAAAAGTAATGCTTTTAGGAAACCAGAAATATAAAATGGAAATTCTTTTACATGATCAAGTCTGTACCAGTACCGAAAGTTTTTATTAAACTAGCTCAAACAATAAGAAAATTTTGTCATCTCTAAAAATAAGAAATCAGACCGGAGAGATTCTAGGATCAGTTAGTTCAGTGGCTCCCCCCGTTCTCCTGCTGCCCTTGGACTGTCGGCTTGCCCTTAGCCGGCCCTCACAGTGGCATGGTGGCTGCAGTGACTCCAGGCTCCAGTACAGACTCAGTAATGTCCAGCAGCACCAGCACGTTCCCTTGGAGATTCTCCAAGAGGCCCTCAGCCGCCTTACTCTTACGTCTCATGGTTCACTGTAGAGCCATAGGCCTACCCCCAAACCAATCGCTGACAAACACAATGGGATTACACAGTTGGCTTGGATCAGTTAGAATTTAGCGCTGCACAGAAGTTAAAGTTATATTTTCTAAGGTGTAGATTCCACAACAAAACTTGAACTTTATAAACCAGGAAGTGTAAAGGCATGAATATTGGGGAGTACTGTGCAAAAATGTGCTGAACACACACCTTTGATGCCATGACATATAGATACACAATGTGTTATTGACGACAAACTTACCAGCAGTGAAGTGGTGGAGTTTGCACAATCTCCCCAAGCTCCGACCATCCCACCGCTCAAGCCAGTTACCAACCGTAATGACACATTCAGCCATTGTCATGACGTCAGGACAGTGGGAGTGGCAGCGGTCACGTCTATGTTTAATCATCTAGAGTATTCAGTAATACTTCAAGATGAAGTGGTTTCCACTGGCCAGAAAGAGCTGCTAAACTTACAGTGCTGTATGGCATCCCTGCCTGTATTAAATCTTGTGTGAAAAGGCCGAGTACCTTCCTTCCCCTGGTCTGACACGTTGTGTGCCATCTTGGCATGATTTACAGGTCATTACTGGCCATGTATTTGGCTGACTTCACAGGTGCCAAAGACAGGTCACAGGGCATGCAACCACTCATACGTCTGTGCAGAGCACTCTGTACCGAAAACAACCATATCAATTATACAGCTGGACAAAGAACAGAAGGTAAGGTCCACCCACCCACCCACCCACACATACACATCAAAATAGCAGCCACATAAACTCCGATATGCTGAAGACAGAGGGAACGGGTCCTGCCCCTAGTCCTTGTCTCAATCATCACAACCGTTGTAAAAGGGCCCTACACACACCACTAGTGCCCTACAACTTAGATACAGCAGAAGCTGTTTGGGGAAATCGAGCAGAGGGGTAGTGGGATGTACCCATGCCTCCCCAGCTCTCCTCTCTCACAACATAGTCTATGCGTGCCAGAGCTATGCCCCCGTGGAGGGACCCTACTCTTGCAGCACTGCGTATCTATAGGCTCAGGGAGGCAAAGCACTTCCAGGTGACCTTGCCAAAGTGGGAGCTCCCTGCTCCACGAAGCGGCCTGCTTAGAAATAGGGAAGCTCAGGGGCCCAACAGGAGCTGAGATCCGGCCACTGCACTCCAGCCTGGGCAACAGAGTGAGACTCCGTCTCAAAAATAATAAAGATCCCCCTAAACCGAGGGGATCTTGTAGGAGTGGTTTCATTTCCTTCTTGAAATTCCTAACTTCAGTACTTGTAAGGGGAGCATTTACAAAGCCAAGCTCTCCCTGTCCCATGGGAACTTCCCTAAGACGGAACATGCTAGATGCCTGCTGGGTGGAAGGGATAGGGAAGTTCTCAGTATCCCTCTTACACAGTTCTAGTTCTTTTCGTACATTTGGATAAGGATTTAAAGGAGCAATTGGTTCGGCTCCCCCATGGTCTCTGGGTCTTTCTTCCTCTAACTCTCCTGCTGCCCCTTGGTCTTCCTGTCCCTTCTTATGTGAGACATATGGAAAGGGTAAGCACAATAGGGGATCCCAGGGCTTTTCACTGAGCAAGGATTTTCACTAGGCTGTTTTTCTTCTTCTTTGAGGGGAACATGGGGGCTAATTCCTTGATGCAGCAGAGAGCATAACCTACCTCTTCTTGTGAGGATGGGGTTTTATGACGCACATAGAGGATTAAAACTTGGCACACCCAATCCGCATCTGAGCCAGACTTACACCGAAAGACTGAAGGCTTATGAATGGTGTCTTGGGCCAGATAAGACAGCAATACTTTGCCATCTTTTGCTTTTCCTTGTCCCTGGGTCAAGCGTTGTGCCTCCAAACCTTCAGCATCCTCCCAAAAGGAGTATCTGGGGGAATGTCAGAGGGAGTCCCTTTGGCTCCCTCTTTCCTTCGTTCCTTAGGCCTAGAATTCCTGTCTCCAAGTTTTGGTCAGTCTTTGTGTCTGAGTTTTTGCCTGTGTACTCAAACTCTCTTACTGGAGGTTTCTTGCACACCCCAAGGATCGCTTCATCGTCTCCAGCTGTTTCCCTCGTGGGAAAACAGTTCTCTTCCCTCGTGGGAAAACAGTTCTCTTCCCTCGTGGGAAAACAGTTCTCTTCCCTCGTGGGAAAACGGCTCTCTTCATCTGTCTCTAGCTGTTTCCCTCGCATTTTTGGAGATCGAGTGTGTGTGACTCCAAGATACGAGACACGTGAGGATCGGGACAAGGTGAGGTGGCTTTGAGATTCAAGCTCTGCCTCTGGGTAGACTAGGGGGCAGGGGCCGTGGGCAGAGTTCACCTCATTTGTTCCAGAATGAAGCCACGGTGCTGGAAGGTAAAGGGTTTTCTGGGGACCTAATGTTCAGTAGCGACCTAGGTTTTGTCCATTGATGAACGCAACTCCTTTCATCCAGCTCTGAAAAAGACTGGACACAATCTTTTTCTTTCTTCCATCCAGCCCCGAAAAAGACTGGACATTGGAGGCCGGGGCAGGCAGATCACTTGAGGTCAGGCATTCGAGACCAGCCTGGCCAACGTGGTGAAACCCCGTCTCTACTAAAAATACAAAACTTAGCTGGGAGTGGTGGTGTGTGCCCACTGGGGAGGCTGAGGCAGGAGAATTGCTTGAACCCGGGAAGCATGAGGTTGCAGTGAGCTGAGATCATGCCACTGCACTCCAGCCTGGGCAACACTGTCTCAATCCAGTTGTTACAGTTTTAGAGTCAAATTTGATTTGAAAAATTGTGATTTAACTTAAACAATCTAAGAAGCAAATTATTTATCCTTATCTGGTCTTGTATGGCCCGAGTGGAGTCTTCTGCGTGGCTCCATCTGGGGCTGAAGCAATCCTGTAGGAAATAGAAAAGAAATAGGTTTACTTTCAGATCACCCCCAAACCAGACAGGGTGGTGGCAGCAGCC
Organism: Papio anubis; assembly: GCF_008728515.1. Classification (NCBI taxonomy): domain Eukaryota; kingdom Metazoa; phylum Chordata; class Mammalia; order Primates; family Cercopithecidae; genus Papio; species Papio anubis. The sequence continues at coordinate 549,639 of NC_044987.1, forward strand.
TTTCCAAATAAGAATTGGAGGCCAGGTGCAGTGTAATCTCCACACTGTGGGAGGGCCAAGGCAGGAGAATTGCTTGAGCCCAAGGGTTTGAGAGCAGCCTCAGCAACATAGGGAGACCCTGTGTCTACAAATAATTAAAGGAATTAGCTGGGCATGGTGGTGTGCACCTGTGGTCCCAGCTACTCGAGAGGCTGAAGCAGGAGGAACACTTGAGCCCAGGAGGTGGAGGTTGCAGTGAGCCATGATTGAGCCACTGCACTCCAGCCTGAGTGACAGAGCAAGACCCTGTTAAAAAAAAAAAAGGGTTGAGGAAGCCTGGCAGAATGGGATCTGTGGTAGAGGGGAACCCGGATGGCAAGGTGGGCAGACAAGAAACAAATGAGGTTCCTTTTATCACCATTTTTTGACAATAGCTGTTCATCCTCCACCTTCCTTTTCTCCGTCATTCCTTGCAGGTCTTTTAAATTTCCCCTCCTTGCCCTGCAGTGGAGCTGGAGCCCGAGGGTCATCTTGGCCACACTTCTTCAGCCTTTGCCTTCTGCAGGGAGTCTCTGTGCCCCTCGAACTACTGCCGGTTTTTGTGAGCTCATGGTTAACTGGCTTATTCGAGGAGTCAAAGAATTCATTATTGCCCTCGATTTGCCTTTTTCTTTGCTTCTTTAAGGCCCCTGTCCTCCCTTTCTTAATGAGGACCTAATAGCTCTGCCTTCTTTCTTTGGCAGGTGTTTTTGAATGAGAAGTATATGGGAGTCCTGGATCATGTCACCGATCGGCTGACTATTAAGAAAAATGTAGCTAACCCAGTGAGGAATAAGTTCTAGCCCTTCCGGGCCCTGCGTGGGTTGTGGGTGAGGCCTGCTCTGTGTAGCCCTGGCAGGGCCCCTGTGGGATGTGGGCACCGGGCCCTGGGCACTTCTGGCAGGCCCCTGGGGTCAGGAGGGCGTGGTCTTACCCCAGACGGCGAAACCATGTGGGATGTGGGCAAGGCCTGATCCTGGGTAGCCCTGGCAGGTCCTCGGTGATGGGTCGTGGGTGAGGGCCTGGCTCCTGGAGAACTCTGTGGTTGAGGGCGTGGTCTGGCCCTGGGTAGCCCTGGCAGGGCCCGTGGGATGTGGGCAAGGCCTGGCCCTGGGTAGCTCTGGCAGGCCCCGCATGGGTCGTGGGTGAGGCCTGGCTCTGTGTACCCCTGGCAGGGCCCCTGTGGGATGTGGGCAAGGCCTGGCCCTGGGTGCCCCTGGGCAGGGTCTCATGAGTCGTGGGGTGAGATCTGGCCCCAGCCCTGGCAGGCCTCAAGATGGGTCGTGGTGAGGCCTGGGTTTCTGGCAGTGGGGCCTGTGGTGGTTGGAGGGCATGGCCTGGCCCTGCACGGCAGGCCTCGTGGTGGATGTGGGGCAAGGCTCTGCCCTGGGTAGCCCTGGCAGGCCCCGCATGAGTCATGGGTGAGGCCTGGCTCTGTGTAGCCCTAGTCAGGGCCCATGTGGGTTGAGGATGTCGCCTCACCCTGGGTAGCCCTGGCAGGGCCTGTGTGGGATGAGGGCGTGGCCTTGACCCTGTGTAGCCTGTTTGCTCCTCCCTGCCCTTTGGCTTGTTCCTCACAGAGAAGCCCAATGCGGAGGACACCTCCTCCAGAGAGACCCCTGCCCACAGCCCTGACATCTCCGTGCCCCTCCTGCCTCCTTCAAGCTCCCTTTCTTTCCTCTCCTGCAGATTTAACTGGGGGTATTTATCTGGACAATACTCCACTAAGAATATTTGTAATCTATAGCTTGGAGATGAAAACTAAATTCATTTAGTTTAGGGGTAGAAAGGGGTGGAAGAGACCTCAGAAATCATCCAGACAAATCTCCCTCCAGTTTTTAGTAAGAGACCCAGAAAGTTGAAGGAGATGACCCCACGTTTCACAGTTGCCTGGGGGCGGAGTGGTGCCACCCCTCGTCCCCGCCTCCTGGCCCAGTGCCTCACTCACTGCACCCTGAAGCCACCACTTGTGCTGCAGAGGGGCCCAGGCTCCAGGGAAGAGGCTCACTCCAAAGTCACAGCCGGCACGTTAGGAAGGCCTGACCATTCGCTGGGCCCTGACTCTCTCTTAGGACCCTACCCACCGTCTGGAAATCCGTCTTCAGTCGAGTGCAGGGCCTTGCGTTCTCCCTCAGTTTACTGAGAGTTGGTGACCCCCCTGAGACACCCTCATAAAACTGGAGGTGAATGCCATTTTTCTCCTGCCTGTGTCTGTCCCCGCCCCAGCTCCCATCCCTAAAGAATCTTTAACAAACGCTCCTTGGGGCATAGGCCCCGCCTTGTGCAAGGGAATACTGGGGCCTCAGCCACTCTACGTGGCACAGGTAGGTGAGTGGTGTGCTCCAGTGAGGGTGGATGGAGAAGCCACTGCATGAGGAAATTGGGGACAGTCACCCACTAGTCCCCAGACATAGTCCATCATCCAACCCATGGCAGGGATGTGGTGGGTAAAATGGGTAAAATGCCGGTATACATTTGCTCCGCACCCAGAACTCTACAATGCCAGCTGTGTTTTGCACCCAGCGTGTTTTGATGAATACCTGATGGTGAAAGCGAATTCGCGGCCTCTGTTGGCTTGGGGCAGATACAGGGAGACACGTTAGAAATCAGAGCCCTCCCCCGTGAGGCCAGGGTGCCCAGCCAAGCCCAGGCCAGCGGCAGTACAGAGCTCCCTGGGGTACATCCCATCCAGGGACCCAGTTGGTCATCCATCCTGTGTGGATAGATCTGGCTGAGATAGAAACGAAAGAGGCAGGACATGCATTCTCGCAGGAACCCGAAGCAGCGTCTGTCTCTGCATGATCTGATTTGGTGTGTTGGTGGTGCATGTTGCGTATGTGTAGTGTGTGTGTGTGTGTGTGTCTTCACCCTGTGTCTTTACATCTAGAACTCAGATCTTGAAGCTGCCAATCTTTTTCAGGACTGGACAAAAGGAGTTGTGTTCATCAATGGACAAAACCTAGGTCGCTACTGGACATTAGGTCCCCAGAAAACCCTTTACCTTCCACACCGTGGCTTCATTCTGGAACAAATGAGGTGAACTCTGCCCACGGCCCCTGCCCCCCAGTCCGCCCAGAGGCAGAACTTGAATTTCGCAGCCACTCCCGCATCACGTTTGAGGGAGTGAAAGCTGGTCTGGAGATCCTGTTCACGGGAACAGTCTCATCTGGGTACGGCATTCTGAAGGGTCCTTTGTGGCATCTGGGATGACCTTCTAGATGTTTCCAGCTGAGATTGGAACAAAGGAGGCAGGATGTGCGCTCTTGCAGGGCCCGGAAGTGGACTCCATCCTTGCCTGATGGCCGGGTTCTCTCAGGCCTGCACAGCCCCGCTCGTCCCTCTCATTTTATGATGACCTAACTAGCCCACTCCTCTGACAGCCTGAGCCCGACTCCCTCGGCCCCACTTCCACACATCTTCACTGTTTTCGGGATCCCTGTCTCACTGGAAACCTATCCCAGCCTCCACTCCTGGCCTTTCTGAAGCATATTCTGCCTCCCACTGCTTTCTCCCACGGCCATGGAGGTAGCTCCAGGGCACTTTTTCTAGTACCTTTCCCCAGGCTGCCGCAGGACAGGGACAGCCTAGACCAATTATGTGAGGTTGCAGTGTGACCCTCTGGTGCCTGCTGCAGTGGGCACCCATGGGATCCCGCCTTCCCAGCTCCTTTTGTTAGCAGTAGGATCCAGACGTGCTTTGGGGAGTCACCCCACTTCAGTGGAGCCTTTGTGGGTCTAATAACCGAGCTGCACTCCTGCCCCTGCCCTGCGTGGGTGTGTGGCGCACAGGAGGCCAGTGGGACATTCTTTTCCAGGCCACTGAGCCTCGAGGGGTGTGACGCACAGCAGGAAGCGGACAGAGCTGAGTCACCGCCACGGTGGTGCGTGAGGAGGAACAGTCCTCACACCTGGGCCACAGGATTTGCTGCGGCATCTCCGTCTGTCCGGGCCCTGCGTTGGGTCCGCTGTCCACCCTCTAACCTGTGGTGTGTTCCTCACTTGGCGTAAGTCGGCTCACCTGTTTCTGAGGCTTATAACAGAATAAGCCCACCCAGTGCACACCCTTTGTCATATGGCTACAACAAGAGCGGTTTCACCCCCAAATAAAGTGTTGGGGAAAAAAAAAAGGAGATGCTCAGAATACTTGACTGTGCAAATGCAAATCTGGGGCAAAAGTGACCTTTTTCCAACAAGAAATCAAACAAAATAGAAAAGCCAGTGCAGGAGATTATGGGCTGTTCATAGATGCTTTGTGTTTTCAGTGTTATAATTTTTTTTAAGTGTGTTCTTTTTTCTTCCCCATAGTTTTCCATACCACTGGTTTTCCAGACTCAGGCCAAAACCCTGCTTCTCTGAAATTTAGGCCAACCCACTGTGCCTCTCCTAATCACCACGGGCACCTAACTTACAGCTCTAATCGTTCCCTGTTCTTCTCCCAGTTTTCCTGTGGGTGGTACTGGTCCTTCTGAGCCATAGCAAAGGGCAGAGAGAGCCATCCCAGCCCCAGAGTGAGTCAGCTTGGTGGGACTGCACGGGCAGAGGGAAGACCTGTAGTATTTTTGGTGTTTTGCTTTTTTAAGCCATTACAAGTTCCGAAGTGGTATAAATTGGCTCAGGGTTACCTAACAGGCTCTCTGGGGAGCTTGGAGGAGTGGGTCACCCTGGTGGCAAGTAGGTCACGGGGCGAGAGCTGCCTGAGTTTGGAGGAGTGGGTCACCCTGGTGGCAAGTAGGTCACGGGGCGAGAGCTGCCTGCCCAGGTGTCTCCTTTTCTGCCCATCCCAAGCTCCGTCTCTCAGCTGCAGCCCACAGAGGAGGAAGCAGCACAGAGAGCAGCTTGACTCCCTTCTTCGGTCTCCTCCTCCTCTTCACCACCACGGCCCAGAGCCAGAAAGCGCCAGGAGTTCCCATATCGTGGCCTCTTACTTCCATAAGCCTCAGGTGCATCACAGCACCTGGCGGGCTTGCCCGAGCACAGCTGGCTGGGCCTTCCCTGAATGACTGGCGGGCGGGTCTGGGGTGAGGCCTGGGGGCGTGTTTCTAGTGGGGTCCCGCATGGGGCTCGCGGTGCTGCTCTGGGACCCCACTCTGAGGACCTGTGCCATTGAGCAGGGTCTCACTCGTGGCACTCATGGTGTTTGGGGCCAGGTCATTTTCTGTGGGCATGGGACTATGCCAGGCATTGCCGGGAGTTTAGCGGCATCCTCTGGTCTTACCCACCAGATGCTGGGGGCACACCCTCCACTCCTAGTCGTGACAACCCAAAGTGTCTGCAGATGCTGCCCAGTGTTCTCTGGGGTGAGAAACCCTCCAGTGAAAGCTCGCCTGTGGAGCCAGCTCTCCCAGTCAGAAGGATGTTTCTGACCCTCCAGGAGAGCACTAGGAGCTGGGCCTCACGGATCAGTCCTTCGTAAGTGAAAAAGCAAAGATGAGGGAACCTGGAGAATCCTCTCTCAGGACAGTAGGCTGTGACCCTGTTTTTCTTCTGCACAGTCCTCATTCTGAGTATCAGAAACAGCTTGTTCCTTCTTTATTTCTCTTGTTCTACTTTTGAAACAAATGCTGATATTCCCACAGATAATGAATTCGTAGGGTAAACTGGGGTAAAAGCCATTTACGGGGGAGGCTGAAGAGAAAATCATTGTTACACTTTTACAGATACTGCTCCCTGCACACCCGTAAACAGGCAGGCACGCTGAGGGTGCTGCTACAGATCCTGTCCATCAAAGGGCAGCTCTTTGCTGGCGCCTGGCCCTTTCCCCTTCTTCATGACCCCTCAGTCCCAGGCAGTGTGCAGCACTCCCGGCCCATCAGGCAGTCTCCTCTTACCCAAGCTGCCCACGAGGAGTAGCTTTAAGGGGGATTTCACGGTGCTGCTGGTGGTGGCTTATCCCTGACACCCTGAGGTTAGTGCCTTAGGTGAATGCCAGATCAAATCATAGAAGCTACAATTTTCTCTACCCAAGTGAGTTGGGGAATGAATTACTGTCCCCCTTTAATTGTGTCTTTAGGGCTTATCACAGTGTTAGGCATCTAGGAGATACAAATAAGTTAAATTTAGTTGCATATTCCCATCCAGATTCTGCCTCAGATCCCAGCAGGAGCACTAAATGCTTACTGTATCAAAAGTGCATTTTTATTTTTCCAGGGGTAAGTTGCAGGCCAACAGAGAGCTCTGTGCTTTTCTCCTCCATCATGCAGAGGTCCCGGAGCAATAAGAGAGCCTCCTATTCTTCCAACCATGGAAACAGAAATTTGTCTGGGAAGGAAGTAGGGAACCTGAAACACTTTGTAACCTGTTAAAAGCGTAACTGGTGTATTCATCCATTTTCACACGGCTGTAAAGATACTACACCACACTGGGTAATTTATAAACAAAGGAGGTTTAATTGACTCGGTTCTGCATGTCTGGGGAGGGCTCAGGAAACTTCTACTCACGCAGAAGGTTCCCCTTCTTCACAAGGGACCTTCTTCACAAGGCGTCAGGAGAGAGAGAAGAGTGAGTGCAGGGAAACTGCCCTTTATGAAGCCATCAGATCTCGTGAGACTTACTATCATGAGAACAACATGGGGAAAACTGCCCCCATGATCCAATCACCTCTCAACAGGTCACTCCCTTGACATGCTGGGATTATGGGGATTACAATTTGAGATGAGATTTGGGTGGGGACACAGAACTCAATGCTATCAGCTGGTTTCCAGGAGCCTTTCTCCTTTTGAGTGACCTAAATTTATACAGAAAATGCAAGGCCTGCTCTTTTTTGATGAATGCATAGGACAGAAAGTGAATCAGCACAGAGGCCTGGACAGTCTTTAAGTCTGTAAGCCCTCTGTGGATGTGTGGTCCTGTAGATGATACCTTAATCTTGATTCCCAAGCCAGGTGACACCACGTGGGGCAATAGTAACAGCCTCTTCCAGACCCTCTCTGCCACCTGAAGTCCAGTCAATAGCTGACTCCCCATCCCCAACTTGCTTGCTAACACTTGGATGAGCCAATGTCTCGCTTGCTTTGACTGACTAGGAGAAGTTAGTCCTGAGTGGCAACCCTCAATTCTAAAAAGACAAGAAAACTGACGCAACAGAAACGTACTCTGGAGCCAGGAACTATCAGTTCGTACGTCAGCTAACCACGAGAGCACCAGCTCTGAGATCATTTCAGCAGCTGTTACGCAGGGACTGGGAGAAGGGCGCTCCCGGCTGTGCAGCACTGACCAGAGGAGGGCTCCTCAGGGAGACAGGACAGGCTGCTATGCCCTGCAGAGGCTGGGGCGATCTGCCCATGGTGCCACCCCTGATCCTGTAGTAAGAGTCCTTTCAGTTAAAAGCAGTGCGTTTCCTGTTGTTTGTTAGACAAGTGTGGTTATTTTGCTTTAATGAAGCTTACAAGAAGCAAACGTGAGCCCAGTTTTTCTGGAAAGAAAAGATTAGGTCGACTCATATGCCAGGATACGAGCCAAGTGAAGGAGCCTGCAAGACGCCTCCCACGAGGGTAGTGGTTGCTTGCCTCTGCTCTATGGCCAGCTCCTCAGAAGCACAAAACACCGCGGGCAAGTCCTGCTCCACCCGGACTCTCTGATTTTAACAGCTTCCCAGGAAGGAGCTGGATAAATTATTTGATCTTGAGAACCATTGCTCTAGGGCACTGGTTCTAAAACTTAATGTGTTGAGAGACCTTGGGACAAAAGTAATGATGTTTAGGTCCCACCCTCAAAGGATCAGATTTGACTGGGATAGGGTGTAGCCTGGATGTTGAAGTTTTAAAGAAGCTTTTTGAGATACAGGGTCTTGCTCTGTCACTCCAGTTTGAATGGTGGCATGATCACAGCTCGCTGCAGCCTCCCCAGACTCAGGTGATCCTCCCACCTCAGCCTCCCAAGTAGCTGAGACCACAGGTGCATGCTGCCACACTGGCTAATTTTTTAAATTTTTTTAAAGCGACGGGGTCTCGCTTTGTTGCCCAGGCTGGTCTCAAACTCTTGAGCTCAACCAGTCTGCCTGACTCAGCTTCCCAAAGCGCTAGGATTATAGATGTGAGCCACTGTGCATAGCCTAAACATTTTAAATATTTATTAATCAATTTAAAAAATAATGACAGTAACCCACTATTCATTTTGTGAAAAGTTTAAAAAGTACATTTTTAGAAAATCAGAAATATTTCATTATTTTATATTTTTGCAGATGTCTAATTATCAGCCGTAAGAGATGATAGCTGGATTCTCAGGTCTGCTTCAGCATTCAGTGTGTGGTGATTTTTTTTTAATGCTTAGGTTATTTATTTAACAGAAATAAAATCATGCAAAGCAACTTATTACTAACAGAAGCTGTTTTATTATTCCTTTTTTTTTTTTTTTGAGATAGAGTGTTGCTCTGTCACCCAGGCTGGAAGTGCAGTGGTGCGATCTCGGCTCACTGCAACCTCCGCATCCCGGGTTCAAGCAATTCTACTGCCTCAATGTCCCAAGTAGCTGGGACCACAGGTGCACGCCACCATGCCCGGCTAATTTTTTTTATTTTTAGTAAAGACGGGGTTTCACCATGTTAGCCAGAGCTTTGGGCCTCAGAAAGTCTTGCCTCTGGTCAGGCTTCTCTCTGAGGAATGCCGTGGAGCAAGGAGCTTCCTGAACCCTGCCCTTGGGGCCTGAATCTCAGGCACAGAACCCCTCGCTTCAACACTGAAGCCCAGACCCAACCACCTATCTCGCCACTGCCCTTTTCTCCCACCTTGCCTTGGCTCAAATCCTTGGTCGCCTGCGCTCTCCCCTAAGCAAGCCCAGAACTGTGGGCAGGGAGGGAAGTAATACTGGGCTGCCCCTGCACAGCCTGTCTGCAGACCTGCCTGGACGCCACAGCGCTCCCATGCCACCCGCGTGTAGATATTCCTCCCATCACCAACCCTAAGCCCTGGCAGCACTAACCGGTTTTCAAACTCTGTAATGGCATTGACTCCAGAACACCACATAAATGGATTACACAGTGTGCTGCCTCTGAGTTTGCCTTTTCACTCCCTGTGCTTCTTTATTTCTTTCTTTATTTTTTTTTGAGACAGAGTCTCGCTCTGTTGCCCAGGCTAGAGTGCAGTGGCATAATCTTGGCTCACTGCAACCTCCACCTCCCAGATTCAAGTGATTCTCCTGCCTCTGCCTCTTGAGTAGCTGGGACTACAGGCACCCACCACCACACCCTGCTAATTTTTGTATTTTTAGTTGAGATAGGGTTTGCCATGTTAGCCAGGCTGGTCTCGAACCCCTGACCTCAGGTGATCCACCCACCTCAGCCTCCCAAAGTGCTGGGATTAGAGGTGGAAGCCACTGCGCCTGGCCGTGAGTTGACTTTTGATGGGGTACCTTCCTTGTTACTGTGTGAGATTTGCCAGTAGCTGCAAGAAGTAATCATTGCTGATGATCCCTTTTTTCCAGTCTTTTTCTATTTGTTCCATAAACATTGAGTTCCCTACTATGTGCCAGGAAGGCACTGAGGATAAAGAGATGAATCAAATATGCTTCTCAGACTCTAATGGCCTTGAAGTCTGGTGGAGGAATCTTATGCCCACAGATTGGTTTACAGACAAAATAGAAGTTTCAATAGAAACTTCCAGATTTTCTGTTGAAGGACCAGAATTTCTGTGTGGGAGGCTCGGGATCTTCATCCAGGTGAGGGATGGGGAAAGTAGCCAGTGGACTGTCTTGGAGCATTGTTTATATAAAGAGTTGAGGCAATGGTGATGCCCATAGTGAAGCTGGGGAGGCGGAGAACTGAACCACACCGAATAGTGTGCACTAGAAATTAACCCCAGGCCCCATCTTTCCCGGGCAGTGATGGCTGCCTCAGGCTTGAGACATCTGCTCCTCTGCTGGGGTGGGAACTGGACATCCCTTTCTTTTCTGTGGGACTAAATATCCCCTAGTGGAGGAAAGCTGAGATTCCTTTCTGCTTGTGGTGACAGGAGGTGCGTGCTCGAGCACTCTCCCCAGCCCCAGGATGCTGTGGCTCCAGAGCCAGAGACTGGGTGAAAGGGGCAGGGAGCCGGGAAAGACAGGGACAAGGAGCCGGTGCATCCACACTCGACACTCACACGTGGTGACAGAGAACCTGGATGCTGCCTGCAGTGTGGGAGAAGCTTTGAGGGCCCTGCCTTCTAACCTCAAAGAAGCTTTGAGGTTACAGTGACAAATTTTCCTCCACTCCAAGCAATGAAAAGACGTTCTGTCACCCTGGCTCATTCTGTCCCTCTTCATCCACCCCTTGGTGTCTGGGGTTTATTTTCAGTTGGAAGGACTGGCCAGTTGGGCCTCCCACTCCATTCTCTGGCCCCTGAGGGTCCCTCTCCTCTTCCTTCTGTTGTGGGTTACTAACCTGGAATTGCTGCGGTGGAGATGCACAGAGCCAGCCTGCTCCAGTCTGTTCACCGCACCACTGTGGCAGTCCCCCGTCCCCCTACCAGGTCTACACGGACACGGAGAGCTTCCAGCCACACGGAGGTTTTACTGACCACAATGCCCTGGAATAGAAAGGCTTTCTGAGTGCCAAAGAGGAATCAAATTTGTGGTAAGAACAATGCATACGGAAGTATTTAGGGCCAGGCGTGGTGGCTCACGCCTGTCATCCCAGCACTTTGAGAAGCCAAGGCAGGTGAATCACGAGGTCAGGAGATCAAAACCATCCTGGCCAACATGGTGAAACCCCGTCTCTACTAAAAATACAAAAATTAGCTGGGCATGGTGGTGCATGTCTGTAATCCCAGCTACTCGGGAGGCTAAGGCAGGAGAATCACTTGAACCCAGGAGGCGGAGGTTGCAGTGAGCCGAGATTGTGCCTCTGCACTCCAGCCTGGCAACAGAGCAAGACTCCGTCTCAAAAACAAAACAAAACAAAACAAACAAACAAACAAAAAACAGCATTTAGACAATGCAAAGTTTATGGACAGTGGGAAATTCACTGTGAAGCTGACGAAGCTGAAGCTTCTGGGCTCCTAACCTGTGAAACCTGTATATGGGCCCCTCCTCTTTTTTTCCCCTTTATTAGACAGGGTCTTGCTCTGTCACTCGGGCTGGAGTACAGTGACAAAATCATAGCTCACTGCAGCCTCAGACTCCTGGGTTCAAGCCATAACCTCCCACCTCAGTCTCCTGAGTAGCTAGGACTGCAGGTATACACCAACACACCCAGCTAGTTTTTACATTTTTTATAGAAATGGGGTCTTGCTATATTGCTAGGGCTGGCCTCAAACTCCTGGGCTCAAGCAATCCTCCCACCTAGGCCTCTCAAAGCACTGGGATTACAGGCCTGGCCTGTGTGGACCCCTTCTTCCTAGGACCCTGGGAAAAAAATCTTAGCAATGTGCTTATGTGCTTGTATTTTTGTAAAATTGGCAAAAGGGAAATGCATTCCTATCATTTACCCAGAAGAGAAGCAGACCAGAAATATTAGGTGTTCAGTACCACAGACTACCAGACACAATCATCAATACCTTGAAGGTCCTTGGAAGAGTTGTGCTTTAGACCTTCAGCCTGCCACCGTGTGCGTCTAAGAAAGCCCTTTATTCTCTGGAGGGCTGTGTCCATTTATGGAAGAGGTTAATAACGCTAATATTGATTGAGAACGCTTTGCTTGACATGCTCTGTTCTGAGCCCTTTATTCTTCCTCTTGATTCACCAACCATGCTATGAGGTGGGAGCTTTTATGATCTCCAGTACACACGGGGAAACAAGCTAAAGAGAGTTGTGGTAATTTTGCTTAAAGCTGAAAGTCACCCAGTGACCCAGCGGTCCCACAGATAGTTTTTTGAATGAGCATAGAAATTGACCGTCTGGTATTAAAGCTTGAACCTTGTATTTGTTTTATCTGAGTTCCTTCCTCAGAGACCTTCAGGCCTCTCAAAACAGGTGTCAAAGAACTGGAACTCACCAGATCACTACATCCAGACAGTGAGATGCCAGACTCCTCATCCATCACAATTGCTTCTGTGCCCCTTCCTAGTTCCTGCTTTCTTACACATTGTTCCATTTCTTCCCCGCTATAGGACTCCCTAGCTTTAGTCCCTCAGGGAGATGGGCTTGAGACTGAACTCCCATCTGCTCTGCTGCAGCACCTGTTTAAAGCTTCTTCTTTGTCATTACTTGTCATCTCAGTCATCGGCTTTCTGTGCAGTGAGCAGCAGGACCTAGATTGAACCCCTGGCGTTTCGGTGACAAAGCCACACAATTAGTAAGTGGCAGAGCAGGCAATCAAATCTAGATGCAGGAGTCTGGATCCAGGGCCCAAAGTGCAGCTGCTGGCAGCACTGGTAGTTGCCGTTTTACTCAATTTCACACTAGTATATCTTGAATGCCTACTCTGTGCAAGAACCCGCTCATGAAAACCGAGACTGATACGTGGAAAACACTTCGGAGGAATCTTAGTGTTTTTAAAAGTATCATCGGATCAGCACTCAAGTAAAAAAGGCATTTCTAATTTATCAAATCTATAAAGGAGGAAAAGTTTAAGATTGCTTAAACATCCGTGTGTGTGTGTATACATTATATATATATGTATAAAATATATACCCTTAGATTTTCCTCACAACTGTAACAATTGGAGGCAGTTGGAAGAATTATTAGGATTAAAACCACGTGGAAATCTAATTCTGACCTAAGTCATTGTGTTTTGACCGCAAGGCCTCTCACGCCTCAGAGCACAGTGTGTCCGCCTTTGTTCTCGCTGCCTCCTACTGAAATTGTGTCTCCCGTTTCCCAGCCCCCAGTCCATTAGGTCTGTCCAGCAAAGTTGTATGTGGTTACCTGTATGTGTTCTGCACCTGCGTGGCCCCTGACACACAGGCTTTCCTTAAGACATTTGTTGCTCTGCTTCTCTTGCTTTTATTTATGAAATAGACAAATGAACAATGATATAAATTAGCTCAAAGTTCACAATGTTCTTGCTATGTTTGTCAAATCCCTTGCCAGGGTACTGGGGAACTGAAATCTCTAAATACTAACTGAGAGTGATACTGAGAAATGCACTTTTAATAACTATCATTTCACCTAAATCTTATGAAGGGGACACATAGGAAGACATTAACATAGTGTTTGCTTTTGCTTTGGGTCAAAATAGAAGCTTTTCAGGACTGGAACGCCAGGAGGCAGCCTGACCACTAGTGAGGTCTTCAAGGTCCACAGCAGACAGGTCTGCATTTCCTAACGCTTGTCTTTCCTTCCACCTTCCACGTTCAGCGGGAATTGCCCCATTCCCTGACTATCTTTTCTTTTTTTTTTTTTTTTAGACGGAGTCTCGCTCTGTCGCCCAGGCTGGAGTGCAGTGGCCGGATCTCAGCTCACTGCAAGCTCCGCCTCCCAGGTTCACACCATTCTCCTGCCTCAGCCTCCCGAGTAACTGGGACTACAGGTGCCGCCACCTCGCCTGGCTAGTTTTTTTGTATTTTTTAGTAGAGACGCGGTTTCACCGTGTTAGCCAGGATGGTCTCGATCTCCTGACCTCGTGATCCACCCGTCTCGGCCTCCCAAAGTGCTGGGATGACAGGCTTGAGCCACCACGCCCAGCCTCCCTGACTATTTCAAGAACCCATTGACTGGTATGTCTTATCTTCTGTCTTGCCTCAGTCATATTCATCCCACATATGCGTTCCAGAATGCTCTTATGAATGAATCAATCTCCTATCTCCTGCCTTAAAATCCTTTCATGGCTCTCCACTGCTTACCAAACAAAGCCCCACCCTTGGCTTTCACAACTCTCCAAACAGATTCAGCTTCTATTTTCCTTCTGTCTCATGCCAACCCCAAACCACAATTAAACCAAAGTGTAAACAGCTTTTACATAAATCCTGTACTTTTCCTGCTCCTGGTTCCTTCCTGTCTGAAACTGACTTTCTTGATTCGAATCACACATTTTCACAAAATCTTTTTTTTTCTTCAGAGACAAGGGTCTCACTCTGTCACCCAGGCTGGAGTGCAGTGGCATGATTGTAGCTCACTGCAGCCTCAACTTCCTGGGCTCACGCAATCCTCTCACCTTAGACTCCCAAGTATTTAGGACTTCTGGCGCGAGCCACCATGCCTGACCACATACATTCTCATAAAAAGCTTAATTTGAATCCCTTCCTCCCTCATCGCTTTTATAGATTGTTGCCTTCTCAGCTTTATACAGATATATCATTACCTTGTAATACAGCTCTTAGTTCCTCTCTTAAATAAGGCCTTGGATGGCAGAAACACATTTTAAACTTTGTAGTATACCCACACCTTGTCCTCCTGCAGTGCCCAAAAGTTCCTTAGTGTGCATTCAAAAAAGATAGCATTTGTTGTTGCTACAGACACATATTTTGTTCTCTCTAAACATTGGCTTGTGGTTAATGTCTTGCGTATTTTTTTCAATGGGGATGAGGGGATAGAGTAATATAACGGTAAGTTATAACAGAGTTCCCCAGGCTGGGCACAGTGGCTCATGCTTGTAATCCCAGCACTTTGGGAGGCTGAGGTGGGCAGATAATTTGAGGCTAGGAGTTTCAGAGACCAGCCTGGTCAACATGGTGAAACCCTGTCTCTACTAAAAATACAAAAATTAGTCGGACGTGGTGGCTTGCGCCTGTAGCCCTGGCTACTTGTGAGGCTGAGGCATGAGAATTGCTTGAACCGCAGAGGCAGAAGTTGCAGTGAGCTGAGATTGCGCCACTGCACTCCAGCCTGGGCGACACGGCGAGACTCTGTTTCAAAAACAACAAAAACAAAAAGCAAACAAACAAACAAACAAAACAAGGTCTCCTAAAGTCCCCATCTTTGAATCTTACTTTAATTCTACTTTCACACATCATAAACAATGCTTAGTTTGCAAAGTTATTAATAATTAAAGGAGCTTGCTTTTTAAAAGCCAAACTGGACGAGTTTTATTATTCCAAAATCCAGTTAAGTGTTTAATCAAATATAATTAAACATTTAAAAATAGTTGTAAAGGCTTACAGATAAAATAAAAATCAACTTTAGTAGAACCAGAGGTGGTGAAGGATAGATTTATCACTGTGATTAAAAATATTTAAAAAGAGGCATAGCTTCAGAAAAGGAAACAAAAACTCAAAAAAAATTCAAAGTGTTTGTCATGAAGAGAAGCACTGCACACCATTCCTAGACCACAGGCTTCTTAATATGAAACCCAACGAATATTCAAAATTCGAAAGCCTCAGCCCTTGACATTTAGGCAGTCCAGAAGTAGAAATATACCCTGAATCACAGCTTAGGAGTAAGTTTCCCAAATATCCATTTTATCATGATTTACATTCAGAGGTGCGCTACCCAGAGAAACCTCCTGCATCTGCAGCTGTGGTACAGAAAACAACACGGACGGGAGGGCGTTCCCCCATTTCCCCTTCCCACACCTTTGCTCTAGAGTCAGGAAGAGCCTCAGTGAAAGTCCCCAGGCCCCTAGAGGAGGGATCCGGTGAACCAGCAAAGTGCAGACTAATCAAGATGAAGTGGATCCAAGAAAGGACTTTGGTTTGATGGTGAATCTTCACTGGTCACCTTTCTGGCATTAGGAAAACAAGGTAGTATGTGTTCTTCCCACATTTCTCATTGAGGCCAGCTCTTCTGGTTCCACTGGGGATTCTGCTCCAGTCTGAGACCCGATGCTGCTACCAACACACAGGGTGCAGGTCCTGCCCTAGAGGAGCTCAGCCCTGGGGTCTAATCCATGATCCCTTTGGAAGAAAGTGGCCCACATGGCACCACTCAACACTGACTGCGGTCGCACTGAACACCAGGCCAGAACAAGTGTGGGCTCTACTCCTGAAGCAGGCTTCTAGAGATCAGCATCCTCATCACTTCATTGCTACCTGTAAGAGGGAGGAAGAAGGAAGAATTTCATAGCAGCAAAGTCTGAGAGTTTAGTAAAGCTCTGACCAGGCTGCTCCAGGCCTAGCTCAGGGTAGCTGCAGATTTAAACCAGAATCATTGCTTTTAGCCTGGGAGAGATGAGATTTTTAGAGACTTCTCTACAAAGTACTGAAAAATGTCCAGAAATAATATTTACTTTTTAAAAAACTTACTGATAGTAAAAATGCTTATGTAAAGTTTAAAAAGGCAGAATAAAAACAGTATATACGAGATAATCCTAATTAAAATTAAAAATGTACCAACAAAGGCAGAGTAAAATGATTAAAAGGAGATATACCAAAATTACATTCTGGATGTGGAAACATGAGTGATTTTTTTTTTTACTTTTCTTTTTCCTTTTTTTTTTTTTTGAGACAGTCTTGCTCTGTTATCCAGGCTGGAGTGCAATGGTGTGATCTTGGCTCACTGCAAGCTCTGCCTCCCAGGTTCAAGCAATTCTCTTGCCTCAGCCTCCTGAGCAGCATGTGCCGCCACATCCAACTAATTTTTTTTATTTTTGTATTTTTTTTAGATGGAGTCTCACTGTCGCCCAGGCTGGAGTGCAACGGCACAATCTTGGCTCACCGCAACCTCTGCCTCCCTGGGTTCAAGTGATCTTCCTGCCTCAGCCTCCCGAGTAGCTGGGATTCCAGGCATGCACCACCACGCCCAGCTAATTTTTTGTATTTTTAGACAGTCGGGGCTTCACCAGGTTGGCCAGGCTGGTCTCGAACTCATGACCTTATATGATCCACCTGCCTCGGCCTCCCAAAGTGCTGGGATTACAGGCGTGAGCGACCAGGCCCGGCCAATTTTTTGTATTTTTAGTAGAGACGGGGTTTCGCCACATTGGCCAAGCTGGTCTCGAACTCCTGGCCTCAAGTGATCCACCCGCCTCAGCCTCCCAAATTGCTGGGATTACAGGCATAAGCTACCGCACCCAGCCTACTTTTCCTAATTTTATAAGGTTTTAACAATAAATACAAATTTCTTTGGTAATCAGAAAACTGATTTATAAAAGAACAAAAACATTTTCCCTGAAAGGAGGGTATTAATTATTTGCTTCACTTTTAGCAGTGGCCTTTAATGTAAAAAGAAATATAAACTCCCTCGAGCAATCAGTAGTTACATCGTCTCAAATAAAGCATAAATCGTAGATTTATCCAACAGTAAAGTCCATGATGAAACAAAGTGGTAAAGTGATAAATGTCCCAATTCTTTTATAAGTGGGTGATGGTGTGGCCTAAAATAAATGTTTTCCCGCTTATTATTGCAGGGTTGAGAGACAGTCAGAATGAAGGCAAAGTTTCCCATGCACACAAAGCTCTGTGAGAAAGCAATTCCAAGAGTAATGGAAGGACAAAGACTCCGGGGAATTCCGTGTGAACCCTGGCGACTGAGCCCATAAACATCTTTCTGGAATGAGGTTTGAAGCAAGCAGCCGTCTAACCTGGGGTAGCCTGTGACTCTGACATTAACACCAGAGTGGTGGGTCTCAATGTGTGGTTCTCAGACAAGCTGCGGCAACCTCACTTGAAGACTTGTTGGAGATACAAATTCCCAGGCCCACACTAGACCCTCTGGGGCAGAAGCTCTGGGGCTGAGGCCCGCAATCTGTGCTCCCATGCCCTCCAGGCGATTCCAGCACAGGCTGAGGTTTGCAAACAGTGCTGTGAAAGGGGCAGGGAAGCCTCATTATATAATGTTTCCAGCAAGGCAGCCTCACGTTGCTTCACTGAAGTCACTCGAAGAAGCCTCTGCTCCTCCCGCTTTTCCAAGAGTCGTGTCATTTCAAGACTTCCGCACTGGCTGTGGAGAGTGGAGACGGCCCGGCTCTGAGCCTGACCCCAGTGGCTTACGTGTTTCCTACACAGCATGTCTGTGACTACCAAGATACCCACATACTGATGGTTCATTTTATTGAAAAATACACTAGTAATATTGAGACAGGTATCTTTTAGGCCATCTGGCTGATAATCAATATAGAGCTACTGATGACCATACGGGCTCACATTCGCCCTGTACATCACTGTTCTTGGATCCCTGAGGACCACACACACTATCACCTTAGAGAAAACCACGGCTGTAGTTTTCAACATGCTTTCTCATCCATCATCTCAGTTCACCCTTCTCGCAAATCTACAGAAGAGCAATAGCAGAGTGATCGGATGCCCACCCACGGTGACGGAGCTGAGTCTCTGGGCTCCAGGCTGGAGCTGTTTTGTGCACCAAGCCCCTGCCAGAGCAGCTCTGTGGAAAGGGAGGGAGGAGGAAGCCTCGAGACAGACAGGGCTTGACTGGACCCTGAGGGCCGGGAGGCATGGGGACAGACACACTGGGGAAAGCAGCGATACCGCCCCCGTTCTGAAGGAAGAGAATAACCCCTGGCAATTTTTACCTTCTAGAATCTGGTGGACCCTGGAGTCCCGCATGTACTGCTGAACAGCGTAATCCTTCAGGTAGCCGTAGCCCCCGTGCATCTGTAAGGCCTGGTTGCAGATCTGCAGGGAGACAGGGATTAGACGTCTTGGACTCCGGGAAGACTGTGGAGCAAGCAGCTTCCCTTCCTACCCCAGCCCACGATCTGGCAGCCCGCCGTGAACTAATGAAAGAACCACAAACAGCCAAGCTCAAACAGGGCCTCCACATTCTGTATGGTCAGAGACAAGGAAGGTTCACCTACTAAACTTGTCAGTCCCCACCAGACAGGCGACTCTAAGCCCTCCGGCCCTCTGGCTTATTACCTGCCAGGCACACGCTGCCCCGGCCACCCCGGCTGGGCTAAGAAGTGGTTATGGTTCCCCTAGCGGCAGAGCAGCCTCAGTGTAGCTCCGCCCTGACAGTGTAAACACGGCAGAGCGCTACATTCGGGCTGCTGTGAACCCTCCAAAGGTGGTGTCTCACCCAGAACACAACCACACAACAGTGGCGTAATGAAGTGTGTGATGGCACGCAGCAGACCTGAAAGCCAGCGATGAGAGCTCCCACGCAGGCCGCTCCTGAGTTAATTTATATCCTGCAGCTTAAGGTGATCCCCGCGGCATCCCAGACGGCTTTGTTCCAAAGCTGACTCACGCCTCTCAAGACCCTGGGCCTGGCGGCTGTTCCCTGTCCACCCCGGCGGAGCCAGAGGAACCACTTACAGCAAAGCATTCATCTGTAGCAAAGAGCTTGGCCATGGAGCACAAGGCCACTGCCTCTTTCCTCTCTTCCTGCAGAGCCGCGGCTGCGTTGCGGATCATCAGCCGTGCGGCCACCAGCCTTGTTGCCATATCAGCCAGCATGAACTGCAAGTACTGCAGCACAGAGAGAAGAGAACCAGACAAGACTGAGGGGCTCAGACCAGCACCTGGTGCAGGAGCCTTGCTGAGACATCTCTAAGTGATCCAAAGCTTCACAGTCTCTTGCTTTTTCTACAGGAAATTTATTGCTTTATAAGTGCTAAGTCCACTTCACTCACCCAACACTCTAGTATCAGTAAAGATATCCTGAGAGAAGATGGACAGAAAGAAAGCACAAGCTCTGGCTAGGACAGTGGTGGGACTGGCAGAGGAATTTCCTGGCTTCTCTCCTAGAAAATGTGGGCCCTAGAGCAGGTCCCGGGCTGCAAAGAGTGGAAAGCCACGTGGAGGCAAGGGAGAGGTTACCTGGTTACTGGCCAGAGGCTCTCCAAACTGCTTCCGGACCTTGAGGTGGTCTCGGGTGAGGATGACAGAGGCGTGGGCAGCCCCCAGAGAGCAGGAAGCTAGAGGGGAAGAGCGCCGACGTTCCAACTGAGCTGCAAAACAGCACTGCCGGTCCCGGACTGCCACCTCCCTGCCGCACCCCTTCGTGTCTCACCAATATTGATCCTCCCTCCGTTCAGTCCTTTCACGGCAATGAGGAAGCCCTGCCCCTCGTCCCCAATTCTGTTGGCCAAAGGGACAGCACAGTCTTCGAAGATCACAGCTCGTGTTGGCTGGGAGTTCCACCCCACCTGGCAAAAATCAGGGACTGTGTGGCTGCCCAACAATCCAGCAGGTAGGGCCGCCTTCCCTGGAGACAGAAGCCTGTGAGGGATGGGTTTCAGCACCCGCGACTTAGACCCGCGAGAACTTAAAACGAGGAGAAAGAAAAAGTTCAGGTTTAAAGGCCTGTCAGCAGTCAGAAAGATATCTGTTTCAGCTAAACATTTCCGAACGTATTAAGAGAATCTACTTTCTAATGTCTACCCTACCTGACTTACAAACACTTCTCACAAATTCCTTCAGGATTGTGACACCAACTGCCCTCAATTTCAGTGCCTCTAATTGAAAACCACAAATTATCTAAAATCTAGTTCCTTTCTGGCTCTGAAAATATGACTGCCTTTACATCATTTCCTTGCTCTCTTTTGTTGATAGGATAAACTTCATTTCTAAGCCTTTTATTGAAGGTCTTCCTGCCCAGGAGTTAGCATGGGCTTTGCATGTGGGAGAAGCCTAGGAAATGGCTGCTGTGTTACCAGAGAAGGGGGTGTTAAGATGCATAACGCCTTGTAGTTATGGAGGATCAGGAAGGATCCTGTAGGAAAATATGGAAACCTGAGGAGCTGTGAGAGATACACTTAGGAGTCATTTCATCACCTGCCTTCTCTCACAAAGTCCCCCCATAACAGTACAAACTAGAGAGAGATGACCGCTTTCTGCATCTGGTCTAAACAATCTGAATGGGTCTTGAGCCCTTATTACCAATTACGGTTACGTAATCACAGGTCTCCTGTTCATGCCCTGGCCATGGCGGTTCTTCATCCCAGACGTGCCTTACTTTTCAAAGTACTTACAGTACCTAAGTGTCCTTCTTAGGTTGTGAAATACCCACAATGATCTCCAAGGAGTTTTACTTTATTTTTAATCACAGAAGACAAAGGGACCACGTGCCTTCCATTACTGAGACTTGTGGTCAATACCAGGTCCTCTCTGTGTCTCTTCCGGGAGCAGCAAACGTAAGAAGCTGGATAGGAACACAGGCCAAAAGCAGAGGCAGGAAGGTCGGAACACTGACTGACAGGTGGCTTGTAGACTTCACTGGCAAAAGCTGTCACTCTCCCCAGAGGCCTGGTGTTTAACAATGCCCTATTATATTTTATACGCTCCTGTTGAAAATCCTAATAGAAACAACTGCTTCGAAGGTAGGTTAGCAAGTATGCAAACCTGTTTTCTGAAATAGCGCAGGAGTTGGGCTGGTAGGTGGCAGTCTCATAACCTGACTTGTTTCCTGTTCGACAGCCACTCACCTTTTTCTCCTTCTTGCCAAAGCTGAGGCCAGGGGTCCCCTTCTCAACAACTACGCATGAGATGCCCTTGGGGCCTGGTCCTCCCGTTCGACACATGACCACATAGATGTCTGACTCGCCACCACCGCTGATGAAGGCCTGGAAGGGTAAAAGGGGTGCAAAAGGACCAGGGAATGCATGAGTTCTCACAGCATCTGGGAGCACCACTGGGGTCCTCCTAACAATAAGGTCTAATGGCACAGAGACTGAGGAAGGGTAAAAGGTAGCTGCAGTGACTGCAGAATCAGAGATACAGTTCAACAGAGTATTAAAAGGATAGACAAAAGTCAATGAAATGATCTGGAATCAGACTAGGAGAGAGAGAAACAGTGAGAATAAAGAAAGAGAAATGGGTCACAGGTTCTCTTCCCAACACATAAAAATCCTATGGGAGTATTAACGCACAGATGTGAAGGAACCAGAGGGTGCCAGGAGGAAGCTGGGAACAATTTCCAAGGTGCTCTGGAAGGACGCACACTAGTACCTTGGAGCCATTGAGGATGTAATGATCTCCCTGTTTCTTAGCGGAGGTCAGAAGAGAGGCAGCATCACTCCCGCTTCCTGAGGAGGGATGAAAAGGCAGCAGAGAGAAGCCGAGAAACTCAGTGAGGTCGAGGGAGCCCAGCACAATTCTGTCTCCTAGGAAATCTTCCCCAAACAGACACTGCTCAGAGTGTGCCGATGCAAAATCCAGGTGGCCAAAGGAACGCTCTGTGCTTGGTGGAAACTGCTCTTACCAGTCAGGCCACTGTCCACCTCCCAACACACCAGATAGGTCTCTTGGTCCTTGTGACATCAGGTCATAGGACTCTATCACTCCTCACCCAAACAGCTTCATAAACGGGCTCAACGTGTCAACAGGCTGGGAGGAGTGCTCGGTGACGCTGTCTGAGCAGGAAGCATCTCTCCCTGCTGTATCTCAGTGCAGTGTGGCAAACCCACCTGGTTCAGTGAGGCAGTAGGAAGCAAACTTCTCCATGGTACAGAGCGGTGGGCAAAATTTGTGCCTCTGTTCCTCATTTCCAAAGCTATCAATCATCCAGGCACACATGCTGACAGGTACACCAAGAAGAAAAGACATTGACAGAAATAAAGATGGGAAAGAAAAAAAATTGGGGGAGAAGGGGAGAGAGAACAAAGGGCAGGGCAGTAAAGCAGAAGAGTGGGAAGGGGAAAGTCACAACTGGGAAGATTCTTTAAAGGAAAAGGCTGGATTAAAACATATTCCTGGAATAAGAACTACCCAGAGATAACCAGGCTGAGGCACTTCTCACCAGGATGTCTGTACTACTTCTAGTCGGGTTACAGGAGCCTCTAAAAATCAGAGAGTTATACGTACTTTCTATGAGTAGTTTCTATTACTTTTCAACTCACTGGCAGTTCCATCTCCGGATTGAGGAAAAAAGTGAGGGGGCCAGGCGTGGTGGTTCACGTCTGTAATCCTAGCACTTTGGGAGGCTGAGGCAGGCGGATCACAAGGTCAGGAGTTTGAGACCAGCCTGACCAACATGGTGAAACACCATCTCTACTAAAAAATACAAAAAAATTAGCCAGGTGTGGTGGCGTGTGCCTGTAATCCCAGCTACTCAGGGGGCTGAGGCAGGAGAATCGCTTGAACCCAGGAGGCGGAGGTTGCAGTGAGCCAAAATCATGCCACTGCACTCTAGCCTGGGCGACAAAGCGAGACTCCGTCTTAAAAAAAAAAAAAAAAAAAAAAAAAAGAAAAGGGTGAGAGGACCCCGATCACTTTATTGGAGAAGTCTCCTAGTACCAGCTCAAAATAAGATTTCTGAGAAAGCTGGCTGACCTGATTCCCTAAGCAAAACACAGGACGACAGAATCAAGTCCAACAGGCAGCAGCAGACCTAGCGTGTACTTTTTTTTTTGTTTTGAGACGGAGTCTCACTCTGTCGCCCAGGCTGGAATACAGTGGTGCGATCTCAGCCCACTGCAAGCTCCGCCTCCTGGGTTCACGCCATTCTCCTGCCTCAGCCTCCCGAGTAGCTGGGACTACAGGTGCCCACCATCACGCCCGGCTAATTTTTTGTATTTTTAGTAGTGACGGGGTTTCACCATGTTGGCCAGGCTGGTCTCAAACTCCTGACCTCGTGATCCACCCGCCTCTGCCTCCCAAAGTGCTGGGATTACAGGCATGAGCCACTGCACCAGGCCCCTGTAAGTCCAGTTCCTTGAGGACACTCAGCCTCAAAAGATCAATCTTTTTCCTATGAATCTGAACTCTCACAGTCAGCCCATGTGGGTACTTCATTGTGCCTTCCAAGCTTGGGCACTCACTTGTGGATGCTCATATAGGCTGTGGTGCTGGTGCAGCCTGTAGCCAAGGCTTCAAAAATGACAGAGGTATCAAGCCGTGACAGTCCAGACCCACCCACATCTGTTTGTACGTAGACCCCTCCGAAGCCTAGCTGGGCTGCCTTCCGCATCACATCCACCGGGAACAGCTCCTATGTACAAAAGAGAGCAGGGTCATCAGCAACTGGTTCAGAGACGGCCTTCCTTTTAGAGGGTTCAATGAGGGGATTAGGGTGCTTGCACATGGGAGAGCACACGAATTCTCTTAACATGCCTGTTTGTCATCTTACAGTGGTTATCAGTTAACATGGGTCCTGTAAAAACTTTTTCTGGCATTAAGAAGTTTCTTTTTATTATCGATAGAACTGCCTTAGTTTTATATCCAAATCTTTATTCAAGTAACAAAAAAGAGTTATGTACAAGATGATCAGGATGCCTTCTAGGAAAAATCATCCACTACCATATTCTTACTTGCAGTAAGAGTTGGTAAGTGGAGGAGACATTTAACACTTAGATTATTAGGAGACGAAGATAAAGGTCTGCCTGAGACATCTGTTAGAACGTCTAAGCACAAGAAAAACTCCTACCTTCTGGTCCCACTCTGCCATATTTGGAGCCATCTCCCGGGCAGCAAAGTCAAAGGCCACTTTCTGAAATTCCTTCTGCTCTTCATTAAGTCCCAGGGAAGCTGTGGGCAGGATTTTGCATATACTCAGTTCCAGGGCAGGGTCAGGGAAGAGTTGCCAACAAGAAGCATGAAGCTATGAAACTGGATCTACTGTAGTATTTCCCATACACAGTACAGCCTTTAACAGCTAGAGAATGGCATATTCTATCATTATTCCACTTGTCATATGGAGAAAGGACAGTTCTCACACACATCCAGATCCACCTAGAACAGGATAGGGGACTTCCAGACATCTCTTATCCTAGACACTTAGTAAAATGCAGTTGTAGACCCAGAGGTCGAGGCCACAGTGCTAGAATTTTGGTTATTATAACTGGCACTAAAGAGCACTATGGGCCGGGCGTGATGGTTCACGCCTGTAATCCCAGCACTTTAGGAGGCCAAGGTGGGCAGATCACCTGAGGTCAGGAGCTCGAGACCAGCCTGGCCAACATGGAAAAACCCCACCTCTACTAAAAATACAAAATTAGCCGGGCGTGGTGGCACATGCCTGTAATCCCAGCTACTTGGGAGGGTGAAAAAGGAGAATCGCTTTAACCAGGGAGGCGGAGATTGCAGTGAGCTGAGATCGCGTCATTGCACTCTAGCCTGGGGACAGAGCAAGACTCTGTTTCAAAAAAAAAAAAAAAAAAACAAGAAAAAAGAGCATTATGGGAAGACTATGGTGCCACACTTGACAATAATTTACTTCAGTGCCTACAAGCGATGCAGTCCTTACAAAAGAACACAAGTGCAGGTGCCAGAGTCTGTTCCTCGGGACAAATCCGGGCATCAGTAATGGCTGGCTATGCAAACCTGGAGAGGGTACCGTGTTTTGTGATCAGTACTCTCATTAAAACAGGAAAGTCAGAAATCAAGAGTTCTGAGGATTAATCATCGGGCTGCCTTGAGAAGCTCAGAGCAGAAACCTATGTTGGGTATTACTCTCACGAGCAGAGTTAGGGATAAACAACTCATGGTTGTCTGACCGGGGTCAGGCCATTTATTCACACAATTTTGTACAAGAGTTGCTGTTGCTGTAGACCATGGCTCAAAGATCATTCCCAAAAGAATGTTTATTGGGTGTTTACTAGGTAGCAGTGCTGGGGTTACAAAAATAAATATGATCCGGCCAAGCGCGGTGGCTCACGCCTGTAATCCCAGCCCTTGGGGAGGCCAAGGCAGGTGGATCACTTGAGGTCAGGAGTTCAAGACCAGCTTGTCCAACATGGTAAAACCCTGTCTCTACTAAAAATATAAAAATTAGCTGGGCATGGTAGAGTGTGTCTGTAATCCCAGCTACTTGGGAGACTGAGGCACAAGAATTGCTTGAACCCGGGAGGCAGAGGTTGCAGTGAGCTGAGATTGCACCACTGTACTCCAGCCTGGGCGACAGAGCAAGACTCCATCTCAAAAAAGTAAATAAAAAGATCCATTCACACAAAGGATGACCTCAATGGTAATAATGCATTTTATTTCAATCCTAGCAAGAGTTCATTAAATGCTAACAAATCTTCTTCTGTAAATAGCTACTTCCTAAAACAAATAGTTCAAGGAACCACAGGCTTAAGAAATAAATCTGAGTTGCAGTCTATTGGAAGTAAATAGTTTAATGGAAATCATATGCATAAGTAAACACGACATAACTACGTAAGTTCCCAGAAGAAAATACACTATAAAAAAAAAACAAATACCACCACTCATGAACTTTGCCAGTTACTAGCAGAGTTCAAGATGCCAATAGATACAGACTAAAGAGGTAAAGCTAAATAGAAAAACAGTCCAAATGAAATGGGAAAAGCCTTTTACTGCAGAGCAACTCAAGTGTAAGCAAGATGCAAACAACAAAACCCACCTCTAAATAATTCCTTATCTGCTTTGGTATCAATCAGGGTAATCTTGGTTATCAAATTCTAAGTGCTAGGACAGGGCAGCACCTCTTGAATGAATTTTAAGACATGGAGAAGAAAACAGTATTCTATGCCTTACTGTACTTTATAGATCTGATGTCTAAGGGACTTATTCTGTTGTAAAGAAAATTGTCATTTATTTAAAATAAATTAAAAATATTTTAGAAGAAAAAAGTGTTTATAAAGGTGCTTGGCAGAGAAGTCACAAACTGGCCGGGTCTCCACCACTCCTTGTTACATTCACATTATTGTTTAGAGCCTAAAGACACTCAAGTTTGTCGGCCCCGGTAAAGTCTCTCACTTGCAGTAATAATTATTTTTCCTGCATGAGTTTCAACACTAAAAGTGTCTTATAGCCAGAGGTATTAAGATACCACATCTTTGTGTGTGAGCAAATCTTGTATGACCTGGAACTCTTGTTCAGCTGCCACCATCAGTACCCAGCCAGCTTCTTACATTCTCACTACCTTTATGACCCACTGTTATGAATTTAAAAACCAACGAGCCCAACAACAACAACAAAGTCCCAAGTTTCTTCATTTCTCTTTTTTTTTTTTTTTTTGAGACGGAGTCTCGCTCTGTCGCCCAGGCTGGAGTACAGTGGCCGGATCTCAGCTCACTGCAAGCTCCGCCTCCCGGGTTCCCGCTATTCTCCTGCCTCAGCCTCCCGAGTAGCTGGGACTACAGGCGCCGCCACCTCGCCCGGCTAGTTTTTTGTATTTTTTAGTAGAGACGGGGTTTCACCGTGTTAGCCAGGATGGTCTCGATCTCCTGACCTCGTGATCCGCCCGTCTCGGCCTCCCAAAGTGCTGGGATTACAGGCTTGAGCCACCGTGCCCGGCTAAGTTTCTTCATTTCTCTAAGCACCCGAGGGTGACCGGCCGCAGGAGGACCCGGGCGGGGGTGACGGGCCGGAGGGGGACCCGGGCGGGGGTGACGGGCCGGAGGGGGGCCCGGGCGGGGGTGACGGAGCAGATGGGGACCTGGATGGTGGTGACCGACCGGAGGGGGCAGCCCGGCGGGGGTGACCGGCCGGAGTGGGAAGACGGGCCGGCGGTGACGGGTCGGAGCTGGGAGCCGGGCCGGGGATGAGCGGCCGGAGTAGAGAGCCAGGCCGGGGGAGTGACTGGCCGGAAGGGGAGCTGACGCCGGGTGGCCTGGATGGAGCGGGGAGACTGCAGTCCCTCGCGGACATATGTCCGCCAGGGCTCTGGACACCTGTCCTCCTGCCCGCCCAGGAGATCCTTACGGTCGATGCATGAGCTCAAGCTCCGGTGGCCGGTCTGGACGAGGGCCCGGAGACCGCCGGGAAGGCAGCCGAGGCTCGCCCCGAGGCGCCGGCAGCCTGTCCCCAACATCGTCACTGCAGCTTCGCGTTCAGCTAAAGCCCTGAAAGCCTCCGACCTCCGCTGCGCTCTCACTAGCTGTGCTAGCGACCGGGCATCGTCTGCCCCACTGCACCCTGGGGGTTGTAGTCCTCCCACGAGCCCTGACAAACCACGTGCAAGGTGGGCTCCAAAGGGGGCCACGACTACAATTCCCAGAAGTCCTCGGGGCCTCGGCGCCGCAGAGTCGCACCGCCCACCTAGCGCCGCGGGGTTACGCTGCACAGCCTCCGGCGCGGGGGAGGCGGACCGCGGTCACGTCTGCAGAGTGGTGGGTTTGCAGCCGGTAAATTACTTTATCATCTATGTTGTCCGTTCAGTTGCTCCTCATAATTAGCAAGGATAACAAGGTAACACAAGGCTTACTTACATTCACCCAACAGAAGTGTCTCTGTGGAGCCACTTCCCAGTGAACTGCATACTGAGAGAGGGGTCCCTGGATGAGGACCAAGCAAGGAACCGAGAAGAGTTTAGGGGCAGGTTATGCGAGACGGAAATGGCGCAGATAACGGAGGGAAGGATTTGAGGGGCTCAAACAGTGTCTGTGTTTCGCAAGAGTTGGAGACATTCTAGGCTGCCTCTCGTTGCCCCCATCTCGCTCTCCGCGGGTTTTGGAGGACATTAGATTCTTTCTTGTATCTCCGTTGATTCCAGAATCTTCCGCACTTCAGTCCCCTGCAGGGTGACCATGTCGAGACCTCGGAAGAGGCTGGCTGGGACTTCTGGTTCAGGTGAGCTGCCCCCAGGCTGCACAGAGGCAGCTCAAGAAAGAACCTTTCTCGAAGAACGTGTTTAATACTCTTCATTTTTCACTCCCTGCTTGTTGAGAGAACCCTTTGTGATTTTTTATTAACTTATCCTTAATCACTCTCCATCTTCTTTACGTGTCTCACCAAGCTCCTACTTAAGAGTTACTTTTTCTTGTTTATTCAGGCAATGTTTGTGACGCACAGACTGTTTGCGATACCAGGTGGCGGGTAAACTGCAAACGTGCTGGGGTTCAGGGGAATGGATTGCTACGGTTGTGGAGGGAGGAATCACAGGAAGGCCTGGAGAAGGACGTGTAATTTGAGCCCAGCCTTGAAGAATGGGAGACTTTCCATGGGCAAAGTTTAGTACTAAGAAAACGTGAGGTCGTTTTTATACTCACAAAGATGGATGGCACTCTAAGTGGATGGAGGAGGAGGAACATTGGAAGGTGCAGGAAGTACCTCTTTTGGTAATGACAGGGGTTCCAGATACACTACAGTACGTTGCAGTTATGTATCAATATGTGGTGTTTGCAGTGTGCCTGTTAACTAAGGGGCCATCAGGAAACTAGGTTAGGAAGGTATACTGGGTTCAGAGCATTAGATATCCATAAATAATATTTAATGACGATGTAGGGACTTTGACTAAATTCAGAGGCAGTATAGTTATTCAGTAGCTTCAGACAGACCTCAGTGACAGGTGCTGACCTCATATCTTGACTCCGCCATTACTGGATGTGTGATCTGGAGCATGCTTCCCAGATGAAGAGTACAACATCTCACAGGTTATGTAGATAAACCGAGTTAAGGTTAGGGTAACACACAGACCTTGGGCCCTGTCATATAGTAATCAAACTTAGCTACTGAATGCCTACTGTGTTCCAGGCACATTCTAATTGTCTTGGGATGAAATCGAATCATCACCATTTCTACAATGTCCTGAATGAACTGTTTCTTTCAACTGTTATTGGCACCTTCAAGGAGCAGAAAGGAGACGGGCCATGAGCCACAGTGAGCAAGAGGGGAAGAAGCATGAGATGAGAATAATAATGCTTTTAGTGAGCATTTATTGTAATGCCAGGCATTGTCTAGGCCTTTTGTATTATCTCATTTAAGCTTCAAAATAGTTGCAAGTAGGTGCTTAGTTTCCTTTTTCCTATGCAAAGGCATAGCAGAGAGAGTGAGGAAAGGAAAACATTGACTACTGCCAGGACCTTTAATCCTGAACAGCCCTGTAAGGTGTTCTTATCCTACTGAATACATAACCCAGAAGATATCCTGTAAGGTAGGTATTGTCTAATTTTTATAGATAAGGAAAGCTTCTTAATGGTAAGATTAAGGTCCTGCAGCTAGTAATGGATCCATGATTTGAATCCAGGCCTGACTCCAAAGCGTAAGCTTTTTCCATTATGAAACATTGCCTCTAAGAAGCATGATCTTTTCTTTTGCTTCTCCTGTTGCAGACAAGGGACTCTCAGGAAAACGCACCAAAACTGAGAACTCAGGTGAGGCATTAGCTGAAGTGGAGGACTCCAACCCTCAGAAGACTTCAGCCACTAAAAACTGTGTGAAGAATCTAAGCAGCCACTGGCTGATGAAGTCAGAGCCAGAGAGCCGACTAGAGAAAGGTGTAGATGTGAAGGTGAGATCCTTGACCTGTCTCCAGTCCCTTCATGGTGGTTTTTAAATGGGGTTCCATCCCCAGCTTCTCTTTGAAGGGTAGGAAAAAGGTAAAAATGAATAAAATCGGCACGGTTTATTATCATCAACTGGTTTATGAACCTATCTAGGGCAGGGGTTGGCTAACTTTTGCTACAAAGGGCCAGACAGTAAATTTCGTAGGCTTGTGCGTGTTAGTCTGTGTTGCAACCCTGCCCTTGTAGCAAGAGAGTGGCCAGAGATAATACATAAACAGCTGTGGTTGTGTTAAAGTTCAACTGTATTCACAAAATCCAGCATGGGGTTAGATTTGCCCTGAAGGCTGTAGTTTGCCAACCTCAATCTTAGGTTACCTTTCTCTGACCACCTGCTATGCTCCTAGGTGTCTCCCTGCCAACAGCTGATGTATATTTCAGGGAATTTAATATAGCCTGGGAAAAATATAAGCAGAAATATTATAGAAGAAATATAAAGTGAAATGCAAGTATCCAGCAGATTACTTTATCATCTAGATTATCCATTCAGCTAATCCTCATAATTAGCAAGGATAACAAGGTAACACAAGGCTTACTTATATTCACCCAACAAAAGTGTCTCTGTGGAGCCACTTCCCAGTGAACTACGTATTTCCTCTATAGCCAGTGGCCCCTCTCACTGTTGGGGAAGGAACTGTCTGCTTCCATATATGCTTACTAACTGGCCAAGGATTGTTTAATGATTGAATTTATTTTCTCTTGCCTAGTTCAGCATTGAGGATCTCAAAGCACAGCCCAAACAGACAACATGCTGGGATGGTGTTCGTAACTACCAGGTAAGAGGGTAAGGAGGAGGTTCCCTGAGACCCAGGTGGGATAAATGCCTGCCTCCTCCTCATGACTTACTCAGTAGCAGAACCTCTTGGCCAAGGTTGCCTTTTTCAGAACCAAACCTGATAATGTATTTAAAAATGCCTTAAGTATGCCGCATGAAATTTGCAATTTGCCTGTGTTCTGGCCAGTGTCCTGGTAAAAGTCTGGGTGTCCTGGCAAAGGAGAAGGACTTTCTAATGAATTGAGAAGTGCAAACAAGAAAAACCCATCTATTAAAAGCAGACTTGATGTCTGCTAAAAGCTAGACCTTTCCAGCTGATGGGAGGATACTTACTCTTTCTTCTCCCCTGAGACAGGCTCGGAACTTCCTTAGAGCCATGAAGCTAGGAGAAGAAGCCTTCTTCTACCATAGCAACTGCAAAGAGCCAGGCATCGCAGGACTTATGAAGGTTAGTTGGACAGGTTTTTGTGTGAATCCCTTTCCCTCCAGGGAGACTAACTTAAGTAGATATAAAGGGATACACCTTAATTAGGTAACAAAAAAGTACACTCCCCCCCCACCCCATCCCCTTGTACAGGAGTAGGGAAAAACTGCCCTGGCCCGTCCCTGTATGACAACAACTGAAAACAAAGCAGGCCTTCATTTCAGGTCCCACCAGCAGACTTCACTCCACCTCTAAGTCTTGATCTCACTTGAAAACAGGCCTGATGGTAGCTCCTCCAAGCTTATCAGGATAAAATTACTAACTGTGCAGGTGGGAAAAAAACAGTGGTACCAGTAATAACCTTTGCCATTTGTTTTTAGAGCATATTTTTAAGATTTTTGTAAAAACAGAGTTGATTTCCTAGTCTATATATTAGACTTTATATTATTTCCAAATTTCTGAGCCCCCATTGGCTCTACAGCAAGGCAGATGGGGTAAGAATGTTCAGGGTAAGAAATGAAAGTTGGATATGGATTAAAGATTGGCTGTGGAGCTAACTGCAGGCAAATGATTCAAAACTTTTGTTTTGGTTTCAGATTGTGAAAGAGGCTTACCCAGACCACACACAGTTTGAGAAAAACAATCCCCATTATGACCCATCTAGCAAAGAGGACAACCCTAAGTGGTCCATGGTAAAGACTCTGCTTTCCATTTCATGACAGGGGAAGGATGAACAAGGGGAGGAAGATGATTGGGCTGACTGTAGGTCAAGGTACACAGCCCGGCACTTACACAGATGAGGTGATACTGACGAGATAGGAGCTTCCTGCAGGCGGTTAAAAATACAGTGGGCAGAGTCAGCCTAGACACATCTTTCTATCATGTACACTATTGTCACTAGGTGGATGTACAGTTTGTTCGGATGATGAAGCGTTTCATTCCCCTGGCTGAGCTCAAATCCTATCATCAAGCTCACAAAGCTACTGGTGGCCCCTTAAAAAATATGACTCTCTTCAGTCGCCAGAGATTATCAATCCAACCCCTGACCCAAGGTAAGAGTGGGCCCTCTCCTATATCGTCCGTATACCAGAATGACCTCATGAATTCCCACTTACTAGCTGATGAAACTTGGGCATGGTACTTCACCTTTCTGTCAGCATCCTCACCTGTAACATCCATGAGGGAGGGAATGTGGCCTGAGTTACCTGTTAGTATTACCCAGTACTCTACAGAGCTTGGCACCTGGTAAATAGTTTTGAACGAATGACTGCTCGCCTTAGCACCACGTAAAATGTACCTGTGCCTGGCACAACTTTCCTGTTCAAGAGGAGACATTAATACCTAATTCTTCCTTTTTCCTTTTTTTTTAATAGAAGAGTTTGATTTTGTTTTGAGCCTGGAGGAAAAGGAACCAAGTTAACTGAGATATTACTGCTGGAATGGGCAAGAAATTACTCCAAGACAAAAGAAGGTGGGTGGGGGGGGGCTTGCTTGTTATGCTCACCTGGGCTTGTGTAGCTAAGTAGTTTTTGTGTACTTTTTTCAATAAAATAATATCAAAGTTGAAAAATTTTTCTTCTAAAACCACACTGAGTGCAGTGGGATACCCCCCAGCTGCAGACCTCTTACCTCCAGGCGGGCTCCTCTGGCCGCTCCAAGATGCAAGGCTGCCTCCGCCATCTTTCTTCACGATCACTAGTAGTTCTGTAGCAAATTGCAGGATGTAGGGCTGAGACCCTCAGTCTGGTAACACCCACTGGAATGAACTTTTCTTTCTACACCAGCCTTGCTCACCTGCCCCTTACATCATCTGGCTCCCACAGAGGTTTAAACCATCCCATGAGCAGTTCTAGGTAAATTGCCAGATAGGGATAAGAAATGAATTCATTTCTCAGCCATATGCTTGTCTCAAACAGGTGGCTAATGAAGTATTCATCATTTTCCACCAGGAGCTATACAGGGAGAGCACAGGCACTATGCAGGGAAATCAGGGCGGGGATTTGTCTTTCCCCGAGTGTCAGAGATGGGACCGTGTAAGACGGAAGAGACCACAGAGCTTGGTGGACCATGGGCACAATGCCTCCAAAGCCACAGGGGCTTCCTTTAATCAGAAAGACCATTAAAACAAATGTTCTTTTAAAATACAGCCATTGAAAAGATGACACATTAAGAAACATGTAAACACTGCAGCTGCTTAATTACAAGTTGCACTGCTTGATTTAGTACCTATGCACTCCCAGGTTTGGGGACCTTAAGAGAGGGGGACAGGAGCCTCCCGTCACTTTCACAGTTGGATAGAGAAGGCAAGACTGTGGGTAGAGTAAGAGAAAACAGAAGACCTGGCTTGTGCACAGCGCCTGAGAGAATCAAAGCAAATTCTACCTTCTAGTTCTCCCAGAAGAAAGGTTTAAGATGTTAGGAAGGTTGGAAAATGAACATGTGTTGTCAGTTGGGAGGCAAAGGAATTGACAAACGCTTCTAGTTAGAATATCAGCTAGGAAAAGGAGGCATACAGAGCCTGACCTCATGCTCTGAAAAGGCAAGGAACCCAGAACCTGCCTCCCTCACCCACTTAAGACCCAACCTTGATCATCAAGGGCAGCGCACGGGTGGTCCTGTTCCCACGAGGATTGTGCGTCGCACCTGAACACAGGACCCAGCATGGGGGAAACAACCTTGCCTTCCTTGGTTCTGCTGCCCCCAGTCACCCTCCCAGGCTACCCCAAATGCCTCTCACTCCAGTCTCAGCTCTGATCCATGAGCCCTGTCAAAGGCCTGAGACTGCACTGATCTCAGGAAAACAGGAGTCTTCCTTTCCCACACTAACTGAAAGGTGACACAGGAACCAACTCCTAAACTTTCCAAATTACTGAGAACTCCGACTACCAAATACTGCACCTGTTGGCCAGCGGGACCTGCTTGGTCTTTCTATAAAGGGAAGGGAGGCCAATAGGAGAGTAATGCCTGTCATTTCCAGGGGAGGCAGAAAAAGGACACTAAACAACTTTGCTACCATAGGCCCCGGCGCAGAGCCAGAGGGAGAAGTGCCTTCCTCTCTAGCATAACTAGAATACTCACAAGAGTTTTTTATATGTGTTTTTTAAACACACAATACCAATGGTCCTAAACTTGGGTCAGTCAACTGGTGAAGATGACATATTTGGCAAGCAGAATGATCTGGAAGTGTGGCAGCAGTCTTCTGCCGAGGCCCTGGTCTCCCCTGTGCAACCTACAGGGAGAGGGGTAAAGGGGCTTGGGCATTAGCAAGAACAGCCTTGCCAACGGTTTGAAACTAAACCTCAATTTCCAGAAATGAAATGGAGGGTGAGGAGGGACGAGGGTTCCCTCTCAGCAAGGCGGAGGGATCAAGGCCCCTTCCGGGGACTGCTTCTTAAGGGAAACAGGCCCTCTTGTTAAGGGCTTGTTGGGGCACATGGAGTAATACCTAGAACAGCCCAGACCTTGGGGTTACCGAGTGGAGTGACGTGAAGGCACGCAGTTGCCATGCACTGATCTTTCTTGGTGGCTGGGTTCAGCCTCCTGGGTTCAACACTGCCGCCATCCATGCACGACACTGACCCCAGGGCTTCTCTGTTCCCAAGGCCATTCCACAGGCTTCTGTTCCAGGACACTACTGACAATCCAGAGAGGATGGAGAAGGGAGGTGCCTGGGTCCCAGCAGTGAGTGGCCGGAAGGAGGTGGCCTGTGGGAACTTCAGATCACCACATCCAAGATTCCCAAAGAGGTAGCTTCCCAATCATGAGTCTTCCCCCTGCCATTTAGTGGGGGCTGGCCCAACTCCTGCCACTACCTCAGGGACAGTAGAGGGGAGTACAAGAGGTGACCACCCAGGGCCCTGTTGGCAGCTCAGAATCCCAGGGACATGCTCAGATCCTGTATCAGGAAGCTCGGAGAGCCAGGAGCCAAGGACGCGTGCTCTGTGCTCTCTGCTCTCCCTCCTCTAAGACGCAAGGCAGCCCCGCGAGGAAGGGGCTCGTGTTCCCCAGAGGGGCTGGCTTCCAGGATGCTACCTCTCCTATCCCACATCGGCCACAGAATCCCAAGGAGAGACTGCTTCCCACCCCAAGCCCCTTGGATTCTCCAGAAAAAAGAATTTAAGTCAAAAACATGATTTGTTTTCAGGTTGCAAGTAACGGGTCAACTGAGCCTCACAAGGTCCGCCCCCGCCCCCAGCCGCTGGTATTGGTAGACGGGGGTGCTGGGTGGATGCCCAGCATCTTCTTGGCCCTGGGGGCTACTGCCTGCCGTTGTTGTCAGACAGCTGGCTGGGGGTCCGCACATCACCCAGGGAGGTGGTGCCCTCGAAGCGCTGTGAGGCGATGGCCGCCTGGTGGGACATGCTCTTCCGTACGATGTCACCCTTCCGCCACAACACCACTTCCTGCAGAATTGAAAGGGGGCAGTGCGACACCTTAGAGGAAGGCATGGGGACAGGTTCCCAGAGGCTCCCAGCTTTGTCCTGGGGAATCATGGGTAAGGACCTCCTCTGCTTCTCTCTCACCAAAGGCAGCAGCTGCCAGCACCTCCCTGTCCCTGGTGTGGGCCAAAAGGGCAGGTGGTTGCAGGAGCAGGCCCGAGGAAGCAGACTCTAATGCCAAGTGGGGATCCTCATCCTTGTTGTGCAATTGTGGGCGACCTGATGTTCCCACCTCTTGGCAAAAATGGAGCCTGACCTTCCATAGGAAAGACAGCCTCCTGTTCTGTCCCAAGGGCATCGGGGCCTGGAGGAGGAGCCTGGCCCTCACCTGCTGCTTGAAGTAGCGCCGCTCCTCCTCGTCTATCAGCACCAGGTTGAGGTAATAGCGCACAGAGAACTTCTTGTTGATGTCCCGCATGGTGGGCGTGAGCTCATACCCTGCCAGGAAGAGCCGGATCGGGATGGACTCTCCTGCAGGAGGAAGGCAGGAGTCAGCACAGTGGGCAAGGCGACGCACTCTCCCTTATGCCAGGTCACTCTGACCCCTGCAGAGACGCCACTGGAGTGCAGCACGGAGCACTCTGCCTTCTGGGAAGGTGCACTCGCGCTGCTGCCCAGCAGGGGGCTGAAACAAAAACGTGACTTTCCAATTTCACTCCAGATCATGTTGCAGCTTCTTATGTCTCCTCCAAAACAGAGCAGCTGAGTGGGAACGGCACAGGGGTATTATCAGTATAAGCATTTTCTGATTACATGCAGTATGTTTAGTTTTTGGGTTTTCAAAAGGCAGCTGTCAAAGTCCAGTTAAGTCACCATTTCACCCAGCACTTCTGATGCCATCTTTCTCCATCCTCAGTGTATACCCCCCAAAATACATCCCCCCTCGTGTGTGGACTGGCAGGGTGGCAGGGTGGTCTGGAAAGCAGAACGTCCTCACTATGGCCTCAGTTCTGCATGAACTGCTTTTCTGATTTGTGAGTTAAGTCTGCTGCTTCCTCTGGACCTTCGTTTTCTCATGTGAAGAATTAGAGAATCGGACGGCATGATACTATAGATCCCTTCCAGCTCTAACATCAGGCCTTTTCTAGTATCAGTGCAACAAAATTAGGGCAGTAATTCTACCAAGAAAGGCCAAACCTATAATGTGGTCTAAAGCTAAATATAGGCCATCTTATAATTATCTGCTGTTTTACATGGATTCTCAGTGACCCATTTCATTTGTACAGGAAAAATGACAGCTGGCTCTATTTGCACAGCCAGTGACAAAATGGGACATCAGAGAGTGTCAGGAGAGCTTGGTCCCAGCCCTCCAAGGGCCTGGCATGGTAACACCCGAGTGTCCCCAGAGCTGCAGGCAGCTAAATCTGTGGCACTCCTCCTCCCACATAGAACAGCCTGTGGGAGTAAATGGAATAAGCCAAATAAAACCCTGGAAGCACCACGCACTTCGAAATGAAGACAGTCTTCACCATTCCTGAAGAATGGCTAAAGAGCCAATGAAGAATGTAAATGATTGCTTCTTCCAGATAATCATGGTCCCCAAATGACAAAGGGCTTCCAGCTCCACTATCCCAGATGTAACGTTAGCTCCCTGGGACTGGGAGAGGACGCTTCCAGCAAGTTCCAGGGCTATCTGGGCACCTGGTGGTGTTGGCTGAAGTATCTAGTAATGCTCTTTCTACCTGACAAGTGAATTCAGAGAATAAATCGGAGCTAGAACCGAGTCACAGACGGCTGCTGTGCAGGCATCCCTTGCTCCGGAGCAGCAGAGAATGCCAGAATGTCAACAGGAAGAAGTAGAAACCTGTTCAAACCACATCTGCTCAACCTGGACTTTCCAAAGCGACGCTTGAGGTTTAATCTTAAGTACAAGCCCAATATATTATCCAAGTCTAAGTGGAACTTTTCAGGGTGAAGATGGGATAGTAGCCTGAAGTTCTACATACTCAGCCTTCCTTTTCTTCCTTATTGGCACCCACGGTGTAAACTGGGAGATTAGTAAGTTACAGGTTAAGAGGACATCTTACTTTGACAGTGTAATCCCCTAAGCCCCTTCAGAATTCTGTGCAGGACATGGGAGAAAAGCTGTGGTGGCCGAGGCCTGGGCTTGGAGTCTCACCTCGCACTGGTGCCCCGTCCATGATCTCGTACTTGGCTATCGTGTCGTTCTCGTGGTACACGTTGGGGCCTGTACCCGTCGTTTCTCGCTTGATGATGTCTATCTCCATGTGCTTGATTTTGATTCTCACCAGCAGGAAGTATATCTTCCCTACAATGACATCTTTCAAGTGGTATCTGGGGAACAGAAAGTACAGGAAGATGTTGGTACTGTGGCCGGACCTTTCCATTTCAGCAGAGCGCACACGCCACGGCCAAGCGTGCTGGTTAAAGGTCCAGTTCCAGGACACGCTCACCCATCGCTGCCCGCGCGGCTGTGGCTGAATGGGTTCCCAGCGTGGTCTTCACTTGGATTAAAGTAGCTTCTGTCCCTTCCACATCCCACGCAAAGGACGTCTCTCCGGCATGGTACCCATTCATGTTTGTTCATCTGCTCTATCTCCCCAGCACGCAGCTGCTTTAGTACCTTTTACATTTGTGTTTTTGAAAGATATCCTAATTTATGAGAGTCTAGTCCCGCAAGTGCAGGGACCAGTCTCTCCGTTCCTCTGATCTCCACACAATGTCTTTTGGGAACTGGGCCTGGATGGCTCAAAGCACACAGTTCTGTCTGCTCTAGGCCAACAGGCCAGGCAGCAGCAGTACAGCAAGAAGAGCAAATCACTCTCCGCCTCAGCGCCTGCTTTCTGGGCTCTGCCGGCCCAGCCTTGTGAGCTGTTACGAACTGAACCACATTGGGTAGCACTTCCTGACCCTCAAGCTTTTCTCTTTGGGTCAGTCAATAGTCTACATGTGCACAGCCTGTATCAGGCATGAGAGAGAGAGAGTAAAATCTCAAAACCTGATGCTCAGCTCACAGGATAAGAATGCTGGCACAGACATCAGAATTCAGCCTCCTTATATTACAGGTGAAGAAAAGGAAGTTGGAAGAAAAGAGATCATTTCTCTTGGATAACCAGGATGTGAGTAGGGGGTAGAGAAAGGTGGTAAACCCAGGATCCTAGTCCCCAGGCTGGAGTGTTCCCCACTGTTTCACACCACCCTTCTGTGTTCCCCACTGTTTCACACCACCCTTCTGTGCACAGTCTACAGGAAGATTGCAGACACCTGAGCAAACAGTCTCAGCAAGTTTGCAAAAGCAGCAGGAGAACACTTGTGCCATCTTACAGGGGATGCTTACAGACCATGGATTCGAGATGTTTTCAAACTCCTACAAATCACACATTCCTTTATTCTAAATGTTATATGAAAGCAAAAGCTGCTCCAGGTATGAGCAGGGAGAGTTAAAAAAACAACAAAAATGCTGCTTGTGGATGGAAGAAAAGTGGAAGGCCAGAGGGTCTAAGACCCCGGCTCTAGGCCGGGCGCGGTGGCTCAAGCCTGTAATCCCAGCACTTTGGGAGGCCGAGGCGGGCGGATCACGAGGTCAGGAGATCGAGACCATCCTGGCTAACATGGTGAAACCCCGTCTCTACTAAAAATACAAAAAACTAGCCGGGCGTGGTGGCGGGCGCCTGTAGTCCCAGCTACTCGGAGGCTGAGGCAGGAGAATGGCCTGAACCTGGGAGGCGGAGCTTGCAGTGAGCCGAGATCGCGCCACTGCACTCCAGCCTGGGTGACACAGCGCGAGACTCCATCTCAAAAAAAAAAAAAAAAAAAAAAAGACCCCGGCTCCTCTGCCACCTCACACTTTCTGTGTGTTTGAAACCCACTGACCTGGTCCAAGCTCCTCCATCCTTTTACAGATGAGAAGCCGAGGTAGAAAATGTTAGTACCTGCTAACCTCAGCCCAACTTCTTAGTGGCAGAACAGGACCTGGTTCTGAGTCCGGGTTTCTCTGACATAGAAATCAGGCACTGCACACAGAGCAGCCCGCGGTGCGAGG
Source organism: Papio anubis (assembly GCF_008728515.1). NCBI lineage: Eukaryota > Metazoa > Chordata > Mammalia > Primates > Cercopithecidae > Papio > Papio anubis. The sequence continues at coordinate 589,166 of NC_044987.1, forward strand.
AGAGGTGTGGTCTGGAAGCGTCCCGTCCCTGCCTCTCTAGAGCACCTTTTCCACACAGCTTTGGTCTGGCCTGCACTGCTGACCAGTGGCTGCTTTGAGCTCCTACAGGTGGCACAGCTGCTGGCCTCTGCCTTCACCACGTGGCCAGGGCAGGAGTGGGTAGGCACTTTGGATGGCTCCTTTCTGGGCAGAACCACAGAGCCCTGAGGCTGTGAGGAGAAAGGGGAAGAGCCTGTTCCCATGCCAGGCCTAGATCAGCCTCCCTCCCACCTTGCCCCACTCTCTGTTCACTGGTGGGCTTAGGCCAGGCAGAGCCAATTCTGGGTCACACTGGTCATTTTCCTGGGGCCCTCTAGGTGCCAGGCCTGCCAGGGGAGAAAAAAACACCATTCCTTCAACCCTGTTCCAAGAACCACATGTGTTCCTAGTTTTAAAAAGTTCTGTTCCTGACCCTTCAAAGGTGAGCCATCTGGTGCAGCTCCCACTGCTTCCAGCCTCCGGATGACAGTGGATCCAGGGGATGCCACAATGAAAATCCTACTTAGAAACTTTGTGGCTTTTGTTTTGTTTGAGATGGAGTCTCGTTACGTCACCCAGGCTGGAGTGCAGTGGTGCCATCTCAGCTCACTGTGAGCTCTGCCTCCCGGGTTCATGCCATTCTCCTGCCTCAGCCTCCCGAGTAGCTGGGACTACAGGCACCCGCCACGCCTGGCTAATTTTTTTTGTATTTTTTTAGTAGAGACGGGGTTTCACCATGTTAGCCAGGATGGTCTCAATCTCCTGACCTCGTGATCCGCCCGCCTCGGCCTCCCAAAGTGCTGGGATTGTAGGCGTGAGCCACTACGTCTGGCGACTTTGTGGCTTTTTTTTTTTATAGCTCTCTGTGAATAGAATACCCTTTTTACTTTTGGATATTTGAGTTCCAAACATTTTCAGGCATATCCTATTCAAAAGAAAGATGCTTTTGAAATATGCTGTCAGAAAGTTTTGTGATTTATTTACAACCAATTATTTTGATGTTTTAACAGTAAACACAGTTTACAAGATACACATCTTCCCAACTTGCCAGTTAAAATAAAGTTATTTTAAGACCTTTATAAAAAATACATCAGGGCTGGGCATGGTGGCTCATGCCTGTAGTCCCAGCACTTTGGGAAGCCAAGGCAGGCAGATCACTTAAGTTCAGTAGTTCAAGACCAGCCTGGGAAACATTACAAAACCTTAGATCTACACACACACACACACACACACACACACACACACACACACGGACACAAATTAGCTGGGTGTGGTGGTGCATGTCTGTGCTCCTAGCTACTTGTAGGGGTGGAGGTGGGAGAAATGCTTGAGTCCAGGAGGTCAAGGCTGCAGTAAGCCATGACTGTGCCACTGCACCCCAGGCTGGGTGACAAAGCAAGACCCCATCTTGAAAAAAAAAATCCAATATTCTTTGCTACAATTCATTTCAGTTCAGGGAGGAAGCAGCAAATCATGGCCAAACTTTGGTTTCCTCGCTTTGATTTCTGAAGACATAGATGGAGGGAACACATGATAATGGAATGGTATTCTGAGATTGTTCTTATCAGTAGCAGGAAACAGCTGAAGCTAGAATTCCAAAACAAATAACCTCAAGTTAGTTTAGCTTGACTTTGAGAGGCATCACAGGATGTTTGACTTAAATGCACCACCTTAGTTGAATATAGTTTAGTTTAGGTAAATGAAGTGTTTACGTCGTGGTCGGTCCAGCTGCAGCTAGCCTGCCACATACACTCACTGGATTGCTCCCACAGTCTTCCCCCACCACATGCCACCACGAAGGAGTCGAGTCATGGAGTGCCATCAGTTTGCATTTGGATCAAGTCCCGTCTTAACCTCCTTAAATAATCATTTCACAACCTTGGCACTGAGACACTTACTTGGATTTATTGTACTCAAATTCAATGTGCAGACAGTCCTCGATCCCAACCTCCATCTTGATGGAAGAGTTCAGCTCCGGGTATGTGCTGAGTGTGTGAACTACAATGTCCATCTCTTTGACAACATCATTGAGGCGGCGGCTGATGGTAGCTCGAAGGAAATAGCTGTAGGAGACGGAACCGTCATGAATAAACACTCCCATTCTCTAGATGCTACCTAGATATAGGTACCAAATTGGCCCACTTGAGAGAAGCCTGTACAAAGGTTCTTAACCCTTGAGGGCCTTGTATCCCTTTAAGAAGTTACGGACCCTCTTCCAGGGAAAGCTACACATATGTACCTATACAGAGAACTTTTCAACCACAATTCTAGGGAGTTCAAAGACCCTTCCCCCAAATCCCTTTATGGAGCCCATGTCCCCAGGTCAAGAATCTTGCTGTAAGGGAAAGTGATTTCTCTGCCTTGTACCCCAATCACTTGCTATTCTTGGGCCTTTCATGGCCCTTACCACTACTGACCATGTATTTGTGTACAGCTTTTATTTCATCATCTAACTCCTGGTTTTTGGGGCAAAGGAGGCTGTCTCGTATTTTTATCTTTGCATGTTTGTTCACTGAACAACATTCAATCAATAAACCTTTTTAAAGTGTCCCAATAAACCTTTTTTAAATTAAAAGAGGGGACTAGGAAAGAGAGAAATTAAGTCAGCTATTCATTCTGCAAACATTTATTGAGCTAAGCACTGGGCTAAGCACAGGATAAGATACAGTCTGATGGGAAGCTCACAGTTCACAGAGGGCAGATGGGCAAACAGAGAAATGGGAACACATGGAAAGGGCTCATTGAGATGCTGTGATCCAGTGCTGTGTGGAGGGAGAAAAGGGCAATCCAGAAGAGCAAACCTTATATGCAACAGAGGCAGAGAGGACCTGGTCTGTTGAATAACAAGTCTCTGGCTGAACCTAGGATCCTGGGGGAGGACGTTGCTGTGGAGGGGATGAGAGAGAAGACAGAGACGCAGTCCTGAAGGGTTTAACAAGCTGCCCTCTGTGGCCCGCCAGTGCAGCACTCTCATTTCCAGCACCTGTGCTAACACTCAATGAGGAGGAGCTCTTTAATTGTATTACCTTCTCCATAAAACATTATTTTAATATAATCTAATGTAACAAATTGTATTTTATTTTAAATAAAACTTAGATAATCCCCACCATCTGTCAAGCATTACCAGATAAAGTTATAAAGATATCCTAACCAGACCAACTACACATTTCGGCTACTATCTGCTGTGTGGCACTGGCTGCATCTTGGGGATCCTTTCGGTTCACCTCAGTCACCTCTATCACACTGCCTAAGACATCTGTTCCTAGCCCTCTTCTAACTGCTCAGGCTCCCGAGACTCCCCATCCCGCTGTCTGGGAAGACACTGACCTTTACTCCACTAAGAATTTGAAGGCCTTCCCAGTCAAGGCTTACAATGTGCTCCTTTTTCTGCTTTGTTCCTCACTTAGGGCCTAAACATGTCTCTGCATCTTCACCCATCCTCTCTCCAACAGCACCTCTCCCTCTCAAGACCTCTCCTCCCTACTCCGTCACAGGAACTCTCCATGTGGATGCACAATGAAATCAGGAAAGGAGAGCTTTAAGAATCCTGCTGCCTGGGCACACCTGATACGTGATTGCCCTGGAAAGGGACGCAGGCATTCGCATTTTGAAAAGCTTCCCACATGATTTTCTAATGTGGAAGCCTTGGTCCAGCATCTGGATCCTTCTACATATTCTGATTTCCCCAAGATCATCAATCTCCCTCTAGCTAAAGGTTTTGTCCTCTGAGCTGATTGAAAAAATTGGTTTCCAAAGTCACCAATCCCAAGAACCCTCTCCAGGCCTTACCCTCTTGACCTACCATACTTTCCCTTTCTTTCTTCAGAGACAACTGTCACAAGGCAGGTTCTGCACCAACGGCTGAGGCTTCTCCACGAACCACTCCTCCCAACCCCTTGCTTCTGTCTCCACCACCCAACAGAAACCGCTCGCCTCAAGTCAGTAACCCACGGCCTCCCAGGTGCCAAATCCAGCAGCGTCCCGTGAAATACGTCTTCCTTGAAACACTCTTCCCGTGGTTCCGCAGGGGCGCTGCCCTGATTCACCCCCTCTCCTCCTCCTGCCATCCCCCAGTGTGTCCTGGTTCTCCTCTCCCTGTGCTCCCTTTCTTCAAAAACACATCAGTTATGACCTCTGAGCAGATCAGTCTTGACCGCACATTTCTAAGTGTCCCCTCTGTCCTTAGTGCCAGGTTTGCACTTCCAATTGTCTGGTAAACTTTTATGCTTTCTCTATTTTGCCAGTACGTCAGCCTGCCCTCAGAGCTGGATGAATCACCCTATCTCCACATCATTTCTTCCTCCTGAGAGCCCTCCGTCTCCATCTGCATGCCTCCACTCACTGGTAATCTCTTGGTAATAACTAAGACAGGATAGTTATCTTAACCAAAAACTTACTCAGTTCCTACTTCTAGCCTGACACATCTGATCTCTGAGAACTGGTGGTTGGGAAGAATGAAAGATGACTTGTGGTTGCTTCTTTGGGATGGAATAGAGGCTATTTACAGTCTCTTTAGGGCCCAGACCTCTTGTGAGAACAGCCACTTTCTCTCTGTTCCCATTACAGCCACCAAAATCATACTCTGAGGACCTCACAATAGCCTTCTGATAGTTTTGTCTCTATACTTTTCCCATCTACCAAATGCTACATATGGATTCTAATCTTCCAAAATAACCTTTTCCCTGCCTAAAGACAAAAAAGAAGTCCACAATAATCTTTTCATGTTTTCCCTCTGCCTGTGTAATAGGAAAAAGCTTTTAATCTGGAAGTTACATCTTTAAACCGTCCTCAACTAATTTTCCCATCTTTATCTCCTCTCTTTTACAATATGAATCCTAAACTCTTCACATGATTTGGACATTAACACTTCTATTTTATTGTGGCAAAATACACATAACATAAAATTTACCACTTTAACCATTTTTAATTATACAGTTCAGTGGCATTAATGATATTCATATTGTTGTGCAAACATCACCATCGGTCTCCAGAACTTTTCCACCTTCCAACACTGAAACTCTACTCATTAAACACCAGCCCCCATTTCCTCCTCCCCTCAGCCCTGGGTCTCTACCTTTCTACTTTCTGTCTCTATGAATTTGACTGCTCTGGGTACCTCATATATACAGAATCAGACAGTATTTGTCCTTTTGTGACTGGCTTGTTTCCCATAGCATAATGTCCTTCTGGTTCACCCACGCTGTAGCAAAGGACAGAATGTCCTTCCTTTTGAAGGCTATGTAATAGTCCACTGTATGGACAAAACACATTTCCTTTATCCATTCACCCACTGATGGACATTTGGGTTGTTTCCACCTTTTGGTTATTGTGAATAATGCTGCTGTGAATGTGGGTGTACAAACATCCGTTCAAGATCCTGTTTTCCATTTTTTGGATCCAGAAGTGGATCCAAAATGGAATCGCTAGATCATGTGGTAATTCTGTTTAATTTTTCAAGGCACCACTATACTGTTTTCAACACCTTTCTTTCTGCCGTACAAACACTTAAGACAAATCGACTGCAAAAGAAAAAAAAAATTAAATAATAAATCCCTCGGTCAAACTTAAATGATGAGTAGATAATCCTCGCTGTTGCTGCATTCTCTGGGTGCAATTATGAAACACTGTCTTTACTGGGTGTAACGTCAGTTTTACACCCCTCTGCAAAGATTTGTTTTCTTCTTTTAAAAAAATTTAAAAAAATTTTTGTCTGGTAGAGATGGGGTCTCAATATGTTGCCCAGGCTGGTGTTGAATTCCTGGCCGAAGTGCCAGGATTACAGGCGTGAGCCACCACCTCCGCAAAGATTTAAAACGAGCCTTCCCTCTTCTGATGCAAGAAGGGAGGACAGAGAAAGAAAAGAAGTTAAAGGTCTTCCTGTGGTGTGTACCATCCTAAACTCAGGTCCTCGGGTGAGGAGACAAGCTGATCTTATGAGATGGTATCGAGACCTGGAATCAGGTGTTCAGAGCGACACGGGAGACTGCTTTATCCCAGTAGATCACATAACCTCAAGGTTACACCTAACAGTCTACATCTGCTGTGGATTCTTTTCACCCAAGAGACCTCGGCATCAGTCTCTATTCTCAGAGTTTCCAACACTGTAACAGTGAAAACAATCCATGTACCTATGTGTCAACATTTTAAGAATTTTATTTTCAAGCCTGTAATCCCAGCACTTTGGGAGGCCGAGACGGGCGGATCACGAGGTCAGGAGATCGAGACCATTCTGGCTAACACAGTGAAACCCCGTCTCTACTAAAAATACAAAAACTTAGCCGGGCGAGGTGGCGGGCGCCTGTAGTCCCAGCTACTCGGGAGGCTGAGGCAGGAGAATGGCGTAAACCCGGGAGGCGGAGCTTGCAGTGAGCTGAGATCCGGCCACTGCACTCCAGCCTGGGTGACAGAGCAAGACTCCGTCTCAAAAAAAAAAAAAAAAAAAAAAAAGAATTTTATTTTCTTATCACCCCCAAAAGAAGAGGACATCTAGAATTAGAATCCAAATCTATTGCCCACTTTTGAAGTGAGAAAGCTGAGTTACAGAGCTGAAGATGACACTGCAGCTGTGTGGCAGAGCTGGACAGCAGGTCAGGATCTCCCGACACCCAGCCAGCAGGAGTGTGCTGGGGGTGGCTGACTGCTGAACTTTCAGAAATTTTATGAGCTGGCTGTTAAACACAGCAATTATTTAAATTTAAATTATGTAAACTCACAATTAAACGAGTCCTATTAAACACAAAGGTAAGACATGCTAAAATCTCATCACTTCCTATTTTCCGGCCCTTTACAACACTCTCTGCTCTTGAGGGCATGAGTCTCCGGACGATGATAACAGCACATCTCTCCCACTTCTACCTTTAGGAACGTTAGGTAGCTTCAGGTTGGCCGCGGTGGGGCTACTTACACTACAGGAACTGACACATGCTACAGACTAGGGGCACTTTCCTCCCAGAAGGCCTACGGTTAATGGTTTACCAGCACGCTCCAGCTCACAACACTCTTCCTTCTCAGGACCCCTGGGAAGGAACAGCCTCAGGTCCTCGTCCACAGGGGGTAGGTTCTAGGGCACGGTGGGGAACCAGCAGACATAACTTACCGTAGCTTCACATTCTGCCCCGTGTAGGACTCATACGGCTTCTCCACGTGGGTAAATTCAAAGTCGAAGGCCTGCGACTGGGTGATCTCTCCAGGCCGGGCCAGGTCCTTCACCAGGGACACAAATTCATGGTGGTTCCCGCGATCGTAGTAGAGTTCTGGTGAGACAGAGCAATGCCCTTCTGTATCAGACCCTGAGCTACGCCGGGCTAAGTGAGGGGGCCCTGGGTTGGAGGCACCGCTTTTCGGAAGGACCTCCCTGCAGAACAGACCCCTTCTAGCTTTGTTTCCTTGACCTCTGCTCTTTCACTCCCTCCTTCTTCTCCAAAGGCTCTTCTGTCTTACATAGTGAAGTCCCGTGGCAGAAAAGGAACCCAAAATAATCCTGCTCCAAGACACTTGGACACCATCTTTAATAAGGGACAAGTCACGGAAGCCAATATAAGAAATGCCACACTTCTTTAAACAGCATTTAACACTTCCAACTTCTGAAAGGACATAGCTATTTAATCATATCATCCTTATAATAAAAATCTTCTGAGACAGCTAAGACAGGTCTTATCACCCCAATTTAAAAATGATGGAAACCCAGGTACAGCATGGTTAACTGACTGGCCTGGAGTTGCAGAGCTGGCTGCAGAGCTGAGACTAGAGCAGGTCTCCTTCTAGACTGCATCTATTTCTATCAGCTGGTATAATGCAGGTCATGATACAACCTACTTCACAAGGCTCTGTGTGAAGTAGCAGGGGTGATATAGGTAAAAGACTTAGAACAGTACCTAGTACACAGCAAACACCCAGAAACATCATTACTAGCTGCTGTTATTACTCCAAAAGGAAGGCATGTGGCCAATGGAACATGGACACTTTCATGTTATTCCCTCCACTGAAATCAGGGAGTGTCAAACTTCAGTGTGCATCAGAGTCACTGCGAGGTCTGGTCAGCACACAGATCGCTGGGCCCCACCCTAGTGTTTCTGATTCAGGGGTCTGAGGTGGGGCCTGAGAACTGACATTTCTAATAAGCTCCCCAGGACTGCTGCTACCACACTTGGAGAAGCATTGCTCTAAATTTATCCTCTTCGGGAAACAGTTCTGGTATTTGTCGCTGATAAGTTCATGCCACCCATTTGTCCTATATTATTTTAGGTTTGCTTATATTCTATTTAAGTTTTGCTATATACATAGTCTCCTCCACTCCCACTTTGGACTGCAGGCCCTTTAAAGATAAGGCCCACATCCCCAGCTCCCTGGTGGGCCTGCAGAAGTGAACCTGGCCCTGCAGAAGTGAGCTTTGTTTTGTTTGTTTTTTGAGACAGAGTCTCGCTCTGTCACCCAGGCTGGAGTGCAGTAGCGTGATCTCGACTCACTGCAACCTCTGCCTCCTGGGTTCAAGCAATTCTCCTGCCTCAGCCTCCCAAATAGCTGAGACTGACGGGCTGACACGCCACCAGGTCCAGCTAATTTTTCTGTATTTTTAGTAAGACGGGGTTTCACTGTGTTAGCCAGGATGGTCTTGTTCTCCTGACCTCGTGATCTGCCCGCCTAGGCCTCCCAAAGTGCTGGGATTACAGGCATGAGCCACCGTGCCCAGCCGAGGTAAGCTCTTAATATTGACTGTGGCTACGCATGGCCACATTACAGTTCAAGCCACCACGCCTCAAGGATTCTGTATTCAAGTCCCGCGCTAGACCGCAACTTGCAGCAGGGCAGATGAATCGGGAACACAGAGCAGGCAGAGCACACTCATTGCCTCTGTTGTTTGCTGCTTGGGGAGGACGAGGCAAGTCCACAGATTGGAGTCTGTGGGATCCCACACTAGTGATGACATTTCTGTATGAATTCACAATGTATTGTGCGCCTGTGGCTTGTGGCTGACTTCCCGTGTAACTACAATCAGCCACAGTCTTTTATTACAAACAATGACCTTCCCTTCCAAACACTCAATGGTTTCAATAGTAGGCAGCATTCTGGTTAGTGAGTGATAATCCACAAAGCATCAGAGTGGGAGGTGGCAGTTCCAAACTATGGGGGGAAAGTGAGCAATCCAGTAATTGTGCCCCCCAATAAAAGTCAGAAGCGCACAACAGGTGGAAGCGGAGCTGCGGCCAGCCCCAGGGACGGGGACTCCTCTGCTTACTCTGGTTGCATGAGTCCTGGTTGACGGTGTTGGCTTCCACGTGGAAACCGAAACCTTGACTTGGGAACCTGGTATCTCAGTTTCTAAGTACTAGACTCTGGCCTTAGTTTCAGGGGACAGAAGCAGGCAGAGCAAGGTCCCAATGTCCAGAATCAATGGTCCAGAGTCAAGAGGAAGAGGAGAAGAAAAGGATGGAAAAATACACAAATGTGATCACACAGCTCAAAGGCAACATCAGAAATAAACAAAACAGAGCAGGCATAGAGAGCACTCAGGCTGCCAGCATTGTGGAGCCCAGCAACAGTGCAGAAGGTTCCTCCGGCCCCAGCAGGGGACCTGGAGCAGAAGTCATTCCTTGCATAGCATCATGTTCTCCCTAGTGCCTTTCCTCCGGGACACACATTCATATCAGCTTTGACATCAAATGTCATGGAACAGTGGTCAGTGTGCAGTCAGAGCAGGGCTGGCCCAGCCTTTTAAATCTGTCCTTTATAAGCCATCTGCAATACGTCTGCAAACACTGTGGGGCAAAGGGGCAGACACAGCGGTGCTTCCTATTTGCCAGAAAGTTTGGTTTCCTCTTGCAAAAATTAAATCAAATATCCAAGGCTGTTCTCACAAGAGGTCTGGGCCCTAAAGAGACTGTAAATAGCCTCTATTCCATCCCAAAGAAGCAACCACAAGTCATCTTTCATTCTTCCCAACCACCAGTTCTCAGAGATCAGATGTGTCAGGCTAGAAGTAGGAACTGAGTAAGTTTTTGGTTAAGATAACTATCCTGTCTTTGGTTTCCTTCTCAGTCCAACAGGAGGAAATAACTTTTGTACTCAGGATGTTTTCATGGTGAAACTTGCCACCAACAGTTGAGAAGTGAATTTGCCATTCTGGAAGGAAACAGAGCCAGCTTTGCATCACAGGTAACTCATGACAGCTGCCCTGAGCTTTGCTGCTTGGCTGAGGCCATGTTTAGTCTAGGCCTTGTGCAGTTTTAGAAGAAACCTAAGTCAGCAAAGTGTAAAAAGACCTCCAAAGACCAGGCGTAGTGGCTCATGCCTGTAATCCCAGCACTTTGGGAGGCCAAGGCAGGTGGATAATGAGGTCAGGATTGAGACCAGCCTGGCCAAGATGGTGAAACCCTGTCACTACTAAAAATACACAAATTAGCCAGACGCGGTGGTGGGCGTCCGTAATCCCAGCTACTCAGGAGGTTGAGGCAGGAGAATCGCTTGAATCCGGGAGGCGGAGGTTGCGGTCAGCTGAGAATGCGCCACTGCACTCTAGCCTGGGCGACAGAGCAAGACTCCATCTCAACAACAAAACAAAACCCTCCAAAGAGCCTCCTCTCCATCGGACCCTCCCAGCCACTGTCTGCTGGCTGGTCACTGTCGGGATCCGTGCTTGCCACACCCTACTCCTGTCTGCCAACCCTGGGAAACCTGCAAGCACTGGCACCTCTGGGCGGCCCACACCTTGCCAGCCACAGCTCTGCTCCAGTCCCACCAGCAGCTTGTTAGGGAGGCCAGAATCAACCCATCTCATCTTAATGTGCCTTTTACTTAGTGTTTCAAGGGCCAATGAATTAAAACACAGAAAAGCCCCTGGAGTTTTTAAAAGTACAGGCTTGGACCTTAAAAAAAAATCCAGATGATGTCTGCTGGCTTTGGAGTACAGGGATGTTCCTGTCTGCCCTCCTCCGCGTGTCCGGCCTTCTAATTACGTTTGGTTTATTTAACCCCATTAGTCTCCAAGGCGGCCCAGGTCTGCTTTCTAACCTCACCGGTGCTCCCCAAAGGATTCCAGCTCAACAGTGGTCTCTTCTTCTCACAATTACAGCTTTTCCTTGCAGTGATCCTCATAGACTACTGCATCTTTCTAAAACCGTGGGCCATTAGGGTGACTAGGTCTTAGACCTTTCTATCCCATGGGCCTGACCCGAGAGATGCTCTCACCACATTTGCTGGCACTGTGAGAACACAGACCAAGCCACTGGAGAAGTGTCCTAGGCACAGCAAGGATCCCAGTGTGGCTCCACAACTTGCAGAGGATTACAGAAAAACGTCCACCACATAAGGGAATAAATAAGGTCTTACAGTCTCAGGGGGCAATGCTCAAACTGCCATAGCTGAGCAGTGATGCAGGACCAAATGGACCAGATGTCTGACAACCACGTTCTCACATGCAAGGGGAAATCAGTTTCAACTTGGCACAGGAGAGTGTGCGGAAAGAAAGATGTAAAGGCAGGTAAACTGACATCAGCTTTAATGCTTCCTTATCCCAGTTCCCCCAGTGCGGATGCAGCCCCAGTGGGGACACGCCAGCTGGTGAGTCACCGAGTTCTGAGTGGCCCTGATGGACAGCTACATGTTGCTCATCAGTGCCTCCTCCGTAACAAAGGCAGGAAGCTCAGCCGCTCAACCACCAGAGCAAACCTGAATTCTGTCTTTCTTTCATTAAAATAACTCTTGCTTATCTGGGAAGAGATGAGGGAAAAAAAACAAAAAACAAAGAATAGTTTTTGTAAATTCTTAGATCTGACCAATATATCCATTTGACAAATATTTACTAGGCAGCTTCTACGTGCTAGCCACTGCACTAACGATGGGCTGAAGGCAGTCCCTGGATCTCAGGTGCTCAGAAATTAGTAAGAAAGACAGACAAGTTGAAAAAAAAGTCGCAACCTTGTCATACCCTGCTTGAAAAGAGGTATTAATGAGGCCTCTGGAAGAACAGTGGAGGAAGCACTTAAGTCGGCCTGGGGAAGTCGGAGAAGACGTTCTGATGGATGTGATGTTAGCTTTGAAGGAGTAAGAGCTTGTGTGGAAGGTTAGTTATATCTTGCAGAAACATGTTACTACACAAAGGGAAAATACCAAGATTCTAGAAGAAAAGGATAGTTTCTGAAACCTACAAGTGGTGAGAGTGAAGGGCTAGGGGGAGACAACACTGGAAAGAGAGGCAGGGCCAGAGCAGGAGGGATTTGGATATACTTTCCCCCATTAACCAATAGGGAGGCGAGAAGAATTTTAAGGAAGGACTGACAATGATAGAACTGCCTTTAAGAAACTTCATCCTCGGGCCGGGCGCGGTGGCTCAAGCCTGTAATCCCAGCACTTTGGGAGGCCGAGACGGGCGGATCACGAGGTCAGGAGATCGAGACCATCCTGGCTAACACAGTGAAACCCCGTCTCTACTAAAAATACAAAAACTTAGCCGGGCGAGGTGGCGGGCGCCTGTAGTCCCAGCTACTCGGGAGGCTGAGGCAGGAGAATGGCGTGAACCCGGGAGGCGGAGCTTGCAGTGAGCTGAGATCCGGCCACTGCACTCCAGCCTGGGTGACAGAGCGAGACTCCGTCTCAAAAAAAAAAAAAAAAAAAAAAAAAAAAAAGAAACTTCATCCTCACAGAAAATGACCTGAAAGGGGAGGAAGACAAAGGCAGGAAGACCAGTTAGGAAGCTGCTACATACAGAAAACAAAAGGCAGTGGCATTGAGAAGAGACCGCTGGTTTGAGATATACTGCAGAGCTAGCAGAGAAGGCCAAAACTTAGCAGCCAACTGCATGTGTGGGAGGAGAAGCCAAGACTTCAAAATGACTTCTAGATTTCTGAGGCTAAATGATCCCAGGTGACATAGGCCGAAATGGGAGAAAAGGAGAAGCAGTAGGGCTGTGGCTGGGGCAGAGGCAGAGAGAGGGGTCTGCGTTTGCGTGTGTTTCTGAGGCACCTGTGGGGTATCCCAGGGGACATGTCTAGCAGACAGCTGGAAAGACGTGTGAAACTCGGAAGAGAGGTCGGGTCAGGACAAAGAAACAGTCTGGGAGTCATCAGAATATAATTCATGGGGCTCAGCACAGTGACTCATGTATGTAATCCCAGCACTCTGGGAGGCCAAGGCAGGAGGATCGCTTGAGTTCCAGATCAGCCTGGGCAATAAAGAAAGACGCTGTCTCTACATAAAATTTAAAAACTTAGCTGGGTGTGGTGGCATGCACCTGTACTCTCGGCTACTTGGGAGGCAGAGATGGGAGGATTGCTTGAGCCCAGGAGGTTGAGGCTGCGGTGAGCCGTGATCATGGCACTGTACTCTAGCCTGGGTGATGGAGTGAGACCGTGTCTCAAAAATGGTTTTAAATAAAAAATAAAGAAAATAAGTCATCGGTACAGATGAGACTGCCACAGCAAGTGACAGGATAAAAGTGACACCTCTGCCTGCCTGCCTCCAAATCAACAAGGAAGAGGGACAGAGCTCAGTGCTATCAACTTGATTACTGCCATATGCCACCCCCGCCAGCCAGACCTCAGAACAGACTGAAGTTCCACCCATTTCACACGTAATCAAAGAATGCAATGAAGGAGAAAACCACACAACCGCAACTTCAGCAAACTCACTCACTAGCCTTGCTCTGGTGCCCCAAGTTCAGTTCACAATGACTGACATAGGTGTATGACACAAATACTTCACAACATGCTTCTTTCGGGGAACCAGAAAGATAAAAGAGGAATATAAGAGTCTAAGAAAAGTCACTCTGTGCTTCCAAATAGCCTGGTACATCTTTACTCCCTGTCAATGTGTGCATTTAGGAACACAAACTCCCTTTTACATCAAATAGAACTACAAAGGTTATTCTAATGCCTTGTTCTTGATCAAGAAATACATTCCAAAGCCAAACAAGAAGAAACATATTGTCCATCATTCTGTGTTATTCTATTTCCACGCCCTTATGTAACCATGGATAATTGTGCGTGAACAATATACTTCAGCACAAAGCTGGGATTGGTTCCATCTACAACACCAACTGAGACTGGCCCATGTGGTCAAGGTAAGAGATTTAAGGCAAAGGGTTGAAACATGCACTCCCTATCAGTAGACAGGGCGATCTTATTCAGGTAAAACAGGTATAGGAGGAAGAGCAGCAAGCCAGTGAGTGATAACTCAATTTGTGAAATGGAAACATTTTACTACATCGACTACCACAATTTTATAAAGGAACCCTCTACAAGGGTCATGCATGATCCCCTGGCATGCCCAACATTCTCACCAAGTGATTTTATTTTCCTTGCTTGATAGCTGAGAAAGCTGAGGCCCAGAGAGTGGCTAAATTCCCCCAAAGTCTCATGGTCACTTCAACCCAGGGTGCCCAAGGGCCCAGGAAGAGTTACCAGTGGAAGCAACAAAAGGTTCTGAGAAAATTCAGCAGGGATGATGGATGTCTCGGGAGTAAGGAGTTAGACAAGAAATCAGGTGGGGCAGGCACAGCAAGCAGCTTCTTCAACTCCCTTTCATTTAGACCAGAGGAAGGCCTTGACACCATTCGTAGAACAGCTCATTTCACACTGTCTGGGGCAGAAGACATTCTGGATTATCTTTCACATACTGGCAAGGTACCACCACCTGGGAGTGATGGTGTAGACACAGATTAAACATGTTTGTCAACACTATTATTATGGAGCCAAAGAATCAATGCAATAACTTTAAAACTGCTACTAAAAAATACCCTTTCTCAGTAGGCAAGGATTTCTCGACTAGTTACTATGCTTAGCATAATATGCTTCGGACTCATCCTGTTTATCCCAGGGTTCTTTATTAGAGATGATTTTACCCTCCAGGGGATATAAAGCAATATCTCAAGACATTTCTGTGGTCACGAGTGGGGGATGCTACGGTTGTCTCCTCAGTAGAGGCTAGGAATGCTGCTAAACATCGAGGACAACGTGCCAAACGACGCCAGACATCACAGTGCTGCTGCTGAGGAACCTTGCCATCTACCCCACCACTGGACCCTGAAGCAGGAAAGCAGAAGGCATGGAACTCACTCTTCAGCCCCTTTTCTGGTACACTAACAGGCCTTTCATATTCTGGCTTTAAAATGACGACAAAGAGCTTCCTATAGGATCAGTCAGTCTTCAACCCGATTTCATGTTCTTCAACACCAGAGGCAAAATGCTTGAGGCTGAGCAGTGAACGCAAGAGCCAGGCCACAAGGCCTCCTTTTCCTAGGGTTTCCCCTACCTGTGTCTCAGTGTTTCCTGACTCTGAAAAGGAGAGGGCAAATTGTTTGCTAAACTCTCAGGATATGAGAGAGAGTTTAACAAAGATTCCCCAAGGAAGTCTCTGAAAACAGTTATGCATGCAGTGTGTGGTATAGGTATGTATTCTCTACCAGAGCTCTGTAGCTCACAGAGTATTTACTGTGATTCTACTCTAACCTAATGACAAAAACACTTATTTTAAAAGTACCCACGCATTTTAATAATACACAAGTCTAAATAAGGCTTAGAATTGGAGATAACCCAGTCTTGACTGGGAGCTCCCCAAATCCCTTTACTATTACTGCCTTTTACTGTCTAGTTCTTATTTGTTTATTTGTTTATTTTTTTGAGACAGGGTCTTGCTGGTTGTCACCCAGGCTGGAGTGCTGTGGTGTCATTACAGCTCACTGCTGCCTGCAACTCCTGGGTTCAAGCAATCCTCACATCTTAGCCTCCTGAGAAGCTAGGACTACAGGTATGCCACCAAGCCCAGCTAACTAGGAAAATTTTTTGGGGGGTAGAGACAGGTCTTGCTATATTGCCCAGGCTGGTCTCCAACTCCTGGCCTCAAGCAATCCTCCCACTTCAGCCTTCCAAAATGCTGGGATTGCAGGCATCAGCCACTGTGTCTGGCGCTGTCTAGTTCTAATGACTAATAATCATGTTTAAAGCATTGAGAAACTCTGATCACTTAATTGTGGTTTTTGGAAACACCATTTCTTTGTCTTTAAAGAGAAAATGTGGTAACTGAAAACTCGCATTCTAATAAAGAAGTCTAAGAAACGCAGCCTAGGTAGTCAGATTTAGACTGAAGATTACGGGTCTTCTTTCTGGAAACATGTACAAGCATAGGTAGTTCAGGGTTGAGGTGAGGTAAGAGAGAACTGGTTAGCTCTCACACACCACATCTGAAGAGAAAAACGGGTTGGTGGGGGCGCCGGGAAGTGCGGCTCGGTGGACCAGCCTCACTTTGCGTCTGGCAGTTGCAGATGACCGGGTGATGGGAGAGCCAGTATTGGCAGAGTGGTCTCCCCCTAACAAACCCACCTGCAGGCTATGGCCAGAGCACCTCACTCAGATCCTGGGGACAAGAAGCAAAGCCAAGTGCACGCTGGAAACAATGGGGAGAACCCATAGGCAAGGCACCCATCCCACGAGGCACAGCAGGGTGCTTCCTCCCGCCCTCGCCGTCCCCATCTCCCTGGCAGCGCGCTGTCACTTTTGGCAGGACAGTAACGCAGGGGGAGTCGCCCACGGGCGGGACTTGTAGCTGAACCCCAGGCCTCAGACTGCAGTTGACAAGCGACTGTGACAGGCCTCGCTGGAGCTGGGCCCTGAATCACCCTGCTCCCCGGCCGGCTGTCGGCGCTGGGGGACGGGGTCCCCGGGGTCGACTCACCGATCTGCCCGATGAACTCGATTTTGATGCCCTGGTGCTCCAGCCGCTTGTTGGGGTTCTTGAGGGCAAGGCTCACCTTCCCGGAGACAGTCTCCCCGTCGTAGAAGAGGAAATATTTCTCCTTCTTCCCGTCCTCCGTCTTGTGCTCGGCCCGCTTCCTACTCTCCGCATCGTTCAGAAGGATTTCCACCTCCACGCTCTGCCCGAAGCCGAAGAAGCTCATTGCACCGCCGGGCCGGGCGGGTCTCGGTAAGGACCGCTCCCTCGCACCGGGGCGCGGGCTGCCCTAGGTAAGGAAGGCCAGAGGGCCCTATGCGCGAGCGCGCTCGGCCGCCGCGGCGCTGCCTGGCTCTGCCGCTGCCGCCGGGCAGTGGGCGCCGACCGACAGCCGGCTCCACGGGGGAGGGGCACGGCCGGGGGAGGCAGGCGGCTGCGGGCTGCGGCGCCCGAGCAGCAATGCACCGAGGAGCAGTGCCCTGCGCCGAGCCAGTCCCAGCCAGTCCAGCAGCCGGTGGCAGTGGGCGGGCGAGGGTCGGCCGTGCAATGCTGCGGGGGGGCAGCCGCACAGGGCCGGGTGTGCTTGGCCTGCGCGGGCCGGGTGGGGTCCAGCGCCGAGCAGCGCTGAGAGCTGCCCAGCCTCCGGCGGTGCAACCCACCGAGGCGCTTCGGCGGCTCCGGGCGGGGGAGGGGGCGGGCGAGCTCCAGCCCGGATGCGCTGGAGCAGCGGCGCGCATGCGCACCCCCTATCTCCGCTCCTGGGCCTCCCGGCGGACAGCTCGCTGCGCATGCGCAGGGAGAGCGCGGCCGGCGCTCCCGCCGTCGGCATGGCAGCTGCTACTTCGCTGGGACAGGCTCTGGGCCCACGCATGCCCGCAGTCCACAGAACTGCAGTCGTCTTCTCGGAGTGCTTTCGGCTACTTTCCCTTATTGCTTTAGCTCGATACACGTTGGGCTGCCTTTCACATTCGGATATTACGCGGTTCCAGTGCTGTCTGACGGGAAAGGCAGCCCTTTGACACGCACGCGAAATGTCGCCTGACGAGGGCAAAGGTGACAGTTACCACCGGAAGTACCCTGTCTCGGATACCCTTTAGATTCCCCCACTGAAGAAAAACGAAGCGGGAAAAACGCTGTTAGGGTTTAACTCAGGCCCTGGCTCCTTGAACGAATTAGCGGAAAAGTCACCCGCAGGAGCCTTGTTTGGCTTCCACTTTTCGGCCCGCCCAGTTCTCTGAGCGTGCGGCGGACGGCGCAGGTGATTGGTTGAGCGAATGGAAACGGCTCGGTGCGGTGATTGGCCGGTGGGAAATTCTGTACGTTGTGATTGGTCCGCAGGAACGACTCGGCGCGCGCGCGGGAGCGAGCTTTGAAAGTTGAGCACGGCGGCGGCGAGCCGGTGGCCTGGGGATCATGGTGGCGCTGCGGGGCCTTGGTAGCGGCCTGCAGCCGTGGTGTCCGCTGGATCTTAGACTCGGTGAGCAGACGCAGCCGCGAGGCCCTGGCAGGGCGGGGGTCCTTTGCGTCCCCGACGACGCCTAAGCCCGGGCCGTGGTGCGGGTGGGGGCGGGGTGGGGGCGCCCGGCTGTCGGCGGTGCCTGGGGTGCCCAGGGCCGTGCCACGCCAGGATTGCGGCCAGCCAGGTTTCCCGTGGGAGTTCAAGCCGGCCAGGCCACCCTTAGAATAAGCGAATGTTGGCCAATCTCTTCTAGCGCTTGTGCATCTGTTTTCTCGGCCTTCCCCTTCTTCCTGTGCACCTCTTCGTGCACCTATCTATTCTTACCTATTCAGATGGTTTTAAATTGCAAATCTTTTTCTTCGGCCAGACTTATTTCTTGAACTTCATGTTCATAGGTTCAACTGGATGTCTCACATGCAGACATCATCACACGTCACATGAGTGAAAATGGGATTCCCAAAGCCTGCTAATGGCACTATCCAAGCCACCAACCCAGGAGTCATGGCATTTCTGCTTCCCCTTTCATGCCTGCCACCACTGTCCTGCCTCCGAGGTGTCTCAGGGCCGACCCGCTCCATTCCTGGTGCTACTGCCTTCATCATAGTCAGCCTCGAGCAATTGCAGGAGTATTTTAGCTGCTTTCTGATGTTAACTGTGCCAGCCCATCCCCCACACTTTTGCAGACCGACTTTTGAAAACACAGCTTTGAATGTGTCAAGCCTGTACATCTTTAATGTTTCCCCTTTGTTTCCTAAATAAATGACCAGATCCTTGGCATACTTTATAAGTCTTTGCCATTCTCTCCAGTTTGATTTTTCAAGAGTATAACCTTTGGAGTCAGACACACTGGGATTGCTCCCTTGGCTGTACCCCATAGCATCCATGTATTACCGTGCAAGTTACTTCTCCTTGCTAAACCCCTGTTTTCTGATTTGTCAAATGAGGAGTGCAATATCTACCCCACAGAGGTTTTTGTAAAGATAAATTTTGTACCTGCTACATAATAACTGCTGAATAGATACTAATACCCACGAGCAAACTGTGTTATAACAATTTTGTTCATTTCAAAACACTTTAATTTCTTTCCCTTTGTGCTTTGTTACACTGTGCCTGCTGGGGTGCACTTTTCTGCATTTATTTGCCTGGCAAAACTCTTTCAGGTCCAATTGAAGAATCTTATTCCTCTGCCTCTTCCTCCTCCTCCAGTAATATTCCCTATTAAGCTCTGTAGCGTTTTACATTTTACATATCTATTATTTTAACACTCATCCATTGCAAAAATAATAAACATCATGTATTGACTGCTTTTTATGTGGTTAGCACATTGTTAGGGCCTTTATACACATTATCTTTCACAAAAATCTTGTATTTCCAATGATGAAGGAGAGACTAATTACGTGTAAGTGATCAAGTCAGGATATTTGCCTTGTTCTGACTCAAAATTCAGTGCTCTCTTTTCTATCATAGGCTGCTTTTTTTGGTATCCTAAGTGTGAAATGTTGAGATCTTTGTGGACAAGAACCCTCTAGTATTCATCTTTGTATCCCTAGAAGTGTAAGTGGCTTCCCTAGTATTTTCTCAAAGTGTTTGTTGAGTAAATGAGTGATGTATTTCTTCCTTTTCTTCCATCCTAAGTGAAGTAGAGCAGAAGTTACCTGCATTCGACAACTGAGAAAATAGGTAGTGAGGGATTTGAATAGTGTAAAGATATTGAGGAAAAAAAATCTAACTCAGTGTCTCCTGTACTCTCACTCAGCAATCAACACTGAAGACTTCTGTGACCAAGTGGTAGATAACAGGGCCAGTTACTGCCATCCAAATTAGATTTGATGGTATTTACAGTAGGGAACGATTATAAGCAAAACCAAAAGGAGTGAGATAACTTTTGCTGTGGTCTGTAATGACCTTTAAAACATTATTGGAAATTTAGAAAGATACAATTGTGTTTTTCAGATCTTCTTTCAGGCAGCATATTGCATGTCTTTGGAAGGAATGCTGTGCACAGCCACTTAGGGTACAGAGACTCCCTCCTCCAGGGTCAAGTTCAAGTGACAAAAGGTGATGAGCAGATTGTATTCTAAGGATGGATCTAGTTGAGTGTAAGGCCTTTTATTTTCATTTGCTGAGTGCGTTGTAATGCTCCCATCTCTGTTTTTTCTTTATTTATACCTTGCCCAACTTCTCTAAATCAGCAGTGAGCAAATACTTTTAATGCTAATTTGAAGGAACACCTGATTAATAATTTGAGATGTCCACATTTCCATCTAGTCCTAATTTTAGTTTGGGAAAATAACAATGAAAACACCGAAGAAATATACTTTATTAGAAAAGAATGGGAAGGAGGGGTGGATGGATAGGGGAGGGATACCATTAGGAGAAATAACTAATGTAGATGATGGGTTGGTGGGTACAGCAAACCACCATGGTATGTGTATACCTATGTAACAAACCTGCATGTTGTGGACCTGTATCCAAGAACTTAAAGTATAAGTTAAAAAAAAAAATGTTTATCCAAAAAAAAAAAAAAGAAAAGAATGGGAAGATTTAGAGTTAAGAGAGATTGATAAGGAATCCAGCCAGCATGCCGTCTTAATATCCCTCCTCTTGATGTACATTCTTTCAATTAGTGTATTTTAAAGTCACCAAGGATTTCTGTGAGTCTGAATCTGGCTTGCCTCATCTATTTTAAACTTCCTGGGGAAATTATGTCTGTTTTTTAAATGCTACATTATTGTCCAAGGGCCCAATAAAGTGCTATATATTTTATTTCCACTTATTAACTTGGTTATGATATTTTCACAAAGGAACATCTTGGGCAATCCGATTAACCTCTGTTTCTTCTCTAGATTGAACAAATGGGAAAGCCTGATCACTAAATGTTTTGAACTGTCCTTTCCCAAAACTCTTAAAAGTGTTTCCTCCTTTATATTCTTAGAAGATGATTAGCTTAATAGCCAGTGTCAGTTGTGATTTAAGATTCTCTTAACCTTTTCTGGTTTTCTTTTATTATGCTACACCTATATTATTAAAACAAGTTAAATGTGAACTGTGACTAATAAACTTTTTTCCTCTTGAACATACCTGGAATCTAAAGTGATTAGTTTTTTCACTTGTTACGGAGTACTTACAAATTTCATTGCATTTTCCCCTAGAATGGGTTGACACAGTGTGGGAACTGGATTTCACAGAGACTGAGCCTTTGGATCCCAGCATAGAAGCAGAGATCATAGAGACTGGATTGGATGCATTCACAAAACTCTATGAAAGCCTTTTACCCTTTGCTACTGGAGAACATGGATCTATGGAGGTAAAAAATAAAAACAAACTAGCCAAATTTTGGTGTTAGCAGTAGAAGATGAAAGTCATTATAATCTAAAACTTAGCTTTCTTGGTGTACAATTCACAGGGAGTACAATATGAGTAACATAAAGAATGTGGTTAATTTATTGGAATATCCTAAGAACTTTCCTCCAGAAGGTTCAAGGTACTCGTCTGATTTTTTTTTTAAGACACAACCGTTTTTTACAATAGCAAATTAAAGGAAAAGTATAAGGCCAGGTGTGGTAACTCACGTCTAATCGCAGCACTTTGAGGGGCTGAGGCTGGCCAATTGCTTGAGCTCAGGTTGAGAGTAGCCTGGGCAACATGGCAAAACCCCATCTCAGAAGAAAAAAAAAGGAAAAATATAAAGGCAAAAACAAGAAAACTAGACCAAGGAAAATGCAAATAACAATTCAGACATGCCCTTAACCTTAACTTTAAGAAAATCTGCGGCCAGGCACAGTGGCTCACACCTGTAATCTCAACACTTTGGGAGGCCGAGGCAGGTGGATCACGAGGTCAGGAATTCAAGACCAGCCTAACCAAGATGGTGAAACCCCGTCTCTACTAAAAATACAAAAATTAGCCGGTAGTGGTGGCGTGCGTCTGTAATCCCAGCTACTTGGGAGGCTGAGGCAGAGGTTGCAGTGAGCCAAGATCACACCACTGCACTCCAGCCTGGACGCCAGAGCGAGACTCTGTCTCAAAAAAAAAGAAAATCTGGTATTACTAAACTGAGGAATGACTAGTTGAATTAACAGATTTGTCCAAAAAGTTCCTGTAAATACTCAGTTATATCCAGTACATAGAAATATAAATTATTATTTAAGTTGTTAGTTTTCAAAAAAACCAAAGGGTTGGGAAACAGAACAAAAGCTAATTGGATATTAACATCTCTGAAACATTTAAATGAACAAAAAGAATTTCACTTCCAAGTTTCACATCACAAAATTAAATCATCTAATTAAACATCCCTTCAGCATAATGCTAAGCACTGCCTTAAGTACCTGAGTTGACAGTAGGGATTAAGAAACAATCTCCCTAGGTTGAAGTCCCCCCCAGGGACCTCAGGGAGGAAGAGTGGACATTTGAACACTAACCAAATTAGGTCCAGCAGCCACATGCAGCTGCAGGGGGTGGAGAGTGCAGTGCCACTGGGCATTTGGGCGCCTGGAAATATTCTACGAACCACACTGTGAAAAATGCTCCAAGAGAGGTGCAGATTTGTTGCATAGGGTGTGAAAAAGGGAGCATGGTAGAGTTGGGAAGGTTCCAGAAAGAAAGTGGCCAGCAGTGAATCTTCACAGATGACTAGCAGAAGCTTGGGTTGTAAGGCAGTCCTAGTGAAGGAGCCACCCAATGGGAACATGCAGGAATTGTCAAGAGGCATACAAAAAAAAGTGTGTGGTGGGATGGGACAGTAAGGTAGAGTAAGGGTAGGTCATGGGTAGCTTTACATGAGGTTCGGCAGTGGAGTTTGAACATATTTGGTAGAGTGTGTATGAGGTTTTGTTCTAAGCTTCCTGCGTGGATTAACTCATTTAATCCTCACAAGCAGCCCTGTGTGAAAGAGGTTACAGTGAGCAATAGATAGGTAACATGAATAGATCTGTTTTAAGCAGATGTTCTTGACAGTAGGTGGACTGAAGTGGGAAAAAATTGTGCGCAGGGAGAGCCCTTGGGAGACTGTATTGGTGATGCAGGTGTTAGTAGTAGTAATGGCATGGTCCAGAGTTACGATTTTGGGAACTGGAAGGGAAGACTAAAAACTAGGGACATTTTGGAGGTAGAATTAATAGGGCCTTGTGAACTAGGAAGCCTTTGTGAGATATCTTAAAGACATGGTGTGAAGTGCTAAACTGACTGGGCATAGGGAGTTACAAAAAGAAAGAAGTCAGTGATCCCCAGGGTTTCAAAACTAGGAAGATGATGACTCTGTTAACCAAGGTGGGGAATGAGGGAAAAAGAGCAAGGTCAGATGGAGAAACAGTTCTGTTTAGACTTCTGAACTTGAGATTCTGTGAGGAGATCCTTGGGAAGTTAAACAGGTAGTAGAAATGTGAGACCAGGAGAGAGAGGAGAATTCTTTAATGGAGGTATGGGTTGAAGCACAGTGATGCATGAGATAACCGAGGGGGAGCAGAAGCCAGGACAGAAATGGAGAGCTGATTGGAAGGGGTCTGCGGAGGAGCAGTCAAGTGTAAGGAGTGCAGGGCCACTGACGCCCAGACTAGAGACAGCAGCCGTGGGATCACATGGGGCCAAGGTGACCCCATACACAGAGCTCTGGCAAGCAGAGGGTTTAGGGTCGTGAATCAGCCTGGTGGAATGAGGACGTGAAGGCAGGAGATGATTTCTTTTTTCCTTTTTTTTTTTTTGAAACCAGGGTCTTGCTGTGTTACCCAGGCTGGAATGCAGTGGCACAGTTACAGCTTACTGCAGCCTCAACTTACTGGGCTCAAACGAGCCTCCCACCTCACCCTCCTGAGTAGCTGGGACTACAGGTGTGTGCCACCATGCCCAGCTAATTTTTTATTTTTTGTGGAGACAAGATCTTTCTTTGTTGCCCTGTCTGGTCTCAAACTCCTGGGCTCAAGCAATCCTCCTGCCCTGGCCTCTCAAAGTGCTGGGATTACAGGCATGAGCCATTGTGCCCTGTGGAGATGATTTCTCCCACAGGTTTTTTAGTTAAGGAAAAGAGAGTGCTCTGCTCACTTGAATTTTGTGGGCCTTTTTTTGTTATGGTACTCAAGGATAAACCATATTTAGTTCCTATGTTTAGGTTATTAAAATAACCCATTTCTTCTTCATGTGTTTAGTAGGAGAAAACATGGAATGATGATAGAATTAGTAAAATTGTAGTTTCTTTCCTAGGGTGTATCTCCTTTACCTGGGCTATTTCCGAGATCTCTTTCATTTCCTGCTCCCATTGCCTGCAATCTGCGGAACATTTAAATTTAAATAAAAGGCTCTGATTTCCTCAGTGATTATTGGTAAACGGATTTGAGTTCCTTTTAATATAGAGGGATTAACTTTTCTGAATAATCACTAATATATGGTGTCCCAAAAGTGTTAGTGTAGTTTTAAACTGTAATTTCTGAAGTTTATATGCTACAAACTTAACCAAAAATTCTTTTGAAAGTTTAATTATTTAAATATGTTATATACATATTTATCTTTGTAATTTTTGATAATATATTTTTAATTTTGATATTTTGTTTCAGTCCCTTTGAAGATGGTAAACATTTAGCAGTAGGAACCAGGCTAGTCTATTCCTCTTTTTGTAAGGCACCAAGAACTTACAAAAATCAAATAATTGATGTTTCCATTTCTCTGATGACTGGCTTTTGTGATTTGCCCTCTCCCCACAGAGTGTCTGGACCTTCTTCATTGAGAACAATGTTTCCCATAGTACACTGGTGGCATTGTTCTATCATTTTGTTCAAATAGTTCATAAGACAAATGTCAGTGTACAGTATCGAGAATATGGCCTTCACGCTGCTGGGCTTTACTTTTT
This sequence comes from Papio anubis, assembly GCF_008728515.1. Lineage (NCBI taxonomy): Eukaryota > Metazoa > Chordata > Mammalia > Primates > Cercopithecidae > Papio > Papio anubis. The sequence goes on from NC_044987.1 coordinate 614,140, forward strand.
GCTGCTAGAAGTACCAGGTATGTAGACCTGATATGATAGGATAAATCTTCTGTCACTTTTTTCTTTCTACATTTTTCAATTCTTATACTTTGTTTCTTGTTTCTTCACTTATAAACGGGGCAGTGCTAACCCATGGCAGAGAGTTGTTCTGAGGAGCAAGTCTGTAAAGTACATGGCATGTTGTAGGTCTTTGAAAACCTTCCCTTTTTTTTTTCAAATCCAAAATTATGCTATCTATAAACGAATAAAAATAATCTGAGGAGGACCGCGAGAGCTCCACGCCCGCCCTCCGCCGTTGCCCTCTGCCATTGCCGTCTGAGGAGCACCGCGAGAGCTCCGCGCCCGCCCCCCCACCCATCGCTGTCTGAGGAGGACCCCGAGAGCTCCACGGCCGCCCCCCGCCATCGCCGTCTGAGGAGCACCGCGAGGGCTCTGCCCCCGCCCCCGCCATCGCTGTCTGAGGAGCACCGCGAGAGCTCCGCGCCCGCCCCCGCCCATCGCCGTCTGAGGAGCACCGCGAGAGCTCCGCGGTCTCCCCCCGCCATCGCCGTCTGAGGAGCACCGCGAGAGCTCCGCGCCCGCCCTCTGCCATCGCCGTCTACAGTTCTGATACTGCCCTTTCTCCTCATGATTCCTTGTCTAGACTGAGAAATACTGCTGTGAGGAGTCATTGTTTTTACCTCTCCGATGTTGATGTTGAAAAATAGGTTAAAACCATTCTAATCAAGAAAGCAGGAAAGCAGCTAGTAATACGTGAAGGAGGGCACTGACCAGGAGTCTGTGTTCGAGCACTGTTTTACTTTATTGTCAGAGCACTGAGGAGGCCTTTCCTCCTGTGACGGTGAAATCCATTCTCTTCCCTACTCCAAACCCAAGGTGAGAGAGAGTGGAAGGTAGAGATTGAGTTCAGTAACCCAGAGTTCATATGGAAAAGAAAATGACAAGATCACTCACCTTGCTGCTTCTCTTTGTTTATATTAGCATTTGTAATTAATGCTCAGGGTGTATTCCATATGATCTGGGAATGGGCAAAAAGGTATTATATTTAAAGCCTTGAACATTGGTTTGTGTTATTGTTAATGCTCCCATAATGACTTTGGAAATGAGTAAGTTCCTAAAGGATTTTGTTGCTAAGCAGTGTCTCAGTTGTAACCAGACCCTTTCTCAAAAAAGTAGTGGTTTTAGAAACCCATTTCACTGTCATCTTGCCAGATGCAGTTTCTTCTGATTAAGGTTGAGATTTATGCCAGAGCAAAGAGGTGGCTGTTACTAATTGTGTGGGCCACTTGCAGCTTTCCAGCAAGCCGTATTCTTGCAGTTCTGTTTTTAAATGTTTTGGGTTCATGATTGAGATACTGTCAATACTTAATATTCGATCACAGTATCTTCTTCTTTTTCAAGATCATTTTGGTTGTTCTGCCTCCCTTGCATTTCCATGTGAATTTTAGGATCTGCATGTGAATTTTTGCAACAACAAAAAAGCCAGCTGCGGTTTTGACAGGGATTGCATTGAAACTGTAGATGAGTTTGTGAAGTATTACCAATTTAACAACGTTAGGTCTTCTAATCACTGGCTGTAGGATGTCTTTCCATTTATTGTCGATCTTCTTTAATTTGTTTCAATAATGCGCTGTAATTTTCGGGGCGCAACTCTTGCATCTCCTCTTTAAAATTTATTCTTAAGTATTATTTTCAGTGCTAATGTAAATGAAATTGTTCCCTTAATTTTATTTTGGATTGTTTTATTAGTAGTGTATAGAAGCAAAATTGATTTTGATTATCTTGTATCCTAGAACCTTGCGAAACTCATCTGTTGGTTCCAACAGGGTTTTCTTTGTGTAAGATCACGTCATCCGTGAATAGACACAGGTTTACTTCTTTCTTTCTAGTCTGGGTTCTTTCTATTTATTTTTCTTACTTATTTGCCCTGGCTAGAACCGCCAGTACAATGTTGAATAGAAGGGGAGCGTGGGGATCCTTGTCTATTCCTGATCTTAAGGGGAAAGCATCCAGTCTTGCCTTTAGATATGATGTTATCTGTGGGTTTCTCAGGATGGCCTTTGTTAAGTTGTTATTCCTGTTTTACTGAGTGTTTCATTATGAAAGGCTGTTGGATTTTGTCATTTGCTTTTCTGCACTTGTGAAGTGATCATGTGGTTTTTGTTTCTTATTCTAATATAGTATATTACATTGATTGATTTTCACATATTAAACCAATTTTGTATGACCTTGGTCACGGTGTTTATATGTTGTCAGAGTGTTTGCTAATATTTTGTTGAAGGTTTTTCTGTCTGTATTCATAAGGGATATTCTTTTTTTGATATATTTTTGTCTGGTTTGGGAATTGGTATCTTGGTAATACCATTCTCATAGAATAAGTTACATAGTATTCTCTTCTCTTCTGTATTTTGGCAGATTTTGAGTTTTCTTTTTTCCTCAGATGTTTGGTAGAACCCACTAGTGAAGTCATCTGGGCCTGGAGTTTTTTGAAAGAGGTTTATGTTTGTCGAATTTCTGGTGATCTCCTCTCATCCCTGATGTTGGTGATTTGTGTTTCATTTTTTCTTGATCAATCTAGATCGAGATTTATTCATTTTACTGTTCACTTTGGAGAACCCCCTTTTGATGTCATTAATTGATTTCTGTTGTTTGTCCCTTTCTTGTTTCATTGGTTTCTGGTCTTATGGCTATGATTTCCTTTCTTGTTTGGGTTTAATTTGCTCTTACTCTGACTTTTTAAGGTAGATGCTTAGATCTTTGTTCTCACGTATATTTCTTTGTTTCTCATACAAGCATTTCATACTATAAATGTCCCTCCAAGTACAGCTTCATCTGCATCCCACAAATTTTGATGATGTGTTTTTACTGCTGTGCAGGTCAAAATGATTTTGTAATTTTTCTTGTCATTTCTTACATCTCTGAGTTGTTTAGTAAATTGAGTTTATTTTCCAAATATTTGAACTTTACTGAAATCTTACTGTAATTGATTTTTAATTGGTGGGATCAGAGAATATTATATGATTATGATACTTTTAAATTATTTATTTGTGCCTTTTTTTTTTAATGGACCTAGAGTCTAATTTGGTGAATCTTCTATTTGCACTTTTAGCAGAATGCATACCTTGCCTTTGTTGGATCTAGTATTCTGTAAATGTCAGTTAGGTCTAGTATTCTGTAAATGTCAGTTGGTTGCAAGTGTTATTCAAGGGTTATATATGCTTCCTGATGTTCTGCTTATTTGTTCTATCTGTTATTGAGAGAGGAATGTTGGAATCTCTAAGAATAATTATCAGTTTATCTATTTCTCCTCTCAATTCTTTTAACTTAAGATATTGTGAAAGTCTGACAGATATGGATGTATTTATGATTGTCATGTCTTCCTGGTAGATTGGTCCTTTTAGTATTATGTTATATCCTTGTTTGTCTGGTTGTATTCCTTGTCTTGAAGTCTACTTTGTCTAATATTAAGATAGCCACTATAGTTATATTAAGATTTATCCTTGGTTGGTACATCATTTCTCATGCTTTTATTTGTAACCTATCCATATGTTTATATTTAAAGGTTTTCTTGTAGACTGCCTGTCATGTGGTCATGGTTTTTCTTTTTCTTTCTTTCATTTTTTTTTTTTTTTTTAAGAGAGACGGGGCCACACACGGTGGCTCACACCTGTAATCCCACACTTTGGGAGGCCGAGGCGGGCGGATCACTTGAGGTCAGGCAGGCATTTAAGACCAGCCTGGCCAACATGGTGAAATCCCAGCTCATTTGGTCATGCTTCTTTCTGACAATGTTTGCTTTTATATCAGAATGTTTAAATTGTTTAGCTGATTACATTTAGAGTAATTATCAATATAGTTGGGTGTCTGCCATTTTTCTATTTATTTTCTATTTTTTAAAAAAGGTTTTTTGCTCAATTTTTTCCTCTTCCTGCCTAGTTTTGGATTTTAGTATCCCTTGTCTCTTTTTGGTGTATTAGCTATACTCTTTGGCATGTGTGCGTATGTTTTGTGTGCTTGCTTTGTGTATGCAGTAGGCACTTCTCACAGTTTATCTTCAGATAATATTCTCCCAATTTATATATGATGTAAGAACAACCTTAAAACAGTGTATTTTCCTAGGTTGGGCGAGGTGGCTCATGCCTGTAATCCCAGCACTTTGGGAGGCTGCTGTGGGCAGATTGCTTGATGTCAGGAGTTCTAGACCAATCTGGCCGACGTGGTGAAACCCATCTCTACAAAAAAAGAGAAAAAAAAAAATACAACAATTAGCCCAATGTGGTAACACGTGTTACTTAGGAGGCTGAGGCAGGAGAACCGCTTGAACCTGGGAGGTAGAGGTTGCAGTGAGCTGAGATCCACACCACTGCACGCCAGCCTGGGCAATAGAGCGAGACTCCATCTCACACACACACACACACACACACAGTGGTTGCAGTGAGCTGAGATCCACACCACTGCACTGCAGCCTGGGCAGCAGAGCGAGACTCCATCTCTCACACACACACACACACACACACACACACACACCAACAACCAAAACAAAGCATATTTTCCTTTCTCCTCTCCTGTTCTTTGTGTGTTATTTTTTCTACATGTTATAAAGCGTACATTTCATTAATACTTCTTTAACTGTCTTTTATGGAATTTTTTAAAAACAAGATAAACAGCTTTTATATTTGAAAGATTAATCTCATATAATTTTCCTTCAGCCTGAAGAACTGTTTATTTTTAAACATTTCTTTTAGTGCAGGTCTGCAAGCCATAAACCCTATCAGATTTCGATTGTATTTATTTCACCTTCAAGAATCTTTTTGCTGAATATAAAATTCTGAGTTAACTTTGTTTTGCTTTTTGGTTGGATTATCTATGCTTTGTTGTGATTTCCTCTGTGCTTATTGCGATTGAGTTCATTGAGTTTCTTGGATCTGTGGACTTAATAGTTTCAACAAACTTGGAAATTTTTCAATGACTCTTTCTTCAAATGTCTTCCTTCCCCTTTTTTGGGACTTCAGTGACTCCTGTGTTAGACTGCATGATGTTCTCCCGTGGGTCACTGAGTCTTTATTAGCTTTTTGGTTTCTATGCTCCTGCTGTATCTTCAAGTTCACTTATCTTTGTTTCAGTAATAACCAAGCCACTATTAAGCTCATCTAGTGAATGTTTCTTTTTCAGATCAAGAAACTTCTGTTTGCTTCTTTAAATTTTTTTTTTTTTTTTCATTTCTCTCCTCATGATAATGTTTTAATTCTTGAGCTGCTTTAAGGTTGTTATCAGCTGGTTTCATTATCTCTGTCATTTCCTGGGCTGCTTTTATTGACTGATTTTTCCTATGGGGCACATTTTCCTGCTTCTTAGCATTCCCTGTAATTTTTTTTACCAGATGCTGAACATTTGTTGTTTTTTTACCCCCTGTATTTTTTGTAAAGACAGGATTTTGCTGTGTTGCCCAGACTGGTCTCAAACTCCTGGGCTCAAGTGATCCACCCACCTCAGCCTCCCAAAGTGTTGGGGTTACAGGCGTGAGCCACTGCCCTCAGCCAGGATGTTGGGCATTTGGAATGTTGTTGAGTGTCTGGATTTTGTTGTTTTCCTTTAAATACTATTGAAGTATGTTTTGATAGGCAGCTATTGGTGGATTAACTTGATCCTTTTGAGGCTTGTTTTAAAGCTTTATTAGGGCAGATATAAAGTAGCCTTTACACTACATCTGGTTTAGCCCTACTGTTAAGGTGTGTTTGTTCTGAGGTCTCTACTGAATGCTCTAGGTGCTTAACAAGGTCACTCCACTCTGGCTGGCCACAACTCAATGTATCTGAGCCTTGTGTGAGTTGTGAAAATAATTCATCTTCCTGCTCTCTGGAAATACTTCTTTGCTGTCTGTCTTAGAATTTTACCCTGTGCATGCATAGCTTATGTTCAATCCTGGGCAGATTCTTAGAACTCTTTTTCTGTGTAGGTTCTTCTGTTCTATAAATTCCATCTACCCTGTGTTTCTGACTCTGCTTTTTCAACATAGTAAGACGATTATAATTTGTGTGGATTTACCATTTATCTGCTGTTGTCCGGAAATTGCCTCTGGATACAATACTGGGGCAACTTTAGGGTTTACCTCTTTGTTTCCCTTTTTTCAGAGATTGCCCTTCTTATGCTGCCTGGTGCCCAGTGTCTTAAAATGGTTATTTTATAAATTGTTGCCCAGTTTTCTAGTTGTTAACAAGTGTAAAGCCAATTACTCTGTCCTGACCAGATGTGGAAATCTTCTTATGTATCTCTGATGCAGCGCTGTTGCTCCTCTACTAAGGCTGACGTTGGAAATGGTACTCTTGCTACAGGTTCATTGTTATTCACAGTCATGAAAAGCCTGTGTTTTGCTTTGTAACTTTTCGTCTGTTGTTGTAGACATTTCAAGACAATTAAATCTAACCTGCTTACTCTTTATTCCTTATGAATAGGCAGTGTAGCCAATCAAGTATTCCACCCAGTGATGTTTGACAAATGCATTCAGACTCTAAAGAAGAGCTGGCCTCAGGAATCTAACTTGAATCGGAAAAGAAAGAAAGAACAGCCTAGGAGCTCTCAGGCTAATTCCGGCAGGCATAGAAAAAGGGGAAAGCCACCCAGGAAAGAAGATATTGAGGTAAGAAGTAAGTTGAGTAATAAAACATATATACCAACACACGATTTGGCTTATTTAAGGATTGACTTTATACTAAATATGGTTTCAGGCATCATGGTAATAGGCAAACGGTCCTAAACCATCATAAGCTATCCAATACTACTTTGTCTCTTGGGATTCATATAATTTTTCTTTCTTTCTTTCTTTCTTTTTTTTTTCTTTATCTTTTTGAGACAGAGTCTTGCTGTGTCACCCAGGTTGGAGTGCAGTGGTGCAGTCTCAGCTCACTGCAACCTCCGCTTCACGGGTTCAAGTGATTCTCCTGCTGCAGCCTCCCAAGTAGCTAGGGCTACAGGCGTGTGCCACCACACCCAGCCAATTTTTGCTTTTTTTTTTTTTTTTTTTTTGAGAGATGGGGTTTTACCATGTTGGCCAGGCTGGTCTCAAACTCCTGGCCTCAAGTGATCTGCTCACCTTGGCCTCCCGCTGGGGTTACAGGCATGAGCCACAACACCCAGCCTGATTCCATATTCTTATGCGACACTGTAGGATGATGGAAGTTCATAGACAGCAGAAATTCTGAAAAATAGGATTCCTCATTGACACAAAACTAGAAACTACTGTAGCGGTCATCTAGTCCAGTGATTTACTGTTGTGGCCAAGGAGACCTAGGACAGTCACGCCACCTGGTCAAAGTCATGTCACCTCAACGTCAGCTCCTGCCTGGAGTTTATCTGGACTTGGTTTGGGTAAATTGAAAACCATGCGACAAAGTGTTTGGCATTTATTACAGTCACCTGTATATTTCTTCATCATCTAGATGGATGAAATTATAGAAGAACAAGAAGATGAGAACATTTGTTTTTCTGCCCAGGACCTTTCTCAAATTCGAAGTGCCATCTTTCACCTTTTAAAGAATTTTTTAAGGCTTCTGCCAAAGTTTTCCTTGAAAGAAAAGCCACAATGTGTACAGAATTGTATAGAGGTAAGTGAAAATTCCAGGAACCTTAGGGCAACTTCAAAGGATATAGACTATGGCTAATAATGAGCAGAAAAAATCAGGCCTTTTCTTCATATCTGTTTTCTAGGTCTTTGTTTCATTAACTAATTTTGAGCCAGTTCGTCATGAATATCATGTTACACAAGCCAGGTGAGCCATTAAATCTTCCAGTGCTACAATTTAAGTATAGTATACTAATTTTTGCTCCAGCAGAAATGGAAATGCCATTTTATCCTAATTGGCACACAGGTAGAATTTATTCATTTAAACATGGCTTGTAGGACTAAGACATATTCCAAGTAAAATCATTTCCATTAACTAAGATTTTGTCTTTTTTCTTTAGAGACCTTAACCGAGCAAAATACATACCAGAACTGGCTTATCATGGGTTGTATTTGCTGTGCTCTCCCATTCATGGAGAAGGAGATAAGGTAAAGGAGATGAGAACCTAATTTGGTTACTAGTTGAATCGAAGGCACACCAGTCATATGATGGAAATATATTAAAAGCGTTTGATATAATGCCATTTCAATTTACTAGCTCTTTTTCATGACATATTATTTGCATAATAAAAAGTATCACTATTTCTATTTGCTCTCTGTTCTTTATTGCCAAGTTTATATCAGAATACTTGGTGGCTGCAGCAAATTATTGTTAGGCTCCAGTTAGAAAAAATGGTTCTGCTGTGAATAAAATTGGAGGAACAGATAAGCTACTGAACAGTTACTTCTATAGGAATATTTCCCAAATCATTTTGAAAAGTGGAATAGTCAGAATTTTCCAGTTTCCCTTGGCAATTCATGTGTGCTTCAGTATTTCTATTAGTAGTTGTATTATTTTTGTGGATATTCTACAGAAATTTTGTAGGTTGTCATCCCTGGTTAGCATTGATAACTGGGTTTTGCCCCAAGTTACCTCAATATTATCACTACTGTAAACTTTGGAGTTAGAGTTAGTTGTGCATTATGGTGTTACTAAACTTAGACGTCTTAAATAAAACAATAAGATTTTGCAAAAAATGTGGTAGACCAAGGTCAGGTGGCTTTTGGTATCTGTGACACAGTTAACTTGCAGAGGCGGTAACGTGGTTCAGAAGATGTTTTGGGGGAGACTTGGGCCTCTGCACGTCTGTGTTTGAATTCTGACTCCACCACTTACTAGCTGGGGGTCCTGGAATGAGTCGTTCAACCTTGCTAAAGTGTCAGATTTCACTTGTGGACAAAAAGTACCAAAGTCTTACCTTCCTTATAGATTTGTCACAGAATTAAATGAAGTTGAGCATGTCACATGCCGAGCACAATGCCTGCTGTTTAGAAACATTTGGTATTTTATAAGTTTTATATCTTTATCACTTCTGTGTGCTTGAAATATGAATGTGGTAACATTTGTAGTAATGTTTTTAATTCCCATGCCCTTTTAAATATTTTAAACAATAAAATGGATGGGAAAATTTATCCCTTTAGGTCTACCGTGTCTCTAAAGATGGTGTTTTTTGTTGTTGTTGTTGTTTTGGGACGTAGTCTCGCTCTGTCGCCAGGCTGGAGTGCAGTGGCACAGCCTCGGCTCACTGCAGCCTCTGCCTCCCCGGTGCGCACCACCACGCCCAGCTAATTTTTGTGTTTTTAGAGACGGGGTTTCACCATGTTGGCCAGGATGGTCTTGATCTCTTGACCTCGTGATCCACCCACCTCAGTTTCCCAAAGTGCTGGAATTACAGGCATGAGCCACCGTGCCCGGCCAGTATTTGTTTTTTAATTGTGAAAGTATTGACTTGATGTCAGGCAGTCTTGGTTTTAGCCTTATCTTTAATTATTTGATCTTGGACAGCTCACCTTTGGAGCTTTTTTAAAATATCTGTGTAGTGGAAATTATACATGTCCTGCTTACCTCATGGAATTGTTGTAAGGTTTAAAATTAAATGTATATTTCATATATATATATATATATAGTAAAATCTAGCTATGTAGGTGAAAGTGCTTAATGCAATACCTACCACTTACTTGGTTTTCAGTAAATGTTTTATTTATTGGATGAATAAATTAATTAGTGACTGTGTTATTTGAGATGATATGTTGGAAAGTGCTTTGTAAACTGGAGGCAAAAAGCAGCTGTAAAGTATCATTCTTTTCCCTTTTAAATAGAGGAACATTAGTAGCATTCTTTGCCATTTGTAAATGACAGTTAATTCCCTATTTGTCCTAAATTCTGGGTTATGATATGCAGTGGGTGGGGAGAGAGACTAGGTATTGTTTTTATCAGGCGTATTATCTGTCAGCCATTCTTTCACACTGTTTACATTGTGCATTTATTGTATACCTGCTCATTGTTTAAGAAATATATCCCCAGTGTTCAGCCAGTAATTATGCCAACCTGACCTACCTTCAGATGGCTTGAAATGGTTTACTACAGTCTGCATCACTATGTTTGGGACCCTTGTGTTCTCTATCCGATCTTAAATTGAATTTTCTTTTCTGTTCTAGGTTATCAGTTGTGTTTTCCATCAAATGCTCAGTGTAATATTAATGTTAGAAGTTGGTGAAGGATCCCATCGTGCCCCCCTTGCTATTACCTCCCAAGTCATCAATTGTAGAAACCAGGCGGTCCAGTTTATCAGGTGAAGCACACAAATTGTGAATTTTTGCCCTGTCAGTCTCCCTCAGTACTCTGGGCCCTGCACTGAGATTTCTGATACATGTAGAGTTAAAATTTCCGGCCTGATGGTGGTTTTGGGGGTAAAAACCAAGCACTTCGTAGCTAATGTGCTTTATGTGTCTGGGTCTCTGTTAGTAGGCTCCTAGCTGGGACATTGTTAAAGAGATAGGAATCTTCAGAGCACCGGCCGGAGCCAGCCTCCAGCTTGTTTGCACTCAATCTGTGGGTCAGCTTCAGAGAGAGGATAGTGGCCTCTCCTCCTTTCCCTTGTCTGCTTTACTGCAGCCAGTCCGCCTCTTTCCCTTTTCTGTTGCTCTCTGTGTTGTAGCTCTTTGCTTTTGTTCTTTGCCACTTTTTTCTTGTTTCTTTGCACTTTTCTATTCCTTTCTCCCTATAGAAATGACTTGAAGGAAAGGGTTGAGTTGCTTCTTACCTCCATAGCAATAATCATTAGACTGCTTTTCCCCTCTTGGATCACTCAGCTTCACTTAAAAACTCTCATGCCTTAGCTTCATTGGCAAGGATATGTGTGCTGTGTCATTGGCTTTTCTTTCCCTCCTTCACTAATTTTTGGCGTGCAGCATGGAGGTGGTGCCAAGACGTACGTATGTGCAAGTGTGTGCATCCTTAGGTGTGCACAGCATGCAGTTTAGTTGGAGACATGGGGTGCGGATGATGTCATCTTGTGACTGAGCAAATGTCTCTCACTAAGGGCTTTTTAAAACATTAAGTAACTAAAATGTTTTAAATGAAAACACTGTCATTTTGTTTTTTCCATGAGAGTTTCTTATACACCAGTCTCAATAGTCTTCATGTAATGTTACAGATAAACATCACTAAAAGTGGATCAAGTCTGGGCATTGTAGAAATTTCTTCTTAAGGCCGGGGGCGGTGGCTCATGCCTGTAATCCTGGCACTTTGGGAGGCCAAGGCAGGTGGATCACCTGAGGTCAGGAGTTGAAGACCAGCCTGGCCAACATGGTGAAACCCTGTTGATATACAGAAACCGGGTGTGGTGGCAGGCACCTATAATCCCAGCTACCTGGGAGGCTGAGGCAGGAGAAACTCTTGAACCCGGGGGGCGGAAGTTGCAGTGAGCCAAGATCACACCATTGCGCTCCAGCCTGGGCAACAAGGGGAAAACTCCATCTCCAAAAAAAAGAAATTTCTTCTTGGGTTAAAGTTTGGAGAAGCAGTGTTACTAATGCATTTCACTGAGCAACCATGAGGTGGTACTGTGTCTTAGTCAATTTTTGTATTTATCCCAAAAGGATACATTTTACATCTTAATACGAAATTTAGTAAGTAGTCAAAAGAATTGTATGAAGATTGCATTTTTGTTCTTTCCTGATGACTTAGCTGCTCTGCAGCAGCTCTCGAAACTGCACGGGAACTACTTCACAGTTTTCTACGATGACGTTTTATGTCTTCACTCTTTATTCTACTGAAACCACTCTTACAGTGCGAGGGTAGAGTGTTCTAATAACTGGGATTTCTAAATATAGGAGGAGTGGTTTTTGAGGACAGTCACTGACTGTATTGTGAACAGTAGATGTGTTTTTCTTTTAAAAAGCTCCCTTGTGGATGAGTTAAAGGAGAGTATATTCCCAGTCCTCCGTATCTTACTGCAGCACATCTGTGCCAAGGTACCGTTTGCCTTAGTAATATTAATAACATAGAAGTATATCACGTGTGAAGATAATTTTGTGTGTGTGTGTGTGGTGTGTGTGTGTGTATTCTTGGGAATGAGTCTGCATTGTTACTTAAAGTGGTTTTATTTAATGTTCGCTAGATGGTCCTCTAGACAAAAGTGTTCTATTAAAAAAAAGAACACTTTATTTTGGAAAAATGTTGAACATACACACAGAAACAGGGAGAAGAGGATGGTAAACCACCACATACCCATCAACACCTTCCACAGTTTTGTGTCACTGAAACCCCTACCCCACATCCCCCAACATGTGTATACTGGATTGTGTTTTGAAGCAAATTCCATCATATCCTTTCACAGTAATTCCTTAATATTATCAAACATCCAGTGTTCAAATTTCCATGATGAGCTCTTACATTTTTATAACCATTTAGACAAATGATTCTTAATTTGAACCTTATGAAACCTGGGGATCTAAAAACTCTCTGAAATTGTATACTAAATTTGTGTGTGTGTTTTTCTGGAGAGATGGTTTATAGATTTCCTTTAGAGTAGTTTTCAAGGGATCTCAAACCTAAAATTTATTAGTCATTTACCTAGCATTTAAAGATCATTGAACTAGTTACACTCACTGATTTTCAATTTGTTTTACAAAGTATGTTTCAGCCATCCTGCAGGTGGATATTGGTTGGTCAACTTCTGTTTTTGCTTCTCAGGTGGTAGATAAATCAGAGTATCGTACTTTTGCAGCCCAGTCCCTAGTCCAGCTGCTCAGTAAACTTCCTTGTGGGGAGTACGCTATGTTCATTGCCTGGCTTTACAAATACTCCCGAAGTTCCAAGGTAGGAGATAGCTCTGCATAAAACCTTGGGTCCTTTTTAAACTCTTTTTAAAAGGGTTTCTTTTTCTAGGTCTGAATGAGGAGGGTTCTTTGGTTCTTACTCCTATCTGATGGCAATTCTTAACGATCTTGCTTTACCAGATCCCACACCGGGTTTTTACTCTTGATGTTGTCTTAGCTCTGTTGGAACTGCCTGAAAGAGAGGTGGATAACGCCCTGTCCTTGGAGCATCAGAAGTTCTTAAAGCATAAGTTCTTGGTGCAGGAAATTATGTTTGATCGTTGCTTAGACAAGGCGCCTACTGTCCGCAGCAAGGCGCTGTCCAGCTTTGCACACTGTCTGGAGCTGACTGTTACCCCTGCATCGGAGAGCATTCTGGAGCTGCTGCTGAACAGTGAGTACAGTGAGTACGGTGACTGCTGGGACAGGAAACCAGTCTCGTGCTCATTGAGAAAAGACTGCAAGGGAGTCGTTCTTTTCTCTGGCAAAAGTAATAAGTATGGTATGATCTGTTGTTACCCTTAAAACCATTTTTAGTGTATTTTATTGTAAACTTTTTAAATAGGTGAGCCTGATACATTTGCAAGGCCTTTTTTTTTTTTTTTTTTTTTTTTTTGAGACGGAGTCTCGCTCTGTCGCCCAGGCTGGAGTGCAGTGGCCGAATCTCAGCTCACTGCAAGCTCCACCTCCTGGGTTTACGCCATTCTCCTGCCTCAGCCTCCCGAGTAGCTGGGACTACAGGCGCCCGCCACCTCGCCCGGCTAAGTTTTTGTATTTTTTAGTAGAGACGGGGTTTCACCGTGTCAGCCAGGATGGTCTCGATCTCCTGACCTCGTGATCCGCCCGTCTCGGCCTCCCAAAGTGCTGGGATTACAGGCTTGAGCCACCGCGCCCGGCCTTGCAAGGCCTTTTAAAAGGCTACCTTTACTGTTGCTTTGCATAGGTGGGCATTGGTCGTGTTAGGATGAATCTCCGTTTCAATGCATACCCAAGAAGAACGTTACCAGTTGTCAGCAATTTAGAATCTATTTGCCTTGTCTTTGAGCCTAATTATCTTGATTTTGGTTCCTCTGTGGATATTTAGTCAGTTTGTGATACTGACTTTGTTCCTTATCTTTCTTCTTGTTTTTAGGTCCTACGTTTTCAGGAATAGAGAGTCACTCTGGTACCTTACTGAGAAATTCATCAGGTAATGGATCAATACGTTTTCAAATATTGAATGATTATCTTTCAAAAATTTGTGGAATATTTAAAATGTTTCTCCTACCTCCTTATTTACCTACTTTAACATTGTACTTTTTTCATCAGAGAAGTTGAAATTCGTTTCAGTAATAATGTTGTAACTTAAATGAATAACGTGCCCTGCTAATGTTATTAAAAGTATAACACATTTTTAGCTTAATGACTGTACTTTTTTTTTTTTTAAAAAAAGCTCTTTCCTACCAAGGGCGGACATCTAACCATTCCGAACCCTCAGGGGAGATCAACATAGACTGCAGTGGTGAAACAGTTGGATCTGGAGGTATGTCAGATTTTATCTCTGTCAGGTAATGCTGCTGGATTTCAGACAACCGTAAGTAGAGTCTAAAACCTTGGTTTTTTGTTTTTGTTTTTTTTCTGATTTATTCACCCTAAGAGTTGAAACATCTGGCGGGGCATGGTGACTCATGCCTGTAATCCCATAATCCCAGCACTTTGGGAGGCTGAGGCCGGCAGATCACTTGAGCCCAGGAGTTCAAGACCAGCCTGGGCAACACGGCAAGACCCCATCTCTTTTTTTTTTTTTTTTTTTTTTTTTTTTTGAGACGGAGTCTCGCGCTGTCGCCCGGGCTGGAGTGCAGTGGCCGGATCTCAGCTCACTGCAAGCTCCGCCTCCCGGGTTTGCGCCATTCTCCTGCCTCAGCCTCCCGAGTAGCTGGGACTACAGGTGCCCGCCACCTCGCCCGGCTAGTTTTTTGTATTTTTTAGTAGAGACGGGGTTTCACTGTGTTAGCCAAGATGGTCTCGATCTCCTGACCTCATGATCCGCCTGTCTCGGCCTCCCAAAGTGCTGGGATTACAGGCTTGAGCCACCGCGCCCGGCCAAGACCCCATCTCTTAAAAAAATATATAAAAATTACCTGGGCATGGTGGTGTGCACCTGTGGTCCCAGCCACTCAGGAGGCTGAGGTGGGAGGATGACTTGAGCCCAGGAGTTCCAGGCTACAGTGAGCTGTGATCATACCACTGTACTCCAGCTTGGGCGACAGTCTGTTTAAAAAATAAAAAATAAAAATAACACTGCAGGGTAGTCTGCTTTTTTGTACCAAAACTCAGTTACTAAATAGCTGCATGATCTAAGGTATGTCTGTCGTTTTCCAGTTGTAACACCCTCCCATCTTTCCCAGACGACCGTTGGGGGAGTCTGTAGAAACAACATTTAGGAAAGTGATTTAAAGAGAGAGAGAGACAGATAAGAGAGAGAAAGAGCATGTACGTAGAGGATTAATTACATAATGAGGTTTATTAATTTATTCAATAAACATTGATCTGGTCCTTCCCAAAGCATTCCAGGCATTGGAGATGCACAAGTCTGTGAGACAGAGCTCCATCTCTTAAGAAGCAGGGGAGAGACAGGTGCTTGTGCACAGAAATGTTCTCATATATACACTTGTACACACACGTATGTGGAACACGGAGATAGGTGCCAAGATGTACAGAAAGCTCCCTGAGGATGATTACTGCTTTTATTATTCAGCCTAGAAGGTCAGCATGAAATTGGGTTCGGGAGGCTAGATGTTAGCATGTATTACTCAAATTCAGAGCAATAACTGCATTTATAATAAACACGTTTTCTAAATGTTGTAGGAAAATATACTCTGGAAAAATGCTGAATGTTTGTGTTGGCTCCAGACTTCCTCTAAATAGGTTATGGATTTACTGTGGCACAGACTTTTTCAAGCAATATCAAGTTGAGGTGATTTAATGATGCTTAAAAATTATGAAAGCTAGGGGATGCAAAGAGCCCATGTTTCCAGTGTGTTGTTCATAAGCTGAAAGGACATACATTGTTGGCATTAATTGTACATTAAAAAATTTGCGGCCGGGCGCGGTGGCTCACGCCTGTAATCCCAGCACTTTGGGAGGCCGAGGCGGGCGGATCACAAGGTCAGGAGATCGAGACCACGGTGAAACCCCGTCTCTACTAAAAAAATACAAAAAATTAGCCGGGCGCGGTTGTGGGCGCCTGTAGTCCCAGCTACTGGGGAGGCTGAGGCAGGAGAATGGCGTGAACCCGGGAGGCGGAGCTTGCAGGGGCCCGAGATTGCCCCACGGCACCCCAGCCGGGGCGACAGAGGGAGTCCCCGTAACAAAAAAAAAAAAAAAAAAAAAAATTGCATAGTTACTTAGATGCCATGCACTTTGCCAAATGCTCTGCTTTTTTTAAATTAAGGTAAGAGTTGATACACCATAAAATTCACCATTTAAAGTGTATAATTTAGTTGTTTTAGTATAGTCACAAGATTGTACAGACTAATTCCAGAACATATCATCAGCTGAAAAATAAACCCCGTTCCCATTAGCAGTCACTCCCCATGACCCCTTCCTTCTACCACTGGCAGCCAATTTTCTTTCCTTATAAAATTGCCTATTCTGGGCCAGGCGTGGTGGCTTACGTCGATAATCCCGGGACATTGGGAGGCCGAGACGGAAGGATCACGAGGTCAGGAGATTGAGACCATCCTGGCCAACATGGTGAAAACCCGTCTCTGCTAAAATATAAAAAATTAGCTGGGCATGGTGGCACACGCCTGTAGTCCCAGCTGCGCAGGAGGCTGAGGCAGTAGAATTGCTTGAACCCAGGAGGTGGAGGTTGCAGTGAGCCAAAATTGCACCACTGCACTCCAGCTTGGCGACAGAGCGAGACTCTGTCTAAAACAATTAAAAAATAAAAAATTGCCTTTTCGGGACATTCCACATAAATGAAATCATGTACTATGTTGTCTTTTGTGTCTGACTTCTTTCACCTAGCATGTTTTCAAGGTTCATTCATGTTGTAGCGTGTATCAGTACTTCATTCCTTTTTGTGCTGAATAATAGTCAATTATAAGGATACACCACATTTTGTTTATTCATTCATCAGCTGATGAACATTTGGGTTGTTTTCACTTTTTGACTATTGTGACTAATGCTGCTATAAATATTCTTGTGTGAGTTTCTGTATAGATACGTGGTTTCATTCCCTTGAGTGTTTGTTTACCTAGGAGCAGAACTGCTGGATCATATGGTAACTCCATATTCAACATTTTGAGGAACCACCAAACTTTTTCAAAGTGGCCACACCATTTTACAATCCTGCTAGCAGTGTATGATAATCCTATTTCTCTGCATTCTTACCAACACTTGCCATGTCCATCTTTTTTATTTTAGCCATCTTTGTGGGTATGAAGTGGTATCTACTTGTGGTTTTGATTTACATTTCCCTAATGGCTAATGATGTTGAGTAAATTTTCTTAGGCTTATTGGCCATATTAATACGCTTTCCTGGGAGAAATATCTATTCAAGCCCTTTGCCCTTTTTTTAATTGGGTTGTCTTTTATTTTTGAGTTGAGTTATTTTTATATATATACTTTATCACGTATATGATTTTTAAATACTTGTCCCATTCTGTGGGTTGTCTTTTCAGATGGTGTTCTATGATAAGGCACGGAACATTTTAATTTTGATGAAGTCCCATTTATCTCTTTCTTTTTTTACTTGTGCTTTTGGTATCACATAGCTAAGAAATCACCGTGTAATCCAAAGTCACAGATTTACTCCTGTGTTTTCTTCTAACGGTTTTATAGTTTTAGCTCTCACATTTAGGTCTTTGATCAAATTTCAGTTAATTTTTGCATATGCTGTGATATAGAGGGTCCAGCTTCACTCCTTTGCATGTGACTATCCAGTTGACATAGCACTGTTTCTTTCAGCCTCTTCCTTCACCTTTGAGTGTCGTAGCACTCTTGTAAAACAATCACTTGACTGACTTGTATAAGCTCGTGTGCTCTATATTCTATATTAATAGAATTTTATTTCATTAATCTATATGTCTGTCTTTATGTACCACACTGTGTTGATTGCTGTTGTGTTCTAGTGTAGGAGAAGGGAAATAACTTCTTTAGTCCTCATGAGTTCTTCCTTGGGATGGACCCCTGTAACAAGACAAACAAGTTTATTAATGTGTCTAGTGCGTGTTATGCAGGAGAGATCTCAGTGCAAAGTAACTGAGGGCAGTGGCTTAGAACTCTACTTACATAACACAAGACATCTTATCCAAAAAATGTTGGCAGCACAGCACACTGGAGACTCTCTGTTGTCCCCTTTTGATGGGGTGGCTGACGGGGAGCTACTCTCGCTGCCCAGTATCATGAGAGTGTATTGTCCTGCACGTCACTAGCTGGGAAGTGAGCAGAATTCAGAACTCTTTAAAGTATGGTTTGAATGTGCATTGCTGTCACATTATGGCAAAATCAGAAAACCCTAAGTCAGGGACTGCCTGTATGTGGGAGGAAAATAATAGAGTGAGTTTTGTGAATTGCTCTGGGCTGATAAGGGAGTAGAGACCTGGTGAGTAAAGGAGAATTTATATACTGCCCATAGGAAGAAAAGGGGAAGGTTAGACGGAGCTTTTTCTCTGTTTGCTGCTGCTTTTTAATTGTCTGCTTTAATTATCTTCCCAGAAATAATTTTTATGTCCAAGTCATATTTTGGCATTAACATGGTGTCCTGTGATAGTCAGTTTTAAATCAGGAAGTATGAGTTCTCCTTCTGTCCCTTTGTTTTTTAAAAAAATTAGTTTGGCTCTTCTGGGTCCCTTGTATTTCCATATGAATTTTAAGATCAATTGTCAATTTCTGCAAGAAAAAAAAAGCCATCTTGGATTTTGACAGGGATTGATCTGTACATCAGTTTGGGGAGTGTTGCCATGTTAGTTTGTTAATTCCTCTAATCCATGAACACCAGATGTCTTTTTATTTCTTTAGGTCTTTAATTTGTTTCAGTGATGTTTTGTAGTTTTCAGTGAACAATGTTGCTCTTTAAATTTTGTCCTAAGCATTTTTATTCTTTTCAATAGTATTGCAAATTAAATTGCTCCCTTAATTTGATTTCTGAATTGTTCATTGCCAGTTTTTACATGTTATTTTTGATAATTGATCTGTCCTGCAACCTTGCTAAACTCATTACAAGCTCTAATGATTGTTTTATGGATTTCTTGGGATTTTCTTGATATAAGAACAAGTCATCTGTAAATAGAGGTAGTTCTACTTCTTCCTTTCCAATCTGGATAGCTTTCATTTCTTTTTCTTGCCCATTTGTTGACAAAAAGAGTCAAGCTCTGTAAAATATTTGAAGCATTTATTCTAAGCCAAATGTGAGTGACCCTGGCCCGTGACACAGCCCTCAGGAGGTCCTGAGAACGTGTGCCCAAGGTCGTTGGGGTGCAACTTGGTTTTAGACATTTTAGGGAGGTATCAGGCATCAATCAAATACATTTAATAGGTAGATTGGTTTGGTCCCAAAAGGCAGGAAAAGGTGGGGAAGGTTCCAGCTTATAGGTAGGTTTTAAATTTTTCTTGTTGAAAATTGGTTGAGTTTATCTAAAGAACTGGGGTCAATAGGAAGGACTATCTGGGTTAAGATAAAGGATGATGGAGACTAAAGTTCATTACTGCAGAGGAAGCCTTCAGATAGTAGGCTTCAGAGAGAACAGATTTTAAATGTTTCTTACCAGACTTAAAGTCTGTGTTGAAGTTAATGCTGGAGGGCATAATGAGGCTTGTCTCACCCCTACTTCCCGTCATGGCCTGAACCAGTCTTCAGGTTAAATTTTAGAGTGCCCTGACTGAGGAGGAAGACCATTCAGATGGTCGGAGAGCCTTAGAATTGTATTTTTGTTTTACAGCCTGTGGTATGATGTTGAAAAGAAGTCAAAGAGTAGACTTCCTTGTCTTTTTTCTTTACTTAGGGGGAAAGCTTTTGGTCTTCACCGCTGAGTGCGATGTGAGTTTTTTAGGATGGCTTTCATCAACATGAGGAAGTTTTCTTCTATTTCAAGCTTGCTGAGTTTTTATCATGGAAAGGTGTTGGAATTTGCAAATACGTTCTCTGCATCTATTTTGAGATGATTATGTTCTGTTACCATGGTGTAATTTATATTGATTGATTTTTCACAGGTTGACAACATTTCATTCCTGGGATAAATCCCAAGCATGGTTGTATCTTGCTGGATTTGGTTTGCTGGTATTTTGTTGAGAATTTTGGTGTCATATTCATAAGGAATATTGGTTGTTGTATTAAGCCGTTTTTGCATTACTATAAAGAAATACGTGGCCAGGCGTGGTGGCTCATGCTTGTAATCCAGCACTTTGGGAGGCCAAGGTGGGTGGATTACTTGAGGTCAGGAGTTCGAGACCAGACTGGCCAACATGGTGAAACCCCATCTCTACTAAAAATACAAAAATTAGCTGAGCATGGTGGCAGGTGCCTGTAATCCCAGCTACTTAGGAGACTGAGGTAGGAGAATCACTTGAACCCGGGAAGTAGAGGTTGCAGTGAGCCAATATTGTGCCACTGCACTCCAGCCTGGGCAGCAGAGTGAGACTCTCTCAAAAAAAAAAAAAAAAAAGATGTGAGACTGGGTAATGTATCAGAAAAGAGATTTAATTGGCTCATGGTTCTGCAGGCTGTACAGGAAGTATAGCACTGGCACCTGTTTCTCGGGAGGCCTTAGGAAGCTTAGAATCATGGCAGAAGGCCAAAAGGGAACAGGCGTTTCACATGGTGGGAGCAGGAGGAAGAGGGAGAGTCGGGAAAGGTGACACACACTTTTATTTTTATTTTTATTTTTTATTTTTTATTTATTTTTTTATTATACTTTGAGTTCTAGGGTACATGTGCATAACGTGCAGGTTTGTTACATATGTATACTTGTGGACACACACTTTTAAATGATCAGATCTCACAAGAACTCACTCAGTATTGCTGTCATGAAGACAGCACCAAGCTGTGAGGGATCTGCCCCAGTGGTCCAAACACCCCCTACTAGGCCCCACCTCCAGCAATAGGTGTTACAATTCAACATGAGTTTCGGGCGGGGCAAATACTCAAACGTTATCAGTTGTTTTCTTGAGATGTTTTGGTTTTGCTGTCAGGGTAGTACTGGCCTAAGATGAGCTAGGAAGTGTATTCTTTTCTATTTTTTGAAAGAGTTCATGAAGGATTGTTGTTCGTTTTTGCTTTAACGTTTGTTAGAATTCTCCAGTAAAAGTGTCTGATCATTAGGGGTGTGTGTGTATGTGTGAAGTTTTTTTGATTACTAATTTAGTTTCTTTTTTTTTTCTTTTTCTTTCTTTTTTTTTTTTTTTGAGACGGAGTTTTGCCCTTGTCCAGGCTGGAGTGCAGTGGCACAGTCTTGGCTCACTGCAACCTCAACCTCCTAGCTCAAGCACATCTCCTGCCTCAGCCTCCCGAGTAGCTGGGATTACAGGCACCCACCCCGACGCCCAGCAAATTTTTTTGTATTTTTTGTAGAGATGAGGTTTCACCATGTTGGTCAAGCTGGTCTTGAACTCCTGACCTCAGGTGATCCACCCACCTTGGCCTCCCAAAGTGCTGGCATTACAGGCATGAGCCACTGCGCCCTGCCACTAATTTAGTTTCTTTACTTGTTACAGGTATATTCAGATTTTCTATTTCTGTTTGAGTCAGTTTCTATAGTTTGTGCCTTTCTAGAAATTTGTTTATTTTATGTAGGCTACTTAATTTGTTGGCATAAAATTGTTCATAGTATTCCTTTATAATCCTTTTTATTTATGTAAGGCTAATAATAGTAATGTCCCTCCTTTCTTGATTTTAGCAATTTCAATTTTCTTTCTTATTTTCTTCCCCAGTCTAGCTAAAGGTGTATTAGTTTTGTGGATCTTATCAAGGAACTACTTTTAGTTTCATTGATTTTTCTCTATTGTTTTCCATCTTTTATTTTTTAAGCTGCCTTCTTATATATAAGCAGTTCCCAAAGTGTGTTTTGGGAACCCTCAGGGGTCCTTGAAGTAAAAATGAATGCAGTGTTCATTTGCCTCCCACACTCTGATTTTCTCACGAATGTGTATTGGAGTTTTCCAGTGGTCCCATGACTTACCAAATTGCAACAGATTGCAGGTAGAAACAGAGATGGGAATCCTGTTGATTATAAGCCAGATGAGAGATAAGCTAGCTTATATTGAGCAGACATTTTGAAGTTTGCAATATTCTAAAGCAATGCCATTCTTTTTTTTAAATGGGGTCTTGCTGTGTTGCCCAGGCTGGACTTGAACTCCTGGGCTCAGGTGATCCTCTGATCTCAGTCTTCCCAGTAGCTGGGATTACAGGTACATTCCACCACATCCAGCCTTTTCACTATATTTTGTTTATTTGTTTTGGAAAATATAGTTATTTTTTATGAAAAAGTACTAACAGTAACATGTCTTGCTATTTTAAAAGGAATTAGTAAATATTTTTACAATTCTCAGTTTAAATTGATTCGTATTAAAAAATATAATCTCTTTTGGGTTCTCAGTAATTTTTAAGAATATAAAGAAGCCTCAAGGCTGGGCGTGGTAGCTCACTACCATAATTTCACTGCTTTGGGAGGCTGAGGTGGGAGGATCACTTGAGGCTAAGAGTTCGAGACCAGCCTGATCAACACAGCACAATCCTGTCTCTGCAAAAAAATTAAAAAAAAAAAAAACATTAGTCTAGCATGGTGGCTCATGCCTGTAGTCCTAGCTACTTGGGAGGCTGAGGAGAGAGGATTACTTGAGCCCAGAAGTTTGAGATTGCAGTGAGCTCTGATTGTACCACTGCACACCACCCTGGGCGACAGAATGAGACCCCCGTCTCTTATAAGAAAATGCCTTCAAGTCAAACATTTTAAAGCTACTGTTATATATTACCTCATCAAATCTTTAAAATAATCCTAAGGGTTAGAAACTCCTATTTGTAGCTAAACAAAATGGAAGAGATAAATTCAGAATTTTAGAGGTAGGGGCCAAGATTTAAAACCAAATTTTTAATATTCCAAAGTTTATATGCATTACAGTGAATACCTAATTATCCATATTTTCTTCTTTTTCCACACTCTAATTTCTTAAGATTTAAAACAAGCTAGTGAGTCTTTAACAGGAGTGTATTTTCTGGGTATTGTGTGGTGAAATGTTAGCTGCTGTATGACTTTTCTCCAGCTGTGATGACCCTTTGGTATTCCCTCTACAGAAAGATGTGTCATGGCAATGCTGAGAAAGAGAATCAGGGATGAGAAGACCAACGTTAGGAAGTCTGCACTGCAGGTGCGAGTTTTCTCTGCACATTTTTTTTTTTTTTTAGCACTAAAAACTTGGAAATGCAAAGGGATATTTTTTAAACTCCTAGACCATATTCATTATTTAATTTGCTTTTCACTGAACTGTTAGTTGACCCTGATCCCGTTATATGTGAATCATAGATGAACTGGAAGATTATTTATTTTTAAGCTTTCCTACAGGGTTTCTGATTTTTTTAAGAACCACAAATTTATATCCTTAATTTGTTTAGAATAGGGATTCTTAACCTAGGGACCATGGGTGGATTTTAATAGGTTCATAAAATTGTTTGTAAATATTTGTTTATATAAAATTTGTTTTTCTTTGAGAGAGGCCTTAGCAAATTGGATTCTGAAAAATGGGACGTTGTGAGGAGGAAGGTTGGATTCATGACCCCAAAATGTTAAGAACCACAAACTTAAAGGAAGTGTTCCTTTGTTAACAGTTTATCTTTCTGAGTCGATTCTATGCAGTCATCACTTCGTGTTGCATATATGCCTTCTAGGTATTAGTGAGTATTTTGAAGCACTGTGATGTCTCGGGCATGAAGGAAGACCTGTCGATTCTGCAGGACCAGTGTCGGGACCCTGCGGTGTCTGTCCGGAAGCAGGCCCTCCAGTCTCTTACTGAACTCCTTATGGTGAGAGGCAGGACATTAGATATGTCATGCATGGTATTTTACATTAAAAGTAATTCCATGCAATAATTACCTGCTGCTAAATGTTAAGTTGACCTTTAAAAACTCTTTAAGTCCACTGTAGAACTGTACAACATAAGGGAGGAGGTATCTTTGAATTATGTATGATAGACTGTGCTTCCTATTAAACATAATTAGGAACTAATGCTAGCAAATGCCAATTGTTAGCCCTTTCTTCACTTTGTTTTTTATTTTTTTTGAGACAGAGTCCTGCTCTGTTTCTCAGGCTGGAGTGCAGTGGCGCAATCTTGGCTCACTGCAGCCTCCGCCTCTCGGGTTGAAGCAGCACTCCTGCCTCAGCCTCCTGAATAGCTGGGACTACAGACAGGTGCTGCCATGCCTGGCTAATTTTTGTATTTTCAGTAGAGACAGGGTTTCACTCTGTTGGCCAGGCTGGTCTCGAACTCCTGACCTCAGGTGACCCGCCTGCCTTGGCCTCTCAAAGTGCTGGGATTACAGGCATGAGTGACTGCACCCGACCCTTTTCTTCGCTTTAAATCTCACACAGAAAAATAAAATTTTAAGTTGATTTGGTTAAGCTGGAGGCCTAGACTAAATTTAGTCAATTAGGGCATAGATGGATGATACTGCCAGAAGAGCAGACTCACAAGTACTATATTTAATTTACTCTTGTCAGCTAGGTAGCATTTTAGTCGAATTTTAAAAGCATGTTTATTTCTTTATTTCATGATAGAAGGCATTAAGCAACAAATATTTTGACTTTTTCTGTCAGTGTCTGTTCTAATTGCTCTTTGGGATATTTATTATTTGCTCTTGATTTTTAATGACCAAAAAAGTACTGATTTATTTCTACTAGTAAAATAGTGACTTTAATGTATAAGTTTAAAATTTTGGTTGGCACTGATTTACATTAAGCTGGCTTTGCTTTTGTATTTTTTTTATTTTTTATTTTTCACTTGGTAGTCTATTTGCAGTTGAATGTGTGATTATTTTTAACATGTCAAAATGTTGATCACAACTTCCCTGACTTGTATTTAGACCTTCTTATGTCATAATCTTTCACTCCTAAGGCTCAGCCTAGATGCGTGCAGATCCAGACAGCCTGGCTGCGGGGGTTGGTCCCGGTGGTGATGGACTGTGAGAGCACTGTGCAGGAGAAGGCCCTGGAGTGCCTGGACCAGCTGCTGCTGCAGAACATCCGGCATCACAGTCATTTTCACTCTGAGGACGACAGCCAGGTCCTCGCCTGGGCACTTCTTACTCTCCTCACCACGGAAAGCCAGGAACTGAGGTAGGTTAACTGTATGACCTGTGTTCCCTGTAGAAGAAGACTGTAAGACTTTGTATTAATAAATTTCTCCTACTGGTCCTTGAAAAATCAGCTTTCCAGATTACTTAGTGTATGTGAAGATTCAATATTGGTCTCTTTTTCCTTGACTCACTTCAAATCTCTTAGATATTTTTATCGACTGTATGTTTGTGACACCTTTTTGGTCACTTCCTGTGCATCCGTCTGACACTTTCCAGTTTCATATTGGTATCTTAATATGTAATAGACAACACTGATGGAAATACATATTAATATCACATTTCCCCAATGCTGGTTATCATGAAGGATGACTTCCTAGCTCTTGCAAGTTAAACTGTTTTTAACACCTTATTGGATTAATTGACTTAACTAACGCTGCAGGCTTTCTCCCCTTTGATAACATTTATTGAACATACACTGTACAGTGAATATTGTGTTTAGGAGTTAGGACCTATGATGGAGGAGTCATCTTGCAGTAGAAAGAGAATAAATTTAGTATCAAAAGATACCATTCTACGGCCTTGGCAAAAATCACTTTCTCCGAGCCTTAGTTTCCTGATTTGTAAGAGGCAGCCGTTGTACTCCAGGATCTCTTCATATCTCTTAAGGTATTACAACTTTATGCCTGAAAAAGTGTGTTCATTCAGTAAAGGTTTTCTCAGTACAGGTTGAGCATCTGAAATCCAAAAATCTAAAATCCAAACAATGTCAGCATGATGCCACAAGTGGAAAATCTCACACCTGACCTCATGAGATAGGTCACAGTCAAAATGCAGGCTCACAACATACAGCCTGTTCAGCATCCCCAAGTGAAAAATAAAATCACCTTCAGGCTGTGCATGTAATGTGTATACGAGACTTTGGTCCCATCCCCAAGATATCTTACTAAGTATGTGCAGATATTCCGAAATCCAAAACACTTCTGGTCCCAAGCATTTCAGATAAGTGATACTCAACTTGTATCTACTCCATGCTTTGCTGACATTTCTAGAAGGGAGAGATTTAGCCAATAATAGAGTCTACTGCTTTTTCACTTTTCTTAGAGATACCTCCTTATACATGCTCAGTGTATTAATTCATGTTAACTTAATGAAAAGTAGTAGTCATTCTTTGCAGAAAAGCAGGAGAGGCCTTCTACAGCTCCTGAGAAGCTGTTGGGAGGTTTTAAAATTTATTTTTCTTTATAAAAATTTTTTATTGAAGTATAGCATGTCTTGAAAAGTACACAAACCATAAGGTCAGTAAATATCACAAGGAAAGTATACCTGTGTAACCACCATGCAATCTCTGTTTATCATTTTAAGTGATAGCCACTTCTGCCCAAGTTGCCTAACACTTGAAAAAGAGTGGCCCAGAACTCATGTGCTGCACATTTTCTGAAATTACTCTTGACTTCTGATTTCATGGCAACTCTTCTTATTTTCCAGTGTTGCTTAAAATTTTGTCTTCTTTTTGGTATTCGTTTATTTCAGAGGTCTTTAAGGAGACATTAAAACAAACAAAGAAACATGGGCTCATTATGAAACCTGGAATCAGGTTGTGGATGGAACTGCTTAAGGAGGTTATAAAATGAGTAAGAAAAAATGCAAGCTTAGAAGAGGAACCTTGCAGAAGATGTGCATTGAAGGCTTCAACAGAGAAAGATAGCCATGTCAAAAAGACTTAAAAAGTATGAAGAGGTAGAGGAACAACTATGAGAAAATGATTCAAATGGAAACAGGGAGTGAGGATTTCAAGCAAAACAAGTAGTCGACAATTCTAAATGTCTCAAAAACATTTCAAAAAAAAGTCTCAAAAAAACATTTCAAAACTCATTCACATAATTCACATCAAGTTTAAATCTTACACCCAGCCAGATTATTCAACATACAGGGTAAAATAAAGCCATACTGAGACTAGCGGAAAACCAAGGGTGTTTATCACCACTACGCCTCCACTAAAGGGCCATCTATGGAGGATGTACTTCAGGCCAGGCTATAATCCCAGCACTCTGGGAGGCTGAGGTGGGAGAACTGCTTGAGGCCAGGAGTTTGAGATCATCCCTGGCAATGTAGTGAGACCTTGTCTCTACAAAAAAAAAAAAAAAAATAGCCATTTGTGGTGGCGCACACCTGTAGTCCCAACTACTTGGGAGGCTGTGGTGGGAGGATCCCTTCAGCCCAGGAGGTGGAGGCTGCAATGAGCTGTAATTGCACCACTGCACTCCAGCCTGGGTGACAGAGCAAGACCTTGTCTCAAAAAAATAAAAAGAATGTACCTCAGAAGGATGGAAACTGAATTCAGAAGGGAGGAATGGCATATGAGAAGGAAAGGTTGCTAAGAAATTGATAAACACATAGATAAATCTAAATTAAGCATAGCCATTGCAAATCAGTAACAACAATGATACGAGGATGAGTAATTGGGATGACTGAAAGCCAGGTGAAGCTAAAATATAAAATAGTATGTAGGATGAACTGGAGGGTGCATTTACTTGCATTTCTAGCATTGGATAGGAGACTAGAGATGCTCATTAGCATTAAACTCGAGTCAACACTGCAGACAACCAGGGATAGTCGTATGTAACTTCTGAGCCAGCAGAACAGAAGTAACACTGAAGAAAGTTCAGTGCAAGAAAAGGCAGAACAGAAGTGAGGTTAAAAAATGAGAAGGAAATAAAAAGCATGGCATATTGAAATCATAAAATAAAGAGGTAAATTAATCCAATAGGTCAGTAATCTCTATAAATGTCTATGACTTACATTTAACAGTTAGTGGACAAAATCTTTGGATATAAAAACCAAAATCCAACTACATACTGTTTATAAGAGCCACACCTAAAATAAAATTACCAGAAATGGTGAAAGTAAGAAAAAGGTTACTAGAAAAATAATGCAAAAAGAAGGCTGTATCAGACAGAACAGAATTTAAAATAGAGTCAAATAGAATTTAAGGAAAATGTCATCAGTTGTAAAGAAAGTTACTCATAAAGGAATTATACCTGGAAGAGGTATGTGTTCCTGAAGAATACGTATAAAACCCCATGCCCAACAGAAGCACATATTTCTAAGTTTATGTGAACCATTTATAAAAATTGATTATGTACTATTTCATAGAGTCAGTCTTAAATATCAACAATTCTATATTAACAGGATCATGTTCTCTGAGCATTATATAATGTAAAGGAAAACCTCAAAAAAGAGTATTTGAAGAATTAAAAAAGATACTTCTAAATAACTCCAAGGTCAAAGACCAGTGAATTGTAAGATTTTTGGAACAATACGTGCCAAAACTGGTAGAATGCATTTAATGAAATACGTAGGAAGAAATATGTAATGTTATGTGTATTAGAAAAGGAAAGGACTGAAAACTGATGAGCTAAAGGTTCAATTTAAGAAGTTGCAAAAAGTCATTGAATAAACTTGAGGAAAAGAAATGCTAAAATTAAGACTGGAAATTTAAAAACTAGGAAAGAAAAACTGAGTCTTCGGAAAGTCTAATGGAAAAGATAAACTTCTGCCGAGATATGTCAAGAAAAAAAGGTACAAATAAATAATATTAATGATGAAATGGGTGATACAACTACAGATGTCTTATTCAGTAGTATACATTCAAAAACAGACTGTTCAGAATGTGTTAGTATTTTTTAAAGGGCACAGTTCTGTATAGGCATTTTTTAGTCTGAAGTTTGAATTGATACAGCTCTTTGTATTAATTTGCTAGGGCCACCATAACAAAACACCACAGAGCAGGTGGCTTGAATAACAGAAATTTATTTTCTCACAGTTCTGGAGGGTAGAAATTTGAGATCAAGGTGCCAGGAGAGTGGATTTCTCCTGAGGCCTCCCTCCTTGGCTGTGTTCTCACACATATCCCTGGTGTCTCATTCTGTGTCGGCATTTCTTCTTACAAGGACACCCTTTGTGTCTGGAATTTATTGCTTTTGGTGGGTTCTTGGTCTCGCTAACTTCAAGAATAAAGCCGCGGACCTTCGCGGTGAGTGTTACAGCTCTTAATGATGGTGTGTTCTGAGTTTGTTCCTTCAGATGTTCAGATGTGCCTGGAGTTTCTTCCTTTTGGTGGGTTCGTGGTCTCGCTGACTTCAGGAGTGAGGCCGCAGACCTTCGCAGTGAGTGTTACAGCTCTTAAAGGTGGCACGTCCAGAGTTGTTTGTTCCTCCTGGTGGGTTTGTGATCTCACTAACTTCAGGAATGGAGCTGCATACCCTCGTGTTGAGTGTTACAGCTAATAAAGGCAGTGCAGACCCAAAGAGTGAGCAGCAGCAAGATTGTGAAGAGCGAAAGAACCAAGCTTCCACAGCATGGAAGGTGACCCAAGCAGGTTGCTGCTGCTGGCTCGGGTGGCCAGCTTTTATTCCCTTATTTGGCCCCGCCTATGTCCTGCTGATTGGTCCATTTTACAGAGCGCTGATTGGTCCATTTTACAGAGTGCTGACTGGTGCATTTACAATCCTTTAGCTAGACGCAGCATGCCGATTGGTGTGTTTACAATCCTTTAGCTAGACACAGAGTGCTGATTGGTGCATTTTTACAGAGTGCTGATTAGTGCATTTACAATCCTTTAGACACAGCATGCTGATCGGTACGTTTTTACAGAGTGCTGATTGGTGCGTTTTTACAGAGTGCTGATGGGTGCATTTATAATCCTTTAGCTAGACGCAGAGCGCTGATTGGTACATTTTTATAGAGTGCTGATTGGTGCATTTACAATCCTTTAGCTAGACACAGAGTGCTGATTGGTACGTTTCCAATCCGCTAGCTAGACAGAAAAGTTCTCCAAGTCCCCACTTGATCCAGGAAGCTGGCTTCTTCTCTCACGTTAAACTTGGGTTAGGGCCCACCCTAACAGCCACATTGTAACTTCATCACCTCTGTGAAGGCCCTATAGGAGGGAATGGTAGAGGTGATGAAAGCTGAGCCTGAGGTTTGGAGGAATTGGAAGAGGAAATAGTTGATTCAATTGAACAAACATATTTTGAGGACTTCATTTTCCAGGACTGGTTCTAAGTGCTGGAGATTCACAGAATAGTTCAGTGCACTTCCTCTACTCCAGTTGGTCTGGTGAAATAGACAAAAGCAAGTCACAATTTTAGTGGAAATGGAGCTACAGGAGAACAGAGGAAAGGCACATGGCATTTTGGTGATTATTTCTTCCTCTTTTTCCTCTTCCTGTCCTTCTTTCTTCTTCTAGCTTAGGCTGGCTTCCCAGAAGCAGTGGCATGGGCAGAATATTTGCGAATGTGTGGGAATTAAGTGGCCAGAATAGTGAGGGTTACCAGGAAGGACATAGTTATGCGAAAGCTCAGGCCGGAAGGCTCTACCAAATCTCAGGAAAATGCCTTGATCAATAGGTGTGGAGAGCAGAGGTCAGGCAGGTTGAGGATGGAGGGCGTGCTGGAGATGGAAGCCCAACTTCGACTTGGAATGCTTTATCACATCTCAGTTAGGAGCTCTTGGTAATGCATGAGGTCACCCAGAGTTAGGTTGGAGATAAGAGGACTAAGAATAGAGCTTTTCAAATCAGCAATTAGTTATTAGAAGACAGGAATTAGTTAAAGGAGGTGAAAAGAGATCCAGCTGGTGGACCAGAGTCTCAGTGCAAAAGGAGTAGTCAGTAACCTCTGATGGAGGCCATGGAGATGGGCCTGAAGCATGGCTGTTGGTTTTGGTACTAAGATTAGAGGTTAGTGTGTTGGGTCACAGTCTGCCCAGGTGGGGAATGGCTGTGGCCCTCAGCTGGGCTGGGAGGCTGGGTGGGAGTGGAGGGCTGGGAGTTGTCAAAGAGGAGCCAAGTTTGAGATTTCTACAAGTTTTCTGAACTCTGCAAGTTCAGAGAATTTTTTCCCCATTCTGTTGGCTACCTATAATAAACATTACTTAATATTTTATATAATTATTTTAAAATAAATTTTAAAATATTCATTGCTTATATCTTGTGGTATTTGGACATAAGTCAGACATAAATCACGTTGTAAGCTAACTGTAGTAAGATTCGACATCTGTGGCTGGATTTTTAATAGCTGATATATTAACAAAACTTCATTTATATGCATATGCTTATTATGGTATATAGATGTGTTTATTTTGTTGTAGTTACCTTGTTCTGTATGCTCTGAGAATTTCCCTTTTAAAAACAATTTAATGAGGAATTCCCGATGTGTGTGTGTGTGTATGTATGTGTATATGTTTTAAGAAGTCTTAAGAAAAATTAATCAAGGGAAGAGGTGTATTTTTCTCTTCATTTAAATATATATATGGCATTGTCTCATGAGTCATATGATCCCATTCGGTGACATAGGAAGAAGTAAAATAAGAGATAGTTCTAAAACAACGGTGACGGCCAGGCACAGTGGCTCACAACTGTAATCTCAGTACTTTGGAAGGCCAAGACAGGAGGATGGCTTAAGCCCAGAAGTTCAAGACCAGTCTAGGCAACATAGCGAGACCCTGTCTCGAAAGAAAGAGAGATAGAGAGAAAAGAAAGAGAGAAAGAGAAGAAAGAAAGAGGGAAAGAAAGAGGGAAAAAGATTAGCCAGGTATGATGACCATGCCTGTAGTCTCAGCTACTCTGGAGGCTGAGGGAAGAGGATTGATTGAACCTAGGAAGTGGAAGCTACACAGAGAGCTGTGATCATACTACTGTGATCTAGCCTGGGTGATAGAATGTGACCCTGTCTCAAAAAATACTAGTATAACACAAGCACTTTAGTACATCAGAAGCACTGTTTTTGTTTTGAAAAGGTTTGAAATATCTATTTCTGAGTGGTATTAAGTTATTGCATATTTTAGCTCATTCAATATCATGTTTAATTGTTAGGTTGTCATTTACAATCCTTCCATTGAAAAAAGGACAATGTTACTAATTTTTGTCACTATAACTGTGTGAGCTCTGAATGTATCTGTAACTGACCCCATGCAGTTATGTAGAAATTTTGGAGGAGAGGAGAAGAGTCTCAAATGAATCGTGAAATTTTATTCTTTGCTTTAAGAAATATTTTATGAGGGGAAAAATGAATATAACTGATTATAGAATAATAAAAATTTAAAAGATACCTAGTTTGATATCAGACATGCCACTAATTAGGAAAATCTGTGAAAGTTTCATGTGCCACATGAGTCCTGGAGCAGCAGAAGTTGATACTCTCAGTGAGGCGCTGATCTGAATTGTGTTGTATATTTACAGTTGCAATTCTGCTTTTCTATCTTTTTTTTTTTTTTCTAGCCGATATTTAAATAAGGCTTTTCATATCTGGTCCAAGAAAGAAAAATTCTCATCCACTTTTGTAAACAATATAATATCTCACACTGGCACGGAACATTCGGCACCTGCCTGGATGCTGCTTTCCAAGATTGCTGGCTCCTCACCCAGGCTGGACTACAGCAGAATAATACAGTCCTGGGAGAAAATCAGCAGGTTTGTATCTTCTGATTTGACCACTAATGACACTGAAGAGTCTTAGAAACAAAGCCCAAGGCTTAAGGAAGTGGGCCTTTTTCATAGCTGTTCATATACAGAGACCTTCTGTTTAAAACCTGGTATAAAAACAAGCATGAAAAAATAAGAGTCATGTTTAACCCATTTCCCCTTTGTCCAAGTACAGTAAGTGCCTTGATGTTCCCACAGCTTGACTCCTAAGCCGTGCTACCTATCCTGCTTCCTCCAGTGTTAATAATCCAGAAGAAAGGCCTTTGTTGGCAGCAGTGTTTAACTTGCTTTTCCCTTGGTATTTCTCCTGCCCTTTCTCTAGTCAGCAGAATCCCAATTCAAACACCTTAGGACATATTCTGTGTGTGATTGGGCATATTGCAAAGCATCTTCCTAAGAGCACCCGGGACAAAGTGACTGGTGAGTGTGTTGGAGAATCTTACTTGAAAATGCATTGCTGTTCATTTCAGGGGTGTGTGTGTGTGTGTGTGTGTACCTGAATATATTTAAGCAGTTGAACTTCGGGGGTTTTGCTGTTCATTTCAGGGGTGTGTGTGTGTGTGTGTGTGTGTGTGTACCTGAATATATTTAAGCAGTTGAACTTCGGGGGTTTTGACTTCCTTCATAGATGCTGTCAAGCGTAAGCTGAGTGGATTTCAGTGGTCTCTCGAGGTGATCAGTTCAGCTGTGGACGCTTTGCAGAGGCTTTGTAGAGCATCTGCAGAGACACCAGCAGAGGAGCAGGTATGGCCAGACTTTCCCTGATACGTTTCTGACTTCTTTGTGCTTAGGGTGTTACTGTATGTGTTTTGAAGTTTGAGGAGCATGTTCTGTAAATAAGAGGACATGTAAGGATGTCCCCAGCAGCTATTGCCGCGACAAGGCAAGGTTTACATAACTGGCAATTGACATTCCCCAAGAAGATTGAGCTGCTGAAGAGAAATGGCTCCCGTAGATGGTCACCACCTTGATCGCAGGGACAGGTGTCTTTAGGTAGGCACTCCTGTTGACTGTCTGTCATTTCCTGGTGAGAATTCTGCAAGGTTATCTTTCTCCTTGACCTCCACTCTCATTCCAAGAACATTTATAGGCAATTTTCCACTTAAGCAGGAAGTTCCCTCCAGAACAGTTTCCTGACCTTTTGATAAATCATAATCTTGGACATGCCTGTCCTGTTACGATGAGGTTACACTACTCAAATATCTCTTGTTGGTATCATGTCCCCAAAGTTGGCTACAGCCCGCAGCTAATGTTTTTATATATGCATAAACACAAATCCAAATCAGCGATTTATATGAGGCAGAGAGTTACTTTGACTCCTTAAAAGGTATGCATACCAGTAACTCTGAATAAATCATTTTATTACCATATATTTATTCTGTTTTTATCAGGAGATACACTCTTAGTACCAATCCTAACGAAAAAATTTAGAGCTGGGGTTATTAATAATGGCTACAGAAAACAAAAATTAAATAATTGCTGGAATATATTTAAGTTTTCCAGAATAAAAGAAAATGATGGCTTCAACTGATCTCTCCAACTACCTTCCTATGCTTCCTTTTCTTGACCAAGTTCATAAAAGAAAACCTTTCCTTAAGATGTTACATTTTCTACTTCTAACAGATCAATTAAAACAATGATTGTAACTTTTCTGCTTGGGACTTAAGACTGTTGACCTATTTCTTATGAAATGGTGTCTGGTGTTTTTCTGGTATCTATCTTTAGGCTCTTTTATTGGTGAAAGGGATACTTGCATTCTTTGATTTTTCTAACCCTTTTTCTCAAGACCCAAGAAATTATATGAAAAACTTTTATTTTTGTTTTTGAGATGGAGTCTTGCTCTGTCCCCCAGGCTGGAGTACAGCGGCGCAATCTCAGCTTACCGCAACCTCCACCTCCTGGGTTCGAGCAAGTCTTGTGCCTCAGCCTCCTGAGTAGCTGAGATTATAGGCACATGCCATCAGGCCCAGCTAATTTTTGTATTTTTAGTAGAGACAAGGTTTTGCCATGCTGGCCAGACTGGTCTCAAACTCCTGATCTCAAGTGATCGCCTGCTTCAGCCTCCCAAAGTGCTAGGATTACAGGCATGGTAAGACTGAGGAAAGAGTGATCAGGGAGGAATTTACGTAACGGACTATGAAACTGCAAGTCTTCCAGGCTCAGTGGTACACAACTTACTACCGGCAGAGCTGGGACTAGAACTAAGGCCTCTGACTTTTTCCTAATTTTCTTTTCACCAGCACTGGTTGGAAAAAGAATCATGTGTACAGCGCGCAGTCAGGGCCTAGGAAGTCATCTGCCGCTTGCTGCTGGCCCAGGGCCATTAGGACGGTGGTTACATTGTCATGAGAGCCTATGAGGAAGGCAAGGAACTGTCTTCAGGTTAGACACTGAGAGCTGGAAACAGGTGGGGTTACTACTGCGTTAGCAAAGACTGCCGCGGTTTTCATCTGCCGACACGGCCTCACGGCTTTCATCTGCCGACACAACCTCACGGTTTTAATCTGCCGACACAGCCTCACTTGGTGGTTGACAGAGGAGCAAGGCCCTGAGATTTTCTGGAATGTTAGGATATTTTCAATCCATGTGACCCACTTGTTTCCTCTAAACACATTTCTCCTTTTCTTTTCTCTGTAAGTGAATATCATTTATTTTACTGAGAGCAACAGATTACCCAAAGATATAGCTCAGCAGCAGTATATATGAAAGGACTGTTGTCTTTGGGCATTTGTGTTATGTGTTTTGTGGCTGTCATTAAAAAACTGATGAGATCTTGGACTGTATTAGTGGAAATAGTGTCTAGAACAAGAGGAGCAGTGGTCCTGTGTCCTGGCTAAATCTAAGTTGACACATTCTATAATTCAGTATCAGTGACAAATTTACAGAGAAGTGTTGATGAAATTGAATATAACTAGAGGAGAGCAGCTAAATAAGGGCATCACAAAGCAAGTTATGTAAGGAACTGCAGAAGGGCCTGGAGTCTTTAGCATGGAGAGGGGAAGGGTTGGGGATGGTAGGCTGCCTAGCTGAATTCAAATTTATGAAGGACTTTCAAATAAAAGAATTGGATTTATTTGGTATTCCCAGACAACCTATCTGGACCAATGAATGGAAATTATACATTTTGGTGCACTGAAGAGAAAACTTACTAAGGTCTGCCTAAAATGGAGGGCTTATCCCAGAGCATGTCCCTTGTTACTAGAGGTATTCAGGAGAAGCTGGACAAGAACTTGGAACACACTGCCATGTGGAGAGAATGCCAGGATTGGGTGGCCTTGTCGGCTTCCCCAGATTCTGTGATACCGAAACTTACCAGTCATACTACCCAGGTTCTGGCCTCATCGGGATCAAGCATAAGAATTGCAGAAACTCTGTGGGCCAATGTTGTGGTCCAGGTTGTGCAAGCTGTTAAAATTTTAAGTGTAATAGTTATTTTAAAAGTAATAAAGGCAATAGTTTCAAGACATATTAGGGCAAGTCAGGCTAAAAGCATTGCTCATAGTGCCAGGCTGTGGACTGCTAGGCACTGGATAATGGTTAACACAGGTCCCTTCCTAAGGCACTGCAGAGGAGTAGGGTGGGTGTATGCACATCAGCAGATAATTTCAGCATAATGTAATCATTCCTAAAATAAAAATCAGCATCGGGTAACATGGAAGCAAGGGGATGGAAGCACTTAGCTCAACCTAGGTGTTTTGGAATGGTTTCCCACAGAAAGTGAGGTCCAAGAATTCTAGAATGCGGTTGGGAGCTCTCTCTTCCTTCTCATAGAGGAACAGTCCGATGTGCACTAGAGGTGACCCCTTGAAGTTATTGTAATCAGTAAGAGACACGGAAAACTTGTTTCTAATGAATAAATTTCAGAAGAATAGCAACTCTTTATTTTATGTCTTTAAAAAATGTTTATCACAGTAGTTAATTCATCATCTGTATATGCCAGCAAAACTACAACTTATTTCTGTATTTTTGGAGGAGCACTACTATTATAGATCTCTTATAAATTACTGCTTGGGGTCATTGTAAATATTTGGCCTTTTGCTCTTATAGGGCAAATGTAGAAAGAAAGATGATATATACACTGTTGTTTATAAATTCCACTTAGCCAGAACTCATGGCTAGGTTTCTAAATGCATGTCGTTGTGGTTTTGGACAACTTGTGGGAAAGAGGAAGGATAGAAAGCACCCCTACAGCCTATCCATTTGAAGATCAGTTTCTTCTGAGAACATGGTGTTTCATGGGTCGTCTGGGAGATGTGCGGCGCCCTTCAGAGATGACTTTTGACTTGCCGTAGGAATTGCTGAAGCAGGTGTGTGGGGATGTCCTCTCCACCTGTGAGCACCGCCTCTCCAACATCGTTCTGAAGGAGAATGGAACAGGGAATATGGACGAAGACCTGTTGGTAAGTGACTGCTTTTCCTAAACATTCTTTACGCTTCCATTTTATCAGTGAGGTTTTGTTAAAGATGACTTTGTAATGTACACTTTAAATGCTTTTAACAAAAGGGCTGTCTTAGCCTAGAGCTTACTCTCTCTTTTTAGAAGATATTTTTAAATTGATAACCTATTCATTTGTTTCTTATATACTTATTATCGGGGGGAAACTCAGTGGTATATACTTCATCTAGTTCAATCTTACGAGAAGCCTGATTTCAGTAGGGAAAACACAGTATGTGTTGTAAGGTTGGTATAGTCAAGCTTAGAAATATAAGGTAAGAAATAATGTGAGTATACTCTTTTCGGTTTGTGTGTTTGCTTTTTAAAAAATTTAACATGTCTTCTGAGCAGTTTGAAACAGCAGACAGTAGAACTGGGGAATAGTGCTGAGCAATTGCAAAGTAATGACTGAAATAAAGATTTGACAATTCAAAACACAGATGATCTTGGAGCCCCAAGATTGTTTTCCACGGCACCCCTGCTTTAGAAACTGTAAACAGTGCAAGAGATTCCTGTGAGCCAGGACGGGACAGTTGGCTGATTTCAGTGGCTGACTGGGGACAAGATGTATGGCAGTAATTCTGGTTCCAACATCTGACTCTGTCCAGTAAAGGAAATAATGAGCTGCTTTTTGATGCCATTCAATACAGGTCATCATTTAACCAAAACTGGCCGGTTTTCTCATATATTTAAATTAGCAGAGCACATCTTTTCTGTGTTCAGTTTCTACTTGTTAGCCTAGCTCTCCTAATTCCCAGTGATCACAGACCAAGTTTAGATTTGTTACAAGTGAAGACCATTGCGCCTGAGGCACTACTGTGCCTGTGTTCAGTAATAAAAAGCCTCACCGTGGGAACCTGGATGCTTAGGTAAGAGGGCCAGGGAGTGTAGCACAGGCCTGGCCCAGGGTTTCCAGAGGGTCTTGCTCTTCTCATTCCTGCCTACACTAAGAAAGATGCTTACTATGGTTAGTGAGTCCTGTCTCCACCCCCCTCCC
This sequence comes from Papio anubis, assembly GCF_008728515.1. NCBI lineage: Eukaryota > Metazoa > Chordata > Mammalia > Primates > Cercopithecidae > Papio > Papio anubis. The sequence goes on from NC_044987.1 coordinate 652,083, forward strand.
CCACATTTTTTTCAACTGTTAACCGTGTCATCAAAATCTACTCTTCAGTCAAAATATATATGAAGAGGTTTTTCCCTATATACATAGTTTCATTCTTGCTTCTTTAAATAGAATTTAAATATTTTTTAATGAGATAACAGTATTTCAAGATTCTTTTAAACTCATATACTTTGTTATTGGCTTTCTTACCCTAGTATAAGCTTTTATTTGACATTTTACTATTCAGCATCATCCCTCCATTTGGGGCATAAATTAAAAAAGAACAATGTTACTTAGTTGTTAAACTGAATGTTACGAATAAAGGCAGCGTGGCAGCCATGAGTAGGTTTTGGATGGGGTCTACATGGAAAAATAATCTGGAGGGCAACTTGAAAATATGTTTCAGAATGTAAAATAGCTTAATACACTCTTTACCCTGGATTTTACTTCGGAGGAAAGAGAACAGTATCTAAGGATACACAGGTGTTCGCCAGAGCTGATCGAAATATTAGCAAAGCGCAACAGCGTCAGTGTTCATTAATGCTGAAGTAGTGCAGTAAGTTATGATGACAGTCCTAGTTTTAAAATGGCATACTTATGTAGTCATTAAAGATATATGTCATATATGTTGACATGAAATGATGCCTAATATTCAAAGTAATCATTGCAGACTTCAAATTACTATAATTGATAAGTGTGTAAGAAAAGTAAACATAAAGCCATGTGACTATAGAAATACTTTGAAAAAGTCATACACGAAAACAATGATGTCTCTGGGTGGTAGGATTATAGGTAGGTGATTCTGTATCCCAGTTTACCCAAGATAACCCTGGTGTACACCTATTTTTCACAATATAATTATTAATAGCACCCCCTTTTACTTGCAGATTTGTCTAGATTTAGGTGATAAAATTATATGGTTGTCCTAATTTTGGATGAGTTTCATTACATAGTGACTAAGTTTTTACAATAGCCATGTATTTTTATGAAACAAAAAAATAGTAACACTGTTTTAAATTTGGGGGATAAAGGAAATACTCCATTGACATGTCCTTAATCTAGCTAGAGTTCACTTTTCTTTTGCCTTATTTTTACTGTAAAACCAATTATTTTTGTAGGTGAAGTACATTTTTACATTAGGGGATATAGCCCAGCTGTGTCCAGCCAGGGTGGAGAAGCGCATCTTCCTTCTGATTCAGTCCGTCCTGGCTTCGTCTGCTGATGCTGACCATTGTAAGGCATTTGAAATCATACTCTGTACCATGCATGCCGGTTCAAGGTTCTGTCAGTGACTTTCTCTCCCTTCCTTGCAGTACCATCATCTCAAGGCAGCAGTGATGCCCCAGCATCTCAGCCACCCTCCCAGGTCAGAGGTTCTGTCATGCCCTCTGTGATTAGAGCACATGCTATCATTACCTTAGGTAAGAAAAACGTGGGAGAACAGGGCTTGACATCAAGTTCTGTGTGTAGCTGTTGTCTTAAGTAAGCGCAGCCATGGGAATGTGTCAGGGGCTGCCGAGCCTGTCTGTGTCTGCTCTCGGCCCATATGGTTCCTAGAGGTGACTCTGATCTGAGTGCTGAGCTCTGCCTCACCACGTGCTGGTCCTGAGAGCCCTCAGGCTGACAGTGCCCCAAGACGGTAAGACTCAGGTACTCTCTGGAGGGTCTAGAGGGAGCTTGTGTTTTCTAGTACGATTATGTTAATTTATTACAATTATCCCTGCTTCTGTAATTTTTTCCAGTACCTTCACTTGACTTCAATACTCCTGTAATTTTTTTATACTCATAATGCAGCACCACGAAGTCTGTTCATCAAGACCTGCCGGATGCTGCACTGAGTTCTGGAAACGAAGAAATAAATTTTCCATAAAAGGAAATGGTTTATTTAATACTTTCCAGAACTGGGCAGATGACTATTTACATATTTCTCCATGAACTCAAACTATTTTTAATCTTGAAAACACTGACCTCTATGCTGGGAATTTTTTTTTCCCTTTAGTGTGAGTGTATATTTCATGCTACATAAGTTATTAATTTTTTTGTAATATTAATTTTCAAATACCTAAGAATTGCAAAACATTTCCCAGGCACAAAAGAAACCTACAAACAAAACTCAGCAGGCTTTTCAACTGTGAACAAGAAAGAAAGGGGACATGCATTCTTTCCTATTTACCTAGCTCAGATTTCAAATTCAGCATGGGGTATTTAGCATCTGTAGAGGACATGTATAATCAGGAGTAGAATGTTTCACCTCTCAGGCTTTGCTGATCATTCTCCAGGTAAGTGGATAACTGTGAAATTCAAATGTTGACTTTAAAAGGAAGATGATTTTATTAGTGTAAAGGAACATCCCGTAATATATAACCCCTGGGGGAGTTTATTTCTCCTTAAGGTATTTTTATTAGAATATTCAAGATGGGTCTGTCTGCCTTTCGTTTTTTGTTGTTTGTGATTGTGGGCATGATGTTTTAACTTTGATTAAATAGAAGCCATTAGCAAGGTGTATCTGGAGAAAATTCAGGAATGGAATTAGGATTTAGAATACAGTTGAGACATCTTCCTGTCTTCTGTGCCAGGTAAGCTGTGCTTACAGCACGAGGATCTGGCAAAGAAGAGCATCCCAGCCCTGGTGCGAGAGCTCGAGGTGTGTGAGGATGTGGCTGTCCGCAACAACGTCATCATTGTGATGTGCGATCTTTGCATTCGCTACACCATCATGGTGGACAAGTATATTCCCAACATCTCCATGTGTCTGAAGGACTCTGACCCATTCATCCGGAAGCAGACACTCATCTTGCTTACCAATCTCTTGCAGGTGCGTAGGAGGGTTCAACCTGTCCTTTCCCCTCCACCATGGCTTCTGGTTTAAGGGAATATTTGAGTAGCATAGGAAATGTGCTTGCTTTGTAGTAGAATCCAAAAATAGTTGTCTCATCTCTGGTCTGGAGTATTGCTCTTCTGATGTTCAGCACAACCTCTTATAAACAGTGTTACTTGTGAATGTTCATTTTGGGACTTTGTTCAGACATCCTGTCAAGCAGCGTGAAGTTTCATTTTGAAAATAAGTACCATGTAGAGAAAAGCACATTCAGTGGACAGGTAGTTCTAGTTTGAATTCTGTTATTCTTTTTTAACTTGGACAAGTCCACATTTCTGAGATCTAACTTCTTCCTTCGGGATCATGGGGATCATGGTGTTTGCGCTGGGCTCTGCGAGTCTGGTGGGGTGTTCCCGGGTGCAGAAGAACGTAGTGAACTATAGAGCTCTTCAGAGCATTAGATATTTTTATACACTTTGAGAGTCTGTGTTTGGCCTATAATGGGGAGAACATAATACTTGATTTTTGAAGGGAAGGCCTTTCACTTAGGTTGTATGTCTGCCCTGGTATGTTCTGTATGCTCATCTTTTCGTATATTACGAACTGTATTATATATAGAGGGTGGCACCATCCCTCTAATGCCACGTGCTTTGAGTCATTTTTCTCCTGTGGTAGAAAGGTGACGTTCCGTGCATATACTTCTCTGCACTACATTCCGACGGTTTGGAAGCGTGTGCCTGTGCACTGAGCCAGTGTGCCGGGGACAGACCGCGTGGTGGGGGGAGTGTGGCTGGGAACAGTGAGGCTTGCCCATGATGACACACTCTGAAACATGCCGGCTTTTCTCTGTACAGGAGGAATTTGTGAAATGGAAGGGCTCCCTGTTCTTTCGATTTGTCAGCACTCTGATAGATTCACACCCAGACATTGCCAGGTAAATCTTTTCCTCACGTTAGACAACTGAACAGTTTACCTCATTTCTGATGTATGCTGGATTTCTTTTTTTTTTCCAGATTGGTTTAGAGTTAAGTAGGATTTAGTGAGCTTTTGGTGGGTGCCAGAAAAATTAACAGGTTTTTAAGATACTAAGCAATATAACAAACCTTTCTTTTGCACACAAGTTTAAAAGAAAATGGTTAGATTCATCATTGGATCATCTCAGCACTGACTGCGCTTGCTGACAGTTTGCTGTTCCTGAAGGAGCATGAAGAATATCATATGCTTGTTGTATTACACTGTATAGAGGAGCAGTCACTAGAAATTCACTGTTAATTTCTAGGCCAAAAAAAGTTAATTTTGATAAAGAGCTGAGACTTTTAAGTGCAGAAATTTTCAGGAAGAAACTAGGAATTAAGATGGAATTGCACAGTGTGGAATCAAGTGCACAGATGACAAGACTCCTTGGAAATGGGCAGTTCTTCAGACTTGTATAGCGTGGGGGGGTGACTTTGGCAATTATTAATTTCTATCATTGCATCATTTTTTTAAAGATTTATTTTCAAGGGGCTGAGAAATGGCCTGATAGAATTTGCTACCTTAGAGTTTGTTGTAACTAATTCTTTTTAAAGCAAGTCTGCAATTGGAAAGTAGAATGTTGGATGCCACGGCAAAAGCCCCACGGTGGGGAAGAGCTCTTTATAGAGCTCATTAACTATAAATGGCTGGTAACAGTGGGTCCCTCTGGATCTAAATATAGCTACCAGTAATTTAGTCTGAGTTCCGTGGAAGTTTCTGCTCAGTTTTCTTTAGGTGTAATTTTCCAAGGAAGGGGAACATTTCACAGAACAAAAGCAAAAAGTTAAGGCTGTCACCTTTTTTTTAGATACCTTCGCACACCCTCTTACCTTTACAACGTGTCCACTATACTGACTCTGAGGGCTTTCTACACAGTGCATGGCCCAGGAGAAGGTGTAATCAGACAGGCTGGGAATGCTTTCAGGTGATGCACCTGGGAGGTAAAATCAGCTACTTAACCTGCATTTCCTCATTTTTCCCCACTGTTGTTAGCTCCTGTACGTGTATGTGAAAAAGAGCATTGATCAATGAGTAAACTATATGCAGGATTTGTACATATGGGTGTTCAGATCATCAATCAAATGAAAAGCATAGATACACTTTATAGTGCAGTAAGATTACCAGGGCCTCTTCTAGCGTTTTAATACGTCCCCCTTAATCTTTCCCTTTTATGTCTGCATTCTGGGTTTGTTGAAACCATGGTTCAAATTAGATTTTCATGATTTTCATGATTTTCAGCTTTGAAAAGCTGATGACTACATTTGCTAACTATAATTTAAGTTAGTCTGTTCTCTGAAATTTTTCCTTTTATTTTTATTTGACGTGTAATAATTATACATATTTATGGGATAGAGAGTGGTATTTTGATATATGTATAGAACATGTAATGATCAAATCGGGGTAATTAGCATAACCATCACCTCAAACATTTATCATTTCTTTGTGTTGGGAACTTTCAGAATCCTCTCTCCTAGCTTTTTGAAAATAGACAGTAAATTATTGTTAACTATATTCACCCTACGGTGCTGTTGAGCATTTTAACATACTCCTCCTGTAATTTTATATTTGTTAACTAGCCTTTCCGTACCCTTCCCAGCTTCTAATAACCACAATTCTACTCTCTGCTTCTCTGACCCTACCTTTTTTAAACTCTTGCATATGAGTGAGAATATGTGGTATATATATATATATATTTCTGTGCCTGACTTTTGATTTTTAGGCCAAAGGCTATGCCCAGGCTGGAGTGCAATGGAGCAATCACGGCTCACTGCAGCCTCAGTCTCCCAAGTTCACATGACCCTCCCACCTCATCCTCCCAAATAGTTAGCTAATTTTTTATTTTTTGTAGAGTTAGGTTCTCACTGTGTTGCTCCTGAGCTCAAGCAATCTTCTCGCCTCAGCCTCCCAAAGCGCTGGGATTAGGCATGAGCCACCACCCCGGCCTGTATGACATTTTTAATTGCTCATATAAACCCCAAATTTGGCCGGGCGCGGTGGCTCAAGCCTGTAATCCCAGCACTTTGGGAGGCCGAGATGGGCGGATCACGAGGTCAGGAGATCGAGACCATCCTGGCTAACACGGTGAAACCCCGTCTCTATTAAGAAATACAAAAAACTAGCCGGGCGAGGTGGCGGGCGTCTGTAGTCCCAGCTACTCGGGAGGCTGAGGCCGGAGAATGGCGTGAACCCGGGAGGCGGAGCTTGCAGTGAGCTGAGATCCGGCCACTGCACTCCAGCCCGGACGACAGAGCGAGACTCCGTCTCAAAAAAAAAAAAAAAAAAAAAAAATAAACCCCAAATTTGGAGGCTACAAAATTCTATGATCTGTTTTCCTGTCTGCCCAATAGCTGGTGGCCTTGTAATCACAGGGCGACAGTCAAGTAATAAGCAGATTATTTCAGTTTAACTGGGCACTGCCACAGGAATACAGAGAGGCAGGGTCAGAAGCTCAAGGCAGGACAGCAACTCAAATAATGGGCCATTGAGATAAAAAAGGGGGCAACAACAAGGATGGCCTGGTTTGGGAGAAAAGGAAGCAAGCACTCGACTGTCTGGAGGGCTTAGTGAAGCCATGGAACGATCGGAATGGGGTGAGGGAGTCAGGAGCCCGATCACTGGAAGGATCAGCAGGGCAGTCACGAGTGGACTCTTTGATCTCCAGTGTGGCAACAGTGTCCAGGGTGTGGCTGCACTGGTGACCCAGGGTCCAGATGGGATGCTCACTGGAAGCAGTGAAGTCAGGAAAGCAGAAAGTTGGGGCATTCAGTAGCTCACCTGCATGGGGAGTTCTACGGGGATTTGGAATGGAGAGGAAGACTGGGAACCAGGTAGCAGAGCACAAATGGCAGATGGCGGGAGCACCACAGGGAGGCGGGAGCACCACAGGGAGGTGGAGGTGGAGGCCGTCTGCAGGTGCCACAGTGGCCTGTGTGCGTCTTCACCAGCAGCCAGCCCACACTCCCCGCACTTCACTGGACCCGCTCCTAGTTGTCTTCCAGTGTCAGAGCACTTTTGGCAGCGCACTGTTTGGTCCACACGCTATGTATAGACTTCCTGAGGGGCATGAGTTTGGTTGTTATTCCCCATCCCTAGCACCTGAAAAGGAACTGAAACCAAGCAGACATGCGGTGAACATTGGGTGGGTGAACATTGGGTGGGTGAAGGCAGGAAGGCACTGGGCGTCCGGGAAATGTGCTCCTCATCCTCTGACTGAGGGATGAAGCAGCCTCCCCTTGGGAGGGCTGAGAGAGAACTGGTGTGCTTGGAGGACAGCCGGCCCACATTTATAAAGAGGAAGCATAGGGAGTGCCCTGAGAGTCGGCTGTGGAGGGTAGGGCCTGACTCACTGTGGAACCTGGAGTGTAGAGTACATGGAGGAAGGAAGCAGCAACGCAGGGACGAACAGGGTCTAGACAGACCATCATAGGCGCTTGGATTTGGGGTGGTGGCCAGGGAGAACTAGGGTGTAGGAAATACTGCTTCGAGCCTCAAGTAGAATTCTGGTACCAATGGGTCTAACCTGAGCTAGACACGTGTTGTCGGCCAGGTCAGGAACATGGGTTCAGCATGAACTCATGAGTCTGCCTTTATTGAGCAGACACCCTGCTTCAGAATGGCATTCAGCTCATGAAGAAATCGGAAGTCAGATTTTTATGTTTCCTACTAAAGCTGAAAACAGAAGTGGACACACGGCTCTTACCTTGTGGCCTTTTGGGCTGTTTGAATATCCTGGATTTTGATTCTTAGTAAGAGAGTAATAACTTCTTTTTACAAGGCTGTAATAAGGTAATCACTCAGATTTAGCTGGTCTTCCCTTTGTGTTCCATACAATTCATGCAGCCCGTGCTGTGTGAAATGCCTAGACCACATCCCTGAGTTGTTGGTGTGGGTATGTGTGTTCTTAGTGATTGTCCTGAGGGCTGGGGAGAGGATGCTGACCGAACTCCCAGCTTACTAAGATTTGTTGAGCGTCCTGGAGGTTTCCTAATCCACATACCTGGAGAGTGCTCTCTCTTGTCACTCTAAAGGAATGTTCTAGGAAGCATTACTTGTAATGTTAATTTCTCCTAACTTTTCAGCAGACAAACAGGAAACAAAATAGTCCCTCTTCTCCAGTTAGGAAGCTGGCAGGATCTGTGCATCTTAATCTAATCAAGGCTGAAACTTGCCATTTTAATAAAGTCCCAGTGAATACAGCAGCCAAGATGAGTTGTGGATATCACACATTGGCTGTGGCTTCCAGTTTCTCTTGCTGGAAAGCTCTGTGACTACATTATCAGCCCTGAGCGTGTGAATCCTGGCATGGTTTTATGTTGCTATGGAATGTATTTGTATAGATGGTTCAGCAAGTTTTTCACTAGGGCTTAAACTCCACAGTATCGTGCCTGTTGGTCACCTCCACCCACATGTATTCTTGACCTAAACTGAGTCGATTGGCGTTGACATCAAGTCAAAACTCAGAGTGCACCCTCTTCTTGTGGAAGATTTGCTGATTCTATCTGGCTTTACATTTTCGTATATGTGACTTCATTTCTGAGGAGGAAGTTCGCATAATGTAGAAACTGCCATGCTAGAATGGATTAACTATAATAAAATACCACAGAAGATAAATTCTTGTTTGTTCAGTGGTTTTTTCATTCCTGTCACAGATGGTTTGCCAGAGTAACCCATGTTTAGAAAGAACTTCATCTGATCCTATGACCTTTGCCTTTCAAACATGGGTCATTAAACAACATAATTTGTACAAAACATAACTGACTACTCCTAGATCAGACAGGTGCTTCTAGTTGTCCTTAATTGAATTTTGCCTCATGGAATTCTCATTATTAAATACAGTTTTATTTATTTTGTTTTCATATTTCTAGGTCAAGCTGCTCCCTTGTTTCCTAGGTGAATAGTCAAGGTGTAATTATCTACAGTGGAATTTTTATCTAGGCTTACTTCCATCATGATTTCTCATCTACCTTCTCTGATTTTTAATTGATATGTGTGCTGTGAACACAAACTGATTTGAATTTTGGCATAAGGAGCACCCCTGGGGAAAGGAGAGGTCAGTCTCCTGGACAGTCTTTGATGCTGCTGCTCCTCCCAAGGAGAGCTGACTGGTGCTCCAGTGTGGGTGGAAATTGCATTTGAGCTCTGAAATTCAATTAAAACACTGGCCTTGACAGTGTGAGTGGATCACAGTGAGCCCTGCACCATGTTAGTTTAACCCCTGAGCAAAAATCAGTGCTTTGGCGTTCTGTCACGTACTTTCGTGATGAACAGAAACTCTCCAGTGGCCTGTAGTCAAACAGTTTGCCTGTTTACATCAGGCATTGGAAATCTTCATTTTGGTGGGGTCCTGGTGGCGTCTGTGTCCCATGTGCAGCATTGCACAGATGTGTTGAGGGCGTGGGTGGAAGGAGAGTGCCCAGGGCTTGCTGGTGATTTCAAAGCGCATTGAGTCAGTTGCTCTGCAGAGGAAACTTGTCTTCCTGATCCAAACTGTGAAGCTCTTGTCATTAATCCTTATTCTTGAAATAAGTTCCAGTTACTAAAATTGTTTTTTGTTCATAATTGTGGGCAACAAACTTGAAGCTGGGAGGTGAATGACCGTTGTCATTGCATCAGTCCTGTAAGACCACTGGCCTCTGATTGGGGTTAAGTTGGTTGATTGCTTTCCCCACTTGAACTGCAGCTGGATGACAACACCTTCCGTTAAGTTTGAAAGGAAACCTGGGGGAAAAAATACGCTCGGATTAGAAAGCAAGCCGTGGAGCAAGGACAGACCAAGTAGCGGAATTTCTGTCTTCTTCAGGTCCGAGGGAGCTGTGTGTTGGGATAGATTTTGAATCCCTTCGCTTATGTACAGCTGTCTTCTGCTCAGCAGAGTTCTTGGTGTATTCAGAGACTGTTGGTGTGTAGCAAATGGGTCTCCCTCTTTGTTTCTCTCACCTTTGCAGCTTCGGGGAGTTTTGCCTGGCTCACCTGTTACTGAAGAGGAACCCTGTCATGTTCTTCCAGCACTTCATTGAGTGTATTTTTCACTTTAATAACTATGAGAAGCATGAGAAGTACAACAAGTTCCCCCAGTCCGAGAGGTCAGTGAAGCAGCTCAGGCTGTCTCCTTGTATCTGGGTAAGAGCTGGGGGAATCTGGGGAAGGTCTGGCTCTTTGCATATGGTGGTTGGACAGAGACCCTGCTGCAGGTCTTTACTGTGGCCTGGCAGGACGGCGTAAGAAAATGCAGTCGTGAGAATCGCTTCCTAAGGGCAGTGCCTGCGATGAGCACTGGGATCTCTGTAGTGCACTTGAGTCTTTGGTATACAGCTTTTAGGATGCAGTTAAAATGCAGTGTTAAATCCCTTACACCCGTGCCCACGTGACGCAGTAAAATTGTCCTATTCTGCCACAGAGAGAAGCGGCTGTTTTCATTGAAGGGAAAGTCAAACAAAGAGAGACGAATGAAAATCTACAAATTTCTTTTAGAGCACTTCACAGATGAACAGCGATTCAACATCACTTCCAAAATCTGCCTTAGTATTTTGGGTAAGCCCAGTGTGTGGGAGAAAATGTGTGTGTTTGCAAATGAAATGCTCTGTTGATAACGGCCCAGCAGGCCTTTAGTAAGGGAGACCCTGGCACTGCAGGAAGACCCCTGTCGTCTTGTCCTTCTCTGGCATCAGCTGTGCCCCAGACAGAACACCCTTGCAAGACCCCCTGACAGCCTCAGACAGCCCCCCAGTTATGTGAATTACACCTCCTCTCTGGGCCAGAGCATTTCACAGAAGCTCACATTTCTCTCTCTCTCTCTCTCTCTCTCAGCGTGCTTTGCTGATGGCATCCTACCCCTGGACCTGGATGCCAGTGAGTTACTCTCAGACACATTCGAGGTCCTCAGCTCAAAGGAGATCAAGCTTTTGGCAATGAGATCTAAACCAGACAAGGACCTCCTTATGGAAGAAGATGACATGGCCTTGGCAAATGTAGTCATGCAGGAAGCTCAGAAGAAGCTAATCTCACAAGTGAGTGTGTTGCTCCCCTAAGATCTCACGAGTGTGCCCCTCCCCCAAGCTCATCTCACACGTGAGTGTGCAGTTCTTCCTAAGCTCATTTCACAAGTGAGGGCACCCCTTCCCCCAAGCTCATCTCACAAGTGTCAGCTCCCCTAAGCTCATCTCAAGTGAATGCACCCCTTCCCCTAAGCTCATCTCACAAGCGAATGTGCTCCTTCCCCTAAGCTCATCTCACAAGTGAGTGTGCCCTTCTCTCCAAGCTCATCTGACAAGTGAGTGTGCCCCTCCACCTAAGCTCATGTCACAAGTGAGTGTGCAACTCCTGCTAAGCTAATGTCACGAGTGTGCTGCTCCCCTTAAGCTCATGTCACGAGTGTGCCACTTACCTAAGCTCATCTCACAAGTGAGTGTGCTGCTCCAAGCTCATCTCACAAGTGAGTGTGCAGCTCCACCTCAGCTCATCTCACAAGTGAGCGTGCTGCTCCCCTCAGCTAATCTCACGAGTGCACCCCTCCCCCTAAACTCGTCTCATTAGTGTGCAGCTCCCCCAAGTTCACCTCACAAGTGAGTGCGCCCCTCCCCCTAAGCTCATCGCACAAGTGAGTGTGCCACTCCTCTAAGCTCATCTCAAAAGTGAGCATGCCCCTCCCACTAAGCTTATCTCACAAGTGTGTGCAGCTCCCCTAAGCTCATCTCACAAGTGGGTGTGCAGCTTCCCCTAAGCTCAGGTCACAAGTGAGCATGCCACTCCCCTAAGCTCATTTCACAAGTAATGTGCCCCTCCCCCTAAGCTCATCTCATAAGTGAGTGTGCAGCTCTCCCTAAGCTTGTGTCACAAGTGAGTATGCAGCTCCCTCAAGCTCATGTCACAAGTGAGTGTGCAGCTCCCCTAAGGTCATTTCATGAGTGTGAAGTTCCCCTAAGTTCATTTCACAAGTGAGTGTGCAGCTCCCTAAATTCATGTCACAAGTGAGTGTACAGCTTCCCTAAGCTCATTTCACAAGTGACTGTCCCACTATTCCCACCATCTACTGGCTTCCCTGTTGTCCCTGGAATCCTGGTGCCATGCTCTAGTGCTGACTTCTTTCTTACTGGTGACTTTAACTCTTGCCAGGTGGTGACAATTCTCAAATCCGTCTCCTGCTCCAGCATTTCTCATGAGCCTGAGCTCAGGTCCGCCTGCTGCCAGGACGTGCTCCAGGTGTCTCTGACTTACTCTGTCAAAACTCACTCAGTCATCTCTTCTTTCTGCTCTTCATCTCCTCTTTCTCCCACAGTTTATGGTGCTCCTGCAGACTGGAGTCTGGTGTGCCAGGCTGAGGCTTTTGTGGCAGGAAGTGTAGAATTTGGATCTGAATGACTTTGGGGCAGAGCTTGGCTGCCGCAGGCCTCTGCAGGCCTGTGTGTTTCTGTCCTAGCCTGGATTGCCAATGTGTATTTCCCACCTGGCCCCTGAAGGCCTTTGACCCCAAGGATACAGACTCTGATAATACCTTGCCACAAGATGCTGCCTGTTTTCTCTTACCAATCTATCTCTGTAGTTCTGACCTTATTTAAGCTTATCCTATTTCCATGGTTTCCTTACCACCCTTTCTGTTTCTGGTTTCTTTCTGTCACAGGCCACGTCCCAACTTGCTGCCAAAGCAGTCTTCTTTTTTTTGAGACGGAGTCTCCCTCTGACGCCCAGGCTGGAGTGCAGTGGCGCAATCTCAGCTCACTGCAAGCTCCACTTCCTGGGTTCACGCCATTCACCTGCCTCAGCCTCCCGAGTAGCTGGGACTGGAGGCCCCTGCCATTCTACCTGTCTAATTTTTATTTTTATTTTTATCTTTTTTTTTTTTTTTTTTTGAGACAGAGTCTCGCTCTGTTGCCCAGGCTGGAGTGCAGTGGCCCGATCTCCACTCACTGCAAGCTCTGCACCCGGGTTCCCGCCATTCTTCTGCCTCAGCTTCCCAAATAGCTGGGACTACAGGCACCTGCCACCACTCCCGGCTAATTTTTTTGTATTTTTAGTAGAGACGGGGTTTCACAGTGTTCGCCAGGATGGTCTCAATCTCCTGACCTCGTGATCCGCCCACCTCGGCCTCCCAAAGTGCTGGGATTACAGGTGTGAGCCCCTGTGCCTGGCCCAGCAGTCTTTCTTAAGTACAAATTTGATCATTTTATTCTATCTGAAACAGACTAAAGGCAGGTTAACTGTGAGGGGTGGCAGGAAGCTTTTGGGTGATAGATGGTGAGTGGTCTGTGGTGCTGTTTATTCCATATAGACTTTTGTCAAAGCTCACGGAACTGTTTGTTTAAAATAGGTAAATTTATTACATATGTTATACTTCACTAGTGGAATTTTAAAAAACATGCTGGTGGCTTCCTATCGTCTTCTGAATAAACCCTCATTCTTCTTTTTCAAGGTGAACAGAACTTCTGGTGTGCCTTCCACCTTTCCCATACCTCCCTCCGTCTTCACCTCCAACCTCGCCACTTCACATTGCCATCTGCACCTCAGTTGCAAGCTGCACCCTGCTCCTGTGCTCTTGCCTCAGGGTCTAATGTCTACAGCGCCCTCACCCACCCATCCTCCCTTCTCCACACATCCTCAGGACCATCCATCAGATGGCCATGCACTCCTTAGGCATCCCATCTCCGTACCTAAATTCTCTAACAGCCTGCCACTTAACACCTCTTCCCTTGAGACACGCACTGTCTGGAAGCGGCTGGAGGGCAGGGATGCTTGGCTTCATTTTGCATCCCCAGAGGGTTAGCTCTTTGCCTGAACAGAGAAGGTGCTTGATAATACCTGTCAAGTGAATGCATGGAAGCCACTTCTTAAGACTGTTCCTGAACATAACATCTGCTCACACCTGGGTTTATTAAATTGCTTATTTCTCTACCTGTTGTCCTCCTGTTTCAGGAACTCTGATAAGACTTTTTAGAAATGAATGGTTTACAAGGAAGAAACATATACTAGTGACTTTAAATGAGAAGGAAAAGAGTACTTTCAGCTTCAGGAGGGTAAATCTTGCGTATGTGGGCTACTATAGTGCTTTTTTTTTTTAATTTAAAGAGATTCACTGCAGAATATTTGTGGTTAGTGATCATTCAAGGTAAAGTGTGAAGACTTGGTCCAATCAGTTACTATATCCATAAATTCATAGTATTTTGTAGATGTGTACAGACAGCGAGAGACAGCTGACTGTCTTTATGCTTTGCCATTTTTATACCATTGTCCCTTCACCAGCAGGAATACAAAGTGTCCCTCTGGGTAGCCAGAGCCCGCTGACTTCTGTTCCAAGGGGAGGGTGTTGAATTGAGGACTGAATGTGGAGCCAGGGCCAAGGTCCCTCAGGGTCTTCTGTGGAGATTTGGGGCTTTTGTCAAAAGCTACTCAACGTGTTTCTAAATTCTTTTTCCCCATTTGGAATGTATGAGTAGTATTTGTCCCCACCCTATCTTACAAAGCCTTTGGAGTGTTTTGAGGTAATGCTTACAGAGTCTCCCAGAGAAAAGCAGAGGTCCTCTACATCTCCAGGATCATAATGAAAAGCAAAAATAAACTTACATAGTGTGCTAGGGTGGCTCTACTCAAAGAACTAGATCAAGGAGAGGCCTTTGTCTTTCAGAAGTTCATACACCTAAAACATGTCTTTGTGTTACCAGGTTCAGAAGAGGAACTTCATAGAAAATATTATTCCAATTATCATCTCCCTGAAGACTGTGCTGGAGAAAAATAAGATCCCAGCTTTGCGGGAACTCATGCAGTATCTCCGGGTAAGGGTGGAGCCTGTGCTTTTGTGGTGGTTGTCCTCCTACCAGTTCATTACTTAGGATCTTCTGCCAGTTATGACGGTGTAGGCAATCAGTGAATGATTAGAACCCCAAATTCTGCAAACCCAGCATTACCTTGGTAACTGCTGTGGAGCTGGGCGTTGGCTGTGGGTTCCATCAAAGCCGCTCCTTCCCTTGGATGTACAGCCAGGGCTGTGAAGAGCCGGCCCACTGTGCCAAGCAAGTCTTCCCTTGATGGAGTTCGAGTCCATCTGGAAAACTTTTCCAGCTGGGGTCGAGAACACAGTCATCTTCGTTCATGCTGCTGGGGGGTAAGGTGAAAGTGAGTCTTCGGGTTTGATTTCAGGGTGCTTACCTTTTGCACTGACTCAGATTCACAAGGTCAGGAAATAACTGCCCTGCAGGAGTTGCCTTGGGAGCTGCCGTCACCGGGCCGAATTCTTTGTCAAGCAAGGGGACCATGAGGAACTCAGTCTGAACAAACCCAGGATGTGTTGACTTGCAGGGCAGACCTAAAGTGGGGCCTCAGATCTTTCTGGCAAAATCTTTTACTAAGAAATAAATGCGACGTAGTTTTTATTTAATTCAGCAGTTATATCTCTGTAAAAAAATGCTACAATTTTTTTTCCACTAAAGGCCTCAATAAAAGTTACACTGAATATACATTTTCAAATAGTTTTTTATACTAGGAAGCTAAGGTAGGAAAGATAGTCTCATTGTATGATAAAAATAAAAACTTCCAAGTATTCTTGTATTATTGCCCTGCTTTAGACCCTAGAAAGGAAAAAAAAAAAAAAAAAACTTAGGTCCTATATAGACTACTTAAACACTTAAGAAAAATAAGTCTTCCTCCTGCTTGTGAGCTCACACCCAGAGGATGGCCACACGCTGCTTGTTGTCAGCAGCTTCAGGGAGTCTCTTCATTGGCCTGTGGAACCCACTCCTAGTGGCAGCTGGAAGAGTGCATGGATCCCTTCTCTTTGTTGAGACTTCCCTCCTAGTTGGAACTGCAGTGTCTTTTTCTCCCTGTTCCTGTTAGGTGGAATGGTTCTTTCTCTTAGCAAAGTGGTCTTGCTCCTGGCAGCCCTCTTTAAGACCTAAGAATGTTCTTCCCTAGGTATGAGAAAAGGTTTTCTGTAAAATGTTCAGAAGACACAAAGATGGGATTTGAACCTTAGTTGTAATCCCCTGAGAGCCAGTGGGGAGGCTAATGTAGACAGAGGAGCAGCTTTGAGATCCGTGGCATCCTGGGACTTGCTCCAGAGGCCGTGTCTGAGCATGTCTTTCTCCCACTGGGAACCTGGGAGAGATCGGCCATTAACTGCCAGATGGCCAGGATGCTTCCTGAGAAAGTGAGCTGTGAGTTACTCACACATTTACCTGCTCGTGTGGCCAGTGGTGGTTGCTGTACTGTTAGTCACTGGAATGGAAACGTCTGCTTTCAGTAATGTCAGTCTTATTGTTCCTATTATTATTTATCAAGTCATGTTGGGGGCTTTTTTATTTTTTAACTTTTATTTTACGTTCAGGGGCACATGTGCAGGATGTGCAGGTTTGTAACATAGGCAAAGGTGTGTCATGGGGGTTTAGGGCTTACTTTTTTATTCAAGAAAACATTAAAGGATGCTCCTGGGTCTGTTTTAGGAGGTGATGCAGGATTACCGAGACGAGGTCAAGGACTTCTTTGCAGTTGACAAACAGCTGGCATCAGAGCTTGAGTATGACATGAAGAAGTACCAGGAACAGCTGGCTCAGGAGCAAGAGCTAGCAAAACATGCAGATGTGACTGGGACGGCTGGAGGTGCCGAGGTGGCACCTGTGGCACAGGTAGGTGTGGGGCCCACTGTGCTGTGACCAGGCAGTCCAGTCTGCTGTCTGCTACCAGTCTGTTGTCTAGCACCTCTCAAAATCTCCATCATCAGAGGTTAGTCAGCCCAAAGGCCTCGAGAGTGCTGCTTGTTGGCGCTCGAGAGTGCTGCTTGTTGGCTGCTCCCTTGTGCCTTTCTGTCTGTGATGGATTTACTGTGCTCCAGACCTCCCTTCCACGAGGATGCGGTGCAGGAAGTGAGCTGGCAGCAGCAGAGGCTGGTGACTATAGATCCTAGGTCTGCCAGGGCGTGTCAGTGTGTTCGCATCTTCCCCCAGCACGCCCTCTTGAGAGCAGACTGGCCCATGGCCATTTCTAGGAAGAGCTGCTGCTCACTGTCCTGAGGAATGCAGGCAGATCTCTTGTAGGAAAGACCAGTGAGCACAAAGTAGTGTACTCCTTTTTCTCTTATGTCATGCCACAGCATCTACAAGTGGCAGCTTTCTCATAGTATTCTGTTTCTGAAAAGGAAATTCAACTTACCCAGCGTTGATAAGGCTTCAAAGTACATTGCTTATGGACTTGCTTATAGTATGTGAAGATTGTATTCTAATAAAAGTGTTAAAATGGAGAAAGGGAACGGCTTGTACACTGTTGGTAGGGATGGAAAATAGAACAGCCACTATGGAGAACAGTATAGAGGTTCCTAAAAAACTAAAAGTAGAGCTACCATATGAGCCAGCAGCCTCGCTGCCGACTGTATAGTCAAAAGAAAGGAAATGAGGATGTCGAAGACATACCTGCACCCCCATGTTGATTGCAGCACTGTTCAAAATAGCAAAATTTGGAAACAACCTAAATGTCCATCAGTGGATGAATGGATAAAGAAGATGGAGTGCATATATAAAATGGAGTACTTTTCATCTATAAAAAGTGAGATCTTGTCATCTGCTGCAACATGGATGATTGTAGAAGACATTATATTAAGTGAAATAAGCCAAACACAGAAAAACAAAGATTGTATGTTCTCATTCATATATGTGAACCAAAAAAGTGGATCTCTGGGAGTTAAGAGAGTGGATTTTTGGTGGTTACCAGAGGCTGGGAAGGGGTGGGAGAAGGGGGATGAAGAGAAGTTGGTTGATGGGTACCAAAATACAGTTAGATAGAAGAAATAAATTCTAGTATTCAGTACAGTGGAGATATTATAGTTTAACAATTTACTGTATATTTCAAAGTAGATAGAAGAATTGGAATGTTCCCAACACAAAGAAAAGATACTCATGTTTGAGGTGATAGAGATCCCAATTACCCTGATTTGATCATTACATTGTACACATGTATCAAAATCACACATGGACCCCCTAAAACATGTACAACTATCATATATCAGTTTTTAAAAACTTAAAAAGTATTAGAAGGTTCATACTCTTTATCTTCTCTGCCAGGTTGCTCCATGTTTAGAAACAGCGCCAGGTCCTGCTGGCCGAGAAAACCCCGCCCTGTCACCTGCCGTGAGCCAGCCCTGCACACACAGGGCAAGTGCTGGCCACGTACCAGTGTCATCTCCTGCACCTGAAACTGGGCCGTTGCAGAGGCTGCTGCCCAAAGCCAGGTAAAGAGCCCCTGGAGGCCACATCAGGGCTGGTTCTCTGGGGCGATGTTCTCAGAGGCGTCCCCACCCCTCCCACCAAGCACGGGCAGGACAGGCACTGTCATTGTCTGGCCTGCCACCCCCTCCGCACTCTGCCCTGGGAGGTTTGAGTGAGTGTGGGTGAGGGATGCGCCAGAGAGGAGGCACGTGGGGACGGGGTGCAGCACTGTCACCTCTGCAGTGAGAAAGTCAGCGCGTGGCTGTTCTCCACAGACCCATGTCCCTGAGCACCATTGCAATCCTGAATTCTGTCAAGAAAGCTGTGGAGTCAAAGAGCAGGCATCGGAGTCGGAGCTTAGGAGTGCTGCCTTTCACTTTAAATTCTGGAAGCCCAGAGAAGACGTGCAGTCAGGGTAAGCCAGACATAGCAGAGCATTTACAGATCAAGACACACAACACGACTGCTTCTCATTCCTTTCAAAACGGTTCGTGTTCTTGTCTTTAAAACAAGTAACGTTAATTGGGCTTTTAGGATCATGGGTAATAAAACAATGCATATTTATTCTAGGAGATTTGGAAAATAGGGTGAAAGATGAAACTTACCCATAGCAGTGAGGCATTCCTTCCTCCAGCCATTCTGTTCCTCTTACACACCCGTGTTTTGTTTCTGGGATTGTGATCTGTGTGTGCATTGTTTTATGACCTGTTTCCCTGCATACTTAAGTCAGATGTAGCTCCCATGAACTTTTCTTTCAAACCTTTGCTTCCAGTGGCTTTACAGCATTGTGTCTGTGGAAATAACTTATTTATTACTATCCTGTTCTTTGAAATGTTGATTTTCAATTTTTTCATGTAAATCCTGGCACAGTGAGCATCCTTGTACATACAGCCTTGTATGTATGTGATCCTTGGGATTAATTCCCAGCGGTCAAAGGCCACGGATATTTTAAAACGCTGGATAGTGTCAAACTGTCCTCTCTCACTCATGCCAAGTTAGACTCTTTTATTTTTTGAATCCTAATGAGAATGGACATTTTTTCTCATGTTTATCATTTATTTGTATTTCTTCCTGAATTGCCTCTTTATAAGAAAATTTTAAATACTAGCAGTTTTAACTTGATGTCTTGCAGGTATGTTTTCTCATTTGGTGGTTTTGGTTTCATTATTGTTTGGGGGTATTTCTGGACAGCTACAACTTTTCTGTTCTATCCTAGTGTCTTCATACAGTTTGGAGCAAGAGTCAAACGGCACGATTGAGCATGTGACCAAGCGGGCCATCAGCACCCCTGAGAGTGAGTAACCGATGGGAACACGCGGGCTTCTCCTCAGTCTCTCCTGCGGTCGCCATGTGTTTGCTAGAGTTGTAGTAAAACTCCTTTCGGTGCAGGGTAGTCCTGATGGTCAAAACCGTGAGTGCATTGCTGAGGTGGAATGTTTCACAGGGACCACGGTAGCTTGATCCATGAGCACTGACCGAGTGTGGTGCTCCACTGTTGTTACAGTCAGTCAAACACCACAGTGGCCTGCGGGCCTCCGTGGGGCAGACAGTGCCGTTGAGGCAGAGGTAGGTCGGGTGACTGACCCAGTGGTCTGTTCTGGAGGCGGCCCGCAGTGTCTCCGGGCTGTCCGGGTGCACTGGGCGCTGCTGGGTGGGCCTGCTCCCGGGGCGGGCAGACGTCAGCACCAGCAGGTACCACGTATGTTCTGCAACTGCCAAGACCAGAGACCCGAGGATCTGCTCGGAGCCTGTGTCTCATTCCCCTCCGTGTTTTTTCCTACTGTCTGTTCTTTTCCTTTTATTTCAAAACAGGTGAGTTAGGAGAGTCGAGTCTTCTTTTCCTGTTATCTTGTTTGATAGCTTCATGTCGTCTCAAACCTCATAAAACCATCATTCTGAGAAAGCTCTTACAGGAAGAAACGCTTCCTGTCCCAGGTCTGCGGAGTGGTGGCCAGGCCCTGCCTGCGTGTCCTGCGTGCCCCTCGCTCTGCGCCCGCCTGTGCACGGTGCCCTCGGCAAGCTGCATCCAGCTCCACTCGTCTTGGCCGTTCCACTCCTCACTGTTTCCACAGGGCCCCCCACAGTGCCTGGAACCTGGGAGGTGTCAGAGGTCTCCTGCGGGAGATTTCTGGGAGGGCATAGCTGGGTGCTGAGCCCAGGCCTTCTGATCCCACCTCTCGTGCCCCTTCTCCAGCCTGTCTCCTGTTCCTGACTGCAGCAGGGGAGCTGAGAGTGTGCTAAGGTGCCCTTCCTGGTAACGGAGCAGCAAGGTGTCATACCATGCGTTTAGTCGCCACTGCAGTCAGCTCACGTGTATGGAGCACCTGCTGTATTCTGGCTACTTGCTTATTTGGTTCTGTCACACTGATGCTGTGATCTCTTAGAATAGTTAACAGGTTAGAGATAATTTTCATCCAGGTCCCCCTTTGAAGGGAATTTATCCCACCCCCACCCTCAGACGACAACTGGATCATGACGGCATTTGTCATTAAAGGCAGTGGGTAATTTGGGATCCTGTGTTGTGGACAGGTGCGATGTTCTGTGTGTAGAGCTTGCTGTGTGTTCGATGTTCCTGGCTCAGGAGCGCCAAGAGCTTCTATTTTGGCAGTGAGGTGCCATATGCTGAAGCAACGGGGAGAATGCATCTCATTTGAGTTGTGCTCATCCTGTGAGTCCCTGATGTCAGTGTTGGGTTGGTTTCCTAGCAGCCCATGTTCCTCCACAGTGCAGCCTGGCGTGGAGTGTGCATGCTGCCCTCATTTGCCTGTGTGGAGCCAGGCTTCGTGCTGGAAATCGGGCGCCCCGGTGTCATTGAGTTGGTAGAGTACTTGTTCTTGCTCCAGGCTCTTGGACATAATATTCCTGTTGATGCAGTCTCTGGCCATCTCTCTTTATACTGAACCAGGAAGAGGTGCTTGGAGGTCTCCTATTAGCTCTCCTTCCTGGGGGGATTGTTAGATAGCTTAAAAGCACTCAGTCCTGTTTTCTCTGTGGTTTATACGTCCAGATTCTTTTGGCAACTTTTAGTTCAGAAGGGGGTGACTGTCAGGAAATGTCTCAACTCTTCAAAGCTGGTAGGAAAGACGCCGCCCAGTTCGGCACTGTGGCGCACCAGTTCAAAGTGGTTTTGCTAAATGGAAATGAAAATTACTCATTTTTCAGAGCTAGGATTTTAACTGAAAATCTGTGGGGTTTTAGCAAGTCCCTCTTACTTTATCATTCGGGTGGCACAGACACTGCTGCCTTTGATTCTACGCACAGTGCATGGGGGATGTCAGAGCCCCCACACCCGTGCTTCTGTAAAGATGGGAGACTAATTTCCTGGAGCACATATGGGCTTCCAAACAGGAAGAGCAGCGTGTGTGTGAGGAAGGGAATTTGTAAGGAAGGGAATTTGTGAGGAAGGGAATTTGTAAGGAAGGGAATTTCACATGACGGTACAAGGAGAGACTTTCACAGAAACAGAATAAGCAGATCTAGCAGTGAGGATAGAATTCTCTGCCATTGTCTGTTAATGACACTCAAGTAGCCATCAGGTACACTGCAGTGCGCTGATGAGCTTTAAAATGTAAATGGGAAGACGGTCTGTACTGAAGACACTGTGTGGAGAACGGGGAGAGCTCTGAAGCTGCCTCCTCGCGTGTCTTGCAGAAAGGCAGCAGGTTCGGTGGCATCAGCAAGCAGCCGCCCAGCCCGTGCTGTTCCTGGGAGTGTGCTGGTGGCAGCTTATGCACCGAGTACAGCACCACCCGGGCCCCCAAGACCGGGTGGCGTGTGTAGACAGATGGGGCGGAGGGGCAGAGGAGCATGATGTGCAGACAGGGCCTGCTGAGAAGGGATGCAGGAGGGTGGACGTGTGTGGGCACATGCACTTCACCATAACAGCTAAGTCTGTAAAGGCAGCTTGGGACCAGCTGAGACTGAGGGTGCACTTTAGGCTCTCCTAGGAACACAGCCATCGAGGTGTCTTAAAGCAGGGCAGTAAATTTACCAGCTTCTTGATTAAACATAACTCCAGTGACGCAGGGAAGATACTACTGATAAATGACAGTGGCCGCTAACATCTCTTGAGCACGCCCTTGCAGCCAGCGCCATGCTAAGCACTCGGTGTAGATAACCTCCTGTCGTCCTGGGCACCATGCTAAGCACTTGGTGAAGGTAACCTCATGTCGTCCTGGCAGCCCCCCAGTGAGGTAGCTGTTTTTATACCCACGTAAGAGATGCAGAAACCTGAGGGTCTCAGAGCAGCTCACACAGCTGGTAAGACACCGAGCCAGAATTCACACCCAAGCTGCGGTGGAGTCTGCTCGTAAACGGTGTTCACCTGTTCCTGAGGGAAAACTGGAGGGGGGGAGGTGCCATGAAAAATCAAGGGCGAGGGGTGAGGCGGACTGAGCCGCTCCCAGTGCGGCACGACGGGACAGGATGAAGTGGCGACTGGAGGTAGAAGGGACAGGCCTTGGCTGCTGATTCCATGTGGAGGAGCTGCTCACGGTGCCACATTTCCAGCTTGCACGGTCCATTCACTGGCTGGACACTAACAGGCACGCGTGGAGGTGCAGAGGCAAGGAGTTAATTGTCCTCGGGGAATCTGGGTGAGCCACCGTAGGAAGTGTAGTGAGTGGGACAGCGCGGTCACTGGGACAGGGGTGATCATGGAAGATGGGGTGGGAGGGAAGCCAGAGGCGTGAACAGTGAGGCCCAGGGGCCAGCCGAGTGCCTAAGGAGGGCTGCGGTCAGAGAGACGGAAAGGAGCGTCCCCAGGAGGGGCCCTCATCCCTGCCAGGACCTGGGACAGGGTCCAGTGGAGGTCTGAGGGCCGCCACTGGGACACCGATGTGGACACCGTGCCTACGTCACACACACAACTGGAGCCGCCCCCTCTGCCTTCGCTCACAGTGGTGTCTCCCCTTTATGCAGAGAGCATCAATGATGTCACGTTTGGAGCAGGGGTCAGTTACATCGGGACACCACGGACTCCTTCATCAGCCAAAGGCAAGTTCTTGGTTTCCTTCTGGGCTGATATATGCGCTGCCTTTGAGGTTCTGGGAAAACTGAATTTGTTTGTTTAAATCCCTTTTAGAGAAAATTGAAGCCAGGAGTCAAGGAAATGACATCTTATGTTTATCATTGCCTGATAAACCGTAAGTTTAGCAGTGTTCCTTTTGAGGTGGATGTTTTTTTCAGGGTTTTTCTGAGTTCCAGAATGACTGCGCATGTCCTTTCCCTAGGCCCCCACAGCCTCAGCAGTGGAATGTGAGGTCTCCAGCCAGGAATAAAGACACTCCAGCCTGCAGCAGGAGGTCCCTGCGAAAGACCCCCCTGAAAACAGCCAACTAAACAGCGCATCCCCACCAGTGTCCGGGCAGGCAAGAGCCCCTGAGGAAGCCGTCTCGTGTCCTCCGCGTGGACAGGCAGCTGGATCACTTCCCGCAGTCCTTGGGCGGCGCTTTGCTGTGGAACACGAGAGCTCCTCCTCAGGGGCCTGGCACTCACCTGCATTTAGCCGGCCAGCCCTTTCTATGCTGTATGATGTATATGGTTAAACACTGTAAAATAGAGATGTGCCAAATTTAGATCTTCTTACCCTAAGCCTAATCTACTTAATATTATAACTTTATTCCATTTGAAAGTGTCAAGCCCATGCAGATAAGCTATAATCTGGTCTTTAAGGAACACAACTTTAAAAACTTCAGCTTTCTTTTATATAAATCAAGCCTCTGTTAACTTGTTTGAATTCCTTATAGTACATATTTTCCCATCTGTAATGACAAAATATTGATTGTAATATTTTTTCTATTATTTATAATTGCAAATTTTTAAAAT
The DNA here is from genome assembly GCF_008728515.1 of Papio anubis. Taxonomy (NCBI): domain Eukaryota; kingdom Metazoa; phylum Chordata; class Mammalia; order Primates; family Cercopithecidae; genus Papio; species Papio anubis. Next base: position 675,900 of record NC_044987.1, read on the forward strand.
ATACAGCTTTCTAAAAGTAATAAAGGTTTAGGATAAATACAGCCTTCCAGTAAATAGAATGTTTCTGTTTTTAGAACAGAGCTCTTACTGGTAATCATTTTAATTTTACATAAAGCATGTTAGAGGAATGAAACCAAATCTTTCCTATTAGAAAAAAAATGATTGTCTTGAGGGGCAGTTGATCTTTGCCCATGCAGAGGCCATGTGCTTTCTATAACAGACATAAACAGCATCGCTGCTTGTGAAAAAATAGCTTTGCGGCCTTCCCCAGAGCAGCACTGATGCCGATTTGTGCAGCCCTCTGCTAAGGGCTGCTCCCATGATGGGGGAACGGCTTGAGTCTCTTCTGTTCACTCTGTTGGGTAAACTTAACGATATTTTTGTTCAAGAATATCCAAAAAGAAATGCAGTTGGCTTGTTTTTTAATCCCAGTATTACAAAAGCAAAAGTACAAAGTGATTATGTGCGTTGGTTGGTTTGGGGGATGGATGGGATGCCACTGAGCTCTGCCCCTGCTATCCTAAGTGGGAACTGCAACGCAGGTGGACTCGGTGGTGGAGAGGCGCAGCACTGCTCTGGAGCACACAGGCTGACCTCCTGCCCAGGCACTGACTCCCCTGGTGGATGGGTGACAGCATTTTTAGTGCGCGCGCCTAACCACTGAAATGCTAGGAAGAAGAGACAAACACAAGAGCAAACAAGAAAGAATGAAGCAATGTTTGGGTTTTTTTTGAAGCTTTTATAAATGAGGTTAAACAAATACCAAATTACAGGTGTGTTAGTACAAGTCTGTAATATCTATGTACAGCAACATCCATCCAAAGGCAGAATCACAGCCTCGTATCGGCCTCGAGTCTTGAGTCACATTCGTATCTTAAAATACACGAGTGTTCCTTTTCTGTCTAGTCTGTTATAGGCAACTACTTCCCAGACTCCACTTTCACTTCTCTCTACTTTGTCCGACCTGGTTCCCATGGCACTAGTGTGGAAGGTTTTAGGGTGTAAGAAGAGGGGGCAATAAGGCTACCCTATCACTATGACAACCAAGAAAGAGGCTGGAGCGTCATTCCCCAACGCTGAGGGTGGGGAGCCATCCCTCTACCACGGTGGCAATGATGGAGGGAACTCGCATGCTCAGTATCCAGGATGCCATGCAGAAGACACCAAGGAGCACTGAGCCACTCTTGGAGCATTTCCTGCCTCTGCCAGGCGGCCTGCAGCTAAGTGTTTCACGTAACTGAAAAAAGTCAACACAGTCTCATGTATGCAATTAAACAAAAGCTGTCAAAGTATAAAAAACTCAAGACACTGGAAGCTGAAAGACAAGGTGACTAGTGAGAGCCACTCTTCAGGCACACAGTGGAGTGCTCCTCCTGAGCAGCTCCTTGCTTCAGAGCACTTCAGTCCTGAATCCAGCACGGCAGGGCATATGAGGCTGAGAACACGGGCTTCTGAGCGATGTTTCTAATGTCCCCCCACAAATGGGAGCAGTGTCTCCGGCAGATGAAAAATTTAAAGTCAAAAATTAGAAAACTGCTTTTGATTCAGGCATTTCACTTTCCTCCCCGCCAGGCCTTTCACCTGGCTGCTCCACCTGACATTCTTCAAAAGGCTGGACTGGCTGCCACTCCATAATGGTTTGTTTTGAAATGAGACAGAACCTGTGGCGTCTGGGTGCTTTCTCTGTGGCAAAGAGGAACAGTGGGATCCACGTTCTTTTAAAAATATTATTGTACTTGACAGACTTGATTTCACAATTGCCTTTGGCCTTAGACAGTCTTAACAAATAATTAAACAAACTTAAAAAAAAAAATAGCAGTGGGGGCTCTGTTTTGTGAGCCATCCATAACCAAAAAGGTCTGTTATGGGAGCCCAAAGTTGGGACACAACGTGGAAGACACCAGTGTCCCTGGAGTGCCCACCTTAGAGCTGTGCTGGATGAAGCAAGGGCCATGTGAGTCAAGCTCACTGGGGCACAGCCACTGCCAGGGCCCAACGATGGCGGGGCCTCCTGGCAGATAGCGAGGCAACACTGAGCTAGAGCGGGGGCGCCTGGGGTAACCCCAGGAGCTGACTGGCGTCTGTCTGTACATCTGAGGACTTCTGGGTGGCCTCTGGGTACAGACTGTCCTAGTCATCTCAGGAAGAGGCAGTTCAAAGCTAACCTGAGAGGTTTCTTTTGAAGAGATGCAAACTGATTTTAACATTGCTCAGCTGGAATTTTTAAAGGTTTCCTAAGCAACTACGGTCTGACGTGTAGACCGCAAAAGTTCCCTTGTGAAAAAGGCTAAAACTTGTGCAAGAAAAGGAACGTTGCAATAAGCTTCCATGAGAGGATTCCTTGGGTAAAATACTCAATTATTGATATTTTCCAATTTAACACTAGTAGCTTGGAACTTCTACCTTAAGCTGAACTTTTTTTAAAAAAATAGGTTATTTAACATTGTATGACAATATATTTACAGTTTAAATAGAAATTTCAATAATCAAAATACATCCTTAGCAAAAATTTAGATGCAAAATTTTATAAAATAAGACCCATAGAAAAGCATATTTCAGTACCATTTCAGACTCAGCCTAAGATGAAGGTTTTCCTTAAATCCTGACGCCCTGTTGGACAAGCAGGGTTCCTCAGGCAAGATCCCTCTTCCAGCAACCAATCTGCCTCCCTGACTTCGGTGGTTTCTACAAAATGCTGATGCGAAAGGCTTCTCCACAGTGGCCACTGCGACACCGATCAGCAGAGCCTTTGAGAAGAGGCTGCCGCATACAAAGCCCGTTCTGGGTGCCCGCCGGGATGCACTGCTGGTGCTGCACGGCCCCTCGCCGGCTCACAGGGTGCTGTCCTGGCTGCTGAACGACCAGTGGTAAACACGCTGGCTTCACAGGGCCCAGCACAGGGGCACTGACGTGAGCAAGCTTTAAGATCACCATAATACTCGTGTGGCAATCAGGCCAGAAACAGATGGGGAACCCAACTCGGTGAACGCACCCAGTTTCTCTTCCTTGTGGTCATATTTACTGGGTCCATCTTGAGGAAAATTCTTTTATTCATGTGGCTTGTTAGAGTAAGAAGAGTAGTGGTCAACTTTGGCCAAAACAAAAAGCTTCTGAATGAGTGTCTAGCTCTGTCCAAGTGCATCAGCTCTCGCTTCCTCGACAGGAGTTTCTAGTAGAGGTATGTGCATGTGCGCTCTGTGCGCTCTCAGCCACACTGCGGGTCTCAGATCACAAACGATGACTTGTGTCTGAAGTCGCCCTGCAAAGCCAACACATAGTTAAAGCCATCAAGGGGCCTGGTGGCAAGAAGGGAAAAACACTGAGTAAGTCTAACATGGGCTAAATGCAAATCAAATAATCATTCTTAAAAAGTACCATCACTAGCGCCTGCAAAGCACAAACCCCATTAGTATGTGTGTGTGTGACTGTGAAGGGGCCGAGGAGCTCAGGAGCTGCACAATCACTCAGGAATCTTCCTAGGAGACCTGTGTGGTTTCCAAGGAGGAATGTTGTTTTCCCTGCTGGGTACACCTAGATTTCCAGGTTTACTAAATGATTACCTCCTCGTCAGTGCGGATGTAGTTCACTCCATCTGGTTTCCCTGGGTTCTTGTAACTGTGAGGAGAAGAGAGCAGTTTAGCAACAGGGTTGTTACATGATCGCCAGCTTGAACTTCCCTTTTTTCACATAAGGCAGGCTCACCTTTCTCCATCCTGTTTATTGTTGATGAAGTAGCCACGTCTGTATGCACAGCAGATGCCCAACGTGATCAGGGCCAGTACAGCAAGGACAACCAGAACCCCCCCAATAATTCCGCCAATGTTCAGGTCATCTGAAGAAAGGGAGGTTTGGGGAAAGCCATGATACACACTATCTGTTCTTTAAAAAGGCCCTGACCCTGCTGTGCCTCCTTCCTTCACCCCAAACCCACTTGCCTCCTGCCCCCTCAGGCCTACCCCAGCTAGAAGAGAGAACTTAATCTTTCTAGCCTAGAACATATAGAACACCATAACTCCTAACTTCACATGTGAAAAGTACTGAGACTTCTACAGCTGAAATGCAGTTACACTGAAAACTGTATTCAAGTGGGCTTGGCACTGTAGGCTTAAAAATCCTCTGGCTGAATGCCTGAGATTACTTATGGGGGAGATGGTTATGAGGACAAGATTAGGAGCCAGGATCCCAAGGAAGAAAAGAATCCCTAATTTCCAGGGCCTCTCTGTTGTGGACTGCTGTGGGGAAGAAAGTTAGTTTCAAGTCTTACTTAAAAGTAAAGAATCCTAGATAAGAACTAGAGCTCTGCCTCTGCTGGCTGCCTGACCTCCGATCTATACGCCCTCTGAAAGGAGACGCCTGGAACCCTTTCTCCTGTCTGTACTCAGCAAAGGCACTGGGTCACCTTCACATGGGGCTCTGGCAGTCGTTTCCTTCAAGCAAGCAACACATGGAAAACAGGGAATTTATCAACAAGAGCCAAGTAACTTGGAAGTTTTAAAAAATCTTTATCCTAGTGTGTTGGTTCTCAAATATGAATGTACACTTAAAAATCAATTTGCAGGCCGGGCGCGGTGGCTCACGCCTGTAATCCCAGCACTTTGGGAGGCCGAGACGGGCGGATCACGAGGTCAGGAGATCGAGACCATCCTGGCTAACACAGTGAAACCCCGTCTCTACTAAAAATACAAAAAACTAGCCGGGCGCGGTGGCGGCGCCTGTGGTCCCAGCTACTCGGGAGGCTGAGGCAGGAGAATGGCGTGAACCCGGGAGGCGGAGCTTGCAGTGAGCCAAGATTGTGATTTTTTTTTTTTTTTTTTTTTTTTTGAGACAGAGTCTCGCTCCGTCGCCCAGGCTGGTGTGCAGTGGCGCAACCTCTGCCTCCTGGATTCAAGGGATTCTCCCGCCTCAGCCTCCCAAGTTACTGGGATTACAGGCGCCTGCCACCACACCAGGCTAATTTTTGTATTTTTAGTAGAGACAGAGTTTTGCCATGTTGGCTAGGCTGGTCTCGAACTCCTGACCTCAGGTGATCCACCTGCCTCAGCGTACCAAAGTGCTAGGATTATAGGTGTGAGCCACTGCGCCTGGCCATGCAATTTTGATATTAAAATGTCAATTCCCAAGTTTCATCAATAAAAAGTCAATAGGCTAAAATAGGTCTGGGGCAAAACTGTAGGAGAAAACAACCCGAAAGCAGAGTTTCTCAAATGTGACAAACGAGAAGAATCATTCGGAATGCTTGTCTTACACACAGATTTCTAGCATATGTCTGAGGTGGGCTCGAATCTGTATGTGAAACAGTGGTCCCAAATGGTCATCACCAGGCAGTTTTGGAAAATGCTGCTCTGAGGGTAGCTCCAAATAGGGAGGAGGAAGAGATTAAAAAAACGCTCCTGGCTAGGCACAGTGGCTCATGCCTGTTAATCCCAGCACTTGGGGAGGCTGAGGCGGGAGGACTGCTTGAGGCCAAGAGTTTGAGACCAGCCTGGGCAACAGTGAGACCCTGTATTTACAAAAAACAAAATTAGCTGAGCTTGCTGGTGTGTGTCTGTTGTCCCAGCTGCCCAGGAGACAGAGATGGGAGGATGGCTTGAAATCTGGGTTTGAGGATGCAGTGACCTGTGATTACACCACTGCACTCCAGCCTGGGCAACAAAGCAAGACCCTGTCTCTCTCTCTCTCTTTTTTTTTTTTTTTGAGACGGAGTCTTGCTCTGTCGCCCAGGCTGGAGCGCAATGGCCGGATCTCAGCTCACTGCAACCTCTGCCTCCCAGGTTTACGCCATTCTCCTGCCTCAGCCTCCTAAGTGACTGGGACTACAGGCGCCTGCCACCACGCCCGGCTAATTTTTTGTATTTTTTAGTAGAGATAGGGTTTCACCGTGTTAGCCAGGATGGTCTCGATCTCCTGACCTCGTGATCCACCCGTCTCGGCCTCCCAAAGTGCTGGGATTACAGGCTTGAGCCACCGCGCCCGGCCGTCTCTCTCTCTTTTTTAGGGGGGACGGAGTTTCACTCTGTTGCCCAGACTGGAGTGGTTTTGTTGCTGCTGCTGCTGTTTTAAGGGGGAAAAAAAAAAAAAAAAAAACCTCCCCAAGTGATTTGGACACATCCTATCTGGCCCCATCCTCCTCTCAATAACCCTCTTTTAGGGGAACAAGAGCCCTGAGATAATATTACTCTAAGGGCTAAAGCTTTGTCTGCAGGTAAAATTACTAGGGCTAAAACTCAGTTTTCTACAAAATGGTTGTAACTGGATAAATTTCTGGAGACCTGACGCCACCTTACATTTTAATAATTCTATCAATTACCAAAGAATGGAGTTTACTAAACTCGCAGTGAAAGTTACAAGGCTGGCCACGTTCCCAATACCAGCAGATCCCAGAAGGTTTTGTTTTGAGGACCTGCTTATCTGGACTTGGTTTTCTCAACCTTCCCTTCACTGTCCAGTGGGTGCTGGTGGATCTAGTCGGCTCCAGAAGAAAGCTAACCCATGGCAGAAGAGTTCTCTAAGCTGATGGTATAATACTAAACTAAAATGTTCTATTCACTTCCCAGTCTTGTGATGAAACCTTTTCAAAAAAGAACTCACAGACTTCCATCTCCTGCTCCTCACACCTGGCTGAGCCTGCGTCATTGGAAGCAATGCAGTAGTACTGCCCAGAGTCGTCCTTGTGAACAGCAGTGAACACCTGTTTCAGGGAATGACAAGTAAATAACTGGACCAATCCTGGGGCCGACTTCTGAGAGCACATCCAGCTGGGTGCAGAACTAGGTCGACACCTGCTCGCTTGCTTTCGGCTTCCCCGTGGCTTCCCCAGCACTGCATGTTCCTCCCTGACCCACTCCCGGACACCTGCCTGAGAGCTCCCCAACAACCAATCCCCTTGGGACTGGAAGCACCAAAGCCCGGCAACATCCAAAATGTGAGGTGGAGCCTTGCTTTTCTTCTGGTAAAGGGGCTCTTCAATGATGACTGCTCCTTGGGCAACATTTTGGCAAAATGAACAGAGGACCCTATTACAATCTGTCTGATGACTACGTGGAGCTGGATAGTCCACAGACCAGAAGGTACCTCCCAGGAGAGAACTACACGCACAGTAAAGCCTGGTGTGGTTTGTACTTTGTCCTCTAGTGCATGACCAATCTGTTTTCTCTCCTCCCCCACCTCCCACCACCACCGCTGGGTTATGTTGAAACAAATTCCAAACACCTTTTATCCATAAATACTTCAGTATCTCTAGAAGACTGTAAAAAATCGTAACCACAATACCTTTATCATGCCTAAATTAATTAATAATTGCTTAATAGATCATCAAATACCTGCTAGTAATCGAATTTCCCCGATTGTCTAATGACTTTTACAGTTAATTATCCGATCAGGGCCCTAGTAACGTTTGCTTAATATCCCTCTTCAGTCTCAATCTATGGTTTCTTTCTCTTACCCCCTAAGAATGTACTTGTTTATAAAAGGAAGAAGGGTCATTTTTCCTGTAGAATCCCTAACATTCTAGATTTTTAGCAGCTGTTTTATCAAGAAGTTTCAGTATCTCTCCTAATAATTATTATTTTCACAATACGCATCTCTTGCCCCAACAAAGACATCTCCATTCTCACCTCTTAGAAGAGATCTTACCAGAGTGCCTGTTTCAGAGTTTAAGTGGAAAGAAGAATTGCGAAATCTGGGATTGGCTCTGGAATCCGTGGGCAGTGGCACATCATTGCGATACCAGCTGTAGTGAGGCCGGGGGTGGCCCTCACTCTCCTGGCAGTACAGCGTTGCCATCTTGCCTACTGGTACAGCCTTCGGCACTCTACAGACAGGGGTCACTGGCTTCACTGTAGGAAAAGAAGGGGGTGGTGGTGAAGATCTCAGCAACAGGGCTCTATTCTTATTAAAGCCCACAAGAAATCAGCTCCAAAGACAAGAAAGCCAGTTCGGGTTCCTGCGCCACTGCTGCTCCCAGGATCACAACTGCAGACTGACAAGCCGCCACTGCCTCCCACCCTCCTGTATGTTAAAGTGCCTTCTCTAGCTGGTGGAAGGAGTGACAGGAACTTCACTTCCCTTCTCACCCTCTACCCCCAACTCAGGCAGTCTCGGCTCTCAACAGTTCTCCCCTCCCTAAGCCATGTGAAGCCCTCAGGGACACAGTTCTGGAAGGACAGAAACCAAGACACTCCCTGATCTCATGCATCCTACGGCTACAGACTCGGGAGGCCTGAAAATGGCGGCAATGTCTCATCTTCGCACGAGCTCCTACCTTGCACAGTTAACTCGATCACAATCTCATCAATTTCCTTGCGGTCATTTCGAGCCACCACCTCACAGCGATAGAGGGCCGAGTCTCTCCGTGTCACATTCCAGACCTTCAGGGACGTCTTCCCCAGTATTTCTGCACGACCTGCCAAGTCTCCTACAGAAAAGACATGAGGCACCAAAAAACTCTTTACAGAAATCAGCCACTTGAAGAGGGTGGGGCCAGCACTGGATGCCACAGCAAGGAAGACTGCAGATCCATTTTTATTTTTATTCCGGAGTACAGAAGTGAACTCTCTAAGGACAGGAACCATGACCTATTCCTACCTGTAACCTAAACACCAAAAATTGTTCCTGGTGTGCAAGACGCACTCATTACCATGTGTCTCTGTCATTAAAGCCAGGAACTTCACCTCCTCCTCCTCATTTCCAGGAAGGACTGCCCATGAATAGAAAAAAAACACCACTAGAAAAACAACCAATGTTCCATAAATGATGCTGAGATAACTTGATATCCACTTGCAAACACATCAAGTTGAACCTCTCTCTCACTCCATATACATAGGAGTTAAAACTGTAAAACTCTTAGAAAAATGCATACGCATAAATCCCTCATGACCTTGGACTGGGCAGTGGTTTCTTAGATATGACACCAAAAGCACAAGCACACACTAAAAACAGTTATGCCAGACTTCATCAAAATGCAAAGGACAAAGGCAGGTGAAAACACAATCCACCTAATGGGAGAAACATCTGCAAATCATCCATCCAGCCTAGCATCCAGAATAAAGAAAGAATTTACACTTCAGTAATAAGCAGACAACTTAATTTAAAAACTGGACATAAGGGTGGGTGCAGTGGTGCACACATGTAGTCTCAGCTACTCAGAAGGCTGAGGTGGGAGGATTATTTGAGCCTGGGAATTCATGTCCAGCCTCTGCAATGCAGTGAGATCCTGTTTCTAGAAAAAAAAAAATCTTTTTAAATGGACATAAATTTGAACAGACATTTCTCCAAAGAAAATACACAAATAAGACCCTCAACATCATTAGTCACCAGAAAATGCAAATCAAATCCACAAGACGCCACTTCAGATCCACTAAGATGGTCAGAACTTAAACAGTCAGACAGTAACAAGTGTTGGTGAGGATGTGGGGAAATACACTGCTGGTAGGAATGTAAAATCGTAAAGCAGCTTTGAAAAACACTCTGTCAGTTTTTTAAAAAACTAAACATGCAACTACTATAAGACCCAGCAATTGTACTCTTGGTCATTTATCCCAGAGAAATGAAAACTTAGGTTCACACAAAAACCTGTAAACAAATATTGATAGCAGCATTATTGATAGTAGCCAAAAAGTGGAAACAACCCATTTTTTTAATCCGTCAATACAATGGATAAAATAATGTAGTATCTCTACAATGGAACATTATTCAGCCATAAAAAGAAATGAAGTACTGGCACACGCTGCAACAGATGAACCTTGAAAACACGATGCTGAGTGAAAGAAGTCAGCCACGAAAGACTACAGTTTCTATGAAGTGTCCAGAATAGGCAAATCCACCGACACACAAAGTGGAATCAGAGCTGCCAGGGATGCGGGAGGAGGACTGACTGCTGCTGGGTACGGGGTTTCTTTGTGGGATGATGAAAATGTTCTGGAATTTGATGGTGGTGATGGTTGCACAATTGTGTGAATATACTAAAAACCCCTGAATTGTATACTTTAAAAGGATGAGACCTATGCAGTATGAATTATAGCTCAAGAAAAAAAGATTTTAAACATAAGACATAATAACACTTTTCAAAGCAGCACGAAGAACCTGGAAAACAACAAATAGGGGCAGGAGTTAGGAAAACACGACACAAAAGAGTAGCAACTACTTACCACTAACCTGACAACTGCTGACAAGGACGTGAAGGGCTTGCCATAGCACACTACAAACAGCCACTAAAAGATGCTTCCGATGCAGCACAGACATTGGTATCAACATTTTCTAATAAGAACCTTTGTTATACAGCCACCCATTAGTGGAGGATTCGAACTTCTACCATGTGAGAAAAGAGTAAATAAACCCCACCAGGGTGCTTCTGGTGCAGGCCCGCACTGAGGAGAGGCAAGAGGCCCAGTAGAGCTGCATCCTCCCCCAGTCCCTGCATTCTGTGCGGGAAACAGTCTCCCTCGGCCTCCCCATCCCTGTGGCTAAGAGCAAAACGTTTAATCCCCAGAAACAGAAAGTTCTTTAAATAATTTCTCACCTGGTTCCTCTGATGCTCTAAACTACATGCTTAGGGTTTAGCAGGGTCAGCCTGAGTTGCCAAAGAAAACAGATCTGTGTTCTGAGAAGAACATTTCCATCACTCCAAAACTAAGAGGCAAAGGAGGGACTTCATGTGAGTGGGAAGCAAAACTCTTCTGAGGAGACTCAGGCTCCTGACAACACTGAGAACCCAAAGCAAGACTGTGTTGGAGCTGTTTCCACAAATCCCTCAACTCTCAACTTCTCTGAGAACTCCACAGGCTCCGACCAATGCACAAGCCTGCATGTGTACCTCCTGCGGCTCCCGCCCTCCTGTCAGAAAATAGGTGTCATCCTCCTCTCCAGCCACCTGCCTGCCTCCCTCTGTGCCGCTTGGCACAGCAAAGCCCTAGCAGGCCCCCCTCGAGTCTCTTTCCCTGCCTGCACCCCAGCTTGGGCCCCCCGCCAGCCCTCTCCTGGACTCAGAAGGCCTCTGACTTGGGCCTCTGCTCTGATTGTGCCACCTCCAATCTCTTCTCTATAGCAGCCACTTCAGTCTTCTGAAACATAGATGCAGCCATGGCATTTCCCCTCAGATACCGCCCATGCTCGCCTGGCAGTCAGTGCAGTCTGCCTGGCCAGGCGACCTCTCCAACCCCTCTCCTCCCTCTCTCCCTGTCCGTGTACCGGCAACAGTGGGGAACTTGCAGTCTTTCCCATCAGCCAGTCTGTCTGTTGCTTCTGTGTCTTCATACACAGCATTCTCTCCTGACCACCACCTCTCTCCACACCATCCTGCCTGCTAACCAGCCACCCTTCACACCGCACCCAGAGAGGCCACTTTGGGGAGCCTTCCCTGACCACCAGCCTCCCACCCAGGAGGCTGTCACTTCAGGGTACCCCATGCTTTCTCCCCATCGGCAACCCCAGCACCAAGCCTGAAACACAGTGGTTGGCTCAATTTGTGCCGTGCCCTTGCTGAAACATACGGTCCTTCTCATTCACTCACTTACATCACACACATGAGGATCGTGAGAAGATGGCCTAGGAAAATGCTCACTTTGATTCCCCAAAGAGATGGGGCTGTGAGCAGATTAAGATCCTAGCTAATGAACTGCACTTGCTGATGCTGGGTGACAGGTACAGGGAGGCTTGATATGCCACTTGCATTACTTTTGCATATGTTTGGAATTTTCCATAATTATAAATCTTAAAAAATAAAAAAATAAAAAATAAAAAACTCAGTCCTAGCTACAGATGCAGGTTACCAGTCTGAGGTAAGTTTCTGGCCAAGAGTGCACACCCAGGTCCATGGGCAGAGGAAAGGTCAACAGGCAAGACAACTACAGGATCATACCCTGAATTTTGTTGTCAAAAAACACGTATGTGGTTTGGTCATCTTGAATTTTCTTCCATTCGATCCTGGGGTCACTTGTCTGCGAATCTGTAATGATGCAAGACAGTTCCACACCTAACAAGCAAAGGAAAAAAAGAACTCTCAGTGAATGTGGAGTGCTTTTCGGTTCAGCTGCATCCAGACCCCGCAAGCTATCCCTAATTCAAGAGGCCTTTCATGCAGATTAAAAACCTAGCCAATTCCATACTCCAAGAGACTTTGAGAAAGGATGAGTTTTTGCCAGAAAATAAAGATAATTAGCAAGGATTTTACTACATAGTGTACCCCCTCCCTTAAACACCCTGCTTGTATATAAGAAATTTCTTGGCCAGGCGCGGTGGCTCACACCTATAATCTTAGCACTTTGGGAGGCCGAGGAGGGCGGATCACCTGAGGTCAGGAGTTTGAGACCAGCCAGGCCAAACATGGCAAAGCCCCACACAAAAATCAGCTGGGGGTGGTGGCAGGTACCTGTAATCCCAGCTACTCAGGAGGCTGAGCAGGAGAATCGCTTCAACCCGGGAGGCAGAGGCTGCAATGAGCTGAGATTGCGCCACTGCACTCCAGTCTGGGCAACAAGGGCGAGACTCCATCTCAAAAAAAAAAAAAAAAGAAATTTCTTTGTGGTGTGATCACAAAGCCAGGCAGGAGTGCGATGCCAGCTGATGGAAAACCGCACAGGGCTCCCTGCCGGCCTGCTGATGCCATGCTCCATGGGCCTGTGCACCGCAGAGCAGCCCACCTCCAACATCTCCTTGGCACACTGCAGAGACGGATGTGTCCTGAGTTGGCTGCAAGACACCAAATGTCCAGTAGATGGTGCCCATTATCCGAGGCATCTCCTTTGTACTTACTTTCAAATTCCTGTACCACTGGGGTTCGATTGCTGGATTTGAGATTTACAGCCCCTATCAGGCAGCCTGAAGGAGAAAGAAACCTAAAATCAGAGACAATGTATCTCAAACAGCAGAGAAACCTTGCACAGAGGTCAGGTTTTCCTGTCTGTGTATGCTATGGTTACTAACCACAGAGGATGGAAAAATATTCCACAATAAAGTCTCTTAGGTAAGCCAAGTTAACTGCTTTCTCTCACAAATCTGACCTTCACTGGAAGGAACCAAGGGAAAGAGAAAAGTTCTAAGAATTCCTTCTCCTTTTTAGTCCCAGGACAAAGCCCTCAGAGCTTTAAAGCCTTTTGTCTAGGCATTTCCCATTGACCCTCCGACACCTCTCACCCAGACCTGCTGGGCCTTCTGCCCTTCCTCCCTCCATCCTCCCCTCTTCCCCAGGCTTCCGATGCTGCACAGGCACCCCCAGTGGCACATGATACAGTCCAGACTCTTGGGCTGGAACTCTCCCCTTCAGGGCGGCATCAACACTCTCTGGGTATGGTTATCAACCAGCTAGGAGTCCACCTTGCTGTATGAGCAACCTGGTGGTTCCAGTCCACGAAGTTTTCACCGATCTTTGTTGAAATGAGAAAAATAATAATATAACACGGTAATTTTCATGAAGCTAAGTTCATATCATTGATGAAAGCAAGATAGCTACTTGCATGGCAATCCCTTTCAAAACCAGCATCTGATTCCTTATGGGTAATCAGAAACCTGTTTTCCACAGTCTCAAAATTTCTCAACTAATCTTGGAGAGAAGATCAAGCAGGTACATAGACCACCTACAAAATATTATTCTTCAGCTGTCATGCCCCTAATAAAATATGCCGTCCCCAAAGAAGGACTTCATACAGAACACCCCTATGAAGGCCTCTGGGTCCTGGCTTATGATAACTGCTAAAGAAAATGTACAGCACAACTCTGCTCCAAGCTGCTTTAACTCCTTGCATATTGGGCAGCCTCACGCAGCCCATTCTTTTCCTTTATCTTCTTTAGCGGCCCAGCTACATGGATCTTTTCTTTCTCAATAGTCAGATTTCACTAATTCTAGCAAAAGCCCTAAAGAATAATCCAATAAAGAGGGATGGAAAACAGAAGTATAATATACCTGAATTGCTACTGGTTCCTAAAACACTTCTACAAAAGGTTATAGAACAAAGAACAAGTGCAGATAATTTTATTTTGTTTGGATAACCACGGCTACTCCCTCTGGAAGCCAGAAATACATCCCGTGCACGTGCAGCCCTTTCTACTTCTTCAAAATGAAAGCTCCCAGTGATGCATCACTAAAGAATGATATATGAGGCTCTGCGTCTCTACCAAGGCCACACAAGTTTCTTCTAAGGAAAGTGACCATAAACATTTCTTCAGTATGATCACCATAACTTAGATGAGACACCGACACTGGCTACAAGGGACTATGACCAGAGATCAGCTCTGGCCCAAAGACCATCAACTGACTGAGAGGTGTCACGAGAGCACTGCTCACCTGGATAATAACTGGACAACTCAATCACATCTTTTCTCTTAAGAAGTATGAAGCCAAGAGAAATAAGAAAATGGGAGAGCTTACAGTCTAGAGAAATAGAAGTACATTATAAGGAGATATAGGCTGCTTGGTCAAAATGGTGGAAAATACTAGAGTTGATAACAACAGGTGAACTAGAGGACATAAAAGGTAAATGATGTTTAATTTTCATGAAGGCCAACTGAGATATGTATCTTTATAATAAACTTGGAAGGTAAACTAAACCAATTTGTTTCTTACAACCTCAAAGAAGCTAAATAATGGCAATTGTCACTTCTTTTATCCCTCAGCGTTATGGCAAAGAAATGAATGTTTTATACTTTTTTTTTTTTTTTTTGAGACGGAGTCTTGCTCTGTTGCCCAGGCTGGAATGCAGTGGCGCCATCTCAGCTCACTGCAAGCTCCGCCTCCCAGGTTCAGGCCATTCTCCTGCCTCAGCCTCCCGAGTAGGTGGGACTACAGGCACCCGCCACCACGCCCAGCTAGTTTTTTGTATTTTTAGTAGAGACGGGGTTTCACTGTGTTAGCCAGGATGGTCTCGATCTCCTGAGCTCGTGATCTGCCCGCCTTGGCCTCCCAAAGTGCTAGGATTACAGGCGTGAGCCACCGTGCCCAGCCTGCTTTATATTTCTTAATGAAGACTTGGCCTGACCACTCTCTTGCTCAACTATCCTAGATAAGTTTCACAAGCAGCTTTGTATTTTATTTTTCATGAACTACACATGAGACTTAAATACAGGTAGCTTTTTATACTAATCCTAGAAGGCAGTATGTCCCAGGAAGACTCCAGAGCAGAGGATCACTACAAGTCACGTGAAGTTCTAGCTTAAATGACTATCTGCAATAGCTGGGCACTACCTCAAATAAGGTCCCACGCTGAGAGTCCTTCCTCAGAATTATCCTTCTATTTCCAAATAATCCTTAAATTTACTAATACTCTAGAACTCCTTTCTTGCCCATCCCCAATAGACCAAGGTGCCACTTTAAAATGTAGATTCCGAGAGAACTACTAAGGAGATGGGTTCTGGGAGCCCGCTTGCAGCGGTGGCTGCTGAAGTTTAATTGTGCACACATTGAATCCAGTGCTACAGGAATACTCATACTGAAGTTACATTATTTAAGACTGAGCAAAGGGTTTTTTGGAAGGAGGAAAAAGGAAAACTGCTAATTTGTCAAATGCTGTTATTCCTATTCAATTTCCTGTCTATTTTAGCCTGTCCATCATACTCTAAGCTCTCTGGGAAATTCCATTCATTCAGCAGTTTTTGTTTTGTTTTTTGAGACAGAGTTTCACTCTTCTCACCCAGACTGGAGTGCAATGGTGTGATCTCGGCTCAATGCAACCTCCGCCTCCCAGGTTCAAGCAATTCTCCTGTCTCAGCCTCCCAAGTAGCTGGGATTACAGGTGCCTGCCACCATACCTGTCTAATTTTTGCATTTTTAGTAGAGACAGGGTTTCACCACGTTGGCCAGACTGGTCTCGAACTCCTGACCTCAGGTGATCTACCCACCTCGGCCTCCCAAAGTGCTGAGATTACAGAGGTGAGCCACCGCGCCTGGCCGTTCAACAGTTTTTATTTATCTCTAATTATGTACTAGATACCTGCCTAGATATTAGGGCTAATACAAGAATAAGATATATAAAAATCTATTAGTCGGCCATGGTGGCACAAGCCTGTAATCCCAGCTACTCAGTAGGCTGAGACAGGAGAATCACTTGAACCCAGGAGGTGGGGGTTACAACGAGCTGAGATCAGGCCACTGCACTCCAGCCTGGGCGACAGAATGAGACTCCATCTCAAAAAAAAGAAAAAAAAAAGGATAGATAAAAATCTGTGCTCTCATGGAGCTAACATTTTAGGATTACAAAAAAAAATATTTATTCATCTTTATTGTATTTCAACATTTGATTGTAAAACTTACTACAAAGCTAGAGTGATTAAAACAGTGTGGGGTCCCCCCACAGCATAAAGACAGACATGCAGATCAAAGGAAAAGAATAGCCCAGAAATAAATCCTTGCATATATGATCAAATGATTTTCCACAAGGATGCCAAAATCATTTAATGAAGAAAGGACAACCTTTCCAACAATGGTGCTGGGAAAACTGGATATCCACATGCAAAACGATGAAGTCAGACCCTTATATTAAGTCAAATACAGAAATTAGCTTAAAACATATAAAACACCTAAATTTAAGAACTAAAACTATAAAATTTTGGAAGAACACATAGAGAAACATCTTCATGACGCTGAGTTAGGCAATGATTTGATATGACACCAACAGCATGGACAACAAAAGAACCAAATAGGTAAATTGGACTTCATCTAAAAAAATTCAAACATCAAAGGACACTACCAAGAAAGTGAAAAGACAATATACAGAATGGGAGAAAATATTTACAAAGCATATATATATGATAAGGGATTAACATCCAGAACATATAAAGAACTCCTACAACTCACAAAAAAACACACAAATGAACAAATTTTAAAATTGGCAAAGAATTCCAACAGACATGCCTCCAAAGAAGATATACCATGAAACGCTGCTCAACATCACTAGCCTTTAAGGAAATTAAATCTAAACCACAATGAGACACCACTTCACACCCATTAGGATGGTTATGATTTCTTTCAAAGGGGGGAAATAATAAGTGTTGGTGAGGATGTGGAGAAACCCAAACCCTGTCCACTGCTGATGCGAATGTAAAATGGTGCAGCCACCATGAAAAGTTTGGCAGTTCCTTGAAAAGTTAAACACAGAATTACTATACAATCCAAATACTGTATGATGTAATTCTTACTCTTCCTCCTCTATAGCTAAGGTACTTTTCCCCTCTGTCTTATGTTTTATTTATCTTTGATTTTCTGCAGTGTGATTATTATATGCCTAGATTTTTTTTTTTTTTTTTTTGGCATTTATCCTGTTTGGTGTTTTCTGAGCTTCATGGATCTGTGGTTTAGTGTCTGGCATTAATTTGGGGAAATTCTCAGTCATAATTGCTTCAAAAATTTTTGTTCTTATCTTCTGTTTCTGGTATTATTTACAAGTATGTTACATCTTCTGTGGTTGCCCCACGTTTCTTGTATATTCTGTTCCATTTTTTAGGTCATCTTTCTCTCTGTGCTTTCAGTTTTGGATGTTTCTGCTGGCATATCCTCAAGCTCAGAGGCTGAGTCCATCAAAAACATTTTTCATTTCTGCTACAGTTTTTTGATCTCTAGTGTTTCCTTTTGATTCTTTCTGAAAATTTCCATCTCTCTGCTTGCACTGTGCATCTGTTCTTGCATGTTATCTACTTATGTTATCTACTTTTTCCATTAGAACCCTTAGCATATTAATCAGAGTTGTTTTAAATGCTCAGTCTGATAATTCCAACATCTCTTTCATATCAGAGTTCTGATGCTTGCTCCATTTCCTCAAACTGTTTTTGCTTTTTGTACTTTTTGTTGAAAGCCAGACATGATTACCCAGGAAAATAAACTGTAGTAAACAAGCCTTTAATGTTATGGTGGGTAAGGTGTGTGTGTAGGAGGGAAGCATTCTATAGACCTACGATTAGGTCTCAGTCTTTCAGTAAGACTATGCCCTTGGGCTGTGACCTTCACCACTGTGTCTCCGTCCCCACTCCCCTTGGGTGGAAAGATGACTAGAGGCAGCAAGAGTTAAGTACCTAACAAGTGGGATTTCTTCCTGAAACACATAAAAATCAATTACAGTATTACAACATATTAATAAAGTGAAGGGGAAAAAACCACATGATCATCCCAACTAATGCAGAAAAAGCATCTGACCTAATGCAACCTTTCAAGATAAAAACACTCAGCAAACTAGGAATAGAAAGAACTTTCTATACATTATAAAAGTCATATATGAAAAACCTACAGCTGACAGCATATTCAGTGGTGAAAGACTCAAAGTTTTTCCCCTACAATCAGGAACAAGACGATGCCCACTTTCACCGCTTCTATTCAACATGATATTGGAATTTCTAGCAAGAGAAATTTGTCAAGAAAAAGACAAAAAAGGAATCAAAGTTGGAAAGGAAGTAGGAAAATTATCTCTGTTTGTAGCTGGCATGATCTTAGACATAGAAAACCCTACATATTCTAACACTAAAAATATCAGAATAAATAAATGAGTTCAGCAAGGCTGCAGGATACAAAACCAACACACAGTACTTCTGGTTCTCAGTCTAGCATGCAAACAGCTTAGAAGCCCTCTTCCATCTTGACGACAAGTAAAATGCTGAACAACCTGAAAATCAACAACTCTTCTTAGATTTGTCCGAGAATTGAGGTCATAGGTCAAAACACTGTCTCCAGATTGGAGAGACAGACAGGCAGATAGAGAATCCCAACCTGCAGAGCAGAAACTCAGGAGAAGAAGCCTCTGCAGGAACCACCAGTACTAGAGTAGGAAAACCTAAACTGTAATTGATGAATCGTTGGAGTCTCAGTACCAACAAGTCTGAGAGTTAAAAACTCCATGGGGCCCAGTCTTAGCAGGCCCCCCAGACATTCTTGTGAGTTTTATCTCCAGAGGCCCTACCTGGTTCTCTCACTGAAGACAGGAGAAAAATCCCCTCGTGCTCCTGGCATAGGGAGGGGAAATGTTAGCCATTTTGAAATACCTCTAAAGCATTCTGTCCTTAACAAGTCCTGCCCAAAAGAAAAATTGTCTTACCAGAGTCTAACCTACTGGGATTTAATCAGGGCCTAACTGACCTGGATTTGTGTTATAATTTCTTCAAAAATCACAATTATAAACCAAAATTATAAGTATTAACTCATGTAATTACCTTTATCGGAGATCTCAGTATCTTCATACACCTTCGAGTTATTGTCTAAGTATTCTTTCATTTCAACCTGCGGGTCTCCCTTTCATATTTCCTGTAGAGGTCTGGTGGTAATGAACTCCCTCAGCTTTCATTTATCTGGCAATGTCTTAATTTCTGCTTCATAGCTGAAGGATGGTTTTGCTGGATATAGAATTTGTGGTTTACAATTGTTTTCTTGCAGCACTTTAAATATATCACCCCACTTCCTTCTGGCCTCCAAGGTTTCTGGTAAGAATTCAGCTTATAGTCTTCTTGAAGATTAATTGTATCTGCTGAGTCACCTCTCTCTGGGTACTTTTAAGAATTTCTCTTTGTCAAGTTTGATCATGTGTCTCAGTGTGAGTCTCTTTGGTTGATTCTACTTAAAGTCTAGTGAGATTCTCGGATTTGTGGATCTATGCCCTTCATCAAATTTGGGGAGTTTATTCTTCATTATTTCTTAAAATAATCTTCCTGCCCCATATTTCTCCTCCTTCTAAAACTCTCACAATGCATATGATGGTCCACTTGGTAGTCCCATGAGTCACTTAGACTGTGTTCACTTTTCTTCATTATTTTTCTTTTTGCTCCTCAAACTTGATAATCGTCCTAACTTCTACTTTGCTAGTTCTTTCTTCTATCTGCATCAATCTGCTGTTGAACCCCTCTAGTAAATTTTTCATTTCAGTTACTGTATTTTCAGCTCCAAAATCTGTTTGTTTCATTTCTGTAATTTCTATGTCTTTATTGATAGTGTCCTTTTGTTCAGGGACTGTTTGCCTGATTGCCTTTAGTTCTTTGTCCATGTTCTCCCCTTAGGTGTTTGTGCATATTTTAAACAAATAGCTTTGGCTAGTAAGTCCAATATCTGTGCTGCCTCTGGGACAGTTTCTGTCATTCCATTTAGTTCCTTTAAATGAGTCATGTTTTCCTGTTTCTTTGTATGCTTTGTTATTTTTTGTTGTTGTTGATGCTGTTGTTGAAAATCTGGCATTCGATTATTATAATACGGTAACTCTGGAAATCAGATTGTCCCCCTCCCCCAAGATTTGCTGTGTTTTTTTAAAAAAAATTATTGTTTAAGGCTGTAGGAGTTCATTTGAAACTCAGAACTTTCTTTTGCAAAGACTATTCCTTTCCAAGTGTGGTTACTAAGGTTCCTTAACCTTGTGTTCAGCTATTATAAGTATAATCAAGACTGTCTTAAGTGCCAAACGCTGAAATGAACGAACGCTAAAACAACACCCCCGCCCCACCAACGCCAAAAAAAAGAGCATATTACAGCTGCCTCTCTGAGTTCTGTAGACCGGCTCTGTGCAGGGGTGCTCCTTCATCTCTTAGCTAGGCTTATTCTGAATCTAGAGACCAGCCTGGGATGAATCTTAGTATCTTTTCGGGCTTTTCTGATCATGTGTCTTGCCTGACATGAGCATGGCTTTCTACTTTCCTTCATTTATGTGGATGCTTTTGAGAGTCTTAATTTCCTAAGAATCTCACCCAGCTTCTCCTCTGGGCCTTAGAGGGCCTACTGTACACGTCCAGCCAGAATCTCTTCAGGCATCTGTAGGTTTATAGTCACTCTGTAGCTTTTACTAGCAGTGCCCACTGGTTTTACTGCCTGTTTCCCTGGTTATACAAGACAGAGACAAGCACCTTGCATTAGGCCTTCAGGTATCCCCCAGAAAGGATGGAACAGACATACACATTAATTTGCAAATAAGGTCTGCTCTGTTCCCTCTGGTTTGCGAGAAAAGCTGGGGAACAGCTGTTGCCTGTTCAAGACCAAAGCAGCTACTATGCCAGGGAGCAGGTAGGGCAAGGGTGTGTAAAAATGCCACAGGTGTTTCCTACTGGTTTAAAGATGGCTCTTCTTGGCTAGATGTTTGCTCGGTTGCTATAATCTTCGTTTGACTGATTTCAGAGCTTCTACAATGTTGGTTCAGATAGCTACTGGGTGATTTTTTAATTTTTCTGCTGGTGGGCAGGAGCCTGGAACATCCAAAATGGAACACCATTTTGCTGAGATCACTATAGGTTAGCCTTGTCACTATTTTTTTTTTAGTCATTCTTATTCATCTCTCTATCTGATTCCCAACCATAATACCTAAGAACCCAAGAAGTTTCTGGAAAAGTTACTTATTTTAAGTAGGGGGAAAAGACACAGATACTTTCAATACAATATGGCAAATGGCATGAGAGAAATCTACACCAATCCAAACATAGACTGACTTAGTGTCTTTGCTCTTTCAGTGTTTCTTTGATAACGGAGCTCTCATTCTCACTGTAAGTTGGTAAACTGGCATTCTGGGCTTATGTTTTCCCAGGATTTAATTGCTTCAGGTAGAACTAGCAAATGTGTTTTCAATCCAGAACTAGGTGGCTTAATCCAGGGACAGAGGTAACTACTCGATGTGCTTATAATTCCACCTTCAAAACTCTTCTATATGCCAAAGCTATGAACTATCTGGGGCCCTGTTTTTAATACTCTGACTGACTTTTTTTTTTTTTTTGGAGACTGATTTTTTTTTTGGGGGGGTGGGGGAAAGAGTCTCGCTCTGTAACCAAGGCTGGAGTGCAGTGGTGCAATCTTGGCTCACCGCGACTTCCACCTGCCGGGTTCAAGCGATTCTCCTGCCTCAGCCTCCCGAGTAGCTGGGACTGTAGGCGCCTGCCACCACGCCCAGCTAATTTTTTGTATTTTAGTAGAGATGGGGTTTCACTGTGTTGCCCAGGCTGGTCTCGTACTCCTAAGCTCAAGCAATCTGCCCACCTTGGCCTCCCAAAGTGCTAGGATTACAGGTGTGAGCCATCACACCTGGCCTCTTACTGACTTTTAATATGATTTTGCACACTTCAATTTTTCTCAAATGTAACATATTATTTAAAAACTTTTCTTTCACCAATAACTGAAGATAAATAAGTTAAACATTTTAGAAGGGGGACCATTTATTATCATTATTCTACTTGCTATCTAGGGACCAATGATTTTCCAGAGGCCCAGAGAATAGCACGTTTCAAATTTAAAGGCTTTAAATTTGAGACAGTAATTAAGGTTAAAGAAGGTCATAAGGGTGTGGACCTAATCCAATATGACTAGTGTCCTTCTACGGAACAGAGGCTGGGCGCGGTAGCTCACGCCTGTAATCCCAGCACTTTGGGATGCTGAGGTGGGCGGATAACAATGTCAGGAGATTGAGACCATCCTGGCTAATATGGTGAACCCCCATTTCTACTAAAAATAAAAAAAATTAGCCAGGCGTGGTGGCGGGCGCCTATAGTACCAGCTACTTGGGAGGCTGAGGCAGGAGAATGCCATGAACCAGGGAGGTGGAGCTTGCAGTGAGCCGAGATCAAGCCACTACACTCCAACCTGGGTGACAGAGTGATACTCTGTCTCAAAAAACAAACAAACAAACAAACAAACAAACTTGAAGAGATACCAGGGATGTGCTTGCACAGGGGAAAGATGATATGAGGACACAGCAAGAAGGGAGTCATCTACTGGCCAAGGAGAAGTCTCAGGAGAAACCAACCCCGCCAGCACCTTGATTTTGGACTTCCCAGCCTGCAGTACTATGATAAAATACATTTCTGCTGTTTAAGCCACCTGTTTATGGTATTTTGTTATACAATTCCTAGTAAACTAATACAGAGGGGAATGGAAATGAATACAGAGCAAGATAAATATACAAAAATGTAAGAATAGTATTTTCTAATGTATTAGTCCATTTTCACACTATAAAGAACTACCAGAGACTGGGTAATTTATAAAGAAAAAAGGTTTAATTGACTCACAGTTCCACATGGCTGAGGCCGCCTCAGGAAACTTACAATCATGGTGGAAGGCATAGGGGAAGCAGGCACCTTCTTCACAAAGCAGCAGGGGAGGGGAGGAGAGAGACAGAGCACACATGCACACCAGTGAGCGAGCAAGGGGGCAACTGCCACACACTTTTAAACCATCAGATCTCATGAAAACTCACAATCACGAGAACAGCACGGGGGGAAGCCAACTCCATAATCCAATCACCTCCGCCAGGGCCCCTTCCTTGACACGTGGAGATTACAATTTGAGATGAGATTTGGGTGGGACACACCACCAAACCATATCATCTGACTTTATACCAAATACAGAAATTCTAAGTCTTTGAGTACCAAAATATGCTTGAATTCACAGCTGACAAAGGCTGTTAAGTATTTTGTTCAATGACATTTAATCCCATCTCAGGGAGAGATGAGTTCTGATGCTGCAGACTCTGGGGTCCACTCCCAGGAGGCCTGTCTCTGCAGGTGAGCAGAAATAACAAAGGATTTCTAAAACCACATGGAATGGCATCCCCAGCTATATTAAGGAGAAGACTAGACCTCAGGCTGTTGTGCTCTCAAGTGATAATAACAATACATCAGCTCAGTTTCAGGCCAAGGCTAAAGCCCAAGAGGAAAAGCTTTTCTTTTTCCTTTCTTTTCCTTTTTGTTTTTAAACTGTAAGTGACACCCAAAAGACTGATTTTACTTTTACAAACAAAAAAACCACTGTTTGACTCATTGTGGGAGTCAATATGTGCTTTCTTAAAGGCACTTGGTTCCCAACAAGAAAGGCGTATCTGTTCGGACTCCAGTGCAGAGAGGAGAAAAGAGTCCCAAGAGTGCACAGGTGATGATGGAGAGGCCCCCTGATACTGACCAGCCTCACTCACTCTCTTCTGTGCCTTTCTTAATGTGATTCTAGGAGCAGCCGTTGTCTGCTACCATTCTCTGTTGTGCCTACTTGTTAGAAATATATTAAAATAATTTTGTATTTATTTTCAAAGGCATCAAGGTTTATTTTGTTTTGAGATGGAGTCTCACTCTGTCGCTCAGACTGGAGTGCAGTGGCATAATCTCAGCTCACTGCAGCCTCCACCTCCAGGGCTCAAGTGACCATCCTGCCTGAGCCTCCCGAGTAGCTGGGGCTGCAGACGTGTGCCACCATGTCCGGCTAATTTCTTGTATTTTTAGTAGAAATGCGGTTTCACCATGTTGGCCAGGCTGGTCTCAAACTCTTGACCTCATATGATCCACCTGCCTTGGCCTCCCAAAGTGCTGGGATACAGGCGTGAGCCACCATGCCCGGCCGAAAGGCATCAAGTTTTAAAATGACTCACTACAATGGCATTAGTTCTCATTCTTGAAACCAGGGCCATCAGACATCACAGTTCCAGAGGTAGGGAAGGAAGTGAAAATGATGCAGATTAATTCCTTAGGGTCACTCTTCAAAACAGTCAGAGCAAGTGGTATCATTTCCAATTTACAAATGATGATGTGGCCAAGTGGCTTGCCTACAGTCCATAGCTAAGTGATGGAGCCAGCACTTCAAACTGTGCTCTTAAACGCCATGTCTAACACTCTTTCTATCACATTCTGATGCCTACAGTTCTTCTTCCTATGACTCCATGAAAGAGATTAACTACACACTTTGGTGTTTTGTTTTGATTGTGTGCATGCTTGACCAGAAATGTGGCAAGAGATAATAAAGTTTGAGAATTCCTTCTCTATAATCTAGCCACTTATTTCTCAAATGCTAAGTGACACTAAGATGGTCCAAAGGCAAAGCTATCCTACAATGCATCAGTGCCAGTTTATCTGTCACAATGATAAACAGAGAGGGAGAAGTTACTGATACCCTCAAGGCCAGAACTAGGTGTTGAACAGCTAATAATCAGTGGGATTCGGAGAGGAGACAAAATTAGGATTCAGAGTTTAAACGGAAGACAGTTTTACTTCCAGATTCATGCCCCTTGCCATGCACAGTGGTATCTAGCACAGTTTTCTACATAGGAAGACCTGAGCAAGAAACTGACTTTGCTATCCTAGCTCTGTCATAGACTTCCTGAATCATCTCCATCTCAGAGTCCTCAGACCTACACAGCAAAATCCTTCCCATATCTGTGTGCTCATGTTTGAACCACACTAATAGAGGCTCAGGCAACACGCACTTCTTTATAAAAAGTAACCCAGTTCTGAAGCCTGCCTTGAAGCGTGTAGAAACGTGGGTTGCCCTGAGATAAACAGCACAGGCACTTACCAGTCAGGAGATTTTCCTCTCAGCTCTCAGCAACAGATGACAAAGTCATGCATACAAACAAATCTGCAAGGCACTGCAGCATGGGCCAGACAGAGGACGACAAAGAGAGATGGCAGGGATGGGGCGCACTGTGGCTGTGGCCATCCATCTGCATATGAGTCACTACCTCTGAACAACAGCCTTTTCCTCATTTGTTTAGAGAGCCTCAGCAAAGCAAACGCAGGGTAGAGAGCCAGAGGACCTTGGGATCAATTTCTAAGTTTCACTGTCATCTGGTTAAGTAGGCTCAAGTATTACTAGCATTTCCACCTTTATGGACAGCTGTCCACAAGGAAAATATATGCTTTTCCTGGGAAGACAAGGGTGGGACAGGGAAGGGATGTCATAGGAAAACCTACCAGCTATACAGAGTACAAATTTTCACATATGAGGAGCCATCCAATCAGCAGTGTGCAGAGAGAGAAGGACCTTTCATTTCACAGAGCATGATTTTGACACAGAGCAAGTGTGAAGGTGCGCTGCTTCCTGTTGATCAGTTGACTATTCTGCTGAAGAAGAAAATGAACCCATTGGGGTGCTTTTCTGAACAGGCCTGTCAACCGGCTTGTAGGACTGATGTCTAACGTAGAGAAAAGAACAAAGCAGACACCATGCTTTCTCCTACCAACATTTTGATAGTCAGCAAAGCAGGAGGGAGCCACCCACAGTGCTGCTGGGACTTGAACGAGCTGTACACTCTCCTGAGTATTGTCGGGGCTCACATTCTACGCTGGGGCTCACAGCACCTTCTCAACACCGATTCAGCTTCCCAGCAGCCATCAACGGAAGGATGACTACACTCATGTCCCAGACAGGGGATCGGATGCTAGCGAGGTCAGTGGCTGCAAGTACAAAGTAAAAACCAGAAGCTGGGAGTTTTGCCTCTTACCTACTTCTTGCTTTATTTTATGATCTTGTAAGAAGAAATACAGTACTAAAAAATCTATCCAGAACTAAAAAAGCAAGCAACAAACAAAGCGTGAAGAGGATCTGTAGGAAAAGGAAAACATGAAACGGACCCTGAAGCCTAAAACGAGATCCCATTGTTTGAGGAAACCCCATCTGGGATGAGTTTGCAAGGGAAGTGACCTAAAAAAAGCCTCTGACATGATGTGCAGCTGGCACCGTCATCTTCAACACAGCCGTGTCTTCCTTCCCGGGAAGATGTGGAACTGAGCTGAGAGAAGAGGGGGCGGGAGCTGTTTTCCGCTGCGCGCGCAGAGGTGGTGACGGCGGCGCGATCGGCCGGGCTGTAACCGTTGCCCGCAGGGGAGCGGCTGGAGGGGCAACGGGCCGGGCCCCCGCGAGGCGACGCCACAGGGCAGCGGGGGCAACAGGGGCAGCAAGACAGACTCGTGGAGACGCGGCACCGCCACCGGGCTGGGTGTGGCTCGCCAGCGGATTTCGTTGGAATATACGTTGCACATTTACGGCGAGGTCACTGAGTGTGAGAGGCAGACTTCTCGCTCAGGCTCACCGCACAGACGTCTATGCGCTGACGAGCTTAGAGGTTACTGATGTGCCATAATTAACGTTGCCTTGAAGACTCCTGGACACAGAGACTGGCCTCAGAAATAGTTGGCTTTTTTTTTGTTTGTTTTTTAATTGCAAGCATATTTCTTTTAATGACTCCAGTAAAACTGAGCATCAAGTAAACAAGTGGAAAGCGATCTACACTTTTAACTTGTCTCACTAGTGCCTAAATGTAGTAAAGGCTGCTTCAGTTTGTATGTAGTTGGATTTTTTTGGAGTCTGAAGGTATCCATCTGCAGAAATTGAGGCCCAAGTTGAATCTGGATTCAAGTGGATTCTAAATACTTTGCTTATCTTGAAGACAGAAGCTTCATAAGGAATAAACAAGTTGAATAGAGAAAACACTGATTGATAATAGGCATTTTAGTGGTCTTTTCAAAGTTTTCTGCTGTGAAACATTTCAAGATTTATTGATTTTTTTTTTCACTTTCCCCATCACACTCACACGCATGCTCACATTTTTTATCTGCCATAATGAACCATCCAGCCCCTGTCGAGATCTCCTGTGAGAACATGCGTTTTCTTGTAACTCACAACCCCCCAACCAATGCTACTCTCAACAAGTTCCCAGAGGAACTTAAGAAGTATGGAGTGACGACTTTGGTTCGAGTTTGTGATGCTACATATGATAAAGCGCCAGTTGAAAAAGAAGGAATCCATGTTCTTGATTGGCCATTTGATGATGGAGCTCCACCCCCTCATCAGTAGCAGATGATTGGTTAAACCTGTTATAAACCAAATTTCATGAAGAGCCAGGCTGCTGTGTTGCAGTGCCTTCTGCTGTGGGATTGGGAAGGGCATCTGTGCTGGTTGCACTTGCTTTGATTGAATGTGGAATGAAGTACGAAGACGCAGTTCAGTTTATAAGACAAAAGGGGAGCACTCAATTCCAAACAGCTGCTTTACTTGGGAGAAATACTGACCTAAGATGCGATTACGCTTCAGAGATACCAATGGGCATTGCTGTGTTCAATAGAAAGAAACGTACATGAAGGCTGACTTGATTGTGGCATTTAGAGGGAACTCTTGGTACCTGGAAATGTGAATCTGGAATCTTACCTGTGTCATCAAAGTAGTGATGGATTCAGTACTCCTCAACCACTCTCCTCATGATTGGAACAAAAGCAAACAAAAAAGAAATCTCTATAAAATGAATAAAATGTTTAAGAAAAGAGAAAGAGAAAAGGAATTCAGTGAAGGATGATTTTGCTCCTAGTCTTGGAGTTTGAATTTCTGCCAGGATTGAATTATTTTGAAATCTCCTGTCTTTTTAAACTTTTTCAAAATAGGTCTCTAAGGAAAACCAGCAGAACATTAGCCTGTGCAGAACCATCTGTTTGGGGAGCACACTCTTCATTATGCTTGGCACATAGATCTCCCTGTGGTGGGATTTTTTTCCCTTTTTTGGGAGGGAGGGGTGGTGGTATATTTTTCCCCTCTTTTTCCCTTCCTCTTCTACATCTCCCTTTTTCCCCCGATCCAAGTTGTAGATGGAATAGAAGCCCTTGCTGCTGTAGACGTGCGTGCAGTCTGGCAGCCTTAAGCCCACCTGGGCACTTTTAAATAAATTTTTAAAAACACCAAAAAAAAAAAAAAAAAAGCAGTGACATAGATGTATTACATGATCCAGGTGGTTTTTAGTCTTTACTGATGAAAGGGTGTTCAGGTTAGCTTCTTTCCCTCAAAACCCTATCTAATACTAGGCAAAGTAGCCAAGAGCCTTTTGTTTTGTTTTTATTTTGATACATTAGTGGGGAAATGGCATTTTAAGAGGAGTCTCTTCTCAAAGAAGTTAGCTGGGAGTTGAATTCTTCTCTTCCCTAACCAGTGAAAGCTAAGTGGATATCCCAGAAACTTGTCTTCTAAAAGGGAGGACTCCAGGCCATCAATAAAGATGTCCAGGCAGTGGGCGTACTTTCTACACCCTGTAGAATTGTGGGCTGCAGCGTTACTCTGATTTTCTGTCTAGTATCAGAGAATGCTGGTAGCTTAAAATTTTTATTTTAGGATCTGTACTGTGAATTTTCAGAAACGGTCAAAGGAGCAGCAGCAAATTCACATATTTTCGACTTGAGAAATGCTTGTGGTATGTTTTCCAAACTGTCCCGTATATGTAAAGTTCAGTTTAACCACTGATTGCCGTGTTATTACTAGGTTCTTTTGAGGTTAAAAAAAAAAAAATCCCTGGTTTAAAACCAACAATGATGTCTCGTGAGTATGTGTCCACAGGCCGTAACAGGGTAGAGGAGAGACATCGGACAACCCAATGAGTAGCGAAGGGACTGTGTTGCTTGTAAAGCAGTATAGTAGCATTTTTGCAGATTCTTTGCTGGGTTTAGTGTACTGATCTAGAAAAGCTGTTTTTCTGCTCCTTTGTGGAAGGCAGTTACAATCAGGCTGCATGGACAAAGCAGGCAGAGGGGCACCATCAGGGGCTCTTGCACTATTTTTACCTCTAAATACTACATTCTCAGTAGTGCCCTGCTTCTAAGGCTTTGAATACAGGCTTGAAGTCATCTTATCCTGCTGGAATTTGCTGTGCAAAGCCACAAGCCTCCCATTTTGTTAGCGTCAGCTAGGCCAGTAGGAACAGACCAGGACCTTGTTTCACACTGATGATACCTCAAACGTTGGCCGGCTATGTGAACTGCCTGTTTCCTATTGCTGGAGTTTCAATTTTTAACTAAATGCAAATCTGCAGATTCTCGCTTCTCCCATCCCAGAAAACAAAACCAAATAATGCTTTTTGAAATTGTTTCTAGGACTTTAAAGTAAAAAATAATGGTATATCCAAAATTCTTTATTTCAGAACATAACAATAGATTCCATTAATATAGACTCAAGATCAAAATAGCATACGTGCTAAGCTAAGATAGACAGTGTTGACTCCAAGGGTTTTGATCAATACCGTAACAAACCTTTTCCCTTTGACATACTCTGAATTTTGTTGTTTGAGGGGAGGGGGTGTGCATGCGCGCGCGCATGCACACACACGCAGTGTCCATCAGTATCAGTGCCTGCCCGAGTTAGGAAAATTACATCCCTGGTTCTGTATTGAGGAGAAGGATGTATAAAGCAACATGAAACATTAGCCCTCATTTTGTTTTAAATTAAAGACTAATGTTAACTGTTCTCAAAACTGGATTTTTTTCCTTAAAATTAAAGCAATTATTTTCTTTTGGATTTAATGAAGTACTGCTAGCTGAAACCAGTCTGACATAGAGAGATGTCAGATTTGAAAGGTATGCAACCTGATTTAAAACCAAACCCTGAACCCTTTTAAAGAACAATAAAACATATTTTACACGCTCAAAAAAAAAAAAAAAAAGGAGGGAGCTGGCAGATGGGAGTGATAAGGCAGGAGAGGAAATACTGACTCGCTTCTGTTCACAATGGCCTTCCTAGCTCACACGGCTCCTCAGATTCTTCTCTGGAACTACTGTGTTCTGTTTCCCCTTCCCTTTCCTAATTTGGAACAATTTTAGCAGCTGTGGACAACAACTGCAGTTTCTTATTTCAGTTTTGAGAGACCTTCCGGAAACTCTGCCAGAGTCTGGGGATCTGATGCCAGACAAGTTATATGACAATCACTTCACTTGTTTAAAATACCATTTCCCAACCCACTTCCTCATGCCCTGGAGCACAGCCCCCCAATTCTAACTCAACAGGCTGGGAAAGGTCTGGATCTGCACTTTCCCCAGCCTCCAGAGTGACGCTATATGCACCGTCCCATTTGGGATGCCCTACGAAGGCACTCATTCTGTGGGGGCCAGACCCAGCATCTGGGGTTGGTGCACAGAAACACAGCTCTATTGTTAAGCATGAGGATGATGCCTGCTTTCCTTTACTATTCTGAAGAGTTGCTGGCTATAAAATGCTTCTACAGCTTCAGGCAAAAAGAATAACATAAAATATTATTAAAACAATACATTTAAGCCATAACAGATGTTGAGGTAATGTTAGTCTTAGCCCACAAATTTCCTAATTCCATAGAGGCTGGCTCATTTTGATGGGTTTTTCTAAGGGTTTTCACACACTGGTGTGAGCATCCTGAAGCAGAGTGAGGGCCCATGAAAAACTGAACTCCCAGATTCGTCAAGGTCTGAACATGCAAACTCCCTGTCCTCTTCCCTTGTGGGAGCAAAACTCATCAGAATAGCAGAGCAGGCCTGTTGACTCGTGAACAGAATGCTGGGGCAATGGCAGACAGGAGGCTTCCAACATTAACAATGGCTACTAACATATAACTGCAGAGATGCTGAGAGAGAAAAATCAATGGTTGTCTTAGCTTTCCACGAAAAATTAAATTAATTTGGGTTTACACTCATTACAGTAAAGCCAAGAAGGAAAAAAATCCTTTTAGAAAATGTTCCCACTCTGAATCGGATGTGTCGCTCACTAAGAACTAGTTTATGCATGTCTGGCTCTCTGAAGAGTTATATTTAGCTTGCTAGCATTCTGTCCAGTTTGTCTCTTGCTCAGAAGACATTTTTCCCTGACCAGGACTCACGTCAGCATGCCGTACTGCGAGGCTGCACTAGCCACTGAGGCTCAGGCCTACACAAACAACGGCAGCCAGCGAGGCTTTCTGGTGGAGAAAGGCTACATGTTTACCCTTCACAACAGACCACTGCTGTACAACTGCTTAGCAGAGTCTACCCTAGAGAATAATATATCCCATAAAATTGCATCTTTGCAACAATGTCTTAGTTCCTTAATCAATTTTTTAAGGAATTTAAGAGAAAGTAGGGGGTGGGGAGTGGATAAAGAACACATATCAGCATTTTACAGACCCACTCACCCATACACACAGCAAAGAATACATAGTAAATCGATCAAATATGGGTTCTGACAAGAGCACAGCCAGCTGAAGTCCCGGTTATATTCTGTGAGCTGGTCTAACTAAATGGTTATATACAAAACAGACCATTGAAAATAAAAGTATAGGCCGGGCGCGGTGGCTCAAGCCTGTAATCCCAGCACTTTGGGAGGCCGAGACGGGCGGATCACGAGGTCGGGAGATCGAGACCATCCTGGCTAACACGGTGAAACCCCATCTCTACTAAAAAATACAAAAAACTAGCCGGGCGAGGTGGCAGGCGCCTGTAGTCCCAGCTACTCGGGAGGCTGAGGCAGGAGAATGGCGTGAACCCGGGAGGCGGAGCTTGCAGTGAGCTGAGATCTGGCCACTGCACTCCAGCCTGGGCGACAGAGCGAGACTCCGTCTCAAAAAAAAAAAAAAAAAAAAGAAAAAGAAAATAAAAGTATAAAAAGACCCAACCACGTATCACAGAATTCCAAATAAACCTGGCTGTAATGGTTAATTTTATGTGTCAACTTGGAGGGTTTTTTAGATGAGATTAACATTTAAATTTGTGAACTTTCGGTAAAGCAGACTGCCCTCCATAATGAGGGCAGGCCTCACCTGATCAGTTAAATAGAACACAAAGACTGGCCTCCTCTCCAAGAGGAAACTTCTCCAGCAGACTGCCCCTGCAGATTTCATTTGCATCATCGACTCTCCTGGGTCTCCAGCCGGCTAGCCCATACTGCAGATTTTAAACTCACCAGCTTTCTTAATCATGTGAGTCAATTCCTTATAATAAATCTCTATCTCTCTATCTCCTAATAGTTCTGTTTCTCTGGAGAACCCTAAATACTAATACTCCAGCAATGGCACTTCTTAAAAGAAATATCTTAAGTCATTTCACTGTATATACGTTCTATGAAAAACTCTTCCAGTGGCGACCCTAAAAGCAGAGTCAGAGCAGTACCACGTAATACCCCGTGTTAAGCTAGCAGGAAGACATCAAAGCAGACGCTATTTCTTTGAGTATACAATTTTTTCTTTCTATTTGATTCTATCATTTCCAAACCCAAACCATCACAAGATCTCTTGCCAGTCATGCTGGCTCATGCCTGTGATCCCAGCACTTTGGGAGGCCGAGGAAGGCAGATCACTTGAGATCAGGAGTTTGAGACCAGCCTGGCCAACATGGCAAAACCCTGTCTCTACTAAAAAAAATACAAAAATTAGCCAATATGCTTGCTTGAATCCAGGACACAAAGGCTGCAGTGAGTCAAGATCGTGCCACTGCATTCCAGCCTGAGCAACAAGAACAAGACTCTGTATGAAAAAAAAAAAAAAAAAAATTCTTGAGCACAAATCTGATTAATCCAGTCAGATGACACCAGAGTAAAACTCCACTTAGCAGCCACCTTCAATAAAAGTGTTTGAAGAAACGGCTACCCTGGAAAGACCATTAACCATCCCCCTCCCATCTCCAATTGAAAGGTTTTTAAAGTATAAGTGGAAAGTCCAGGATTATCATGGGGAGGAAATTATTGCCTTGTTAATCGAAGCTATGAGAAAAGACAAAAGAGAAAGGGAATGGCTGGGTCTTATATGCACTTTCACCATCAAACCACCAAGTAAAAATATGGATAAAATATCAAAAAAGCAGTGGTGGCAGGGAGAGAGGAGGAAGAGTAAAGGGAGGGTGAAGGCAGCAGAGCAGACAAGGTTGGGTTTGGTGGGAGATAGGCAAGGGGAAGCTGGAGGACAGAGAGGAGGAAGTGAGAATAGCCTGAATAACAGCACCACTTCTGTCGTAGTGGGGCAGTGACTTCCCAGTGTTTCCAACAACTCAGGGAGAACCTCTGCAATGGAGATGGAACTGTATGGCACTTGGCTTGACTCACCATGAGCTCAGTTCTACACTGAAATAAGAAAATGGAAATATAAAAATGATGGGTGGAGGGAGGGTCACCATCTTTGCAAGAGTCTGGCACTGTCACTTTTTCTAACTGCAGACCAATCAGACGAATTATAAAATATTCTTGGCTCTAAAGCACAAATGAACACATAAAATCCTCCTGCCTGTTGCCATGAGACCCATCTTAGAGGTACTGAGGCATGACAAATGTGTATGACTAAACACAGAACATGTGTCAAGGCATATTCTTGTTCAGTAAAATAACTCATTTGGAAATCCATTATCGCTAACATTTGCCCTGAGCATAAGACCTTGGCATGAAGCTACTTTCTGTGTGAGCCCAGTCCCATAAACACTATTTGCATGTGATTACAGATTCTGGTATCAGAATTCCAAGAGAGGAATGTGTGCTCTCATATGCTACAGATTCAAAGTTACACCTGCATTCCAACTGCAGACATTCTGCATTAACCCCCATCCAGCTTAGCCTCTTTGGGGCTCACAGTACCCTTCAGAGGCACATGGAACTAGCCTTCGCTGTTATCTTGAAGACAGTGCAGGAGTGATCACCCTACTTCAGAATCTGAATGGATGAGCTACTTCAGGAACTGAACTTGAAAACATAAGGGAATTTCACCTACCAAAGACCACTGCATGGAGGATAGGGACCAGTTATTTGTTTGATTTGTTTTACTCCAGTGTCATATTCCACTGTCATATCAACAAAAGGAAACATATTCAAGCCACAAAACCTGGGCTTTAGGTTTAACATATTAAAGGAAAAACAAATATGCTATAAAATATTCCAACGGTAACTGGGATGCTGAAGGAAAGTGGAAGGGGTGGTCTTTACAAAACAGTTAAATTTTGAGATGTTCACATTAGTTTTAGTGCAGTCTCTCCTGAGGCAGAACAGACTGCAAACTACCAAGTATTTCTCTCTAATAAAGAAAGACATCAAGACAGTTTTACTTCTTCCCCTCCAGTTTGGATTTTTTTTTCTTTTTTTGAGATGGAGTTTTTTGCTCGTCGCCCAGGCTGGAGTGCAATGGCGCGATCTCAGCTCACTGCAACCTCCACCTCCTGAGTTCAAGCGATTCTCCTGCCTCAGCCTCCCGAGTAGCTGGGATTACAGGTACCCACCACCACCCCTGGTTATTGTCGTGTCTTGTCCTGTCCTGTCCTGTGTTGTAGTTTTAGTAGAGACGGGGTTTCACCATGTCAGTCAGGCTGGTCTCAAACTCCTGACCTCGTATGATCCACCCACCTCAGCCTCCCAAAGTGCTGGGATTACAGGTGTGAGCCACCGCGCCCGGCCATGGTTTGTTTGTTTGTTTTTTAAGTTTCTTTTTCATGCCTGGTTGCATTGGCTAGAACCTCCAATATGGTGTTGAGAAGAAATGGTGTGAGCAGATATCCTTGTCTTGGTTAAACAAATAACTGTAAATACATTGTAGGTAATGACAGCCAAGCTTCTCCCTGTCAAAGAAAGAATACGCAAGGGGAAAACGCTAGAATTAACCCTGTAGTGCTGAATTTGAGTCAGAGAAACCAGTATAAACTAACGTTTATTTTAACATAGATACAAATAGAGAAATAAGTATAGATATGTGTGTATACATGGATATAAATACATATATCTCCCAGTCCTGTCCACTGAGAGCCTAGAAGCAGTGACGCCTGATAGCCAAAAGCATTTCTAGTACCCAGGTCTAGTTTCTTATATACTATTCTCTAGTAAAAGGAATCAGGGCTCCCTGAAAAATGGCTGATTCTTGGACACGGAAAATACAAGATAAGCCGGGAGTACCCTGTAGTGTCAGAAAGTAAGGAAGTGCTAAAAAACAAACAAACAGCAACAACAAAAAATCCCAGCCACTTGAAAGAGCTTCCAGTGGCCAAAGCTGGAGGATTTTAAGAAAAAAAAAATGATGATACTATTGGATTATAATACAAAGAATACAATATCCATAAATCCACACTAATGTGCATAAATGATGAATAAGCAAATAAATGAGAGAGAGACGCCAAATTTTCTTTACAGGAGATTTATAATGAACAAATGTAGAAAGAATAAGGGAAATAGGAAATAATCATTAGAACACCATAGTAATAACTGCTATAGGGAAGATCCACTAATGATTGTCAAAATTCATGGAAAAACTTTATCGGAATACTTGAATAGCCTCATAATATCTGATCCACCAAAATATTAATTATTGTGGGAGTTTTAGCATACATCTACAAATTCTCTGATTCTCCCCCTCCGGGAAGTGAAGCTTAATTCCCATCTCCTTGAGTGTGGGCTGAATTCCTAAAAAATAGAAAGGGAAAAAGAAACATACTAACTTTACAGTGGAGAAACCTTGCAGATACCACCTAAACCTAGTGATCAGGGTAGCAGTACCAGCAACATGTCATGTTATTATAAACCCTTTGGTATGATGAGAAGGGCACTTTTACGGTATCTATCCCCTCCTCCAATTATTTATTTATTTATTTATTTTGAGACACGGTCTCATTTTGTCACCCAGGCTTGAGTGTAGTGGTGCAATCATGGCTTACTGCAGCCTCAAACTGCTGGACTCAAACCATCTTCCTACCTTGGCCTTCTGAGTAGCTGGGACTATAGGTGTGTGCCACTATGCCTTGCTAATTTTTTTTCTTTTTCTTTTTTCTTTAAGAGACAGGATCTCACATGTTACCCAGGCTGGTCTCAAGCTCCTGGGCTCAAGTAATCTTCCCACCTCGTTCTCCAAAAGTGCTGGGATTACAACAGGCATTAGCCGCACAGCACTTGACCCCCTCCCCCAATCTATAAACCAAGTCTAATCATGAGAAAACATCAGATAAACTCAAATTGAAGACTTTCTGCAAAACACGTAACCACTACTCTTTAAATATATCAAGGTCATGAGTTATAGCTAATAAACCAACAAAAAAGACAAAACAGAGTTACCCAATAGAAACGAAGGCATAAAAAGAACAAAAGGAGAATGAAGAACAGATGAAACAAAGGAAAACAAAAGCAAGAGAAAAGACTTAAACCTAACTATATCAGTAAACACATTAAATGTAAATGGTCTAAACATCCCAATTAAATGGCAGATATTGTTAGAGTAGATTTTCTTCTAAAAAAGCAAGGCAACTTTAAATATAAAGATACAAAGCTTCAAAATAAAAGGATGAAAAAAGATATACTATGTTAATACTAGCCAAAAGAAAAGTGGAGTGGCTATATTAGTATCAAAGTATATTTCAGAGCAAAGAATATTACCAGGGATAAAAAAAGTTAGTTCATAATGATAAAGGAAGTCATTTCATAACAATAAATTTAACAATTGATAAAGAAGTCATCAAAAGAACATAAAAATTCTAAACATGTATGTACCTAGTAACAGAGTTTCAAAATATATGATGCAAAAACTGAAAAGAACTGCAAGGAGAAATAAAAAAATCCACAGGGTTTTTTGTTGGAGATTTCAACACTTCTCTCAATAGCAGAACAAGTAGACAGAAAATCAGTAAGAATGCTGATTTTTAAAAATTCTATCTACTAAATTGACCTACTTCACATTTATAGAACATCTTACCCAAAGACAGCAGAATACATATTTTTGAAAAGTGCAAATGGGACATTTACCAAGGTAGACCGTATTCCAAGCCATAAAACAAATCACAATACATTTTAAAAGATTCAAGTAATACAAAGTCTGTTTTCTGACCACAATGAAATTAAAATAGAGATCAGTACAGAAAGGAATCTGAAAAATACTAATGTTTGGAAACTAACACATTTCTCAATAATCTGTAAGTCAAAGAAGAAATCAAAAGGGAAATTATAAAGTGTTTTGAAGTGAATGAAAATAAAAACATGACATCAGAATTAAGAGTAGGCCACTAAAGCAGTAATTAGGGTGAAATCTACAGCATGAAAGACCTAGATTCGAAAAGAAGAAAGGTCTGAAATCAGTGACCTCATCTACTTTATGAAATTAGAAAAAGAGCCTGGGCAACACAGCAAGTCCCCATCTCTACAAAAAATTAAAAAATGAGCCAGGCATGGTGGTAGATGCCTGCAGTCCTAGCTACCTGGGACGCTGAGGCAGGAGAATTGCTTGGTCCCAGGAAACTGAGGCTACAGTGAGCCAAGATTACGCCACAGCACCCCAGCTAGGCGACAGAGAAAGACCTTGTCTCTAAATAAATAAATAAATAAATAAATAGAAAAATAAGAAAAAAAGAAATTAGAAAAAGAACACATTATATTCAAAGTAAGCAGAATAAAGGAAATAATAAAGATCAAAGCAGAAATCATGAGATGTTAGAAAACAAAACAACAGAAAAAAAACAGTAAGCCCAAAGGCTGGTTCTTTGAAAAGATCAATAAAATTAATAAACCTCTACCTAGACTGACTGGGAACTATAGAGAAAAGAAACAAATTAACAACGCCAGGAATAAGATAGGTGACTATAAAAACATTAAAAGAATGATAAGAAAATATTATGAACAACTTTATGCTTAAACATTTCACAACTTGGATGAAATAAACAAATTTCTTGCAAGACACAACAACCAAAGCTCACTCAGGAAGAAATAAGTGACCCGAATAGCCTTACATTTACTTTTTAAAAAGAATTTATAGTTAAAAAAAAAAAAAAACTCCCCACAAAGAAAACTCCAGGCCCACATCACTGGGGAATTCTACCAAACATTTAAGAAAAAAAAAAAAAAAAACCCAATTCTAAAGAAACTCTTTCAACAAGGTAAAAAGAAGAATTTCCCAACGTATTCTATGAGGCCAGAATTACCCTGATATCAAAACCAGAGGCATTAAAAGAAATCTACAGGCCAATATCCCTCACGAACATAGATGCAAACATTCCAAACAAAATCTTAGCAAGTGAATCATAAAAAAGACCAAGTTCTGGCTGTTTGTGTGTACAGGAAGAAAACAAAAACAAAAACAAACCAACTGAGGTTTATCCCAGGAATGCAAGGTTGGTTTAACATATGAAAATCAGTTAATGTAATTCATCAAAATAATGTAATATCACCATATTTCATTCTCAACAGATGCAGAAAAAGCACTTGACAAAATTCAGCATCCACTCGTGATAAAAAATTTTTGGAATAGAAAGGAACTTCCTGAGATAGACAACAGCAAAACAACAGAGGAAAATCAATAAACCAAAAGCTGGTTCAAATAAGCCAAAAATTAGGAATAGAGGGAGTTTCCCAATCTGATAAACAATATCCATGAAAAAGTTATAGGTAATATTATATCATTGGTAGAAACCAGACAAAAATACCTGCTCTCACCAGCTCTATTAACTTTGAGACAGAGTCTCATTCTACTGCCTGGGATGGAGTATGGTGGTGCAATCTTGGCTCGCTGCAACCTCCACCTCCCAGGTTCAAGCAATTCTCATGCCTTAGCCTCCCACCTAGTTGGGACCACAGGCACGAGCCACCACACTTGGCTAATTTTTGTATTTTTAGAAGAGAAGGAGTTTTGCCATGTTGGCCAGGCTGGTCTCAAACTCCTGGCCTTATGTGATGCACCCGCCTCAGCCTTCCAAAGTGCTGGGATAACAGGCGTGAGCCACTGTGCCCAGCCTGCCCTCACCACTTCTATTCAACACTGTATTGGAGGTTCTAGCAGTGCAACCAGGCATAAAAAAAAAATTAGAAAGGAAGAAGTAAAGCTGTCTTCGTGTCTTCATTTGCAGAGAACATTAACATTTATGTCAGGGATCAGCAAACTACAATCCAAAGGCCAAATATAACCGTTGTCTGGTTTTTTGTTATTTGCGTTCGTAAATAAAATTTTATTGGAACACAGCCACATCCATCCATTTACTTATCATCTATGGCTGCTGTAAACCAAAAAGATCTGAGACAGGTCTCAATCAATTTAGAACTTTATTTTGCCAAGGTTAAGGACACGCCCAGAAGAATAAAACATGGAATCACATAAATGGTCACTGGTCTTTGCCTTTCTTCAAAGATGATTTTGAGGGTTGCAATATTTAAAGGGAAAAAGTGGGCTGGAAGGGAAAGAGGGAGAATATGGTAATCTACATGTTGCAAGAGAAAAGGGGCAGGTAGGGGAATAGTCAATTATGCATTCATATTGTGCTCAGTAAATCAATACTTTACATAAGGTAAGGTGAACATGGAGTAGTTACCTGGGGAGATATCGAACCTTCTATCTACAGCTATCTGCTTAGAAACAAATGGAAAGGCAGCTTCTTGCAGGACACAGCTTTCAGCTTAATTTTTTCCTTTTGGCAGAGTGACCTGCAGTCTGAGTTTTTATTTTCCTTTCACATTGCTTTCACTCTAAAATGGCAGAGTTGAGTAACTGTAACAGAGATCTTATGAATGGAAAATAAATACAAGATGCTCAACCTAATTTGCATCATTTAATTTGCACCTTAATGCAAATTAAAACCACAATAAGATACCACTGTGCATCCATCAGAATGACAAAAACTAAAAAGACTATACCTAGTGTTGGTGAAGGTATCAAAAACAGGATTTCCCATCCATTGCAGGTGGGAATGTAAAATGGTATAACCAATTTGGAAAAGCATGATTAAAAATGAAAAGATAGACCTATTATTTGATTCAGCCATTATACTCCCACATACTTATGTAAGAGAATGAAATCATATGTTTGTACAAAGACTTGTACACAAGTGACACAAGTGTATTTATCTGTAGCATCTAAACACTGGAAATAACCCAAATGCCCATCAACAGTAAATAAACAAATGGTAGTATTTCCATAAATGGAATATGACTATTCAGCAATAAAAAGTAATAAATTATTGATGCATGCTGCCACATAAATGAATCTCAAAATAATTATGCTGAGTGAAAAAGGCCAGACAAGAAGAGTACATATGGTATGATTCCATTTGTACTCTAGGAAAATTCTAGGAAATTCAAACTAGTGACAAAATTGCTAAGTGGTTACCTGGAGACAGGGCAGATGGGGTGAATGAGGAAGGAAGGGCAGAAGGGAAGGATTACAGGAGCATTAGGAAACTTTTGAGGGTGGTGGGTAGGTCTGCTAGAAAACTTTTGGGAGTTGCTGGGTATGTTCGCTATCGTGGTTGTGGTGATGGTGGTTTCAAAGGTTTACATATATGCTGAATTTTATCAAATTATACTGTATAATTTAAATATGTGCACTTTATATATCAATTATACCTTGATTTTTTTTAAAGTCCAAAACCAAAAAATTGGGCTCTGATGTGTGGCCATGTGAATGAGTGATCTGGTGAGAAAGGATACAGTAGCTCTGTACCAAAATCCCTGACTCCCAAAACTGGACATAGATATGAGATATGGAGGTATTTTCTCTCTCTCTCTCTCTGAGAAGCTTAGGGTCTAAGAATATATGGCTCACATGAATCTTTGAGATAATTCTTTGTTCTTACTCTGCCTTTCCTACGTCTACACTACATGCCTGTACCA
Organism: Papio anubis; assembly: GCF_008728515.1. Taxonomy (NCBI): domain Eukaryota; kingdom Metazoa; phylum Chordata; class Mammalia; order Primates; family Cercopithecidae; genus Papio; species Papio anubis. The sequence goes on from NC_044987.1 coordinate 716,878, forward strand.
TACCCAACACACATCCATCTTTTTTTTTTTTTTTTGAGACGGAGTCTTGCTCTGTCACCCAGGCTTGAATGCAGTGGTGTGATCTCAGCTCACTGAAAGCTTTGCCTCCCGGGTTCACGCCATTCTCCTGCCTCAGCCTCCCGACCAGCTGGGACTATAGGCTTCCGCCACCATGCCCGGCTAATTTTTTTGTATTTTTAGTAGAGACAGGGTTTCACAATGTTAGCCAGGATGGTCTCGATCTCCTGACCTGGTGATCCGCCCACCTCAGCCTCCCAACATCCACCTTTTAACTATGGAAAAATACCAGTGGAAATCAAGGCATTCATTTTCTGCCATTCTGCACAATCATAAGGGAAAAGAAAAGAGTAAAATCCTAGTATTAAAAAGAAGAAACCCTACTTCTCATACCATTAACTCAATGTTAGGGAAGGATCATTAGAGTTTCTTAGCACTCAGTTTTTGCTCCTATTTTTGAAAATCTGTAGAATGAGACCCTATAATGTACCAAGGAATAAGGAAGAAAATGGGAACGCAGGAAAATGGTTAAAATCACAAGGTAAAAGAAACCTGAAGCTTAGAAAAAACATTTGCTTTCATTCCATATGAACAATAAAAAGGGAATTTCCGTGTTCTTTTCAGATAATGCCTCTCAATTAACAAAGATTTCATTTTCAGCTTCTGTAGATCCACAAATTAATAAGGTACCTACACATCAAATGTCACTCAGTTATAATGGAAGCCCGAGGTACTCACAGCATCCAGAAACCTCAGCGATCTGAAGTCTAGCCTCCCCACCTACCACAACCTCCATAATGACACTAATTACATTTTTAAAATCAAGGAAGACAGTAGATCTCTAAAACTGAACAAAGAAATACCTTCTACTATGTGAAAACTAGCCACCTCATATGGCAACACTTATATTACAGTAAAGCAATTTATTTATTTATTGAGACAGAGTGTCACTCTGTCACCCAGTCTGGAGTGTGGTTGCAAAGCCTTGGCTCACTGCGACCTCTGCCTCCCAGGTTCAAGGAATTCTCCTGCCTCAGCCTCCCAAGTAGCTGGAATTACAGGCATGTACCACCATGCCCAGCTCATTTTTTGTGTTTTTAGTAGAGACGGGGTTTAACCATATTGACCAGGCTGGTCTTGAACTCCCAACCTCAGGTGATCCACCTGTCTCAGCCTTCCAAAGCACTGGGATTACAGGCGTGAGCCACCGCACCCAGACAGTAAAGCAATTTAAAATGGGCTGTATACTTGGCATCAGAGATGGAAGTACAGGTTTCAAGTCACTCTATCTAAACAAAACTACTCTGTGTGTGTGTGTGTGTGTTCATTACATAAATTATATATGCTGACATAGATATACTTAATTATGTACCATGACACACACGCATATTTTGCTAACATTTCCTGCAGTATATATACTATGTGCCAACCACCAAGTTCCTTACCAACACTGAACTTTTATTAATATATTCCTCCCAACAATCCTACGAGGTAGGTACTGCAATTACCCCAATTATAGACAAGGAAACTCACTCACACAGAGGTCACATGGCTACTGAATTGTACAGGAGGAGATCAACTCAAGTAGCAACTCCAGAGTACATGCTCTTACTTGTTTTGCCTTGCCCAAATTTAAGATAACCGCCTTCATGTTGTGTAAGAGGATATGATCTCCAATATGAAAGGGGAGGGATAGAGCATGAAACAGAGCATGAAAATCTTGTCTCATTTGAGGTCTGAAGCCACAGACCAAAGAGAAAGTTCTATATGCTGCCTTCTGTGTTGATGGGCTAGGACCGGGACTGGGCCCCAAGCAATACCCAGCAAGGTCACCACAGAGCACTCCAGTCCAGTGATCTGGGAGAGGGACCACTTGAACCCAAGGGCTAGCATCTCGGTCACCTTGAATCTTCAGTACCTAGCATGGTAACTGGCATATATTAAGGGATCATAAAGATTTTGGTCAATGAATTTCAACAAATGAGTCTTTTACAGAGTAGTAATTGACAATGTGGGTTCTGGGATTGGACTATCTAAGTTTTATATGAACTCTATCCCTTACCATGCTGCTTTGGGTACATAACTGTGCCTCAGTTTTCTCATCTATGAAATGTCTACATTAGTGCCTACATCGTAAGGTGGCTGAGATAATTAAATGGGTTACTATAATTTTTAGAGACAGGGTCTCACTTTGTCACCCAGGCTGGATTGCAGTGGCATGATCACAGCTCCCTGTAGCCTCAAACTCCTGTGGTCAAGCAATCCTCCCACCTCAAGACTCCTGGGAATACAGATGTGTACCACACCTAACTTTTGAATTTTTTGTAAAAATGGGGTCTTGCTATCTTGCCCAAGCTGGTCTCAAACTCGTGACCTCAGGCAATCGGCCCCCCAAAATACTAGGATTACAGGGATGAGCTTGTAAATGAGTTATCACACATAAAGGACTTTTTTTTTTTTTTTTTTTTGAGACGGAGTCTCGCTCTGCCGCCCAGGCTGGAGTGCAGTGGCCGGATCTCAGCTCACTGCAAGCTCCGCCTCCCGGGTTCACGCCATTCTCCTGCCTCAGCCTCCCAGTGAGTAGCTGGAAGGACTACAGGCGCCATGTAAGCCAGGCCTAGTTTTTGTATTTTTAGTAGAGGGCGGGTTTCACAAATTATTTGGCAGGATGGTCGATCTCCTGAGCTGCTTGTCCAGTCCAGCCAGTGCCGGCCTCCCAAAGTCCTGGGATCCCACAGGCTTGAGCCACCAGCCCGGCTAAGGACTTATAAATTCCTGCTTTGCACTCAATAAGAACTGGAGGAAAAAGAATAAATGAGGGGAGAAATATGATCAGATTTGGTTTTTTGAGGCAGGAGTCTCCTCCTATGTGAGCTGGGGAGTGCAGTGGCCGGATCTCAGCTCACTGCAAGCTCCGCCTCCCGGGCTCACGCCATTCTCCCGCCTCAGCCTCCCGAGTAGCTGGGACTACAGGCGCCCGCCACCTCGCCCGGCTAGTTTTTTGTATTTCTTAGTAGAGACGGGATTTCACCGTGTTAGCCAGGATGGTCTCGATCTCCTGACCTCGTGATCCGCCCGTCTCGGCCTCCCAAAGTGCTGGGATTACAGGCTTGAGCCACCGCGCCCGGCCCAGATTTGTTTTTAAGATAATAAAAGGCAATACTGGTGGTAGGTAGAGTATTATACCAAAAGAACACTATCATTACAAAGGCACAAAGGTTACTCTATTTTCTAGTCTACTTACGGCACTTTTTGGTATTAGAGCAATAGTATTAACAACAGGAATGCCTTAGCTAAACTCACAGTAGAAATTTAAGCCTGGAGACATGCTTGGATTCCAGATACCCTGACTCACAGCCCAGTGTTCTCTCTACTAGGATGGAAAGAACACTCCACCTCAGTTCTCATCTCACTTCTTTGCTACCACTCTTTGAATAAATATTCTGGTCTTCTGCATTTCAAATGACTATACTTATAGTTAAATAGCTGTCCCCCTTGAAAAGATTCAGTGTTTCCCAGAGCACAGCAATTATTATAGAACTGGGTTAAAGCCCACATTTAAATTCAAACTTCAATGATCGTGCCATTCTATGCATGTTAATACATTAACTTGCCATTACGATTAAGCAAATGCATGAAGCTCATAACTCAAGTATCACTGTTAAATTGCTCCTGGTTGTTTCCGTTTGAAGACGGGTAAGAACAGAGAAGACATGTTCACAGTGTCACACTGTCACCCCATGCTGGCTGTTTAGAACGGGGCAATATCTTCCTGAATTAAAAGGAGCACCTGGCACAGCAACAGGCATCCTGGCTGACCACTTATACTGAGAACGGTTTACTGAAAGGAGACGTAAACATCACTGTGATTTCAGAAAATTAACTTTAGTTAACTTTACTTCATTCACTTTTTTACTCAAAAAATATTTATTTTAAAACTAAGTATTTGTCTAGTAAGGAAGCAGTACAATATAGTGGTTAAGAGCTGAAACTCTAGAACATCTGAGTTTGGAGTCTATTTCTACTACTTACCAAGTGTCTCTAACTTGGATCTTCTTCAATCTTTCTGTTTTCTCATCCATACAACGGTGATAATTGTAATACCTTTCTCCTCCAGTCGTAAGAGTACGAGAGGAAATGTAAAGTGCTGAGTACAGAACCTGACGCAGAGCACGCATTCACATGGTATCAGCCATTATTAGAGAACTGCTTTCTAGGTGCTGAGATTTCAGAGGTGTAGAGACGCAAGGCTGCCCTCAAGGAGCTCACTAGCAGTTGGGAAACAGGACTCAGATGCATAAATACAGTGGTAACTCGAAAGTGGTCTTAAAAGAGAATGAGAGTCTAATTAGGAATTTTAAAAATCTGCTATAACCCATTCAATTTTTAGCTCCCCAAGGGATTTTCCTCACCATCTGGGCCATCAATGCAAGCAGGTTTGAAAAGCGCTCATAATTTTCCTATATCACACCTCCTCCTCAGCAAGAAAGGCTCTGTGGGTGGAAAGCAGCGAAGAACACTGTAGTTATGCAGAAAGCAATCATTCCTCAGAAGACACGAGGGCACTGCAGAGCAGACGAGCCACAGAAACTTGTTTGGATCAGAAAAATGGGATCATGTCACTGAAGATCTAGAGACAGGAACTGACCACTTTTTTTTTTTTTTTTTTTTTAAAGAGGAAAGGGGGATTCACCTCAAAGCACTTTTCTAATCAGAAATGGAAGTCTGAGAAGAATTTAACACCTTAATTAAAGATATAATGTCACTCTCCCATGTCATGAGATTTAACTTTCATTAAAGGAGAGGTCTAACATTAAAGACAGAAGCAACTTAAAAAACAGCACACATTGACTTATATTTCGGGTGACATTACTGGAAAATCTCCACTGAGCAAAGCAGAAAATGATTATGTTAGAAAAATAAAGGAAGCAAAGAAATCTTGAAAGAAACATAAAAATCAAGTACAGCACAACTTGCCTTACAAATGCGGTACAGTTAATTACAGATGACAAATATTGTCTCATCCTCAATGCCACCATCAGAGAGAGGGCGAGACAGTGAGAAAAGGATCTAAATGGGTCCCTCGAATCCCCTTCTAAGTAGTGAGGAAGAGAGAAAAAGAAAATGAAGAAAATAGAAACACACTTCACCAAACTTGGTACAACTCTGAAATCTGTTCCTGGGCCTGCCTTTCCCAGGCCAAGAGCTGCTTGCTCAGGCTTTTCCCTGAAACCTTCATTTTACAATTACCTCATTCCTCCCCCATGCAACCTTGTAGCACTTATTTTTATTTTATTTTTTTGAAATAGGGTCTCACTCTATCGCTGAGGCTGGAGTACAGTGGCATGATCACAGCTCACTACAGCCTCGAACCCCCAGGCTCAGGTAATCCTCCCACTTCAGCCTCCCAAGTATATGGGGACTACAGGCATGCACCACCACACATGGCTAATTTTTGTGTTTTTTGCAGAGATGGGATTTCATCATATTTCCCAGGCTGGCCTTGAACTCCTGGGCTCAAGCAATCTGCCCACCTCGGCCTCCCAAAGTGCTGGGACTACAGGTGGTGAGCCACCACACCTCTCCCTAGTTGCATTTAAATGAAGGCTTTCTGGAGACTCTGGTGTAACCCAAAGGTCTTTCTCTAGGCTGGAGTATCAGTGTGAATGCTGGTGGGAAAGACGCTAGCTGGAGGAGTGCTTACTGAGCTATCCCTCACAAATATCAGCAGGTGGAGCTCCACCTGCACGCTAGCTCTGAAATCACCCGTAGGAAGTGCAGCACACCATCAAAATCAGGCCCAGGAAAAGAAGATACAATGCTGCTATTTGTCTAATTCATGAGTTCCGTGTACTTTGACAATGTCCTTATTATGATGCAATGAAAGATTTCTCTCTGGCATTTTAGCTAAGGCGAACATATAGGGAAGACCACTGACCCAACTACAGAGAATGAGTATCTATACTTGCCCCAACATTTAAGCCCAGAGACTACTGGTTCTGACTTTTGATACGCACCATTTCTTCCTGGCACAGGTAGAAATAGTTTTGCCGTCCTTCACAGTTCATTAAAGCAAATTTTGCAAATCCCAAATTATCTCACATGAACTTTCTAATGAGTTACATTTGGTTCTGATTATTGTGCTTTTTCCAAGAACTAGCTTTTTTTTTAATTAAGAGGCCTCTTTCAAAACAGAAGATTTCAGTTAATTTGGCATTGCTCTTAGTTTTCCTCTCTGAAGTTGAACTTTCATGTCCACTCCTTCCCTAAAAAGCTGTTCACTTATAACCTAAGTTTTCTGGATATAGGTGAGCTATACACATATGAATGCACAGTAAAAGGAATGGCTAGCTCTTCTTCCCCTGGAGGGCAGAGCTGGGGTGACACTTTAGCACGATGACCTGGGTATACACTCAATCAATACTGACTAGGCCCAGGGGATGGATCTGATCCACATTTTTAGGGAAACTAAGCAGAAAAGGAGATGTTTCCTGTGTGCTTCATAAAGTATATAGGTTTTTCACTGACTGAAAATGATTAGAACTAATATAGTCCTCATAATTTTATAAGCACTAAATTTTCAAGAACTGAAGGGCCAGAGTCCTTAATAATGTCATAAACTCAACATCTTACAGTGCAAAGCGTGTGTGTGTGTATACATATATATACACACATATATATAAGAACATTCAGAATAGGCTTTAAATTTTAAAATCTGAAGATCACACCTTTAGACTACTTTCCATGATTTATAGAATTTATAAAGTGGCAACTTGTAATATAAACATAAATCAAGAAAACATCCTGAAGTAAATATTATTTGGTCAGAAATACAGCAATTGTTAGTTTAAATGAAACATAATTTTAAATTGTTTTTAATGCTTTGCAACTTGAATTTTCCATTCCCTAAAATGCCTCCCTTCCCCATTAGTAGGAAAAACCCGAGAGCTGACTACACAACCAGAAGTCAGCCTGCTCCTCAAACCCAGTATCAATAAGATGCGAGAAGAAATGTCCCTGCAAAAGACATTAAGTTGCGTCACTAACGTTCCAGAGAGGTTCATCAAATGATTCCAGAGGTACTTGAGAATTTCACTGAATCTCAAATGAAGGAGTCAATACAACCTGTTCCTGAGCATGTGCTGCGGAAGGGTGGCCAGCTGGGATTAATCTACAGGCAAGGCGTCCCGAAATGCAGAACGCCAACCACAGATACTAAAAACTGTTTCCAAAATTTGCCAACTTTCATAGTACCTACTTAAGAAATTCCCTCTTAGAAATTGTTTCTAAGTAAAGTTCAAACTATTGAGGGAAGAGCATGGTGAACAGAAATTAAGATATATTCACTATTGCCGTTCCTCTCTTATGGTGTTTCCCCTCACCCTCAGCAGCTCGATGGGATGCGGGGGATGGGGTGTGGAGGGGACAAGAAAAAGGCTTTTCTGTATTATATACCACAAAGGGACTCCTGGAGGGCAGTGACTATATTCCAGCTCTCTTCCACAACCCCAAGACACACCACTGCACTGTCTCTGGGTAATCCTCTAACAGTTCTAGAAAGTGCCACACGTCAGCAAAATGTGGGTGTACAGCAAATATTTAATGATAATAATAAACCAAATTATACTAGATTTGGTGAATTATGAGAAAGCACAAACTGAGGAGTCCTTTATTACTGGTACAGCATAGGTAAAGAATAATTCTGGCCAGTATCTACCCAAGGAAAGAAGAATCCAAATGTGTTCATTACTCATGAACTGAGCACGTACCCCAATACACCAAAGAAGTCAGTTCCAAGCCAACCACAGCTAGAAATGTCAAAAGAGAACCATTCCCTGCTTGCAGGAAGGGAAAATGCAGAACTAGCTTTCCGGTAACAGAAATGAGACTCCAGAGGCTGCCTTCCCTTGGGTGGAAGAGCAGGTGATTAGAGTCCCTGGTAAACATCTGCCCAAACAACTGGCCCTTGGATTTGAGAAGAACTTAAAATAGAGGAAATAACATAACATAATAAACACTACTATGTACTGGCTATGAAGTATGATAAAGTGAAAGAAAGAACATACAAGCCCTTGCCTTATTATTTGTCTCAACCAGATCCATGGTGCCAATCCTGACCCAGGCCTTCTGGATGGAGGTGAACAGACCAAGAAGATAATCAGAGAATCCAAACCCCTACCTATTTATACTAACCTTAAAGTTCACTCTAAGGATGTCAGTTCATTATATAAATGCCTTCTACATGGGCTGGGTGTGGTGGCTCATGCCTGTAATCCGAGGCGGGAGGATCACTTGAGGCCAGGAGTTCGAGACCAGAGACTGGGCAACATGGAGAAACTCTGTCTCTACTAAAAATACAAAACTTAGCCAGGTGTAGTGGTGCGCACCTGTAATCCCAGCTACTCAGGAGGCTGAGGCATGAGAATCACCTGAACCCAGGAGACGGAGCTTGCAGTGGGCCAAGATCGCACTACTCTAGCCTGGATGAGAGTAAGGCTCCATCTAAAAAAATAAATAAATAAAATAAATAACAAAATGCCTGGCAACTAACATCATGTACATCAACATTTGAGACACAGTGGGTTAGGTGGCTGTATGTGTCCACTGAGTGGTTGCAAGCCAAGGACATAAACATTTAGAAACCTGTCCTAATCTTAGATGACAATACTTAAGATGTTTGTTATGTTTAAGATGTCTGGTATATTCAGTTTCTTCCTAAGATGGTGAAAAAGTAGCCCCTATTTAGTAAGTGGTCACGTAGCAAGTTAACAACAGCAGAATCGCAACTCAGTACTTCCGTAGTGCTTTAACCTAGACTCTTTTGTTTCTATCTATTTGATTTCCTTGGTTTTGCATTTTATATTAGAACAATTTATTTATTTTTTTGATGGAGCCTCATTCTGTTGCCAGGCTGGAGTGCAGTGCTATGATTTCAGCTCACTGCAACCTCCAACTCCCAGGTTCAAGTGATTCTCCTGCCTCAGCCTCCTGAATAGTTGGGATTACAGGCGCGTGCCACCTCGCCCAGCTAAATTTTTGTATTTTTAGTAGAAACAGGGTTTCACTATGTTAGCCAGGATGGTCTCAATCTCCTGACCTGGTGATCTGCCTGCCTCAGCCTCCCAAAGTGGTGGGATTACAGGCATGAGCCACCGTGCTGGGCCTGTTAGAACAAATCTTAGTCAAAAGTCCTCATGTGCCAATAAAAAAATAAGTTTTTCATATTTGTATTAGTATATGCAAACAGATCTTTAGAAGATATTCCTAACAGGTGTATTTCTCCATTTAGACTGCACCATTCTCTTACAAAACCTAACTTTAGTAAGTGGGGAAACAACGTTGGTTTACTTTCTCTCTCTGAACTTTTTTGCCCCTCACATGTTTGACAGACCTAATGCTGACAGTTTTCTAAGATTTATTACTGAAATTTAAATTTAACGCAGCACATGAAAAAAAGAGTCCAATATTACACTTTTTTTTTTTTTTTTTTTTTGAGATGGAGTGTTGCTCTGTCACCCAGGCTGGAGTGCAGTGGCCGGATCTCGGCTCACTGCAAGCTCCGCCTCCCGAGTTCCCGCCATTCTCCTGCCTCAGCCTCCCGAGTAGCTGGGACTACAGGCGCCCGCCACCTCGCCTGGCTAATTTTTTGTATTTTTAGTAGAGACGGGGTTTCACCGTGTTAGCCAGGATGGTCTCGATCTCCTGACCTTGTGATCCGCCTGCCTCGGCCTCCCAAAGTGCTAGGATTACAGGCTTGAGCCACCGCGCCCAGCCTACACTTTCATTCACTACATTAGACTTTCAGAATTCACTAACAAGTATATCTTTTAACGTGTGTGATGTATGAAGGAAGCAGACTCCTGCCTATTTCTTCATTCATTAATATATTCACTCATTTATTCAACAAACATTGAACATTACTGAGCACCTAGCAGGTACTATATTTGGGCCAAGAAATGCAGTGAACAATTCCTACTCTCATGGTCCCTGCCTTCTAATAATACACAAATAAACAACACACATAAACAACATTCTAATTATACGTATATAATTAATTGTAATTGCAATAAATACTATAAAAGTATAGGGGTCCACGAAAGTGTATAATAGGGGGTGCGAATCTGAGAGATCAGGAAGAGTTTCCCTCAGGAAGTGACATTTAAGATGGAATATGATGAATAAGCAGGGTTCAGCCATATGCGAAAAGGTGGCTGCAGAGCATATCACATGCAATGGGCAGCACATGCAACAGCTCTGGGCATGTGTGGGAAAATGAAAGCAAGCCAAGGGAGCAGAACGACACTGAGCAAGAGGCAACTGGAGGGAGGGAAAATCGGAGCAGTAATAAGAAGCTCAAGGCTTTGGGCTTTGTACCAAGAGCAACAGAAAGCCCCTAAAGAATTCTCAGCAAGAGAATGAAAAGAGTAGCATACTTAATTATATTTAGAGTATGAACTCAATTATTTTTTAAAATGTACAGAAATGATAGTAGATATATTACAAATATTGAATTGTTGCAATGTTTCCCTAACATAGTAGGATTATGAATAATTATTTTTCTTTATGTATACTTTTCAAGCTTCCCAAATTTATACTATCCATAAATTCTGACAGTTAAAGAAAAAAACAAAAAACCCACGCCCTCAAACACAACACTGGAGTAGCTCCCTTCTTCCCTTGCCTCAGGGAACTTTTCCATCCATTGCACACATTTATTTGCATGATACACCCTTGAATCCAGACTTAGTCGGCTATAAATTCTAAGTGACAACTCATCTCTGCCCCTGCACTTCATCCACTACCAAAGCTGTAACTCAGACGACAACTTTTTTTTTTTTTTTTTGACACAGGGTTTTACTCTGTCACCCAAGCTGGAGTGCAGTGACACAATCGTATCTCACTGTACCCTCTACCTCCTGGGCTTACCATGCCTGGCTATCTATCTATCTATCTATCTATCTATCTATCTATCTATCTATCTATTTAGAGATGGAGTCTTGCTCTGTCACCCAGGTTGGAGCGCAACGGCACAATCTCGGCTCACGGCAACCTCCACCTCCCAGGTTGTGGGAAGGGATTCTCCTGCCTCAGCCTCCCAAGTAGCTGGGACTATAGGTGCATGCCGCCACGCCTGGCTAATCTTTTTTTTTTTTTTAATTTTTAGTAGAGACGGAGTTTCACCGTGTTGGCCAGGATGATCTCAATCTCCTGACTTCGTGATCCACCCACCTTGGCCTCCCAAAGTGCTGGGATTACAGGCATGAGCCACCGCGCCCAGCCCTTATTTTTATTTTTTGTAGAGATGGGGGTCTCACTGTGTTGCCCAGGCTGGTCCTCAGATGACCACTTTGTGTGTGTGTGTGTGTGTGTGTGTGTGTAATTATTATTTTTAATGTCCAGAATGTGTAACACAAGGGCCAGAGCTTCCTCCTGGACTCAATTTTATAAATTCTCGATTGGTTGGTGAAGCCAATAGGGATACTTTTTCTTGTCTAATTTGGTTTCCAGAAAAGCTTAGTTCAAGTCCTCAGTGGTCATCTGATCAAGTGGAATTAAGTTCTTTATCTTCTCCATCTGTTTCTCATATTCTACAGTCCTGGCCTTTGAGAGAGACATCCACTCAGCACAAGATTTCACATCTTCTTTTTCGTCGGCATCCACCTGGGCAGTATATTTATCCTCTGGCACAGGAATCTTCAGGGCATCAAACTTCTTCTCAAAGTCATCCACCAAGCTGGCCGTGGCCACACTGGCCTTGTAGTAAGCCCAGTCGATAGCTGGCGGATTCTCAGGTAAAGCAGCCAACCTGGAGGTGAGGGTCTCATTCTAGGACTTCAGGGAACCAGCAATGGCCTTTTGGTTCTGGGGTGTGATCTCCACAAAAGCTACCCAGTCAATGGTTTTTAGAGCAAGTTTTTCAGCCAGGCATCTTGGGATCCTTCACCGACCCTCGATGACCACTTTTAACTGTGGTTCGGTTCTAAGCCAATCCATAGTGTCTCTCAGTTCCATTACATTTCTAATGGAAAATACCACTGACACTACTGATGCCCAATGAAAAGAACGAACCCTGTAGGAATCTTAGCTAGCCAATACATTAGCTTAAGGTAGTTTATAATGTACTTAAGAGGAGGAATAGAAAAACAGCAAGTAAACCTAACCGTGGTGCATAGTTACTCCAAATGTCTGTCTTCATTTGCAAACTCAAGTTTGGGACTTGAAATTCTTTCATATTGTGTATGTATACATGTTCAGAATCTTATTATGTAACAAGCCAATTATACCTGAGTTCAAAGACTTCAGTAGATTTTTTTTTAAAGCACCTTACCTTCAAAGCAAAGCATTTCAGGTTTTCAACACTGTAGTAGTTTGCAGTTTTCAAAAGATAGAGAACTTTGTTACATGGCTGTCAGCGAAAAGATTCTGCTAACCAGACCACACTGAAATCTAGAAATGTTCTCAGCAAAGAGCTTGAAAGCACTCCAGGATCCAGATGCGCAGGCTACTGCCCCTAACTTTAAAGCACAGCACTTACTTAATAGTTTAAAGCTTTCCTACCTATCATTCAGTTTATTTTCTGACAACTACTTTTACTCAGCTTGCTTGCTCTCATCTAGGTTTCCTTTTGTATATCTTCCCCTTCATGTTCCCAAGCCAAAAGTGAATTTCCATATATTGAAAACCTATGATACTGAAACATCAGATATGGAATTAAACAACCAAACAAAATGTACTAAGTGCTGCTTAGTAAGTGTACAGAATTTGCCTTTATTAAAAACCATAAACTGGGAAGTATACAAAGAAAGAATGGGAGACACAAGGAGGTTCAGCGTACACCTAAGGCAGCAGGTTGATTTATTTGATAAATAGATATCCAATTCCAGAGACCCTCTTGTGCTCTTCACTAGCACGGAACTCCACAGTTTTCAATGTCCCACAGATCATATCCAACTTACACTCACCTACACGGCTTATAATGGCGAACTGACACCTCCCAAACCATCCATTCCAACTGCTCTTAATAAATGTTGCCCAAGCATTTTGTAAGCATTTGAGGATGAGGAAAGCAATGTTTCTTTACCAAGGTATGGTAAGAGCTTTGGGGGTAGTAAAATGGAAGCAGGTGGGTAACACATCATCGGTAAACGTAGAGAATTTGTCAATCGTTGCTTTGGTGTTGAAATTTTAAACATACACCACTGCTTTTGGAATGGAATGAAACTCTGAATTTAAGGGGAAAGCTGGAGAGACGGGTTGGCAGTATATTAATAAAGTTGAGTTCTAGTCCTGATCCCACCACTTAATAGTGATGTGATTTAAAGCAGGACTGAACATTCCCGGGCCTCAGCTGCCTCTTGCTGAATCCTGTCTTACAGCAGTGGTTCCCAACTGGGATACTGACACCCATGGGACATCTGGAGATGCCTGCAGTCATTTTTAGCTGCCATAACTGGGATACTGCTACTTGTATTTAGAGGCCAGAGACGTTACTAAACATCCTACAATGCACAAGACAGCCTCCACAACAAAAAATTATCCACTCCAAATGTCAACAGTGCCAAAGCTGAGAAACACTGGATTACAGAATACCTTTAAGCTCTAAGATTCTATAACCTATATGTCTATGCAAAGTTAAGAGGGCTAGGTATCTGCTTTATGGGTAGAAAGCTTAACATAAAGGGATTAAGTAACTTGCTGAGATCATAGTGTAAACCCATATGGCAAAACCTGGGTCTCCTGATCATCAGCCCAACTACAGAGTGACTAGATTTGGCCTCTAGGACAGTTCTTTCTTCCAGAGAAGTCTAACACCAACTTGTACACGTAAGAAGAGGAAGGTTTTTTAAAAGTACCTTATCTAGCTAGGTATGTAACAAGGCAGAGTCCAAGATTTTGCTCTCCAATGAGTGCCGCTAACTTTCAAGTAATAATAAATTCTTCCAGATTCTAAAGACTTCAACTAACACTTTCAAATGAATATGAATAGAATCCACAAGAGAGAGCTGGGAGGTCATGATTTTATGTTCATAATGCTTTGGTTTAATGCCTAAGCATATGGTTTCTTTCAGCATTTCTTGAAAAATATATACTCTCTGATTCTTAAGCAGAAATACTTTATTTGTTGATTTCTTTCATACTGTTCCCTACTTTTTCCTAATATGCAAAAAAAAGTGTGTGTGTGTGTATCTCATTCATCCTAACACTTCATGGCACAATAATCTCAGGACATTAAATTTCTGTTGCTTCATTTTACTAAGAGTATTTGGGAAAAGACAATATTAAAACTCTTGGCCAGGTATGGTGGCTCACGCCTGTAATCCCAGTACTCTGGGAGACCGAGGCAGGAGGATTGCTTGAGCCCATGGGTTTGAGACCAGCTTGGGCAACAAAGTGAGACCCTGTCTCCACAAAAAAATTTAAAAATTAGCTGGGCATGGTGGTAAACCCCTGTGGTCCCAGCTACATGGAAAGTTGAGACAGGAGGATTCCTTGAACCCCAGGAGTTCAAGGCTGCAGCAAACCGTGTTCTCCAGCTTGGGAGAGTCCACGGCCTCTCATCTGTCAAAGCTATAATACGTTTGAACAGAAACACTTGTCAGCCCTTCCAAAAGAGCCAGTGAAGTACCTGCCCCACTCGCAAACCCACAACTAAAGAAGAGAAACTCACGTCCTTACACTGTGACGTTCTCTCATCAATGAGTATTTGTATATATACGATGTTCCAAATATTACACTACACAGAAGACAAGCTTCCCGTCCTCAAGTCACAGACTATTTAGAGCCAAGATACACACAGAGGAATTGCATATTGCCATTAAAGATTTAAATTAGTAGGTCAATACAACAACAAATGATATGATTCAAGGAAGACTATGACTGGGATAGTCACAGTGGAGCCTCCAACAGGAAAACAAACATGAAGTTATGAATATGAAATTAGGTACAAAGAATGTTTGTTAAGAATGAGAACAGAAATCACAAAAATATTACAAATTTTAAAAGCTGGCAACACAAAACAAAATTTAGAAAAGTAACAATATGTTTATTAATTCCTTAGTCTCTATAATGTTTGCCACATATTTAGGATCTTTGATCACTTCATCATATGCCCATGATTTTGTAATACTGTCTAGGAAATAATAGTTAAGACTTTCCTTTAGCGTGGTTAATTTTAAAATTTAATATTAACAGTTTGGAATGGTTTCTTTCTACTTCATAACTCATTATTGAAAATCATGCAGAGTTTTAAGGACCACTGTTAAATCTGGGGGCATTTCAAGTTTTCTTGTAGTGTGGCTAAGCCTAAATATCCTTTGACATAAGAAAATTCATAACCTAGTTTTTCAACCACATCCACACTGTCATGGCATTACGGGGGCTTACACTAGCATTCATGGTAGGCCCTACAAATCCATGTTACAAACCTAGGTGAGTCAAATAAGATGGCAGAGTATTCCTGGCAGCCATTCCAACACAGAGACGCCCAGCAATAGCAACTATACACAGCAGTGGCTGTGGACCACGTAAGTTATCCCACTAACCCAAACTGAATATGCTCCCAATTCGAGTTCCCTCGGCTGGGAAAAAAGCCAGTGGCAATTTAATACCACCCAACATGAAGAGAAGAATGACACAGGGAAGAAGAGTGGAAGAAGAGAACCATCTTAACCGACCACAGCTAAAGCATCTTATTTTGAAACTTGGAGGACACAATGCTAGGTGAAATCCAGGGTCTTGTAAGTGGTTCCTTTGTAAGCGAAGGGCTCTAAAACTGGTTAGATGGGCTTCCCTTTAAATCTGCCTCTGAATAATTAAGAACCAAATGAACTGTAACATGATAGTAATGGAAGTAGTGGCAGGAGCAACAGTAACAGTAAATCTCTACCACGTATTGATGAAAAACAAAACCTGAGAGCTCACTACTATGACAGGTACTCTGCTAAGCACGTCACATGAATTAACTTTAATTTTACTGTATTAATTTTATTTTAGTGTCATTTTTGTTACTTTTGGACACTCTGACAGATTTATACATAGTCACTATTTTGTAAAACAACCCTACAAAGCTACTTTACATTATTACTACTCTTTTATAGATAAGGAAATTGACTTCAACAATCACACAGCAGAGCTGAGACCGAAACCTAGGTCTATCTATGCTCCTTCACGACAGGAATTCAGAAGAGGAAGAGACCACCTCAGTGAAGAGACCCTCTGAAAAGGCTTCACAGATAGGTACATGAAGCTGGATGTTGGGGAATGAGTTAAGATGAACAGAAAGACAAGATGATGACTGCATTTGAGGCAGACGGGCCACGGTAACAAAAGAAGAAAAATGGAAGTGCACAGGGTTATTCAGAAGACAGTGACAGAACAAATCTACAGAGCCACAGACCGTGCTACAAATCCTGTGATCCCCAGTAGAAAGCGAATTAAAGTCTTATGACCCGTGTTCTCCTTATTATGTAGCCATAAGCTTTCTTTTACATAGAAAAAAGAGAAAAAAAGAATATTTCTTTAGAGTCCAATTCCATCTCCCCAGTTCTCTATGAAAGGGCAGATGCACAGAGCGTGCAAAGTAGTGCCCCATCTCTGTCACCTGGAAAGCCAGATCCAGTGATTTCTGCCTTGATGGTAAGGTGATTTCCACTGGAAACTGAGGTTTTACACCAAGCATGTCACATCATTATTCCACTACAGAGGAGGCTTAAAATCAGAGCCTCTAAACTCCAGCTAATTTTCTTCCTCAAGGTTTCATTAGAAGAGGTTTTTTGTGTTGTTTTGTTTTTTAATGTGAGCTAAAAGGTGCTGTTCACACATGAGAATAATGACAACTAAAGTTTTAACAGATTTTACTTACTTTGCACGTAGGAAACGTACTTGACAAGAAAGGCACAGAAAGTAAAATCTGTGAGTTCAGGAGAGATCAAAACAAAAACACTCCTCCTCAAAAAGTTACCCGACTCTGAACTCACTTGAAGGAATAGTTTCGTGCAATTTGCAAACAGCATGTGGGATATTAGCCCCAGGGTCGTAAAGGAGAAAATATTTGTTCTGGCTTCCATAAAATCCAAATTCCTCACCCAACGTTACAAAAATCTCCTCTCCCCACTATTGCCTATGTTGGACAGAGAGAGAAAGAGTGAGGGAGAAAAAGGGAACGACAGGGAGTGATCTGCTGTAAACGGACACCAGAGCCGGATGAAAGAGGAATTCCACCAATTTCATCTCAGCATTTTGTTCTATTTTTCATATGCCTTAAGTCTGCACAAGCTGTACTAACAGGATGAAACACTGTGAAAATCACAGAAGTAAGCATCTCTAAAATTACATGCATAATCTGTTTTCAATTTAAATCAAAGTCTCATCTCTGACCTACCTCTAGAGAGTAACTTAAGCTAGAAATATATATAGAAAATGATCAGATGTTTGACACTAACAGTCATCACCCACAAAATAGAGAAGTCAGGCTTCAACAGAATTCATGAAAAGAATAAATAAGAGAATAACATAATGCTTTTGCATACCACTCTTGAAGTTTACATGCAGTTAGCATCTATTTCAGCAGACACTCTAAAAATATGTGTCCTCTATAGGGATCCTGGGCCCTAAAGCAGGCTTCTCAACCTGAGGTGGTGCATAAATGGTCTTCTGGGGGGGTTACAAATCCCCCAAAACAGTATATAAAACTTTCCATGCATATGCATTATATTAGTCTGTTTTCATGCTGCTGATAAAGACATACCCAAGACTGGGCAATTTACAAAAGCAATAGGCTTATCGTAGTCACAGTTCCACGTGGCTGGGAAGGCCTCATAATCACGGCAGAAGGTGAAAGGCACATCTCACATGGCAGCAGACAAGAGAAGAGCTTGTGCAAGGAAACTCCCCTTTCGGAAACCATCAAATCTCATAAGACTTATTCACTATCACGAGAACAGCATGAGAAAGACCCACCCCCATGATTCAATTATCTCCCATCGAATCCCTCCCACAATACGAGGAAATTACAGAAGCTACAAGATGAGATTTGGGTGGGGACACAGAGCCAAACCATATCATTCCACCCCTGGCCCCTCCCAAATCTCATGTCCTCACATTTCAAAACCAATCATACCTTCCCAACAGTCCCCCAAAAGTTTAGCTCATTTCAGCATTAACTCAAAAGTCCACAGTCCAAAGTCTCATCTGAGACAAGTCCCTTCTGCCTATGAACCTGTAAAATCAAAAGCAAGTTAGTTACTTCCTAGATACAATGTGGTACAGGCATTAAATAGAGCCATTCCAAATGGGAGAAACTGGCCAAGACAAAGGAGCTATAGGCCCCATGCAAGTCCAAACTCCAACAAGGCAGTCAGATCTTAAAGCTCCAAAATGATCTCCCTTGACTCCAAGTCTCACATCCAGGTCACACTGATATAAGAGGTGGGTTCCCATGGTCTTGGACAGTTCCCCACCTGTGGCTTTGCAGGATACAGCCTCACTCCCCGCTGCTTTCACAGGCTGGTGTTGAGTGTCTGTGGCTTTTCCAGGTGCATGGTGCAAGCTGTCAGTGGATCTATCATTCTGGGGTCTGGAGGATGGTGTGGCCCTCTTCTCACAGCTCCACTAGGTAGTACCCCAGCAGGGGCTCTGTGTGGGGGATCTGACCCCACATTTCCCTTCTGCACTGTCCTAGCAGATGTTCTCAATGAGAGCCCCACCACTGCAGCACACTTCTGCCTGGACATCCAGGCATTTTCATACATCCTCTGAAATCTAGGTGAAGGTTCCCAAACCTCAATTCTTGACCTTCTGTGCACTCGCAGGCTCAACACCATGTGGAAGTTGCAAGGCTTAGGGCTTGCATCCTCTGAAGCCATGGCCTGAGCTCTATGCTGGCCCCTTTCAGCCATGGCTAGAGCGGCTGGAATGCAGGGCACTGAGTCTACAGGCAGCACACAGCACAGGGACCCAGGGCCCAGCCCATGAAACCACTTTTTCCTCCTAGGCCTCAGGCCTGTGATGGGAGGCTTGGCTGTGAAGGCCTGTGACATGCCCTGGAGACATTTTCCCCGTTGTCTTGGGGATTAACATTTGGCTCCTCGTTACTTATGCAAATTTCTGCAGCCAGCTTGAATTTCTCCTCAGAAAACAAGATTTTCTTTAATATCACATTGTCCAGCTGCAAATTTTCTGAACTTTTATGCTCTGCTTCCCTTATAAAACTGAATGCCTTTAACAGCACCCAACTCAACTCATGAATGTTTTGCTGCTTAGGAATTTCTTCCGTTAGATATCCTAAATCATCTCTCTCAAGTTCAAAGTTGCACAAATCTCTACGGCAGGGGCAAAATGTCACCACTCTCTTAGCTAAAATATACCAAGAGTCACCTTTACTCCAGTTCCCAACAAGTTCCTCATCTCCATCTGAGGCCATCTCAGCCTGGATTTCATTATCCATATCATTATCAGCATTTTGGTAAAAACCATTCAACAAGTCTCTAGGAAGTTCCAAACTTTCCCACATTTTCTTGTCTTCTTCTGAGCCCTCCAAACTGTTCCAACCTCTGCCTGTGACCCAGTTCCAAAGTCACTTCCACATTTTCAGGTATTTTCAGTGGCACCCCATTCTACTGGTACCAGTTTACTCTTTTAATCTATTTTCATGCTGCTGATAAAGACATACCTGAGACTGGGCAATTTACAAAAGAAAGAGGTTTATTAGACTTAAACAGTTCCACATGGTTGGGGAGGCCTCACAATCATGGCAGAAGGTAAAAGGCACATCTCACGTGGCGGCAACAAGAGAAGAGAGCTTGTGCAGGAAAACTTCCCTTTTTAAACCCATCAGATCTCAAGAGACTTACTATCACAAGAACAGCATGGGAAAGACCCACCCCATGATTCAATTATCTGCCTCTGGGTCCCTCCCACAACATGAGGAAATTACGGGAGCTACAAGATTTGGGTGGGGACACAGAGCCAAGCCATATCAAGCATAAAAGCACTTTTTGGAGGAGTCCATAGATTTCATCTTTTCCTATAAAGTAGTCAAACCTAAGCTATTTCACTGACGTTACCCCAAGATCTAAAACTGTCTGGCAAATAAAAGATTGAGATTTTTTTTTTTTTACTCAGCCACTGCTTTAGTGATTCACAGCAAAGGTTCTTAGCTCATTCTCTATCACCAGTGGACTTACCAGCTAGACCAAATATGGTCAGAGTGAAAACTTCATATCTGATGCTTACAAATCAGATTGAATTAAAAATAGCAACCCAACCAATTGGTTATCCATTTTTTCTTCCTGGTAAACAAACACAGGAATTCTTGAAACACTAGATCTAGTAAGTAAAGCTGTAGATTTAAAAAACAAAAAAAGAACAAAAAAAACCCAACAGTTTTCTGAATAAATTTTTCCAACCTCTCAGGATGGAGGAGGGCTTCAAACCAAGTTTACCTGCCTACAAAACACACCTAAACTTTCAGAAGAGGAAGATATTTCTGTTGACTACATTTTCAAAACCTTCAAGTGCAATTATAATTAACAAATATGAACTAATTCAATTAATCAGTTATAAATTTATATGCCTACAAAGTCACTCCTTTGGATCTAAAACTCATATACCTAAGGTGGGTTAGCTGATAAGAAAGGGAAAGAAATGTGGATGTTTTGGTGGTAGTGTGAGAGAGGTTGGGTTTAAATTACTTTCAAGTGATTTGGATTACAACCAATATTATTTCCCCAAGGTCCAAAAAATGAATCACATGCAAAGCTAGGAAATGAATCCAAAATGCCGAACACCCACGATACTGTGCTCTTTTTTTTCACCCAGAAAACTATCTGAAACGCTGCAAACAACACAGCCTTCCAGAGACGCAGTGGGTGGTTTTTGTCCACACAGTACATCGGATGGCACCTTTCAGTAAACCAGCACTTCATCCTGTGGAGAACGGAATCTCAGATTTCAGCTGGAAAGCTCAGTAAAGTTACTTTTGTACTTTGTCCCTGAATGTCTTCATCTGTAGCTGTTACTAGTAGACTAAGTAGGTGCTGTTTCAGGTGGCTGTCTAGTGTGGAATAGTTGTAATTCTCCAAATTTTAAGTTAATGATAAATGTTTGCTTTTCAGACAAACTAATGCAAGGACAGAGATTATAGCTATAGAGTTGGGCATATTTTTTAAATAAGAGAGCCCCATCTTTAAAGCAGTGATTCTTAGGGAGAGACATACAACCCCAACCCTCAAGAATATCAGAACTTCCTGGGGGTGTATGCAATGAAAAAAACAGCAAATATTTAAGTTCATAATTTTGTTTTGTTTTGAGAAGGAGTTTCCCTCTTATTGCCAAGGCTGGAGTACAACGGCGCGATCTTGGCTCACCACAACCTCCACCTCCCAGGTTCAAGCAATTCTCCTGCCTCAGCCTCCTAAGAAGCTGGGATTACAGGCGCATGTCACCACACCAGGCTAATTTTTTTTTATTTTCAGTAGAGAGAGGGCTTCTCCATGTTGGTCAGGCTCGTCTCGAACTCCCGACCTCAGGTGATCTACCTGCCTTGGCTTCCCAAAGTGAGCCACTGCACTCGGCCCATAATTTTGTATTTAAAAAAGGAAAACAAAAACATTACCCTTGCAACAAGAACAGTTAAAGAAGAGTGTGTGACTCTTCCATTAACGAGAGGGGAACAGGTGAAGTAAAGTGGCTATTCCTGTTTTCAGAAGTGTAGCTGATTAGGTGCCATGAAGGGCCCTTCTGCTCCAACAATGAGATCCTGCAAAAGTCACAGTTTTTACTCCACATCTCACAAGGAAGTGGGGGAATCTTTAAAAGGACAAACTGATACAGCTGTAGGCTAAAACCAGCGAGCAGAAAGATGGGTGAGGAGTGTTAAACTGAGAGCAAAGGCTCATTTTAACACTTCAGTGGGCTGGGCACGGTGGCTCACGCCTGTAATCCCAGCACTTTGGGAGGCCAAGGCAGGCGGATCACCTGAGGTCAGGAGTTTGAGACCAGCCTGGCCAACATGGCGAAACCCTGTCTCTACTAAAAATACAAAAATTAGCCAGGTGTGGTGGCAGGTGCCTGTAATCCCAGCTACTTGGGAGGCTGAGGCAGGAGAATCGCTTGAACCTGGAAGGTGGTGGTTGCAGTGGGCCAAGATGATGCCACTGCACTCCAGCCTGGGCAACAGAGTGAGACTCCAACTTAAAAACAAACAAACACACACTTCAGTGGGGACACTGAGCCCTTGGACCAGCAGAAAGGCAGGTAAGAGGAAAGTGGGGCCTGAGATTTTGAAGTAATGCCAGAGATCCTGAAAGAGCTAGTCACCCCAGAGAGAGGCTGTCCTGTCACTCAGTGGAAGGCCGCACTCTCAAGAAAAACCATCCTTGGCCAGGCACAGTGGCTCACACCTGTAATCCCAGCAGTTTGGGAGGCTGAGGCAGGTGTATCACCTGAGGTCAGGAGTTCAAGACCAGCCTGGCCAACAAGGTGAAACACTGTCTCTACTAAATGTACAAAAATTAGCCAGGTGTGGTGGCAGGCACCTGTAATCCCAGCTACTCGAGAGGCTGAGGCAGGAGAATTGCTTGAGGTTGCAGTGAGCCAAGACTGTCACTGCACTCCAGCATGGGCGGAAGAGCAAAACTCCATCTCAAAAAAAAAAAAAAAAAAAAAAAAGCATCCTTGGCATAGCAATATCCAGAATCTATAAGGAACTTAAACAACAAAACAACCCCATTAAAAAGTGGGCAAGACATAAACAGATACTTCTCAAAAGACATGTATGTGGCCAATACACATACAAAAAAATGCTCAACATCACTCATCATCAGAGAGATGCAAATCCAAACCACAATGACATGCCATCTCATACCAGTCAGAATGGCTATTAAAGAATCAAAAAACAGGCCGGGTGCAGTGGCTCGCGCACGTAATCCCAGCACTTTAGGAGGCCAAGGTGGGCAGATCACCTAAGGTCAAGAGTTTGAGACCAGACTGGCCAACATGGCAAAACCCTGTCTCTACTAAAAATACAAAAATTAGTTGGGCATGATGGCAGGAGCCTGTAATCCCAGCTACTTGGGAGGCTGAGGTAGGAGAATCGCTTGAACCCAAGAGGCAGAGGTTGCAGTGAGCCAAGATCGTACCACTACACTCCAGCTTGGGCAACAGAGCAAGACTCCATCTCAAAAAAAAAAAAAAAAAACCAATAGATGTTAGTGAGATTGCAAAGAAAGGGGAATGCTTATACTGTTGGTGGGAATGAAAATTAGTTCCGGCCCTGTGAAAAGCTTGGACACGTCCAAAAGAAAAGTTTGGACATTTCACAACTAAAAGCAGAACTACCATTCAACCTGGCAATCCCATTACTGGGTATATACCCAAAGGAAAAAAAATCAGTCTATCAAAAAGACACACGTACTTGTATGTTTATCATAGCACAACTGACAACAGTACAGACATGGAATCATGCTAGCTGCCCACAAATGGTGGACTGAATAAAGAAAATGTGGTGGCTCATGCCCATAAACTCAGCTATTTGGGAGGCTGAGCTGGAAGGACCACTTGAGACTGGGAGTTCTAGACCAGCGTGGGCAATATAGTGGGACCCCGTGTCTAAAAAAGTTAAATAAATAAAATAAAAAATAGTTCCCCAGGTGTGGTGGTGCATAGCAATAGAAAAACAAAAGAAAGCATCCTTGGGTCAGGCCTAGATTTTCATAGATTAATATCAACCAAATATCCATTTATAATACAAGCAAAGAAACCACCATATGTACAAGTCATAAGAAATAACAAACAACAGATTTAGATCTCTAAGAACTTCAGATATTTGAAATATCACATATGGAATATAAAACAGCTGTGCACACAATGTTTTAAAAATCTGAAAAGGAGTAAGCCAGGTGCGGTGGCTCACGCCTGTGATCCAGCACTTTGGGAGGCCAAGGCGGGCAGATCACCTGAGGTCAGGAATTTGGGACCAGCCTTATCAACATGGAGAAACCTCGTCTCTACTAAAAATACAAAAATTAGCCAGCGTGGTGGCGGCCGCCTGTAATCCCAGCTACTCCAGAGGCTGAGGCAGGAGAACTGCTTGACCCTGGGAGGTGGCAGTTGAGGTGAGCCGAGATCACACCACTGCGCTCCAACCTGGGCAACAACAGCAAAACTCCATCTAAAAAAAAAGGAAAGGAGTAAAAAAACTAAGCAAGCAAAAAGTGACTCACTTATAAAAAGAACTAAGCAAAATTTTAGAAATGAATAATATAATCGGTGAAAAAACTCCGGGCATTGGTTAAATAACAGGTTAGATACAGTTGGAAGCAGAAGTAGTCAGCTGTAAAACAAAAATGAATCAAGAACCCAGAAGAGCACAGAGAGAGAAGAACACAAAAAAATGACAAAAAGGTGAACAGTATTGGAGGACAGAATGACTACATATGTTTAATCGCAGTCACAGAAGGAAAAAATTAAGCAGGTAGAAGCTAGGTGATATTTGAATAGATAAGAACTGAGAATTCTCAAGAAAGAAAGAAATTCACAGGAATACAAACCACAACATATAACAAGTAGAATAACTGAAAAGAAATTCAGGCAGGGCATGCCTATAATCTCATGCACTTTGGGAGGCTAAGGCAGTAGGATCCCTTGAACTCAGGAGTTCAAGATCAGCCCGGGGAACAGAGTAAGACCTTGTCTCTACAAAAAAATGTTTAAAAAATTAGCCAGGTGAAGTGCTGCCCATCTGCAGTCCTGGCTACTTGGGAGACTGAGGCAGGAGGATGACTTGAGCCCATGAGGTCAAGGCTGCAGTCAGCCGTGATGTACCACCACACTCCAGCCTGGGCAATAGAGCTAGACCCTGTCTGAAAAAACAGTAAGAAGAAAGAAAGAAAAGGAAAAGAAAGTCACCCTATACACCTTGTAGTAATATTTTAGAATGCCAAAGACAAAGAAAGGATTTTAAAGTAGCTGGAAAGAAGACAGGCAACCTAGAAGACCAAAGATATGAATGACTACCAACATCACAACAGTAATAAATGGAAACCAGAAAGCATATGTAGTCCAAGCTCTAGAACAAAATAACTGTCAACCTAAGATTATGTATCTAGCAAATCTTTATTTCAAGAACAAAATTAGCCATATTTTCAGATATAAACAAAAACTAGTTCAACATTAAGAGACCTACACTGAAAGAAGTTTCCTTGAACTATTCTAACAGCTTCCTAATTGACCTCCCTCTCCAATCTTCTCTAATGTTCCTAAAACAATTCTGATCATGTTACTTTCCTGCTTGAAACTGCCAGATGAATTTCTAGACCTTATATAATAAAGTCCAAATTTCTTAGCTGGGCATTGAAAGTGCTTTACAATGTAGTTACTCGCCAATGTTCTCTTCGATGGACAATGTGCCTCTTCAATTTACTAGCTGTGACCTTGGGGCAGGTAATTAGCCTACCCAAGCCTAAGACTCGGTATCTGTAAAATGAAACCTCTGAAACTGCTGAGACCAACTACAATAGCTCAGATGGTATGGACTGAATGTATGTGTCCCCACAACGTTCACATGATGAAACCCTAACCCTAATGTGATGGCATTAGGAGGTAGTGCCTTTGGAACGTAATTGGGTTAAATGAGATAACGAGATGAAAACTCCATCATGGGCTTAGTGCCCTTATAAGAGACTCCACGGCTCTCTTTTTCTCCACCATGTGAGGACACAGCAGTATGCAAGCCGGGAATGGGGCCCTCATCAGGAACCCAATCTGTAGGCACTTCATCTTGGACATCCCAGGCTCCAGAACCCATGAAATAAATGTCTTATTTATGCCACCCTGTTTGTAGTATTCTGTTATAGAAGCCCAAGCTCACTAAGACCCCAGCTACAGCAATAAGCACAATGCTATCACATAGTTTTCAGTAACTGGCAGGTGTTATCATTATAACTCACTCATCCCAAAATACAACATATGCATTCCCAAGTCCATGCCTTTGCCCAGTTTCCTCCACTTTCCCATCCACACTCCTGTCCCTCCCAAATCTATACTTAAGTCAGTCAAATTATCTGTACAAGTCCAGCTCCTTCTTGAAATTCTCCTCTACCAGGTCAGCCCAGACAGAGTAAGTGCTCTCACTTCTAAACCCACAAGATATTTACCCAAATGCTGCTCTGTTATTTAACTAAACTATATGTTCCCTCTGGTAAAGGAAAGACATTATCTTAAGTTCTCCTGTTTTGCCCATGGAGTGCTTTACTGCCATGAAAATGGAGACTACCAAATAAATATGGATTGGCTGATTAAGTTTCAGTACCCTGACAGAGATGCTTTAAAGGAAAAACATGCCCACCCCCAACAACAACAACAAAAAAAGCAGCTGTCTGGATTTGTTGCATTGTCTCTCAGCTTCCAGACAGCTGCACTTCATTCTAAAGACACTAAATATGTTCCTTAGAGAAAGACATCCAACAAGGAAGTCCATGTTGGGCAGGAAGAAGCGATGGGGCACATCAGCTGACAGTGTGCTTCAGGAAGCATCTTTCAGAGTCCAGTTTCAATAGAAGTCAATTGCACCCTGTATTTTTATCACTCAAGAGGAAGAAAACAGAAATCTTCCAGGGGCTGCCACAGAGTAGGTGCTCCATAATTTTTGGCTTGTTTTGAACAGGTGAACCAAGGCCATTACTCAGATCATTTTGTCTGTGTGTTCAAAAAGAAGTGGGGAGGCGGTAATCTCGGCAGCTCTCAGTTTTCCAGCTAACCATTTGCTGAGGACACCACAGCTGACTCCCCCACCCAAAAGTCAGTGGCAACTAATCTCTCAAATGAGTCACAAAGAATACATTATCAAGAAACTGAACTTCCAGTCAGCCACTCCTTCATCCGATGTGGCTGATATTAAGAAGCTAGAAAAAGGCACAATCCACATGCTATCACATTAAACAAACAAATTACATTTTCCCATTACTAGTGCCAAATTTAAAATTCCACTATTGCATCTACTGGAAGCCAAACCAAGATGCAATTTTTTTCATTACACAAAAAATAACCTCATTAAATAACGTTTGGAAAACAGACAAAGGAATAAAAGAATCAACCAGGAAAACTAAAACAACGAAAAGCAGAAAACAATTGGCTAGAACACTTCCACTCATAAACAGCCCCTATCAACATTCGGGTTCATTTTCATCCTGTTTTTTTCCCCCTAAGCATAGATGTTTTGTGTAATTGTAACCATACAGTCTATACTAGTACACCTGCAGCTTGTGTCACTTAATGATATCATAAGCATTTCTCCATCTTTTTCTCCTTCTTAACCTTGCACAAAAGCAGATGGCAGAAAGATTCTGAAATTAAACCAAGTCAATAAATTCTTACCATTCTCTTTCTTCCACAATAACTACTGTAGTAAAAACTGACACTTTTCCGGAAGTTCCCAGGGCCACTAGAAATAAGATTTTTTTTAAAAAAGGCCTCGACACAAAGAGAGTGTCTAAGAAATGTTTACTCACTTTCAAGTGACAAAGAGACACAAACTGAATATTTACTAGAATCACCTCTGGAAAGATAGAAAAAAAATCAAATTCAGCCTCTGTTACCAACAAATTTTTTATTGTCATTGAGAAGATACAGTACGCTCACACCTAACAATTAAAGCCCAATGTAAACTGCAGTCAGTTACCCTGACTCTCTAAGGGCTGGCGATGTTTTACTCATTTTGCAACCCTAGCACACAGAACAGTGCCTGACACATCATAGATACTCAATAAATGGCTGTTGTACTAAACTGAACTAAAGGCTATGATCTAAGCTTATTTAGAGATAGGAAGGATCACTGTGGGCTGTGGGCTGAGGTTGTTAAACACAGCAGATAGTATGAATATGGCAGAATTTGATTTTGGCAATAATTTTCAGGAGGAAGGTTGAACCATAGAAACCTCGGGAAACTCTGGAAATGAAAGATACTAAGAAAAAATGTTCACATAGTCCTAACTATATTAAATAGTTTGATGTCTTTATACAAGCAGCACTGAAACCTCTGCTGTATGTATTAACTAGTCATGGGAAATGTAATATATAACACATAACAGATACTACTTAAAACCAAAAGAAACTCACCAACACAAAACACTACAGCATTCCTGGGACATCAGAAACACGGGCTAATTCTCAGGAGGCTTTCTGTGTGCCACGCCAAGAAGCAAAGAGACAGTCAATTAAGGCTTTAGCTCTCCATATACAGCACCACAGTGGATACTGTCCTTGTTAAACTAGGTGTAAAAGAATGTGCTTACGAAAACTTTCAGGATCTCTTTACACTCCAGTGAAGCTATTTGCATATACTGCTAGAATTCTGAAACTATATACAAAGATCTGAAATTTGCATTCAACTTTAACAGCACAACATTCACACCACCTGACTATAAACATACCATTTCCCTCCCCCACCCCCGAGACAGAGTTTCACTCTTGTCCCCCAGGCAGGCGTGCAGTGGCACAATTTTGGCTCACTGCAACCTCTACCTCCCAGGTTCAAGTGATTCTCCTGTCTCAGCCTCCAGAGTAGCTGGGACAACAGGCACGCACCGGCACGCACCACCACGCCCAACTAATTTTTGTATTTTTAGTAGAGACAGGGTTTCACCATGTTGGCCAAGATGTTGTTGATCTCCTGACCTTGTGATTTGCCTGCCTCGGCCTCCCAAAGTGCTGGCATAAGCCACCGCACCCTGCCAACTATAAACATATCTTAAAAGAGAATCCAGCTGGGCACAGTGGCTCACGCCTGTAATCTCAGCACTTTGGGAGGCCAAGGTGGGCAGGTCAGTTGAGGTCAAGAGTTCAAGACCAGCCTGGCCAACATGGTGAAACCCCACGTCTACTAAAAATAATACAAACATTAGCCAGGCAAGGTGGCACGCATCTGTAATCTCAGCTACTCGGGAGGCTGAGGCAGGAGAATGGCTTGAACCTGGGAGGCGGAGTTTTGCAGTGAGCTTTGCAGTGAGCTGAGCTCACGTCACTGCATCAGAAACTCTGTCTCAAATAAAAAAAAAAATTCCAGCTTCACCACTAGGGTATTCTTCAGCAGACTCCATACATCCTAACTTCATTCACACATATTTTCCTTTCTTTTATTACATTTGTGCTTTTAAAAAATTCAAAGAATTTATGGAGAAGGAATCTGCTAATATCACATCTCTAACAGCTGCTAGTTGAATGTACTAAATCCAAAGCTGTGTCTGTTACATTATGTGGTCAACTTATACTTGATGAAAGTCTGGTTGCTTTCAAAAGAATTGATTTAAACCCGCCCCATGGAGTTTCCCTAAAAACAAGTTCCGTAGAGCTTAGGGGTTGTGTGGATAATTCTGCCTGGATGTAATACTGCAATTACTTACGATTAAGTATCTCTAGTACTTATCCATTCAGTCTCCTTAGCCTGAAGCACTGAAGAACAAATGCCCATCAACAAGTCATGTGGGAATGAGCAGCTGATATAAAGTACTGCATGCTTTCAAGACAGGTGTTCTTTGTTTTCTTAAAAACATACATACAAGTCTGACAACGATTATATCTGCCAGATAATTAAGAATTAGAACAACACAAAAGAATATGCCATTCTAAAAAATGTTACTGGAGTCCAAACAAACGCAAATAAAAGAATTAAACATTTTTTCAAAAATTTCCCAGAAATTTTGATTTTCAGATTTTGACATGCTTCAGCACACAAACTGTCTTATCTGAAGAATGAAAACTGTTACTGTTTTAATTCTAAATAAGACACTTCCTCTAGAATATCAAAAATTTGGAAACCTAACACTAATTAGTACACAATCATTCAAAAGAGACATGTGGCATAACATTTGTAAAGCTGAACCGCACCTGTCATGAGTCAACAAAAGAATATTTTATATACAAACCACATAGTGTTGAAAACTTGATAATTTGTTTAAACTGATCCATTAAAAGAACTCCACCGTCAAATGGAATAATACAAAAAACTAAAAATTGGATTAACACAAGTAATGAAGGATTTCCCATTTAAAACACAAAGGATATCACTCCCTACAAGGGTCTGAATCTCTCCATACTTCTCCTTCTTCATCCACAAAAGGGCACAATAATAGTAACAACTTCTTAGAGTTATCAAGATTAAATAAATTAGGACACATTAAATTCTTGTAACAGAGCCTGGCAAAGGGTAACCACAAAAGAAATGTTTGCTATTATATCAAGAACCAAAATTTTTAAAACGAAAATAAATTGTAATAGCAATTGAGAATAATCATGAAAAATAAAAAAGACACAGTTGTCACGACTTCTGGAAGAACAGTTTTAGGGTATGCTTAAAGCATAAACCAAATAATGGAAAAAGAGCCCCCTACTAAAAAAAGATAGCTACATGCCTTGTAAGTGGATTAACACATCCTATCACCTCGATTCTCTGTCATTAGTACTAGTTTGCAAAATTCGATTCTACCTCCTATGCTCTGCATGTAAATCCCAGCCCCTACTAGCAAAAAAGCCACAAAACTAGTCCCTTGGGGAAGGAAATCAGAGGTTAAGGGTATGTGAAGCTCTTCGCATTTTCTAGTTTTATTAACAAACTACCAAGTTGAAATTCATTCCTGAGCTAAACTGCCAAATGCTTCTGCAACAAAAACTGCAAACTTTCACGTGAACAGATCTTTTCAACAATAGAGAGTTGTTCCAGGCTGTGAATAGGACAGTGTCAGTGTGACCAACACAGCGGGTGCTGGACATTCCTGACACCCTTGTCCCCTGGCTAGCCTTTGATCACTTATCTCCCAACTGCATTTGGTTTGGGGAATCACTTTCAGGCAAAGTATATAGACTTTGCCTTAGCGTGTATCATCTACACGCTAAAACTCATCTTTTGTCACAGAGCCCATCACGAGCATCCCATTCGCATAAAGCACCAAACACAGGAATGCTTTGTTTTCCAAAATCTGTCCACCTTCACTCCTAAACAGTCCCTCCGTGTTTTAATTTGTATATTCTGTAAAACATTATGGGATGACAGTGGAAACTCAATTAAACAATAAAATGACCTAAGAACCGAAAAAGGTCCTCGTCTGGTTACCTGCGGATGGCTGCCAGGGGAAAAGTGTGGAGTACCGCTTTAGGTAAACATGAGGTTGAGGCTTCACTGCTTACTTAGAATGCGGCCTTGGAAAGCAGACTAGACTTGACTCTGAAAATAGATTAATGAAACCTAACCTCACAGAGTTGCTGAAAGGAGTAAAGGAGATAAAGGCTCCAAAGTGCCTAGGAGATAGTACACGCTCACTAAACGAAAGCTATTTTAGTCCTCTGTACAACTGTCCAGGAAAATGTGGATCTAATGAGAATTCCAAACAGAGGGAAAGAAAACTGACAAAACTCAAGTTTATTAGTGTGTCTTGGTCAAATGCCCCGAATGCTATTTCCGGATAAGGGTCTGCGTGGTCTCCTCGGCCAGGACAGAGACAAAAAAGGTACTGGATTGATATCCATTTTATTTCTGCAAAAGAAAAGCAGCTCCTTTGTTTGCGTCGAGTCAAACGAACTGCAGATCCCCAGAAGGCTGTGCCCAGCAGCCCGCCAGGCCTCGGAGCTCTACCTCGCTGCTCCTCGGCGACGTCCCCCGCTCACCGTCCCTTCTGGAGAGCACAGCACTGCCGCGCAGGGTCTTCCAGCAAGTTCCAGCGCCCACGCCGCAGCTGCCGCGCTCCCTCCAGAGGGCCGTGCCCACCGCCCGGGAGGGCCCCACGCCGGGGACGAGCCCACCGCCCAGCACAGGACCCCGCCCGGGAGGAGCCCGCCCCCGGGGTCCGACGGCTGTCCGGGGCCGACTCACTGCCTGGGACGCGCCCCCACCCCAAATCAGCTCCCCGCCCAGGTCCAACTGCGGCCGTCCCGGGGCCCCTCCTGCCCGCCCCCGCCCAGCCAGGCCCGAGTCCCAGCCCCGCTGCGGGAACGCGGGCGCGCGCCGCCCCTCCGGCCCGGGACCCCGGGCGCCCTCGGAGCCGGGACCGCTATTCTCTCCCGGACCGGCTCCAGCCGCTTCGGCCCGCTCTGCTTCCGTCGCCCCCAACCCTAGTCTCCCAACAGCGGAAACGCGCACACTCACCCCTGAACAGCAGCAGCAGGACGAAGTCGGGCAGCCGAGCGCAGAGCCGGAGTCGCGGCGGCCGCCTCAGCGCCATGTCGAGGGGAACTGAGGGGCCAGCGGCCGCGCGGCGCAGCTTGTAGTCCCCGCGCATGCGCCCAGCCCGCCAGGACGCCGCGACCCGCCCCAGTTACCATGGCGACCGCCGGGCCCAGCCGAGCCGGCACCATGGTGACAGAGGAAGCTGAAGTCTGGTTGCTTACGGATGCAGCGATGCTCTGGACCGGCACATGGGTTCTCTTTCAACGGACTTGGCGGGAGGAGAGTAAAGAAGTATGTCCAAGAGTGAAGCAGGGTATATTTGTATAGCTATAGAATAAATCCATCGCAACAGGTCGGAGAAGGAACACTCCTTTAAAATTTGGGAAACAAGGCCGGGCGCGGTGGCTCAAGCCTGTAATCCCAGCACTTTGGGAGGCCGAGACGGGCGGATCACGAGGTCAGGAGATCGAGACCATCCTGGCTAACACGGTGAAACCCCGTCTCTACTAAAAAACACAAAAAACTAGCCGGGAGAGGTGGCGGGCGCCTATAGTCCCAGCTGCTTGGGAGGCTGAGGCAGGAGAATGGCTTAAACCCAGGAGGCGAAGGTTTCAGTGAGCCAAGGTCGCGCCATTGCACTCCAGCCTGGGAGAAAAGAGCGAAATTCCATTTCAAAAAAAGAAAAAAGATAAACCTAAGCACTTAAAATTTTAGGAGTTTGATTCAAGAATCAGGCAGTGCCAGACGGCGGGTGGTTTGGAGCCCAAGGGGAAAGCTTGTATAAGGTGCACACCGAAGCAAGGCAAAGAAAGCATTTGAGGCCGGGCGCGGTGGCTCAAGCCTGTAATCCCAGCACTTTGGGAGGCCGAAACGGGCAGATTACGAGGTAAGGAGATCGAGACCATCCTGGCTAACACGGTGAAACCCCGTCTCTACTAAAAAATACAAAAAACTAGCCGGGCGAGGTGGCAGGCGCCTGTAGTCCCAGCTACTTGGGAGGCTGAGGCAGGAGAATGGCGTGAACCCGGGAAGCGGAGCTTGCAGTGAGCTGAGATCCGGCCACTGCACTCCAGCCTGGGCGACAGAGTGAGACTCCGTCTCAAAAAAAATAAAATAAAATAAAATTTGGGAAACAAAGTATTTCTTATTTTACAAATAAGGATGCAGCCCAGTTATCTTGGAAGCTTTATTGCCTTCACATCTTTTGGGCCCCCAATTCCAAATGTGATGGAAGGAAAAGAGCTGAAATCTGCTTAAAACATAAGCAATACATACATTATACAATACATAAAAATGATGTCTTGCTAAAATAATTTGTTTCTGTGGTAGATCGAAAGCATGATGGTATACCCAATAGTTTATTCTGCAGAAAAGCAGACTAATTATTTGCTCTGATTCCTGAATACTGGGAGATGGCAAAACCAGGGAAGAACAGGTAAGATGAGGACAAACAGGAAAAATGAAGAGAAGGATAAATTGAAGCAGAAATTAGATCTAAAAAAGCAGGAGTATTTAAAGTCTCACTTAATACTATGGAAAATACTTGAAAAGCTTGTATTTTAGCAAGTATAGAAAGTACACCTCCAATGTTCCCAGAAACAACAATCTAGCAACAATTCTCAATATAATTGTTAGCAAAATAAGCCAGTTTCCAACTAATATTTTCAATGTTTAACTTTTTCGTATACTCATGCTACTTTTTTAGTATTTTTAGTTTTTATGCAAAATAGAAGAATATTTATATATTATGTATACAAAATTTATATATGAAAATGCCAGGAAACGTGAAATACATTGAGATTGTTGCCAAGAATATACTTCAGTTTCCATCACTGTATAATCTTTGTAAATCTTTATAACTGCTCGGATCTTTATGTGAATTGATTACCTTCTCAAAAATCTTATAGAGACAGAATAAAAATTTAAAAATAACTCAATTACCTACTATGATCCTATTTGTCTTTCCATTCATAAACCTTCTTTATGTTCCAGGTCACCATGCACTAAATCACAAGTAAAAGTGTGTAAAAGTTGTTTTATAATGGTGGCCCCTTTCCCTTTATCAAACACAAAATCGAGAAGTTAAAAAGAAGAAAATTCGTCTTAGGCCCACTGACATTTTTTTCTGCCCTCTCTTTTCCCTATTATTCCCTTTAGCGCCTGGTCACATGGCCAGGTATATTTACCTAACTGAAGGAACTGTTTGGGTTACTTGGAAATGTGAGATGGTGTCTGACTGTGGACAGAGTACAGTTTTAAAAAACCAGTGCCTCTTTTCTCCTGCAGAATTTTCAGTGTTTGCACTGTAAAATGGTCTGTCTGTTAAATGGTCTTCTCTGCTAGGGAATCTTTTGAAACTCAGACCGAGATTACAAAGAAAGGCTGCATGAATATTCCATAAGGGGCAGAGGTTCCTAGGAGAGTGGATGGCAGGTGCTTCATTGTAAAACATTGCTTTTCCTCTGCAGATGGAGTCAGCATGTCATTGCCAACAGCTGAGGCAGTTCCTGGAATGGAAGTCTAACTAGGGATGCAGCAGAGTGGGGTGGGGCACACGTGGCTGTGAAGTGGTCTGCTCTTCCTTAGGTTTTCATTGTTCCCTGGAGAGCTCCGACCCTGTGCAGAAGGGAATCAGAGCTCAATGAGGCCAGCAGCAAAGCCCTGGAAGCATTCTGTGAGCAGGGCTGAGGAGGTTCTGTCTCCATCGCAGCATTTTCCATCTGCATATGCTTATTTCTAAGCTGTAGCTTACTAAGGAGAGATGCATTTCTTAAAAGAGCTCAGGGAACTGAATGTAAACCAACAATTAAATGCTAAGCCCTGGCCAGGTGTGGTGGCTTATGCCTATATTCTCAGCACTTTGGGAGACCAAGGAGGGAGGATCATGAGGTCAGGAGTTCGAGACCAGCCTGGCCAACATGGTGAAACCCTGTCTCTACTAAAAATACAAAAATTAGCTGGGCATGGTGGCAGGCGCCTGTAATCCCAGCTACTCGGGAGGCTGAGGCAGGAGAATCACTTGAACCGAGGAGGTGGAAGTTGCAGTGAGCTGAGATCGTGCCACTGCACTTCAGCCTGGGTGACAGAGCGAGACTCTGTCTCAAAAACAAAACAAAACAAAAAACAAACAGAAAAGCTAAGCCCCCCAACAATCTGAATTGACCCCTCCTCTCAGCCAAAGGTACTTCAAAGTTAACCTGAAAAACTAGTTTAGCTACGATGGGGGAGTTAGATATGCCTTATTATACCCTCCTCCCTTTTGGAATTCAGGCCAACTGACCAGCATCAACATTAAAACAGATCTTAAGACTGATAGGGCCAGGTGCAGTGGCTCATGCCTGTAATCCAGGCCCTTTAGGAGGCCAAGGTGGGCAAATCACCCCAGGTCAGAATTTCAAGACCAGCCTGGCCAACATGGTGAAACCCTGTCTCTACTAAAAATACAAAAAATTAACCAGGCATGGTGGTGCATGCCTGTAGTTCCAGCTACTTGGGAAACTGAGGCAGAAGAATTGCTGGAACCCAGGAGGCGGAGGTTGCAGTGAGCTGAGATCGTGCCCCTGCACTCCACCTGGACAACACAATGAGACCCTGTCTAAAAAAAAAAAGAAAAGAAAAAGAAAAAGAAAAGACTGATACAACAGACTCTCTCTCTCTGAAGCCTGTTACCTGGAGGCTTCATCTACATGATAAAAACTTGGTCTCCACAACCCTTATTCTAACCCAGACATTCCTTTCTTGATTGCTTGCTTGTTTGCTTTTTTTTCTTTCTTTTTTGACACAGTCTTACCCTGTCGCTCAGGCTGGAGCGCAGTGGCACACAATCATGGCTCATGCTTGAGCCTCGACCTCCAGGCTCAAGCAATCCTCCCACTTCAGCCTCCTGAGCAGCTGGGACCACAGGCATGCGCCACCATGGCTGGCTAATTTTTCTGCTTTTTTTTTTGGTAGAGATGGGATCTCACCATGTTGCCCAAGCTGATCTTGAACTTCTGGGCTAAAGTAATTTGCCAATCTCAACTTCCCAATATGCTAGGATTACAGAAGCGAGCCACTGCCCCAGAGCCAGACCAGACATTCCTTTCTATCAGAATCATCTTTGAATCTGCCTATGACCTGAAATCCCAACCCCACCTGCTTACAGTTGTCCCGCCTTTCTAGACATAACCAATGTATACCTTACATGTATTGACTGATGCCTCGTGCCTCAAGAAAAGAAAAATAAGAACGTGATCATGACTTCTGTTCCTTTACCATGCTATTCTAGCCCTGAACAATCATCTGAAGTCAACCCGCATCGCATGAGAGAAGTGGGATCCTTTGACTAATGGAAGTCTCTGACCCCAGAGTCCTTCTTTAAAGCAATTCTTCTTCAGGCTTTTCCAAGACCTGGGTGTGCTTCTGTTTCTCCATCTCCCCTCTCTTTAAGTCCCATCTTCCTCACAATATTTTCAACTACGTTATTCCACATTTTATTTCAACTCTTATCCCCTGCTCTTTCCTTCAAAGTACTTCTTTAATTTTATTTAAATAGGAAAACCTTCTCCCACCTCCCTTTAAAGAAACAGTGGCAGACAAAACTTCCATCTCCTCCAGTAACATATGCTGCTTGTGGTCTGCAAAAGAAGAAAAGTTCTTCTGCAGTTCGATCTATTTGCACATTTCTCTCCTTTGTTGAAAAAGTGCACATACCAATGGCAGATTTTGGTCAAGTGGCTTCAGAGAGAGAGGCTTTTATAAGCAGCTATTTAATAAACCTTTCACATTTCACCAAAAGAAGGCTAGGTGTTCGTGTGCCTGTGTGTGTGTGTGTGTGTGTGTGTGTCTTTAAGTAGAAATATCGTACATGCCAGGAGTTAAAGAGAGTCACACCCTTATGCTAGGGCAGGAGTTGAAGTATCCTGGTGGTATCTCCATCAGCCAAGGGCTCTTTACTGGTGCACCTTAAAACACAATATGACAGCCAACAGTGGACAATAACACAAGGAAAGCCCTTGACACAGAATTGCTTCCCCAGGGCTGATGTTCCCGGGAATTTCCCACTTCAGGTCCCGTGAATATCACCTGTGCTGCCTATGTCAAGGTGTCTGCCTCAATTCTTTCTTTGAGGATGTGGAGAAGCAGGTGCCCCTGCAGACACCAAAGAAAAGGTGTCTGAGAAAAGGTGTCTGAGAAAAGGTGTCTGAGATAGCCAGCAAACAGCCGTCCCCAGTCACCTTCCAGGAGGGATCCCTGTGATGGCATAAAACAGACCAGCATTTTTTTACCCTCTTCACTTGACTTGTCAAGTATTTGCCCTGGCCTGGGGAGAAGGTGAGAAGCTGTTTTCTGGACTGTGCCTCGGGGCTGAGGACACAGATGAGCCCCAGGGACAGGTCTGCCGCCTTCATTGGCTTCAAGGGAGGTCCCGGAGCACCTGCTGCTGGTGGGTTAGGGCTGAGACGATCTGGGTGGGGTGGCCCAGAGGGTACCTGCGGCAGTCTGGTGCACCCGTCCCGTGCCTCCAGGATGCTCCAACTACTTTGTTTACAGATGGGAGATATTTTTATTCCAGCCCTCCAATTAGAGATAATTTTCTCTTCACACAAATTACACCATGGAGTGTTTACTTCCTGGCGGCACCAGTGAGAGACCGGGGCCCCCGCTCTTTTCCCTCCTCTGCTACTGAGATCTTGCACTTTACACAGAGTCCCGGACAGGGTCAACCCTCCATTTCAGGGCTTTGGAATGGGGAAAGGTCTTCCAACGCGTTTGACAGAGTAATTTCTGTGGCTCAGAGCTTTCCAGGATGGGAAGGATACTTTTTAGTGGTGGCCACTGCAGAGGTTCTGGATACCCTATTCCAGGACTGGAAATGCGGGGACATAATTCAATTTCCCAGGTTTCTAATGTGAAGAGGGTTATTCCACAGGAAACCTTTTCCCAGAAATTACTCAAGACCATGCCCCTTGAGCAAGCAGATGAAAGCTCTGGATAAGACTCTATAGTTAAGGCCGGGCGCGGTGGCTCACGCTTGTAATCCCAGCACTTTGGGAGGCTGAGGCAGGCGGATCACGAAGTCAGGAGATCGAGACCATCCTGGCTAGCACAGTGAAATCCCGTTTCTACTAAAAATACAAAAAAATTAGCTGAGTGTGGTGGCGGGCGCCTGTAGTCCCAGGTACTCAGGAGGCTGAGGCAGAAGAATAGTGTGAACCCGGGAGGCGGAGCTTGCAGTGAGCCAAGATCGCACCACTGCACTCCAGCCTGGGTGACAAAGCGAGACTTGGTCTCAAAAACAAAACAAAACAAAAAAACACTCTATAGTTTGTCTTTAATGCCATGAAATTATATCCCCACGAAATTTAGGATCAGGAAGAACGGATGTATTTGGTCTTCTTGGGTGATTCTCAGAATCCTGAAAGCTCTCAAGACACTCAGTGGAGACCTGCTCCATGGGGATGGCCACGCAGCCGATGAAGGACAGAGAACTTGAATCCTGCATCCCCAAAGGGCACCTATGCTTCTGCAACCGTTACACTCAGAGGTCACACCTTAGTCCATTTATCTTCCAGGCCATATATTGTTTTCCAGCCGGGCACTGTTCCCTAGGTTGCACTGTCCCTGTGCCCCAGGCCTACCACCAGTTGCTGCCCAGGACAGAAAACAGGAAGGAAATAGGAAACTCTGCTGAGTTTGGAGGTACAAGATTCTCCTTGTGCACTCCCCACAGGGAAGCGGTGGCCACCCCCACTGCCACTGGCCTAATATCAGCTCTCTCATTTTTCATCTGGATTGTTAAAATGATCCGTAGATATATCTTCCTGTATCCTTTCAAAATTGCAACTAGGACCTAGGACAACAAGAGGTGCTCAGTAAGTATCTTTGCAATGAATGAAAATAAGACTCCTGGGCCCTGCAGAACTAACATCTGCTCACATTGTTCTGCTTAAAATTCTTAGCACCTTCAAAATATAGTTAACACCCCTTAGTACAGCAGTCCCCAACGCTTTTGGCACCAGGAACTCGTTTTGTGGGAGACAAGTTTTCCACGGAAGGGTTGGGTGGGGTGGTGTTTCCGGATGAAACTGTTTCACCTCAGATCACCAGGCTGATTAGTTAGCTTCTCACAAGGAGCGTGCAACTTAGGTCCCTCCTCGCAGAAGGGTTTGTGCTCCTATGAGACTAATGCTGATCTGACAGGAGGCAGAGCTTAGGCGGTAACGCTCTCCTTCCCACCCCTCACCTCCTGCTGTGTGGCCCAGTTCCTAACCGCTACCCGTCCACGGCCTGGGGACTGGGGACCCCTGCCTTAGTATAACCAAAGAAGGAGTGGATGAAAAAACACACCCTATGTTCATGAGCATCACAACTTCAGCATCTCATACCACTCCTCATCCACTGCCCTGAATCTAGCTCCGCTGAGTTAGCTGTCAGGTTATTCGGAGCCATCGCAGTTGCCTATGCAGTCCTTGCTGCCTGTATTACCCTCCCCGTCAGCCTGGTGTCGCTGAAAAGAGTCAAACTCTGTAAAACATTTGAAGAGATTTATCCTGAGCCAAATATAAGTTACCATTGGTCCGTGACGCAGCCTGTAGGAGATCCTGAGAACAGGTGCCCAAGGTGGTCGGGCACAGCTTGGTTTTAGACATTTTAGGGAGACAGGAGACATCAATCAATACATGTAAGATGTCCATTGGTTTGATCTAGAAAGGCAGGACAACTGGGGGATTCCAGGTCGTGGGTAGATAGGAGACAAAAGGCTGCATTATTTTGGGTCTTTGATCAGCCTTTCACTGAAATCACAACTTACATGTGAGAGAGGGGTAGAGGAATAGTCGTGTATGCCTTAGTCCAGCTCAGTGAATCTGCATTTTTACATAAACAATAGGGCAGAAGAAGCAAACAGATATGCATTTGTCTCAGGTGAGCAGAGGGATGAATTTCTATCCTGTGTCTGTGAAGATAAGCTATCAATTTACATGGCCAAGGTAAAATTCAATAGAACTATTTTTAGAGTAAAGATCTTGAGGCCCACAAGGAATTTCCTTGTGGGCAGATTGTGAGGGAGGTACGTACCTTTAATAACTTCATAGCTATTTATTTAGGACTAAAATAGGAGGCAGGCTTGCCTGACACAGTTCCCAGCTTGACTTCTCAGCTTAATGATGTCGGGGTCCCAAGAGTTATTTTCCTTTCACACTAGTCAGTTTCCTGACACCACTGTGTCCTCTTGGAACCCCTTCCAGCATCATATCCTCACGGTAGAACTTCCCGGCCCCAAAGTCCCCTCCAGGATGGTTTAGGTGGCCCTCCTGTGTGCTTCTGTAACACTGTGGGTGCATCTGTCTCATACTCCATTGCACTGGATTGTAATGCCATATTTTCTCTGTGGTTCTAGTTCAGACTTCCAAAGTCTAGTGCTGTGTTCCATCTCCTCCTTTGCTAATATGTATGTTTGAGGCTATAATCCTTTCTAAGTACTGCAGTAGCTACATCCCACAATTTGTAATATACACTGTCTTCAATGTCACTAGGTTCCAAGTATTTCATAATTTCATTTGCCATCTCTACTTGACCACTTATCATTTAGAAGTCTATTTATAAGTTTCTCAATATATGGAGGCTGGACTTGTGTTGCCATCATAGACTGCCTTGGTCAGAGAACAAGGTCTATATAAAATCAATGCTTTTGTATTTGTTGAGCCTGACATTATGGCTTAGTAATGGTTAATTGTTTTAAATGTACCATGTGTGTATTCTCTAATGTTAGGGCTTAGAGTTCTAAGTATGTATCTATTCAGTTCAATTTCATTATTACGCTACTCAAAACTTTACTACCTTTGCTTACTTTTTTTTTTTTTTTGATTCAGCTATCAATTCCTGGAAAAGGTTTGTTAAATATCACCCTATGATTATGGATTTCTCAGTATCGCAGTATAATTCTGTCAAGGTGCTTTTTATTCTTCACCATGCGGCATGCCGGTTTGGGAAAGTCATACCACACTGGCAACGTGACGAAGCACATGACCTCCCCCTGCCCAAGGGTTCCACCCTCTTCCTTTCTCCTTATCCCTCAGGCTCAGCCCGCAAAATGCCCCTCTGGCCTGAGAGCATCTCGTTTCATTCCCAAGCTTCCTGAAGCCTTAGCTCCTCTCCCAAATAGGCCTATAACATTTTCTTCCAAACAAACATGGTCCTCTCGACTGAATCTACGACAAACACAATGCTCCCCATCACGCTGTGGCGTCCTAATTAGGGAAAAGGAGTCAGGCTGGCATGACCAGGAGAAAGCAGAGATAGAGGAAGTAGATAAGCTATAGATCTGCCTTCCCTCATGGTCCGGAACATATAGACAAAGAGAGGAAGGAGATAAGTTATAGGTCTGCCTTTCTTTATGGCCCAGGACATGCAGCCCTCCTGAGCAGATAAGGTCCAGAACTCACAGGCTTCCTGCTCGTCACCAAATGCCTCAATTTGTCAGACACCTCAGCTGACAGAAGAATGCAGGTTAGCTCACTGCCTCCTTGGCGTTATCAATTCGCCCAACAACCACCCTATAAAAATCCCTAGCCAGCCTTCGTCTCTTCGCAGTCAGCTTCTCTCCTGCTGGTTACGCCCACTGCTCCCCAGCAACATACAATGTACTTTCCTGCTTTCTTCTTTCTTTTCTTTTTTTTCCCTTTTTTTTTTTTTTTTTTTTGATATGGGATTTTGCTCTTGCTGCCCAGGCTAGAGTGTAATGGCACGATCTCAGCTCACTGCAACCTCCACTTCCCGAGTTCAAGCGATTCTCCTTCCTCAGCCTCCTGAGTAGCTGGAATTACAGGCATGGCATGCACCACCATGCCCAGATAATTTTGTATTTTTAGTAGAGACGGGGTTTCACCACGTTGGTCAGGCTGGTCTCGAACTCCCAACCTCAGGTGATCCACCTGCCTTGGCCTCCCAAAGTGCTGGGATTACAGGCGTGAGCCACCGAGCCCAGCCGTACTTTCTTACTTTCTCTAATGAATCTGTCCTTCTTTATCTACAACTCTCTTGGTAAATTCTTTTTGTTGTTGTTGTTTATCTTTTTTTGTCGTTGTTAAAGAGGAGGCTTCACCATCTTGGCCAGGCTGGTCTTGAACTCCTGACCTCAGGTGATCCACCCGCCTCGGCCTCCCAAAGTGCTGGGATTACAAGCGTGAGCCACCATGTCCGCCCTTGGTAAATTATTTTACCCCTCACCACTGGCCAAGATACTCGTGGCTTACCACGACACATATCATGTCAGAGTTATGGTTTCCACATCATATCTTCCAGTTGGACCTCCAGTTCAGGAAGGGCCTCATCTCAGGCATCCCGGGGAGTGTACTACACAGTGTTGTTCAAGAAACATGTTAGAATGCTAAGAAAAACACACAAGTGTCGTAAGGGCATGCAATGTAGAATCACCTATAAAGCATTTTGAGAATAAAAGAATATCTTCATGCTTAGAATAATTGAGAAAGTTTTCTTCCTGAAGATGGGGAAATACTTGGAGTAACTCTTGATAATCACCTAATGCTATTTAACTGTTCATCTAGCAAACATTATGTTGTGTTTGTGCTAGGAACTCAGTACCAGCACCAGAGATAGCTTGGACACCGTTTTTTTTGTTTTGTTTTGTTTTTGTTTGTTTGTTTTTGTTTTGTTTTTAATGTTTTGTTTTGTGTTTCCCCTCAAAGAACCCATGTTCCCGTGGAAGAGATGGGAAGAAAAATCAGTATTTTTTCTTGGGGATCCAGGAAACCTCACAATGATGGAGTCTGTCATACTACCACATTGCACAGAGAAATTCTGAATAAGAGGGCAGAAAAATTAAAATGCACATGGAGCTCGAAACAGAGAAATAAATCTCCAACTCACCAACACAGGAAGGAATTCAAAGCCAAAATAAATTTGCAAGTCAGAGCCATGATAGTATGAGGAGGAGGAGGAGGTCCTAGAAAGAGCTGGGGGAGCGGAAACAACATCCACTGGGTGGGTCAGAGAGAACCTCGGGCCCATTCGAAGCAGGACTTTGGAACCGACACCCTGCTCCCTCGGGGGAAGGTGGCCAGGAAAAAACTCCATCCATCAGTTTCTGCCCTAGGTTCTGGGTGAGAAGAAAAACCACTTCCTGTGGGAAACTCAAGGCTCAACCAGATATGGTAGCTCACACCTGTAATCCTAGCACTTTGGGAGGCCGAGGTGGGAGGATCACTTGAGGTCAGGAGTTTGAGACCATCCTGGCCAACATGGCAAAACCCCATCTCCACTAAAAATACAGAAATTAGCCAGGCATGGTGGTGGGTGCCTGTAATCCCAGTTACTGAGAAGGCCGAGGCAGGAGAATCGCTTGAACCCGGTAGGCAGAGGTTCCCGTGAGCCAAGATCATGCCACTGCACTCCAGCCTGGGCGACAGAGTCTCCAGGCCTGCATCACATGCTGGTGTTGGGTGTGAACTTACACCATCTCCCATGGTGTGGAAGTCCCCAAGCCCAGAAATTAATGTAAAACCTGTGGTCACACTGGGGAAACCTCTAGATGAACCAGTTGAAGCAGAGGTACAACTGTTCCTAGCATGTCTCAGAACATCAATGACCCCCACAGAATGGAACAATCTCTGATGAAGACGAGTTAACAGGTAACAAACCACAGGGAAATTGTGCACCACAGGCGGGAGCCAGTGTATCTACCCGACAGGTGGGAGCCAGCATATCTATGTGACAGGTGGGAGCCAGTGGATCTACGCAACAGGTGGGAGCACTGCACCTTCCAAACCCTGAGATAACAGAAGGATCCAAAAGAGATAATAAGATAAGTGGACTTGAAAAGTACAGAGAGATAAAAGGACTAGCAAACACAGAGATGTAAAAAGCACACCTGGAAAGAACAGGCAGATGAGAAAAAGACAAACATAGGAAAACCAAACCAAACCCAAAACCTCTCAACAGAAGAATCAAACAGTAGCCTAAGAGAACACTTGTGAAGTAGAAGATGGATCTTAGAAGAGTATCTGGGATGAACCACAGGGTATGAAACAGGAAATAGAAATAGAAAAAAAATGTTGGCCGGGTGCAGTGGCTCACGCCTGTTATCCCTGTACTTTGGGTGGCCTAGGTGGGTGGATCATCTGAGGTCAGGAGTTCGAAACCAGCCTGACCAACCTAGTGAAATCCTCGTCTCTACTGAAAATACAAAAATTGTCTGGGCATGGTGGAGGGCACCTGTAATCCCAGCTACTTGGGAGGCTAAGGCAGGAGAATTGCTTGAACTCAGGAGGCGGAGGTTGCAGTGAGCCGAGATCAGGCCACTACACCCCAGCCTGGGTAACAGAGTGAGACTCCATCTAAAAAAAAAAACAGATTTTAAGAGATGTGCACTATAGAAACACGTTGTAGTGGAATAAAATAAAAACATGGGTCTAAAGGCAGTAATTGAAGAAGGAATGCCTCAGAATTTGCCAGAATTGGTGAAAGA
The DNA here is from genome assembly GCF_008728515.1 of Papio anubis. Lineage (NCBI taxonomy): Eukaryota > Metazoa > Chordata > Mammalia > Primates > Cercopithecidae > Papio > Papio anubis. The sequence continues at coordinate 761,514 of NC_044987.1, forward strand.
CATGAGTTCTTTTGTTTTTTGTTTTGTTTTGTGTGTGTGTGTTTTTTTTTTGGTTTTGTTTTTTTGAGATGGAGTCTTGCTCTGTCGCCCAGGCTGAAGCGCAGTGGTGCAATCTCGGCTCACTGCAAGCTCCGCCTCCTGGGTTCAAGCCATTCTCCTGCCTCAGCCTCCCAAGTAGCTGGGACTACAGGCGCCGCCACCACGCCCGGCTAATTTTTTGTATTTTGTTAGTAGAGATGGGGTTTCACCGTGTTAGCCAGGATGGTCTCAATCTCCTGACCTCATGATCCACCCGCCTCGGCCTCCCAAAGTGCTGGGATTACAGGTTTGAGCCACTGCGCCTAGCCAAGACACGAGTTCTTACTTTGAAGAAGCTATCCTAAGTAGGATACCCCAGGATAAAGAGATATCTCATTTTGTTTTGTCACACCTAGCCACATGGGTCTTTCCTACACATAACACAGTGAAAGACAGAACTCAAAGACTAAGAGAAAAATCTCAAGGTTAGTGACCGTCAAAAGACAGCTATTTGCTAGAAAACAACAATAGAAGCTGGAACAAAACGAAATAATTGCTTCAAAGTGCTAAGGTAAAAAATAAGTCAGTCCAGGTTTCTGTATCAGCTAAGTGATGATTCAAGAGTAAAGGGAAAAAATTTGGCCGGGCGCGGTGGCTCACGCCTGTAATCCCAGCACTTTGGGAGGCCGAGGCGGGCGGATCACAAGGTCAGGAGATCGAGACCACGGTGAAACCCCGTCTCTACTAAAAATACAAAAAATTAGCCGGGCGCGGTTGTGGGCGCCTGTAGTCCCAGCTACTCGGGAGGCTGAGGCAGGAGAATGGCGTGAACCCGGGAGGCGGAGCTTGCAGTGAGCCGAGATCGCGCCACTGCACTCCAGCCTGGGCGACAGAGTGAGACTCTGTCTCAAAAAAAAAAAAAAAAAGGGAAAAAATTTGAGAGAGTTTATCACCTCTTTACTTGTTGAGAAAAATACTAATGAATGATTTAAAAGAAAAGCTTAAGTTAAAAAAAGCAAATCTACACCCAGAGGAAGCAATGGGATGAAAGAGCAACGATGAGCAAAAAATGTAGGAAGCAGATGAACATATGTAAGTCAATATCGACTCTACAAGACGAAGAGAGTAATACCTATCTGGGAGGGTTAAAAAAACTAAAATACTGGACAATGATAACAGGAACCGCTAGGGTTAGAAGAAATTCAGAGTATTGAAAGGTCAGTAAAGGATAATTAAGCTTAAACTTTCAAAATTAAAGGGTATATTTTAGAAATGAAATATATGACTTCCAGATCGTATGGTAGGTGGATGGGTATCTGCCATGGGGCCTTGATACTCATGCTAAGTTATTTTGAATGCTTTACATGGGAGATGGAGCATTATGGAAGGTTTTGTTTTTTCTTTTCTCTTCTTTTTTTATTTTTTTGAGACAGAGTCTTGCTCTGTCACCAGCCTGGAGTGCAATGGCGCCATCTCAGTTTACTGCAACCTCCGCCTCCTCGGTTCAAGCGATTCTCCTGCTTCAGCCTCCCTAGTAGCTGGGACTACAGACATGTGTCACCACGCCTGGCTAATTTTTTGTATGTTAGTAGAGACGGGGTTCCACCATGTTAGCCAAGATGGTCTCGATCTCCTGACCTCGTGATCCACCCACCTCAGCCTCCCAAAGTGCTGGGATTACAGGCGTGAGCCCCAGTGCCCGGCCATGGAAGGCTTTCTAACATGGGAGGGCATGGCACAGAGCAAGTCCCATCCCACTTTATACTCCCCTGACCCACCCTGGCCAGAATTCAATGATGTGCTCTGTGTTCTATCGCTGAAATAGCACCTATCACTGTGTACATTCTATATGAACACAGGCGTATAGCATGCCACTGTCTTGCTGCTGGACTGTGAACTCCTAAAGGGGAGAAACATTTTACAAATCGAAGTTGATGACCTGTCAGTAGAGTAGAGAGGGTCTGAGAGCACTTGCTTTACGTTTGTAGCAGACCCTGCCGCCACTCTGTCTCTTCTGTTTCCTTTTTTTTTTTTGAGACAGAGTCTTACTCCGTCGCCCAGGCTGGAGTACAGTGGCGCCATCTCAGCCCACCACAACCTCCACCTCCCGGGTTCAAGCGATTCCCCTGCCTCAACCTCCTGAGTAGCTGGGATTACAGGCGCCCGCCACTATGCCCAGCTAATTTTTGAATTTTTAGTAGAGACAGGGTTTCAACATGTTGGCCAGGCTGGTGTCGAACTCCTGACCTCGTGATCCACCTGCCTCGGACTCCCAAAGTGCTGGGCTTATAGGTGTGAGCCACCACGCCCAGCCTTCTGCTGCCCCCCTCTTTTTTTTTTTTTTTTTTTTTTTTTGGAGACCGTCATCCAGGCTGGAGTGCAGTGGCGCAATCTTACCTCACTGCAACCTCCGCCTCCCGGGTTCAAGCAATTTTCTTGCTTCAGCCTCCTGAGTAGCTGGGATTATAGGTGTGTGCCACCATGCCTGGCTAATTTTTGTATTTTTAGTACAGATGGGGTTTCACCATGTTGGCCAGGCTGGTCTCGAACTCCTGACCTCAGGTGATCCACCTGCCTCGGCCTCCCAAAGTGCTGAGATTATAGGCGTGAGTCACCGTGCCCAGCCCGTTTCCTTTGATTCTAAAGACCTGCACCCACAGCTCTCTTCAGAGGACTGCCTGGGGTTACCAGAGCTACCTCTCCATCATGCTCAGGGAACTGCAAATGCCTGGCAATTTCTGCCCCCTTGCAATATCTATGGAAACACAGCTCCCTGGGTTCCAGTTGGGACAAACTGAGGAGTAATTGTCCCAGAGCTCCCCCGCAGGGTCGGCTGAGGCTAGGACGGGTCTGAAATGGCACTCTTGTTTGGCTTCTTTCCCTTCCCTGCTTCCCACACGCCTCTGTTACTTCCCACAGGAGCAATTTGTTCCTCACAAACCCTCTCCCGGTCGACTTTGCACCTCACCTAAGACAAAGCCCAGCAAAGCCCAGCAAGTCATCAATTACAAAGCACTCATTAAGTGCTCATTGGACATCTGGCCCCACACTAGTCACTCTCAGAAATTCATCTCCTCTCCCTGCTCTCTTCCCCTCCTCCTCTTCATCTTTTTATGTCTCCCTAAGCCAGGAGCAGCGAGTTAGCTTCCAGTTTCCACCCACTAGGCTGGAAGTGAGGACAGCCAGACTTTGCTATTGAGTAGAAGTCCTTGATTAAATCCTTTCCCTTCTCTTGGATTTGTGTTCCTGGTTTTCGTTGTTGTTGTTTGTTTGTTTGTTTTGAGACAGGGTCTCGCTTTGTCACCTAGGCTGGGGCGCAGTGGCGCAATGATAGCTCACTGCAGCCTCAACCTCCTGGGCTCAAGCAATCCTCCTACCTCAGCCTCTTCATAGCTGAGACTACAAGTGTGTGCCACAATGACTGGCTAATTAAAATTTTTTTAAATAAATATGAGGTCTCACTGTGTTGTCCAAGCTGGTCTCCAACTCCCAGGCCCAAGCAATTGTCCCATCTCAGCCTCCCAAGTAACTGGGAGTACAAGCACACGCCACCACTCCCAGCTTCCTAAGTTTTTTTTTTTTTTTTGAGATGGAGTTCCCTTGTTGCCCAGGCTGGAGTGCAATGGTACGATCTCGGCTCACTACAATCTCCACCTCCGGGGTTCAAGCGATTCTCCTGCTTCAGCCTCTCGAGTAGCTGGAACTACAGGCATGCGCCACCACACTCTGCTAATTTTGTATTTTTAGTAGAGACGGGGTTTCACCATGTTGGCCAGGCTGGTCTCGAACACCTGACCTCAGGTGATCCGCCCGCCTTGGCCTCCCAAAGTGCTGGAATTACAGGCTGAGCCACTGTGCCTGGCAGTTTTTAATGGGAATGATATCATATATTCTCCTTCTATCACAAGTTTTCTGTGACTATTTAAAGCAAACAACATACCCATGGATTTTGGAAAAAGGAAGAGCTCGTGGCATGTGCTTCCACAGGATCCAGTCGCCTGAAGGACTTAGAGAAAGCTTTCCAGCCACTCCCCTCCCCTCCTCTGGGCCACAGCACCCACTGCAGCAGGCGGGGGTGGCCAGCCCTGCCAGGCTGGGGGAAGCCTTGGGCCTAAGGAGGCTGCCTGGTTCCCTCGCAGTGTCTGGAAAGTATTAATAACTGTGGCAGGAGGATTAGCCATATGCCACGTAATTCCTGTTAATCGGGATTGGGGGGAGCTTGTGCTTGTAAGTAACAGATGAGCTGAGCTGCCCTCCCGGCCTTCGGTGCCTTCCTGCAGTGGCGGGGCTCTGGACAGGTCTGGGGCTTCCCGCCCGCCTGCCCTCTTTCCTTCCACCTGCAAGCTCTCTGCTCTGGGCCCCTTTCTCTCTGTGTACTTCCCAGATTTTATCCCCTGCCTCTCGCTGTTTATTCTTCTTCCCATTCTTCCGCTTCTAAGTTAGAGATTCCTTATTTCTACCCCTTTGCTCCTGCTGTCTGACTCTGTACATGTTCTCAATTGCTTACTTCCACCTAGATGTCTGTTCACCTCGTCCCCTTCCTGCCTCTCCCTCCCTTTTACCCACACGCACTGACCCACACACTCCTAAGTTCTCTTTCTGGCATCAATGAAAACTCTGACTGTTGGTTGCCCTGCGAAGGCCAAGTTCAACGTTCTCAGGCAATCCTTTCCACTCCGCCCGAGCCGAGCCTCTCCCGGGTGTGTTCTCCTCACACTTTCCTGCCCTCACAGAGAATTCCCAATCCTCTTCTCCGGGATTGTTTGCCCTCGCAGCTGGGAAGGGGCCTGACTCTGAGAAGCTGCTCTCCGCCCTCCTCCTCCACCCCCGTCTCCAAGGAGGGCCCAGAGCAGCACACACAGGCAGGAAACAAACTTCCCTCGCGGGGGCAAATGGCACGGGCCCCCACCCACGTGGAATTGTTATCCCTGCCTCTGTGTCGCACTGTGTCTGTCCTGGCCTCTGTGTGCGTATGTGGGAAGGGGAACCTACCTTTCCGAGTGGAGAAATACACATGACTGTCTGAGGGACCCTCTCTGGAGGAGACACACAGGATTGCAGTGGTTCTGTGTGTGAGAGACGTTGCTGAGATGAAGATGGATCTGTGCGCATCGGTGTGTCAGAGGCATCTGAACCACAGCAACTCCATCTTGAATGGGGCCTTGGTAAAAAAAAAAAAAAAAAAAAAAAATGCTGAGACTTGCTGGGCTGCACTCCCATAGGTTAGGCATTCTAAGTCACAGGAGGAGATTGGAGGTTGGCACAACATACAGGTGGTAAAGACCTTGCTGATAAAACAGGTTTCAGAAAAGAAGGTGGCCCAAACCCATCAAAACCAACATGGCAAAGAGAATGACCTCTGGTCTTCCTCACAGCTGCACTCCCACCAGCGCCATGACAGTTTACAAATGCCATGGCAACGTCAGGAAGTTAGCCTATATGGTCTAAAAAGGGGAGGCACGAATAATCCACCTGTTGTTTAGCACATCATCAAGAAATAACCATTAAAAACAGGCAACCAGCAGCCCTCAGAGCTGCTCTACCTATGGAGCAACCGTTCGTTTATTCCTTTCCTTTCTTAATAAATTTGCTTTCACTTTATGGACTCGCCCCGAATTCTTTCTTGAGTGAGATCCAAGAATCCTCTCTTGGTGTCTGGATTGGGACCCCCCTCCAGTAACACATGCATAGACATGCTTAGGATCAGCATTTTGCAGAAAGCTGTTGAGGAGTGTCTGGAAAGGACATTGGTAGAATTTTGTTTTTCACTATTTATTTATTTATTGAGAGACGGAGTCTGGCTCTGTCGCCCAGGCTGGACTGCAGTGGCGCCATCTCGGCTCACTGCAACCTCCGCTCCCGGGTTCATGCCATTCTCCTGCCTCAGCCTCCCCAGTAGCTGGGACTACAGGCACCCGTCACCATGCCTGGCTAATTTTTTTTTTTGTATTTTTAGTAGAGACGGGGTTTCACCGTGTTAGCCAGGATGGTCTTGAACTCCTGACCTCGTGATCTGCCCTCCTCGGCCTCTCAAAGTGCTGGATTTACAGGCGTGAGCCACCGCGCCCAGCTCACTTTTTATTTTTTTTGAGACAGGGTCTTACTCTGTTGCCCAGGCTGGAAAGCAGCGGTGTGATCTCGGCTCACTGCAGCCCTGACCTCCCGGGCTCAAGTGATCCTTCCACCTCAGCCTCCTGAGTAGTTGGGACTACAGGTGATGCCATCACCCTAGGCTTTTTTTTTTTTTTTTTTTTTGGTATTTTTTGTAGAGATGGGGTTTTGCCATGTTGCTCAGGCCAGTCTTGAACTACTATGCTGCCTCGGCTTCCCAAAGTGTTGGGATTGCAGACGTCAGCCACTGTGCCCGGCCAGGAATATGTATTTAGCAAGTATGGACTGTGGTGGGAACATTTTTGATGTGTACAGTCTATGTGTAGGAAGGGTTGTGGATAACAGCAGAAAGGAAGCTCTCCTGTGCTTATATTTTTTATTGATACATGATAATTGTACATTATCATGTGGGATACATGATAATTGTACATTATCATGTGGGATACATGTGATATTTTGATACACGGATACAATGTGTAATCATCAATGTCCTGTGCTTCTTAGAAGCATTCAAACCTCCAGGCATGGCGGCTGTTGTCTGTAATCCCAGCACTTTGGGAAGCTGAGACGGGAGGATCGCTTGGGTCCTGAACTTTAAGACCAGCCTGGGTAATAGAGGGACCTTGTCTCTACCAAAAAAAAAAAAAAAAAAAAGGGGAAAAAAAAGCATTCCAACCGTCTGGTAGGACGGGCTCTTAAAACATTCAATTCCAGGCCGGCTGCAAATGTCCAGGATGTGTCTTCCCTCCAGAGATTAGCTTTGTTTCCAAGAGCTCATTAGACTAAGAAAAAAAGCATCTTTGACCCTGCTGGCCAGTCTCTGCACCTCAAGGACAAGTGCGCTCGCACGCGTGCACGTCCTCCTGTGGCCAGGCCCTCCACCTGCGCGCGGCTGCTCCCTCTCCCAGCCTCCAGGCCCTCCACCTGCGCGCGGCTGCTCCCTCTCCCAGCCTCGGGACGGGTTCTCAGAGCAGGGTCCAGCGGCAGGGGCCTTCAGGTGCCCCGGGGCCTCTCTTGGTCACAGAGGTCTTACAAGGAGAGAGGAGAGCAAAGAGCGAAACCCATGTCTGTGCGTCTTCCCATGTTCCAGGCGTCCATGGACAAGCCCTGAGACGCACCCTTCTCGGGAGAGACCAGCCAGCCCGCGCCGCCGCCTGCTCACCCCGCGTGGCCGCGACGGGGCGTGTCCCCTTCCCGCCCGGGGGGCACCGTTTCCCAGCCTCACTGCGCCACCGTGTGGCGGCCTCTCACTGTTGCAGCTCCTTCTTCCTCCCCCGCCCTCCCCAAACCAGCACGCTTAGCTTTTCACGGCAATTTTGTGTACATATCCCAGTATACATATATACTCTCTGTCGTCCAGGCTGGAGTGCAATGGCACGATCACGACTCACTGGAGCCTCCACTTCCCTCACTCACGTGATCCTCCTGCTTCAATCTCCGGAGTAGCTGGGACCCCAGGCATGTGCCACTATGCCTAGCTAATTTTTAAATTTTTTGGTACAGATAGTGTCTTGCTGTGTTGCCTGGGTTGGTCTCGAACTCCTGACCTCAAGAGATCCTCTCTCCTCGGCCTCCCAAAGCGCTAGGATTACAGGCGGCATCCCAGTATTTCAAGAACTTGAAGTCTTAAGCAGAGATACCCAGATGGACGTAAGGCCTGAACTGGGCATGTACAGAAAGCAATAAAGGGTTAAGACTGAAAGCCGTAGGTTAGTGTATTTGGGTGGAGATGAGGAAGAAGAAAGAACAGCTGTAAGAATTCCAAATATTTCAAACTGGGCTGGTTAGGAGCCAGGGTGAGAACCTAGTTCAGTCGCTGAGGTGGATTTTGCTGCCCTCTTCAAAAGAGTTTTTAAAAATATAGATTGATTGTGTTTTAGAGACAGGATGTCGCTCTGTCACCCAGGCTGAGTGCAATGTCACAACCATAGCCCACTGCAGCCTGAACTCCTGGGCACATGCAATCTGTCTTCCTCAGCCTCTCAAGTAACTGGGACCACAGGTGTGTGCCACCACTGCCAGCTAATTTTTAAAATTTTTTGTAGGGATGAGGTCTCACTATGTTGCTCTGGCTGGTCTCAAACTTCTGGGCTCAAGCAATCTTCCTGCTTCAGCCTCGAAGTACTGGGATTACAAGTGTGAGCCACCTTGTCTGGCCGTGTACTTATCCAAAAAAAAAAAGAAAAGAAAAATGCAAAAGCCAGAGTAGAACAGCCTGGATTGTTAGCCTGGGGTCTCCTTGCTTTGCATCCAGAGACCCCCTGGGGAGGGGAAGGGTCAGCCACAGGGCTCCTCTAGCAGGGAGGGGCCAAAGCCTCACAAGGGGAAAGTGCCATCTATCTGTCACCGTGCAAGGAGCGCTGCAGTTCGTGTCGGAAGTCCTGCTCTTCTCCTCACTCCGGGGCCTGGCTTTAAATTTCCGAGAAACTGCAGGGCCTGGCTTTAAATTTCAGAGCTGTCCTAAGGCTTTGCCTGTGTTCAAGCTGTGTCTGCCCTGACTGCCTGTTGTGTACCTTGGTGAGAATGGTGTATTCTTCTTCCCCCAGATATCACTGGTTCTTACACTTTGCTGGTAGCATGGCTTTTGCTTAGAATGCCCTTCTCTCTCCCTCTGTGCCTTTAAATCCTAGCCATCCTCAAGGCGAACTCAAATTTCTTCCATGGGGCTTTTGCAAATCTTCGCAGCTAGGAACGTCCCCTCACCCTCTCTGAAACCCTCCCTGGGACTCCACGGATCCTTCATTTAGGAGCATTATCTGGTGCTTTGAGGTATATTCTGGTTTTTTCATACCTAGTAGGTATTTTGGGGTCCATGTGATATTGTGATCCATGTGTATAATGTGTAATGATTAAGTCAGGGCACTTGGGACGGCCATCCCTCAACACGTATCTTTTCTTTCTGTTGGGAGCATAGAGTATTCTAGTCATGTGTCTGTACTGTATGTCCCTCACCAGGCATTAAACTCTACGTGTGGACACTACGTTAGATTCATCATCATGCAGTATGCCTAACACTACGCTTTGGCCTTACTGAGTGATGAGCAGACCTCTCATTGATTGAAAAGGAATTTCCTTATTTTTCATAACTCAACTTAAATATAATTTTTTCCAGGCTGGGCACAGTGGCTCATGCCTGTCATCCCGGCACTTTGGGAAGCTGAGGTGGGCAGATCAGCTGAGGCCAGGAGTTCGAGATCCACCCGGTCAACACAGCAAAACCCCATCTCAACTAAAAATACAAAATTTAGCTGGGCGTGGTGGTGTGTGCCTGTAGTCCCAGCTACTCAGGAGGCTGAGGCGTGAGAATCGCGTGAACCCAGGAGACAGAGGTTGCAGTGAGCCGAGATTGCGCCACTGCACTCCAGCCCAACTCCGTCTCAAAAAATATATGTATTTTTATATAATACATATTTATATATTTTACATCTTTATTTTTATAATATATTTTATATACTTACTTATAATACATTTTTATATTTATTACATACATATACATATATATATAATATCTCCCAGTAAGTCTCCATGAATTCCCCCCACTACCCCAAGGTGGGGGTGACATGCCCTCTCAGTGCTTCTAGAACATGCACTCTTCCTACCACAGTGCCTGTCATACTTATTCCAACGCCTTGTCACTTGCTTTCTCACCCACTGGATGACAAGCGCCTTGCGGAAACAGTATGTCTGTGGGGCCTCCAGAGCCTGTGTTGCACATGGCAGGTTGTAGGAACCCAGTGACTATCTGATGAACAAATAGAGAAATGAATTCATGTGTAGATGCATGGAAGCAGGGAAGGGGAGAGGGGCTAAAGATGACCTTTAAGATTGCCTTAAGCTCTAGGATTTTATGATTATAGAGCTTTGAACTCTTTTTTGGGGGAAAGTAGTCCAAGCTATTTGGAAAACAATACAGTGATCATTGTAGAGTCAGGTGGCAATTTTCCTTCCAACGGACACTGTTTGCTTCCGGAGGGGGCGGGGGTCTGCTCCTCCCATTCTATGGGGAATTGCATGTTCCCTGGGCTGAGCATGGCCCAGCACTTGGCAAGATCTCTGGGGCGTTCATTTTTGTCACCCAGCCCTGGTAGGAGGGTGGATGGGTGGGAGGGGAACTGTTTTGGGAAAGAGTGCTGGGGAGTGTTTGTGTGTGTGATGAGTCAGGGCCCGGAGCTGGGAGCCTTCCTCTCTGCTGGCTCTCTGTGGGGGTAGTTCTCACCAGTCACCGGGAGGGTAGAGGATCACCAACTGTCTTCGGAAAGTTTGGAAAGTTTTCTTAGTCATTACGCCAAGTCAGCTGGAGCTTTATGTAACGGGGACAAGCAGAGGTATGATGGCGTCAGAACGGCTGCCCCTCTTTCGGCAGCAGCTCTCATCCATCCCCTCCTAACTGCCAGGGCAGTGACTGGCCCTACATGTAGGATGTGGCATTTGGGGGCTAAGGGTCCCTGCTGTAGATGTCTGATTCCCGCTGGGAAAGACTTGGGTTGTCTCAGAGAAGCCCTCGGGAAGGGCTCAGTACACTCTCGGGGGTGCTCCACCCTCCTTTTGTTCTTCGACATCACGTGGGGGATGAGAATCAATCCAGGCTCCCCAGCACTCGGGACTCTGGTGCCTGAGCCGGAGTCTCAGAAGCCCCGCTTCCCTGGCTACAGTCCCCGCTCCGGTGCTGCTGGCCGAGGCAGCCCATCTCCACTCTCTTATCTCCTCGCTCTCCAGACACTGGGAGATGCATCATCGGGTTTCCTGTCTCTGACACTGAAGTCAATTTGCCTATCACAATTTGAGTTCTGTCAATGACAGCTCCAGATAAGGCCTGAAATGATATATGTGTGTGGACACGCGTTCGTTCGCGCGTGTAAACGGAAAGAGATACAAAGAGAAGGAAGGATGGGAAAGGAGAGGTTTAGGGTCTGGGAGGAGCAAGGATGATGGTGACTCACCTGGCTGAGGAGACCAGGGCCACTGAGAAGAAACAGCAACGCCCCGAGGTCTGCGGAGAGTTTGGGGCCTTCCACAGGCCTCTTCCAGGCAGCCGAAGGTATCTTAGAGAAGCTGGGGCTTGTCCTCCTTTGTTGCTTGCAGGGAGGAAAGTACCCCAGGTCCAAGAACTGCTGGGGCCGGAAGCTTTGGAAAAGCTGAGAAGGAGCATTGTTTTGGTTGGGAAGCAGAGTGCTAAGGAGTAGCATGGCTGCAGCATCACACCGGATGACTTCCCAGAACAAGAAAGAACAGATGCAGTTGAGAAATTAAGGTAAGAAATGAGGATATATTTCCTGACAGTGAGGAGGGCTGCCTGACCCAGTGGCCCCAAAAGAGAGTTTCAGAATCAGGCCTCTAGTCATCGAGCATAGACTGAACAGCAGGAGAGAGAGCTTCACAAGGAGAGGTTGGCAGGGCAGGACTCACTGGTGGCTCTGGGACCTTCCAGCCCCACGTTACAGCTCTGGTTCTTCCTCCATGTCAGGAAGTTGTGCGGACACCAGAGGCCTCCTGGAGGCCAGAGGGAGAAACCGGAAGGGAGGACCACAAAGGACGCTTGAGATGGAGTGGGACCAGAGCAAGGGGGGCAGGGACGCGAGGATGTTTGGGAGAGAGGCTGGAGAGTTTCATACCGGGGCTGGTTTCAGATCCATCTCCGGATGGGTGGGGACAAAGGTGGTGGGAGAGGTGAAGAAAGCAAGATGAGACATAGCCTCTTCCCCTGCTTGGGGCCTGGGGGCAGGGCGGTGCACAACAGGACCTTCTGGGTGCCATGGAATTGAGAGGCCAAGCTGAGTGGAGGCTGGAGCTGTCCATGAACCCAGTAAGGAAGGAAGGAAGGAGAGAGGGCTGGGAAACGAGGGAGAAACAGCAAAGTTCCCCAGCGCACCACCAGGTGCCAGGCAGGGACAGCATGGAGACGGCTGGAGGCTGCAGCCCTGGGCAAAGGCAGGGTTAAGCTTTGTCTGAAATGAGATCTTTATTTAGGCAGTTGCCTTCTGCCTCTGGGCTTGTGTTAAGACCATGGCAGGCTCTATTCCCATCCTCACAGGCTGAGCCCCACGTCCCTGGAATGTCATGCCCTCCCACAGCTTCTTGCCTATTCCCATAGTGTTGGGACAATTTTTGTTGTTTCCAGTAGATTATGTAGGACTTGAGGAAAGTCTAAAACAAGCCCTAGCCCATGGCACTTAGCGCCTATCTTTGATCTACGTCCACCTTGCCCTCTTCTTGGCTTGGATCTGTTTGTGTGATTGATGACTCAAGCAAGGCCCTCCTTCCTCAGTCTACAGCTGTTCCTGCCTCTTCCTCGTCCCTAGAATCCACAAATCCGGCCATGGTGTCTCAACTGCATTGCTGGGTTTCCTTACTGGTCAGCTTCTAAGAGTAGAGAAGGCACCAGGGCAGAGAAGTTATGCCCGAAGCCATCAGAACCGCACTGCCCAGGCTGAACGCAGGATTCGCACCTGCCAGCGGTGGCCCTGAGCAAGTCACAGAACGCTAGGGAAGGCTGGGAAGAGCGTTTACCTTGGAGAGGAGCTGTGAGGACTGGAAGCCAGCATGCATGGAACGTCATCTTTGCTCTGTGGCTTTCCATGTGGGAAGCTCTCAGACTGTGTGCTCTCACGTATGTAATCATACTTGCCCTAAACACAGACAGCGCATTCCAGCGATGCTAGCCGCCTCCCTCCTGTACCAAGAACAGCCCATGCTCAGCCCCAGTTTTATGCACATAAACGTCCTCCCACCTCCGGCACAGCTACTCACACTCCCCCACCTTGAGGCCGCACTAAAGTGCCGCCTCCTTCCCAAAGCCTTCCCTGATCATCCCAGCCCACACAGATCTCTTCCTGCTTTGCCTCATTGTGCTCCAGCCAGTGCCTTGAAATGTAACATTTCCATCACAGAATTCTCCCATTTGGGAGCTGGAGGGGTCCTTAGAAATGGCCCCAGTGAGTTGCTCTTAACCAGAAGGGTTAACAAGCGGAAGGTACATCCCTGTGACATCCTGGTGGCACCTACCGTTCGCCTCACTGGTTGGCCACCACAGTCCTGCCAGGCTTGCTGCTGCCTCAGAGTCCTCCTCAGCACAGTGCTCCAGGCGTCAGTCCCCACCGATCAGATGCGCCACCCACAATCCAGGCAATGAGAAGTTGTCTAGAACTTGGTGTGGCTGGAGCTTTTGGAGGTACAGGCACCTGCTTCAGGCCCAAGGCCTGGGGATAGAACTCTGGTCTTACCTCTGTCCAGGGCTCCTCAGACTACGCCAGGGGCCTCTTGAAGACTTTTCTACTGTTCTCTGTCTGTGAGTCTTGCCTTCCCAACCGGAGAATTCGAGCTGTGATATTTGTGGGGATGTCCCCTGCAGTGCTGAGCACGAGACGGGACACGTCGCATGCTCACCGGCTCATGTACTGACTGCTTGGAGCTTCCCCCAGCTCCTCTAACTTGTGTTCAGAGCTCAGTCAAAAGGGCAGCGGAAGTTGGGGTGGCATGGAGGCTCAGTCTCTCTGCTGGTAGATAAGTCTGCCAGGACTTCCCTGGTACCTCCTCTCTGCCCACAGCAGCCACAGATACTCTGAACATGCTGAAAGATGAGACGGGGTCTGGATATCAGGAGCCCAGAAAGATCATCTTTGTCCTGCAGCTCAGTGGCTTGGCCTCAAGAGGCCATCTTGCAGGCCTCACTGGTTTTCCTTCAGAGGGAGCTGCAAGGGAAAGGAGGGAGAGATGGTGCCGTTGGATGCCTGCCTCTCCTGGGCACTAATGGGCAGGGTGGGGGTCTCTTGAAGGGTGGTCCCCCTTGAGTGGGAGCAGGTGGACTGGAGGGGCATGGCTCACGTAAAGGTTGGTGGAGGAGCTTCCCCCAACCTGGGGCCCTGGAGGACACAGTTCCCCAATGGAGTCTTCTCCCCCTATGCTATTGAAAGGCGGCATTACCATCTGCTCAGGCCCACAGGCTGGAAACTTTAGGGTCCCCCAGTGGCCCCAGGCCTGTCCCTTCCTTCCTCTAGACCTCAGCAGGTTCTCCTGGCTCTCTTCTTGCCAAGACCCTGGCATGTGCAGCCTCATGGTCTTGCTGCAGACCCAGCCCTCCTTCCCCCCAGTCTCACCTGCAGGTCTGCAGTGCCCCTGGCTGAGCTTTCTAGACATGTCACAACATTGCCAGATTTTTCTTTCTGAAACTTAGATTTTATGACGTCATTCCCTGCTTGAAAATCATGGTCACTGCACTGTCTTCAGGAGAAGGTGAAACTCCCCAGCCCAGGCCTTCTCAGCCTCTGTGCTCTCTGCATTCTGGGTGGGCTCTGCTCTGCTGTGGGGGCTGCCCTGTGCATGGTGGGTGCTTAGCAGCACCCTGGCCCTACCCACCAGGGACCGGGAGCAGCCTCCCTCCCACTCCTGCAAGTTGTGACAACCAAATATGTCTCCAGCCACTGCCAAATGACCTCTGAGGGGTAAAATTGGTTGAGAATCACTGTGGTAGCCTATAAAATAGGATAATAATAACTAATGACAATGCTTACTTACTCAGCTTTGTGCTAACAGCTTTCCATGAGGTCTCTCATTTGATCTTCAGAACATCTCTATGGGGAAGGCCCTATTAGTATCTCCATCTCACAGACGCTCAGAAGGCAGAAGGAGTCCAGATCTTTCAAGATGCAAAGACATTTTCCTGCCGTGTGGGGTAAGAAGAGAGGTAGATAATTCAAAATCACTTGTCCTTCAGGCAAGAGCCACAGAGCCGGAGGCCAGTCAGGCAGGCTTGAGCTCCCGTCGTCTGCTGGCAAGATCTGAGTTCTCCCCACGATCCCCTGTCCCGCTTCCCAATACCGCACTTTCCTGCAGGCCAGTTCCCTACCTGAGAAGTTCCTCTTTGACCTGGGGAGATCTGTTCATTATTCAGGGCCCAGGCAAAAGCCCCCTGTCCTGTTCTCTGCGAAGGCCCCCAGGCCCCAGGAGGAAGAGAGAATTATCCCTCCTGTGTGGCTCATGCCCACACACAGCCTAGTCCAGTCCTGCAATGGCTAATTGTGCAGGCATCTTCTTCTGTGCCAGCCTATCTTGGGGCAGGGGTCTGGGGGTGGGGACTCTGGCTGGTCCTCCTTCATAATGACGACATGGAGTGCCTTGCACAGAGCACTAGACCCCCAAAATGTGTGTGGAGTGGAATGCAGTGGGGCAGTAGGCAGGTAGTGGCTCCCTCCAGGAGCTCATGCTGAGCCCACTGGACACCAGGAGCCACAGGGCCTCCCGGCAGGTGAGGGAGACTGAGGGTCCCTCCTCTGGGCTGATGCAGACCCTCAGCAGAGGACATGGCTTAAGGAGCAACACATGGCTATGTTTTGGCCACCTTGGCTGGGGTCTCTGAGCCGTGCATAAACTGCAGACTCGGGGGATGATGAGGCTCAGAGCTTGCTTTGGTGTCTGGAGTAATGAAGGCTCGTGTTCTCTCTCACGCAGGCTTCTAAGAGTATGTGCGTGCAGGCACGTGCCACTGTGGGTGAGTGCACAGCATGTGTGCTGTGCGGAAAGAGAGGCTGTGGGTGCCTTTCCCAGGCGTGCAGCATCACTGAGGCGCTGGTCATTGGCAGCATTTGTGCATTTCTGTTCTGCGACACTGGGTTGCACACACGGTCCTGTCTACACAGAGTCAGGAACCCACCAGCACTCTAGAGCCTTGAGGAGTGCAGTCTGCTCCCTGCCCCACATTGGACCTAGGCAGACGGCAATCCGAGCTCGCTCTCCCTTCTTCCTTTTTCCAGGCTAGAGGAACGGAGCTTACACAGCATTTGACCCCTGCCGGGCCTCTCTAAGCAGTTGCCAGACCCCACATAGCTAGATGACCACTGGACTGGGGAGGGGGGTCTCGCCCAATGGTGGTGGGCAGGTGGGATGGGCTGAATGAGTCCCAGGAGAAGCCAAGTGCAGAAGCTGGCACTTCTTGCTTCCTATTGACAATCAGCAGAGAAAGGCCTTCCCAAGAAGAAGTCACAATTTTTGGATGAGTGGCTGAGCAGAGAAGAAACAAGGCACAGGGGCTGGGGCCATTCCCCAAGATAGGCCCGGACTGTGCCTGTGGCCTTGTGCTCATGGGAGTGTGCCCACCTGGGTCGTGTGAGGCAGGGGCTGGGGTGGGGAGGCAGTTATACTTGTGAAGTATGCATAGTGGGTAGCTGTACACCAGCCCACGTGAAGAGAGTGTAGGCCGGAGTTTCCAGGGACGTTTCTGGCCTCAGTCCTGCTTGCATGTATGCATGGTATGCGTGTGTACATGCCAGAAAAAGAGCATGTGTACCCTGTCTGTGTCAGTGTGTCCCTTCTGTACACACATACACTCCCTGTGCCTTCACCTCTGCACTTTCAGGCATACCCACCTCTGGGCCCAGGCTTTAAATTAGCAGACACACACGGCATTCATGGTCTCCAGACTCCTCTACATTTGAAAAGAGACAAGGGGAAAAAAAGGGCCAAGAGACAAGATGAGCTAAAAATAGCCGAATATAAGCTCTTCAGATCAGAAAGCTCCCTATTTTAGTGAGTCACCAGTTTTCCAGACTGAACATGCCCGCATGCACGCACACACACATGCAAACACAAACACCGACATCCCGCCAAGTCACGCCTGCATTGCCGAAGACGCACCCCGTGCTCTGTGCTCACAAGGTAAAACCCTCCAAACGTGGTGATTCTCTGGTCTCTGCTGACTGCTCTCTTGTTGAACTTGGAAGGCACAAACTATTCCCCAGCCCTCTGCAAACACATATGCACTTTCATCTCCTCCTTCTCAGCCCCTTCTGATTTGTCTGTACTTCCTAATCCCAACCCCACTCTGCTTTGTAATGGTTGGCAGCAGAGGATGGTCTTTCTGTCCTACTAAGGGTTACGCTATGTTTTTCAGGGGGCCCTGACGCTGGAGAGGTCAGGCAGCTCTCTGCACAGCATCTCCGGAGCTGGCCCTTGTGTTCAGGGAAAGGAGACAGCTCCGGACGCCATGCAAAATTTATGAATGTGTTTTGTTAATTGCATTAGTGGCTCTGTGGGAGGATGGCGTGTGCTTTGGCCCTAAACAAGGTGAGCTCAAAAGCGGCAGTGGGAGAGGAGACAGGAGCTAGGCTGTGTGTATAGGCACCTGCCATCCTGGGCTGTATGGGCCTCCCTGCCCTCTGTTCCCCACGCTCTTGCTGAAGCTGGGGCTCTGTCCCTGCCCCTCTGAGCTCCTGAGCTCTTGTCTCCATTGCTGCTCAGACTGGCCTTCCCCTCCTTGGCTCCTTGAGTTGAGAGAGAGGCCAGTCTGGCAGTCGTCTTCGATAACTCTGTTTCTCTTTTTCTTTCTCTCTTCCTCTTTCTCCCTCCTTCCTACCTTTTCTCTTTCTCTTTCCCTTTAAATCCTTCCCTCCATCTTCACCCACCTTCACCTCTGTCTTTGTGAAATCTAAATCTGCTTTACTCTAAGCGTTTCAATAACTCAGGCTCCACAGGCCCTCAGGTGCCCCCGGCCCTGCTCCTATACTCCCGTGGTTTCCCGACAGACCTGCCTGCTGTGGCTGCACACCGCTGGCCTCTGGGGCTCCTGCTCCCTGGGAGTCAGCCGGGCATCATGTTCTTGCACCTTTTCAGGAGATGACAAAGTGTGGGCATGCAAAGGGTGAATGTGGCAGCTAGAGAGGGTTCACCTACAATTCGAAGCCAATCCGAGGGACGGGCTCAAGGAGCCCTGGGTCTAGGCCACGTGGTGTGTCCAAGGTTCTGATGAGCTCTTCGAGAAGGTGGGCCCTAGGCCACGATGCCCATCTCACTCGGGGCTGCCCTCCTGCATGGCAACCCTGGCATCTTACTTCCTCTTCCTCAGCCCCTTTGTGCCCTGTCTGGGCTGAGCCTCGGCCATGGATATGGCTGGGGGCATGGGCTCTTCACCCAGGCTCACCAGGTAGAATCCGCTCATATCCTCTGGCTGTGGGAGTTCATGCCTCTGGGCCTTCATCTCTTCAACTGTCAAAGGGAATAATAATACTTACGTCATGGGGTCCTTTGACATCTGCAGAGCTTGAAACAGTGTCTGATAAGCACTTCATAAATGTTAGATATTGGTACGTGACCCAAGTCAGCCTGACCAACCTTTCTGTGCCCCCTTTTCCCCTCAGAAACACAGGGATGAGAAACTCTATTTCCTTCCTAAGGGAGTTTCTGGGGTGAAAGAGATCAGAGCTGAAGGCAGTCCCAAGCCCTACCTTCCCTGCCCCTGTCTCACCTAGTCTTTGCCCATGGGGGCACTTGTCTCTGGCCCCACCTTCTGTCTCCCAAACCCTCCACCCCCGCCTGTGAGTCCTCTTCGGAGCCCTGGCCCAGCCTGAGCTGGACATGGGTGGAGAGGAGACTATTTTTAGCCCCAGACAGAAGCAGCAGCTGCACAACTGCCTCTCCGAGCTTGCCTGTCCACGGGAGGTTCAGCTAACGGGGATGAGGCCGGTGGGGGAGGGCAGGAAGGCTGGCCTAGCCAGGGGCCCTGAGAACCCCAGCTTCCTCTCGTCCCTCGCAGGAAAGGAGCCTTTTCTGTCCCAGGACGAGTTGCCCTCCCCACCTGCCTCCGGCATCTTAATCCCCAGTGATTTAGCAGCTGAGCTGTGGAGGCTGTAAAGTGGGGCAGGAGGGGAGGATCAAAGGGAATCCACAGAGAGGGGAGGAACCGGAGCCCAGCCCAAGGCTAGTCTGCCTGGTCCTTGCCACACTGGGAACTTCTCTTCTCGTCCCTGAGAACTCAGGCTCCCTAGCTGCAGGCTCTCAGACAGTGAATTTTTAGTCCTGTTCTGTTTTCAGGCATTCACGTCACAAGGCAAGCTGAGCACATCCACCTGTGCTTTCTGGGAGCTCTGCGTGTGCATAGAAAGCAGTGGGCTTCCCAAAGGTGCCGGGCAGTCGTGGGGTTCAACACAAACTGCGTTTGATTGGGACTTGGGGTTTGGCTGGACTGCCTTGATTTCCCCAGGGCGATCCGTCTTTAACATGAGACAAAAAAGGTCCTGAATGTCAACACTGAATTACAAAGTCATTCTTGCAATTCTTACATCAGGGTTCCCCTAACGATGGCTATTCTCATGACTGCTGGAGACCAGGCAGGAGTGGGCATGGAAAGAGAAGGGCTGTGCAGACTAACAAATTAATCACATGTGTGTTTGCACCTGAGATTGCGTCCAGGCACTGATCCAGGATCTAAGGATACTTTAGTGAAGAAAGAAACTAGAGCCCTCCTGGAGGAACTTGCACTCTAGAGCATAGAAGCTCTTTCATGTTGCAAAATATATGCTCTTAAATCTAGGAAACAATCTAATGCTTTCATGTCTCTGAATGCTACTAAGGTGTCCAGCAGCTCATTCCTAAAATCTGATTTCTCCCCAGCCTAGCTTCTTGTTGCTTTAAGGAAGTGATTCTCAATCTCTTCCATGCTGTACATCTCTTTGTAAATCAATTAAAGCTGTGAACCCTTTGCAGAAAAATGTTCAGAACACAGCAACATTCACAAACCTGCCTGCCATTTGAGGGACTATGAGCTCCAGGAGACTCACACAGGGACCGTGGCTTTAGAACTCCTGTCTTAAGTGTGGGAGGCAGCTGCCGCCTGCACTGCTCCGTCACCGCATTTCCCAGCAAGAGCTATGCAGCTGAATTTCAATCACAGGGCTGCACCAGTGTGGATTAGAAGGAGCTGGCCACTCGAAAATTTGAACTTAAAAAAAAAAAAGTTTAAATTCTACCAAACTGTAGACAAACCTATTTGCAAAACCCCTAACAAGTTATCATCTCCGTGTGGTCCCAGAGGAGCTCTGACCTTGGCCAAGTCCCTTCCTTGCTTTGGATCTCAGCTTTCTGGTTTGTGAAACGAGGGGGCGGAGGGAGCAGCGCTGAGGCCCCTTCCAGCTCTGCAGTGCCTCGAATTCTAAGTTGCTGGTGCGTCTTTGACTGAGGGGAAACGGGGAGAAAGCGCCCCCTGAGGTGCTGGCCTTTCCTGGGAAGAGCTCCCCGCTGCCTGCTGCGCGTCCCGCGCCTCCGCCCGGCCCCAGCCGACCGCTCTCCCCCTGGCGGTGCAGGATGCCGGCCTGGCTCCGGGATTAAGCAGAGGCTGCTCCGGCGCTGGCGGGTTACCGCTTTATAAATCTCGGTTCCACGGGGGAGGGCGCAGCACGGCCCGGCACCCAGACGCGGAGGAGAAGTGGGGCTTTTCTGTGCGAGCGTGTGGGCGTGCCAGGCACATGTCTGGGAAGGGGTGCTGGGGCCACCCTGCTCGGAGGAGACCCGCCCCTGCAGCGCCCCTACCCCCCCTCCCCCGGCTCTCTGGTTGGGAGGGTGGAGAGGAGCAGAGAGGGCAGCCCGTCTGCAGCGAGGCGGGGCTGGGGGGTTGGGGGCCTGGGGGGTGGGGGGCGCGGGGAGAATGGGGTTAAGGCCAGTGTCGCTCTCGAGGGGCAGCCCTGGTGTCGTCTCCACCCCCTCCCACGCGGAAGCCTTCCAGCCGAGCTGTGGCATCAGCGCGAAGGGGTGGGCCCCGGACTGGGTTTTCGGCTTGGCGGTGGGGTGGGGGTGGGGGTGCGGGGCTAGAGACTGCAGGCTCCGAGGGATCAGAGCTGTTGACTCCAAGTCCCTCCTTTGAAATCCACGCCATCTTTTCCTTCCTCTTTCCCGGGGCCGCCTCAGCACCTCCAGGCCAGAATTTAAATGTTATTAGCGGCAATTGATCTGCTGGGGACTGAGGTTTCGGGTCTTCTGCGGAACTGGGAGGAGCGTGGATGGAGAAGGCGGTGCTGCACCGTGGCACAGGCTTGGCCGGGGCTGCCTGGCTCTGAGCAGGCTCTTGGGATGGCCCTGTAAGAACCCCACTGCAAGAAGGGCGCAGAAGCACCTGAGCTGGCGTCTCAGCAGGGACCCCCCCCAGGAAATGCCCTTCTACAGTTAGTGCTCAAGCCTCTTTACACACTTAGCCATCGCTACACACAGTCCACGCTACCCACACCCACAAGCTTATGCTCACGTGCACAAATTTTGGGTTTTTTTTTGAGACAGAGTTTCGCTCTTGTCGCCGAGGCTGGAGTGCAATGGCGCCGTCTCAGCTCACTGCAACCTCCGCCTCCTGGGTTCAAGAGATTCTCCTCTCTCAGCCTCTCGAGTAGCTGGGATTACAGGAGCACGCCACCACACCTGGTTAATTTTTGTATTCTTAGTAGAGATGGAGTTTCACCATGTTGGCCAGGCTGGTCTCGAACTCCTGACCTCAAGTGACTCACCCACCTTGGCTTCCCAAAGTGCTGGGATTATAGGCATGAGCCACTGAGCTCGGTGTCACCTGCAGATTCTTGAATCTGTGTGTATAATGCTTCTCTTACAGTCATCTGGCAAACATGTACAGACCCTGCTCACATTTCCACATAACCATCCTGGTCTTCCTTTTCTTTCTTTCTTTTTTTTTTTTTTTTTGAGACGGAGCTCCGCCTCCTGGGTTTACGCCCATTCTCCAGTGCCGTGGGCGGGATCTCAGCTCACTGCAAGCTCTGCCTCCTGGGTTTAGGCCATTCTCCTGCCTCAGCCTCCCGAGTAGCTGGGACTACAGGCGCCCCCCACCTCACCCGGCTAGTTTTTTGTATTTTTTTAGTAGAGACGGGGTTTCACCGTGTTAGCCAGGATGGTCTCAATCTCTTGACCTCGTGATCCGCCCGTCTCGGCCTCCCAAAGTACTGGGATTACAGGCTTGAGCCACCGCGCCCGGCCCTGCTCTTCCTTTTCTATCCTTTGAGTCCGCGCATTTGCCATCCATACACGTTACCGGATACAGTTAGCTGACACATAATGATACACCTTTTCCTAGCACATCCATGTAAACACACACAATGGATCTACATAGGTACAGGCCTAAAAACAGAATACACATCCTATATGACATGTACACATGTGCACACAGAAACAACAGCCTTCACACGGTCTGCATGTGCGGGCCATGCCCCGGTCCTAGGCACATAGGCCAGGCGACAGTCCACTTCATCACACAATTGCCTGCTCTCTTTTCCTCACTCTTCCTCAAGCAGCTGTCCGTGGGGGAGAATCTCTGCCCCAGCCACTACCGTGTCTCTTCATTCTGAGTCGAGCATGGGAAACCGTGTGATGTAGGGAAGGATGGTGATACCAGGCCTCTGGGAGTCTGGGCTGTCAGCTTAGCTGGCTTCATAACACACTATTTTGCTCATTTATTTTTGTATACCTTCACATGCCTTGTGAAGCCTTCCAGAAATAGATGTTCAAATCCTACCTCAGTTTCCTCATCCATGAAATGGATTAAAATACTATCTGCTTTATCTCCATTATGGCGATGTTATGGGAATACAATTCAACATCTAAGAAAGCAGCCTGCAAAGTGTAATATGCATGATGCTGTAGGCTATCAGGGTGTGTCAAGAGCTGGCAAAGTCGGGGCAGCATTTTCCTGCTGTGAATCAGGCCTGTGCTGGTCAGTCTTGCTGAGACCCTAGACCAGGGCTTTATGATTCGCTGCAGGAATCTCACCCTCTCCTTTCCTCCGCCAGTGTTACCCTCATCCTCACTTTTGTCTGTCCCAGACATGTGGCTACAGAGCCAACGGCTTGGGGAGGGCTAAGAGGGCCTTAGCACTGAGCGGAGCATCTGCCCTGGGCACGTGGGCACACAGAGACTTGGTTCCCAGGCTTTTCTGAGCGCTTGCACCTGGGAAAGCTCCTCTCTGCTCCTGGGCACTGGGCCTGTGCCAAGCAGCTGAGTCCAAACAAGAGGCCCTGTGGTGTGGTGAGTTCCACAGACCGGCTGGGGCTGGTTCCTGCACGTGTTTTACCCTGGGCAGGCACAGGGCTGTCAGAGGAAACCCCCAATAGCACCTACACATCTATGATGGCAGAGGAGGACCACATTTTTGCCTAGTCCGGAGACCTCAATGCTCCACGCCATGGTGGCTGGTACGTGTGAGGGTAGCCCCGGAGGAGGGGAGGCAGGAAGCTGGGGCCAATGCCAGCATCGGAGGGAGGCCAGCAGTTGGCACAGGGCTGGCTTATGTCCAGCAGGAGCATGTGAGAGGTGAAGGCGCCATTCTGCAGGAGGGCTGGCTGGCCTTGGGGCTTAGAACAGGCTCCAGTTCAGCGCAGAGCCTTTATTCCTTTAGCTTAGCATGAACAAACCCAGGGTGGTGCTTACCTCCCTCAGTTTTACTCCTCTCTGGAGTGGCATTCAGAGAAGAAATTCCACTGGGACGCCTGGTACTTGGTACTGCAGATGAACATTTCTGGACATGCTAGGTGAGGGGAGAGGCTGAGGCTGGGGTCCCAGGACCCTGGGTTCCTGTAAAACCTCAGGGCTCCTTGAAGTGAATGTGGGAACAAGCGTGGATGGGTGGAAGAGGGCCTATCCCCTGCCAGGCCCTGCTCTCTGCAGAGGTGACTCTGAGTGACCCCCTCCCTCCTCCAGCTCTGCAGCAGCTCCCGGTTTCCAGCAGGGCTGGCCAGAAAGCCGTGGCCAAGAGGGAGCTGGGAAGACAGGGCCCAGAAGTCAGACCAGTCGGGGGTGGAGCCTGCAAACTCTGCAGAGCTCTAGTCTGGCTCCACCCCTTCCCTGCCTGAAGCTCAGAAGGATGACATCACCCAGACTGAGGGCTCCAGCCTCGATGGGCTTCATTAGCAGGGAAAGCCGGCACCTGCGGGGCTCAAGGACTTCCCGGGTTTGCGGGAGGCAGTCCTCTGCTCCCCTTCTGAGTCTGGTTCAGCTTGAGGGGTCTCTGCTCTGAGACTTGGAGACAGCACCTGGCTATTCAGGCTTCCAAGTCTAGGGCGATGTTTCTTCTACCAGAGACCAATCTCTCGGGCACCAGCATAAGCACTCTTCCTTCCACCCTGCCAAATGCTGCTTTCCTTGCCAGCACTAGCTGCAGCTCCATTTTTCTGAGGCTTCGTGGAGAAGGATTAGATCACTGATTCTAACCAGGCAGAGTCAGCCCACAGCAAACCTAATGTCCCCCTCCCTGTGGGCTCATGTACCCTCCCCACCCCCCAAACCCTACTGGGTGCTTGTGTTGCCTGCTTGCAAAGCATATGCTTGGCTGCTTGCTTGGTGTCTGCTGTTTATCCGTCTCTTCCTACTGAACTTCTGTTTCTTCTTGGCCCATCTGGCTCTTGTGGTGCCTGTCTTTTGCTCGGATTGCGCCTGCAATCGACGCTGTACTCCCCACCCGCTTCCCCTCTACCCTCTTCCCTCTCAGGGCTTGCCTCTTGTCCACTTTGGGGCCACCGGCAGGCACCCCTGACCTTGGGTGTGGGACCAGCGAGGACTATCCCAGGCACAGTGGGGAGCCTGATGTCGGGGTGTCCCTGTAGTGTTCTGGGGATGTCCTTTGTGGAGGGGCTTGAGGGGGTGTGGAGGGCAGTGTGGGAGTTGCCTTTGGACGGGGGCGAAGGCTAGGTCCAGGTGGGAACCTCCCTCTCCCCGGCCCTCTGAGCTTCTTGGGGTGGGGACACTGCTCACCCCAGACTGTTGCAGAGTGATGGGAAAATGGCCTGTGGGTAGCAGCTGGAGAGAATGAGGTCAAGGAAGCCCCAAGGCTCCTCTGACCCAAAACCCAGGGTCCACTCAGATCCTTTCCGCTCAGAGGAGGCTGTGGCAGTCTGGGGGCATGGGTGGTGGCGGCAAGGGGCTGCCGATGTTGACATCCAGGCAATGGGGAGGAGAGGGGTCTGGGCACGGCAGCTGTGCCAGCAGCGCTGCCGGGGATTTGTCCCCACCCCACCTTGTCCTAGCCTCTTGGTGCCCACCCAGCCCAGACATTTCCCCCCCTCGCCCTCCCACAGCGTGCACACCCCTGCACCTGCTCCCACTCGAGGAAGAGCGAAGCACACTGCAGAGGTTCACACTCACCCTCCAACGCAGCCTGCTTCCGGGCGTGATGTGGCAGCTCATGGCTTCCCTGGGATTCACGAGGCCCTGGGATGCAGACGGAGCAGGTGGGTGGAGCCTGGAGGAGGATGGAGGAGAAGAAGTGGAGCCCCCGTGGGGCAGGGTCGCCATTCGTCTGCCTCTCTGGACCAGGGTTGCTCCTCCAGGCTAAGGCTGGCTGCCCAGGAGGCTGTGCTGGGCCTGGAGTCAACAAGGATGCACGTGCTGGGGGCCATCAGCTGCTGCTCCCATATAAGCATCTGCTCCCACCAAACCCACAGGGCTTGGCTGCCAGGCCTTGCTGTGTGCCCACTCCGTGGCTCTGTTCTTTGTCTCTGTTGTTCCATCTGCCTGCTCCACCGGCTGCCTGGCTCAGCTCCTCTCGGCCTCTTTATTTCTCTCGGAATCTTCTTCCTGCTCCTCATGTCGCCTCATCCTTCTCCCTGTCTCTGTCCCTGGCACATTCATGCCCTGGTATCCGAGACCTTCTTTCCTCCTCTGCCCTTATCAGTCATGCCTCTGTGTGCTTCTCTGCGTTCGCCCCATGTTCATTCTCCTGCTCTCTCTCTTGCTTCCTCTCATGCATATTCAGTAGCTCCTTGAAAACCCACCTAGCTTATTCTGCGTGTTAAATGCCTAGATCTGCTTCAGGCGTGAGACTTTTTAGCCTCTAGCTCTAGGACGCCACCTCAAATCACAGTCTGTACTAATTGTGTAGAGGATGTTGGGGAGCCCACCTACCTTCCACCCAAGCGTGGCTCACTCTGCATGGTCTCCTCTTCTGACTTGAGACAAGGCAGCCCCGAGGTGCGTCAGGCCCACAGCACGAGCCGTGGCGCATAGAGGACGAGGACGAGGACGAGGATGAGGACGTCTCCCCTTAAAGACCCCAGGGCTTCAGTCCTGGAAATAAACTTGGATCCAAAGTGTCTTCATCCTTACGGTCCTTTTACATCCGCTCTATTATCCCCTTACCACTCCGTGGAAGGGTATCAATGAAACAGCTGTGGTGTTCAGACTAGCAGGCACTCCACCAGTGCTGCCCAGCGTTTGAGGAACAGAGCTGGCATCAGAAACTTGGCTTCTGAATTTTCAACCCTTGTCTGTGGCAGGTGAATGGACAGAAAGAGTCTGGAAAAACGCAGAAAGTGGCAACTGAGGGACAAGAGGACTGAGAAGCAGAGCAGAGCAGAGCCTGGGCTCAGCCCCCAGGGGAGGGTACAGAGATGAGGGAGATGCAGGAAGGCAGGAGAGGGCATGAGTGGCAGGCATCCGGCACCTTCCGCCACCTGTTTCCACCAGCTTTTAGTTCCATGCCGACCACCAGTGTTAGGAAGAGAGGACTGGGGTGCTTGCCCTCACAGGTGAACTCGTGTGGTGTCACTCCCCAAGCCCCTGTGGCTTCTCCATCTCCTTTCTCCGCCCGGTTACCTGGCCTCATGGTCTCTTCTCTGCTTCCGTCTTCTCTCTCCTTCCCACCTGCAGGTCACCTGCCTGCCTTTCCCCCTCATCCTTGGGGCCCAGTCCTTTCCTCTGCCCCAGTCCCCTCCCGTCTTTCCTGTCCACTGGCCTCTCATGCTCCCCGCCTGCCTTCTCCTAAGCCCCGCCTGGCATTTGTCTTCTCCCTGCCAAAGGAGCCAGTGTAGGCTCGAGGGAGCCGGGAGCAGGGTGGTCACAGTTCTTCACAGCTCCTGACCCTGGTCTGAGCCCCCAGGGAGCTCCCACGCACCTCTCCCTTACGAACACTGGGGCGCTGTAGGCTCGGCCCCCACCCCACGCATACCGGCCGCAGGCTGCTTTCCAGCCCTTGCAGACTCACGAGGGGCCTCATTCTGGGACACTTTGGCAGCTGTGGGGTCGACACACCTCCTCTTCTGCAGGGAGGGCTCCCGACACTTCCGTCATCTACCTGCACAGCCAGCCTCCATTAACCACACACCACAGCCAGACTGGAGACTCCACCTCTGTCTCCCTGATGTGGTGTTTCCTCCACCGCCCGCTGCTTCCTAGTTTTTACTTGAGGCTCCTGGGACATTGTCCTAATTTTGTCTTCATTTTTCTTTGTATTTGTCCAGGAAAAAAAAAATCAACCCTAAGAAACTCTTGAAACTACACTATGTGTTTTAAATCCTTGATCCCACCACAGAGGACTCTAACGTTGGCCTGGGCCACTTTGTCTGGTCCCCAGGTCAGGAGTGAAGAGCAGGTGCCCTTGGCTCTCTTTTATCTGTTCTCCTTCCCCTTCTTTTGTGGAACCCCCTCTTGTGTCTGGAGCTCTGGGCTCTGTGAAGTAGAATGAGTCCAGGGGAGAGCTTGAGATGGGAGCCTCCGAGAACACCAGGTGCAGGGGATGTGACATGTTAGGGAGCAGAGAACTCAGTGGGGAGAAGCAGTTTCTCCCTCTAATTTCATGTAGAAGCCGAAAGAGCTTGGTTAAGTCCCAGCTTAGTTCAGCTGGGTCCAGCTGTGAGGCTTTGGGCCCCTCACTAAATCTCCCTGAGCTTCAGGTTCTTATCTGTAAAGAAGGAGCAATAATAACCCTATCCCGCAGGATTGTTGAGAAGATTAAATGAGAAACTATGGGTGCAAGCCCTTCGTAAATTATAAAGAGCTCTAGAGAAGTTATTATTTGTGGAGCAGATGTGGAGTATTTAGGCGTCGAGACTAAAGAAAGAGAGGATATGGCAAGCAGCATTTAGTCTCTAAGAGGTTTAGGAGGGAATTCTGAGAAAGAACTCAGGAGCATGAAGACCGCTCGAAGCCCAGGGGCCTCAGGAGAGGGGGAAGGCACAGCTCCACTGCCCCACGCCCTCCATCTGCTGTGAATGCCATCGTGTGCTTGTACAGACACTGCTGGCATGTTCCAGCCCTTGCACTGAGACCCTTGCGTTGGGGTACGGAAATGCAGGAGCCAGGTTGGCACATCCAGGTGCAAAGCTGAGGTTCCCACAGGAGAGGGCATGAGTGGTGAGTCTGTGAATCGGAGTGCCGATGTCTGGAGCAGCTTGACTTCCTCCCTGGATGAGAAAACAGAAGACAGTCTCGCCACAGACAGACACCAGAAACATGATGTAACTATAAAATTAACAACTGAGGTAGGTATAAGAAACTTTAAAACATTAAAAGGCATTAAAAAATCCTTTATATTCCCCCCTGCATGAGGGCAGTGGGCTGCCTTTAAAGCGCCCATCTGTGCTGGATCCTTGTGGAATTGTTACGTTCCTCTTGGACAGGGACCTTGTCGTTTTGCATTACATTTCTGCACAGTGCCTTGCAGACACATCCACTTAATAGATATGACTTGACTGAGTGATTGGAAAAGAGCAGAAAAAAGAGACAGAGAAGTGAGAGGTGAGCTGTTTTTTGTAAGCCATTGTATCGGAGACTTGAGCATTCCAGCTTCAGTGCCGATTGGGGCACAATTTAAATTCAACTTCTTGCCTGAAAAGAAAAGAAGTCGTAACACCAACAAACCCACTACCTTGTATCTTTCCATATTGGCGGGGTCTGGATAGGATAGAAACATTGGGCTGTCGGGGCTGGAAGGCATTGTCAGTAGGGGCAAGGAGGTGTGGAATACATTTAAGGAAGTTCCAGAGCTCAGAGAAGCAATTTAGAGAATCTGAGTGGACTAGTTGGCCCAATTACTACAGAAGAGGAAACTGAGGCCCAGAAAGGCAAACTGTCATATACCAACCCACCTTGCTTGTTGGTGGCAGAAATGGGAACAGAATATAAGTCTTCTGACTCCTAATCCTGAGCCCTTCCAATGACTGCAAACTACCTCCCAAGAACTGATCTCAAAGAGGGGCGTAGCACCCAAACCAGGCTGAGCCTGAGGTCTCCTTCTGGCCTAGAGAGGAAAAGTCAGATGGAGACAGAGAGCCCATCCCACAGAATGAGAATAGCCTCTAGGGGCATGTGCTTCCCCAACCCCACCTTCTCCATGATCCTGGCAAGGGCTGTGGATGTCAGAGCTTCCCCTGGGGACTTGGAGATCAGAGAGGCAAGTTTGGAGAGGGCTCACCCTGCACTGGGGCCAGGCTAGGGACCGAGACCCCCTCTGCAGGCTTTCCTGATGACCCCTCCTTGGCTCTTAGCGTCGGTGGGAACCCCACTGTCTCCTCTCCTGCCTGCCCTTGGAGGAAGACATGGGCTGAGAGCCTTGTTTTGGCTTCTGGCTCTGACTCCTGCTCTCCTGCTTGGACTGAGCCAGGAGGGTGAGAAGAATGGGAAAAGAGAAATAAAAATAGCTGCAGGATGAAAGATGCCCATCTGTTGTGTGGGTGAGGGAGCCCTGAGGAGGAAGGTGGACTACTTGGACACCCAGCTAAGAGGCTGAATTGGGGATTCCTGACTTTAACAGGCCATGAGGAGCAGACAGTGTTGGGGAGGCCAGAGGGTAGAATAGAAATGATAGAGATGTTGGAGCTTAAGTTTGGGCTTAAGCGCTTTATGGGCTGATTCAAGTTACCTAACCTCTCTGAACTCAGTTCCTTACGCCATAACGTGGGGCGAAAACACTATCAACCCAATAGAGCTATTCTGAAGGCTACACAGATAAATGCACCAGAATTTCTGGAACACAGTAGGTGCTTCTAAGTGCTAGTGCCCATTCTTTCCATTATTCTAGCTGGGCCCGTCACCCCCGTTTGCCCTCCAAGCTTCTGAGAGCAGAGCTGACCGAGCAGGTTCCAGGAGGCTCTTCCCTGCCTGTTTTGGCAGCAGAGGGTCCAGTGTGTGTTTTGAGGGGCTTCTTGGGAGTCACCACCGGGCACAGAGAACTCTGGGTCGCAGATGAGATCCTTCTGTTATCGTCATATGTTTTTAAAGCAGCTACGCAGAGTGATCACCACAGTAGATGTGGGTTCTAAAGAAAGGCGGCTTCTTGAAGGACAGGTGTGGCAGGAAGTGCGGCTCGGGAGGGGCCCCACACTGAGGGGCTTGCTCTAGACTTGAGAGGCTGATAGGCCACATCCATACAGCCTCGGGCCCTTCTGCTGTCTGCTGGCACAACAGGAAGAGATGGGATTCGCAGGCAGACAGGCGCAAGTTCAAATCTCAGCTTTACCACTTTCTGCTGGATGTCTCCACACAAGGGGTTTGACTTCGAAGCCTCCATTTCCTCATCTGTGCAAAGAGGACAATGCTTCATTCAAGTACTTAATCTCACTTTGAAGATGACGCTGAGATAGGTACAATGTTTAATCTCCACTCAGTAAATGGTCCCACGGACAGTGCTTCCAAGGACAGTCCTTTCAGATGGCAATAGTGTTAAACAGTACCTACAACCAGATGGGTGGTCTTGAGCTGAAGGCAAGACCTTAACCTGCTTCATTCACCTCTGACTTCATCTGTCTTTTAGCTTTGTTTAAATTAGGCCCAGGAGTCATTCACTCCCAATCTCTCACCCTTAGGACCCCTCCCTGTCAGCCTGAGGAAAAATCCGGTTAGTTACCACATCTAGAAGTGACCAAGTGTCACCCGGCTGCTGGCTTACCTGGGACATAACCATCCTCTTTTCTAGGATGGCTCTTGGGCAAGTAGCTGAGGCTCACAGGAGGAGGCCTTTGGGAGAGACATGACCATCTCCATGTTCTGAGCTGCTTCTCCCACATCCAGGCCCTCTGTCCAGGAGCCCGCCCAGACCCCCTCCCTGGTCTCAGCCCCCCCAGGGTGCCTGCTCAGCGTGGGGCACGTGACCCACCTTTTGCCCTTTGTGCTCCTTTGTCCACTCACCACAGACCCTTTCACACCTCGGTTAGCCACTTAGGGAGACAAAGCCCTAGCGCAGGCAGGGGAAGCTGTCCAGACCGAGATGAATGGCTCTGAAGCCTGCCGTTGCCATGGCAGCCAGCTGGGAACACCGTTTCCAGGGCCCAAGGCGCTCAGACATGCATGGGGGGTGCTGCCCTGCTGGGTTGCTGCCCACTCTCCTGCCCCCACCCTGGCTTCTCAGCTCCCTTAGCAACAGCTGTTGCTGTTGCCACCACCGCTGCAGCTTCTGCCCTGGCCTGGGGCAGTGTGAGGGAAGCCAGGGTGGGGGGCTGGCGTAGGAGTGTGTGGGAGGGCAGAGCCTAGGTATGAAGTTGGAGAGGAAAAGGAAAGGAAAGACTCCGCAATTTTCCCCATGACACTAGTGATAAGATTATAAGGATGTTTCCTAATTATACAGAAAAGAGGCTCATACACTTGGGCTCCAACGGGCCCCTTTGTGAACTTCTAACAGCATGCGTGTGTACCCGGCTATATGTGGATTTTTCTGAAACAATGGTTTGCAGTTTTTATCAGATTTCTCGAAGATGACTAAGGTCCCCAATAGTTAAGAATCTTAATTACAAACATTTTGCTTTTTAGAATCAGAACTATCTCAGGGACTGGTTGGCCAGGCCGGTTTGAGAGATCTGCTTAGAAAGAGAAATGAGTATGACACAGGGTGGGGAGTGGGGCAGGTGGTTATGGGGAGTGGGGCAGGTGGCTGTGGGGAGTGGGGCAGGTGGCTGTGGGGAGTGGGGCAGGTGGCGTACTTCCCTGTGCCTGTCCTAACCCAGAGTCCCCAGGATCTAGCATCTGCCTTGCCGTGGACCTCTAGGACTGGGGGACGGGGAATCTTCCTCCTAACACGGTCCGTCCTTCGCAGCCCCCATCCTCTTGCAGCTTTGTCCTGGGAGCTGAGTGTGCTGTTAGCTCGTGCTCCCTCCATGCTGGGCCAGAGCTCGGTGTTTTATATACTCTGTCCTCACGATCCCATCTAACCCCCACACGGCACTATGCGGAGGGTGTTTTCACCACTGCCATTGAAAAGACGAGAATATTGGAACAATAAGAAAACTTCTGTGACTTGTCCAAGTTCGTGCCATTAGAAGTTGGAGAAGCCCCAGGCAGCTTAGAGGAGAGGTGAAGAGTTCAGCTCTGGACCAGAGTCAGGTGAGAGCTGCAGTCCTTACTAGCTAGGGGACCCGGCCTCTACTCTCAAAGCTGCAAAATTAAGGATCCTGATAATTCCTGCCGCAGCGGACAGTGGTGGGAGTGAAATGAGTTGAAACTGTTTGGGAAGTGCATAGGACAGTATCTACCACTAAATAAGAAGTGGAATTAGAGGAGCATTCAGCCATGAGTCTGCCTAATTCTAAAGCTCATACAGAGAGAACTTTTGTGGGGGAGGGGTTCTGACCCTAATGCCAGAGCTGGGTTATGACGTAATAGTCATGCATTGCCACTTACTAATTGAGTGTGGGTGGGCTACGGTTTTCTTATCTCCAGGGAACACCACGTTCTGTAGAGGATGATTGTATAGTGAGCACTATTGATTATGTAAAGATCAAATGAAACAACATCGGGAAAGTTCTTAGTAAACTGTGCCATATACTACAGCAATGCACTCAGTACCCTGGCACCGAGGCCCGGCTCGTGCCCCACGGGGCTGTGTGCCCTTCTCTTGGCTGGCAGCTCAGGGCAGGGAGCCCAGTGTGATACCCGCTGAGGAGGGAGATGGCATAATGCCCTTGGGTGCCCATGTGCCCGGGTCAGCAGCCAAGAGCAGGATGCTTAGGAATTCCACTGAGGCAGCTGGGTCCCGGCTTCATTGGCAGGGGCAGAAGGGAGGCAGGTGTGAGGGAGGCCAGAGGGGGGCATGAGGAAAAGAGGTTGGGTGGGCCATGGAACACTCTCCAAGGGGTGTTACAGAGCCACGCCAAGTGTGTGTCACCCTTCTCTATGAGGATGTGTGATTAGTGGAAATGAGAACAAGCTTTATTAGTCACTGCCTAGGAGAAACACCACGAGGAATGATCCAACCTGCTAATGGAAGGGTGCACAGGCCTCTGTAGGCTGCTGGAAGGGAGGAGTTTCATGTCCTCTTTTCTTTTTGCCCCCAGAAGACTCATGTTGCTGAGAGCAGATGGTGAGGGGGAAGACGGTGGGTCCTCATCCTTGAGTCACTTGCTGCCGGGGTACCTTTTTGGGGCTCTGGGAAGTACAGCAGGCATCTTGGACAGATAGGCAGCCTGTTTGCAGGGGGGCGAGGGTCAGCCCGAGGAGGCGCCACTGGGAATGACTCGTGCCCAGTCAGAAGCTGTAATTGGAGGTGATTAATCTGTGGAGGACAGCGTGGGGAGTCAGCGCTGACTCAGGACCCAGGCGAGCCGCTCCCCTCTCCCACTTCACCTGCCTCAGGCGGCAGAGGGAGGCTGCTTGGAAAGGCTAATGATTCAGAGGCCCTTAAAACAGAAGGATGAGCAGCTGAGGCTCCGATCAAAGATGTTTTAACCCTTCAATGGTCCAGTTGTAATGGGAAGAGGTTGAGGGTTTTCTCTGGGAGTCGGTTCCCTGGACACGCGAAGCACTTATTTTATTTATTTATTTTTTTGAGACGAAGTCTCACTCTGTAGCCCAGGCTGGAGTGCAGCAGTACAATCTCAGTTCACTGCAACATCTGCCTCCCAGGTTCAAGCAATTCTCATGCCTCAGCCTCCTGAGTAGCTGGGACTAGAGGCGTGCGCCACCACGCCCAGCTAATTTTTGTATTTTTAGTAGAGATGGGATTTTGCCATGTTGGCCAGGCTGGTCTCGAACTCCTGACCTCAGGGATCCACCCACCTCGGCCTCCCAAAGTGCGAGATTACAGGTGTGAGTCGCTGTGCCCAGCCCCTCTCAACAAAGCCTTTCCAATGCACCCCATCAGAAGTGGGGGTCGGGAGCTCCTCCACTGCAGGACGCTAAGCCAACGCTTTCTAGCTAAGGGGACCTAGATTTCAGCCCCAAGTAGGCCCTCCCCAGCTCTGACAAGTGGCTCAACCTCTCCAAGACTGTACAATGAGGACAAAACTGCCTACTTCATGGGGACTCAAAGAAATAGTGTTTGTGAAATGTTAGCAGAGCTGGGACTAGACCTGGGATGGGAGCAACCAACGCCTCATCCTGGGAGAGGCCACACTGAGCATGTGTTTTAAAAGAAACTGTATTTAGCCGGGCGAGGTGGCGGCGCCTGTAGTCCCAGCTGCTCGGGAGGCTGAGGCAGGAGAATGGCGTGAACCCGGGAGGCGGAGCTTGCAGTGAGCTGAGATCCGGCCACTGCACTCCAGCCTGGGCGACAGAGCGAGACTCCGTCTCAAAAAAAAAAAAAAAAAAAAAAGAAACTGTATTAACATTTTTCACCTTTCTTCTTTATTCCAAAGATAAGCAGGAAGACCTGAGGGTCAGAAGAGCCAGCGTGGGTCATGCATGGCTGTCACAAGGGACAGTAAGACGGGTGAGATGAAGATGCAAATCACCAAATACTATTTTACATATATGCACACACATACACAGGCAGTATAAAATTTTACACAATATACACAGCAAATATTTAATTAAAGAGACAGTTTCCTTATTGGCAACTGACCTTGCACCTTGGGGGAAGACGCCCAAGTACGCATACCTTGAAAACGCCCAGTGGCTTTTGAGGAGACCTCGGTGGCACTATTTTGTTTTGAGTGCAGGATCTTAGCAGAAGTCAGGACACAGTGGGCTTTTGGAGGAGCTGAGTCTGGAATAGTAAAGATGCACTAGTCCAGCGGCTTTTGTGTGGTCACTGTGGGGGAGGCAGAGTGGACTGCATCATGAGGCTGGGGTTAGATCTTGGATGGGTTCATCCAACCCAACACCATACATGTGCCTTCAAAGAAGTTCTAGTTCTTTTTCAACTTTTTTCTACCTCAAAGGAGAAATAAGAACACTAGACCAGTAAGAAGAGTGAGGATTAGATTTTGCACAGTTGCCAGAATGTGGAGTCGAGATGATGGATATGAAATGCAAACGGGCAAAGTTAGGCATGTTCCTTCTTTATCCTGAAGGATGCGGAGCCAGAGGCTGCAGCACGCTCCCAGACAGAGCACAACTCCCGGGTTCCCCAGCTTCTCTGAGGACCCACAGCTGGGGTGGTCCACACAGAGACTGGGATTCCCCCAGCCTCACCCAGAGATGCTCCCTCTCCATTCTCGTGTTCTTGTTTGTTCTCTGCTGCCTGGTACCATGCCTGACCACCTGACCCTTCCAGGGACTCTTGCCACAAGCTGGCCTGTTCACCAGGTGCAAACAATTTATGCAGTGCTTCCTATCCATTCCCCAGCGTTTGTGGTGAAAATGGGAAATGCAGAGGTTATTTTTCTCAGGAGCATCCTGCAGCGGGTCTGGGATTCAGACCTGTCAAAATTCTCCCCTGCAGATACATCTGGAACATTCCGTTAGCAGCAGGAACTCTGACAATCAGGATGGTTTAACTGTCAGACTGGGGAGCCAGGTAACCAAGACCTTTACCATGGAGATCATTAGAAATAAAACCCCAATTTTCACATCTCCCTAGAGGTATGTTCCTCCCTGGTGGGAGGAGCTGAAGGCCTATGAGCACCCATCTCAGCCCTCAGGAGCCCAGTTCTTCCAACATCCTTCAGCCTCTACCAGCTGCAGAACAATAAACAAACTCTGTCCTGGAAGCTTCCTGCACACTCAGCATTCGTGGGCTGCAGTCTCTTGCCATTTGATGTGTGGACAACAAAAATCAGCATGTAGATTGAGCTACCACTATACAGAAGGCAAAACGAAAAAGGAGAAGACAGTGTTTCATTTTTTATTTATTTATTTATTTTGAGAAGGAGTTTTGTTCTTGTTGCCCAGGCTGGAGTGCAATGGTGTGATCTCGGCTCATTGAAACCTCCACCTCGCGGGTTCAAGCGATTCTCCTGCCTCAGCCTCCTGAGTAGCTGGGATTACAGGCACGCGCCACCACGCCTGGCTAATTTTGTATTTTTAGTAGAGATGGGGTTTCTCCATGTTGGTTAGGCTGGTCTCAAACTCCTGACCTCAGGTAACCCGCCCACCTCGGCCTTCCAAAGTGCTGGGGTTACAGGCATGAGCCACTGTGCCCTGCCAAGACAATGTTTTAGAGTCCAGTTGGCTTCTCTTAGGGAGAAGATCGCTTTTCAGAGGAAGGATTAGCTAGCTACCTCCGCTGCTTAGTGAAGGTGAGGGAAGAGTCTTACTAGTAGGTTTGATCACAGAGTTCCCTTCCCCACTACCCCCAACACACACATAGGGGCAGAAAGGAAAGGGGAAGGAAGGACCCAGGTGGCCTCGGCTGCTGGCCTTGTTCTGTTTCCTCCCTGGACCCACTGGTCAGCAGGTGCTGAGCCCAAGATCTGTGCTCCTGGCTGAGGGATTTCCCCTGTACGTCCTCCATTTACAAATTTGGGTCTTGGTCCTCCTGCAATCCACCTACTTTGAATTCCTGGCACAACCAGATGTTTGCTGAGTCTTGTTAGTACAAGGCATTTACGATTCAGTGTCAGTCCCCGGTTGTGGGGGCGCAGAACCGCACTCGGCCAGGGGCTTGAGGGGCAGGTGACTGTGGAAGCATAGATTTAGGATATACCTTTGGGATTCCAGAATAGCACACGGACACCTCCTGGGATGAAATGGTTCATCAAAGATCTTGCTTGTTGGTAGAAGAGCAGGAATAAGACTCAGGCTGTCTAACTCCTATCTCTTCCTGTTGTAGCTGGAGCCTTCTCCAGGCAGGGAGCTCTGCTGACAGTAGGCTGCACAGCTCTGGTAACTGAATCCAATCCTGCCCCCACCCTTTGCTAGGAACCCCCTGCGTGGCTCCAGGGTCATACGCATTCTGGGTCTGGGGTAGCCCCTTAGCCTGGGGAACACACAGAGGGATGGTGGGCCCATCACCCTGGGGAAGCACCACCTTGCTTCTTGCCACAGCCTTTGTGATGGTCACAAAGTTCTGAAGGAAGTCGCAGAAGACAAACCAGTCATTTTCTCTCTGTCTCCTTGATTTCTCCTGCATCCAGGGTGGCTCCTGATTTTCCTGGTGACTTAGCGTTTCCTTACACTTGGACTCATCATTGTCACTACTCCCACCACTGATCCGGAACGTGTGGCCTCCCTCCCCCACCGCCACCGCCTCCAAGGGGCCTCCTCCACTCCACCTGTGGCTTCTTCCCATGTGCTGCACAGCTGTTCTCACCCCCATCAGAGGTGCTCTCCTAACCCCGCGGCGGAGGAGAGCATGGGAAGACTCAGGGGAAACTGGAAGCCTTGCTAGTTCCCGGGGGTGGGGGAGACATCCCTCAGCAGGCCAGACACCTGCTGCAAGGTGAGCAATTCTGTATCCGCCCAACGAACATCACTGTGTACCTGCCTGCCAGGGACTATGCCAGATGCCATGGCCTTGTCACCTAAAGCAGGGGCCCTGCCCTCAGAGGAATGCTCATGCAAGTGGGCACATCAGTGGCTTCACTACAATCTGATGGACCCATGTCAGCTGCAATGGCCCCAAGTACAGGAGCTTTAGGGAGGGAATGGAGCAAGGTCAAGTCAAGCAGGGGAGCAGGAAGCCCGCGGAGGTGGTGCCTGAGTGGGTGTTGGAGGGTGGCGAGGGATGAAGTGGGCAGCTAAGGTTGAGGGAAGGGCAGGAAGGAGGCCACCCGGTTTCCACCTGGGAGATCAAGGGGACAGCACGGGGCAGGTGCTGGGCTGCCTTGGATCTGTTAGAAATCTCCCCAGATGAATGGATGGGCTCTGAGGCAGCCGCCCTCTCTCTGGGATGAGCATGCTCTGGTGGAGAGAGTGATCCAACAAGGACAGTCAGGAGGCAGGTGTGGTCCTGGGTCCGCCATGAACGAGTTTGATGACCTTGGCAAGCCGCTGACCTTAACCTCATGGAAAAAGAGATAACTGGACAAGATAGCCTCTGACATCCCTTCCAGTTCCAAAACTATCCTCTCCCTTCCAAACACACAAGAAAACCAAACAAAAGTAAATATGGTTCATGGATGCCAAGACCTCCTCCTAGACAGTCAGATTCAGGGTTGGTCAAGGTGGTGGTGAGAGAACCTGCCCTATCCTGGTACGTGGAGTGAGTTGAGGGTGAAGAAAGCCCATTCCCCTTCCCCTCGGTCGGGTCAGGATTCCCCCCGCCTATGAGCAACAGGACATCAGGGCCAAAAATAAAAAAAAAAATAAAATCGATTGCAATGCCAGTGGGAACTCTTCTTGTCACGATGTTTCACTCCAGCGCCTCCATTTCTATTATTATACCAAGTGATTTATTCCAAAAACATAAACCCAGCAGCAAAAGAGTAACCAGCTCCCCAGGGAGAGGTCTCTTCCTCTTCCTCCTCCCCTGCAAGCTGTTGCCTGGCTCAAGGTGCTTGCCTCTTGTCCAGCTTCAGCCCACTCTCCGTGGGAAGGTTTGCAGGCTGGGGGGAAGACAGCACCTCCGAGATCTTCCCTGGGTCTGCCCAGCTACTTGGCCTTCACCGGCAGTATTCACTACAAGTTTCTACTCAAATTTCTTTGAAACCTGGGTAAACGTCTTTTTCTACTTCGTGCTTTAGTTTTCTCATCTTTGAAATGGGGAGAAAAATTCTTGACGGTTTATCCTTACAAGCCCAGGGAGGTGCCAAGACTTGGATTCTGGCCAGATGCTTGTTAGGTCAAAGCTATGCCAGCTGGGCGTGGTGGCACATGCCTGTGGTCCCAGCTACTCGGGAGGCTGAGGCAGGAGGATCGCTTGAGCCCAGGAGTTTCAGGTTACTGTGAGCTATGATTGCACCACTGCACTCCAGCCTAGGCAAAAAAGCTAGACCCTGTGTCTAAAAAAAAAGGAAAAACATAGAAAAATAAAAGCCGCCTTTTCCTCTGTTTGCTGGCATTCCCATCTGAATGCAGCTCTGAGCCAGGCCGCTTCCCCTGTGGGGCCAACATGACACTGTTTTGCTGACATTGCCTCCTAAATTGGGGCAGGGGAGAGCAGCTCATTCATGGAAGGCTCGAGGGTGACCTGACATGTCCTTTGAAAACTGAAATCTTCGAGTTTTTAAAATCCTCCTAATAACCCATTTTGCTTGTCCTCTTCTGCCTGAAATGGAAATTGGTTAGAGTCAAGTGGAGCCTTGAGTCGGTGGAGGACGGGATGGATGGAGCACGCTCCCATGGCATCTGGGATAGTCACATCCTCCTGGACTGCAGGGGTACGTGTTGCTTGTGCAATTCCATCATTTGCCACTTAGCATATGCTATCTTATATTTTAGTGATTAAAAATATATAGCCCATCTCTATTTTCAGGCTTTAAAGGGAAAAAGTAGAATGATACACAGTAGCTTTCAACAAATGACTGGTTTTGTAATTGCTGCTGATTATAACCCTAGCTACAGGATCTATGAGTCTATGTAGGAGTTAGTATTGGGAACTGTTGGAACAGAGGGGTCGGTCTGAAAGTCTCAGGCCAGCCGCCTCACAGACTCACAAGCAACAGGTTACATATTCTCTTTCAAATCCACTTTCCCGTCCCTAGAAAAATATGTATGTGTAAGTGGGAGACTTAATATCTTTTATCATTTGGTCTTCATTCTAAGATGAGGAAACTGAGGTTGGGGAGGTTAAGCAGCTTGCCTCCGTCACTCAGTTGGAGGGACAGAGCCAGGGTTAGCATGCTGCCTGATTTTAAGGCTCATGTTCAGTCCACCACATCATAATGCTTCGTGAACGGAAAAGGCGATGATTTCCCGACAGCTTGTGAACTCCGTCGTGGATCAGCAGGCTGAGAAGGGAACTGCCCACAGTGACGCGGCCAGAAAGAGGCAGAGCTGGGCATGGGGCACCTGGCTCTGCTCTCCAGGCTGTCCCTTGTGCAGGCTGGGTAGCCCGCACACCCACCAGCATCTCAAAAGAGAGTTGTGTTCTCTTTTTGCCGAGTTCGAATGTGTGCAGAAGAATATGCACAGCTCTGCAAACATGAAGCAGATATTCCAGCAAGAGGGCTGTCGGGCTTGTGTGGGTTTGAGAGCGGGGACTGGCTGCCCTGAGCTCCTGTTGCTGGCACGCCTCCTTCCCCCAGGAGGCAGGATGGTCACAGCCGTGCCATGTTGGCAATGAGGGTCCACTGGACTCCCTCTTGGGAGCAGCCGTCGTGTAGCTAGAGGTGGGAAAGTAGAGGGGTTAAAGGCTGCCTTCTTTTGTCTCGCCAAAGGGAAATCCCTGTAAAGCAATAAAATTGTGATGAGCTTTGAAGAGGGCTTCTACCCACTACGAAGCCAGTCCTGAATTTTGATGCGATGTCACTTAGCACAGTTCCTTCCCACCAACTGTTTGCTATGACACCATGGAGCTAAATGGCAGAGCTGCCGAAATAACAGTTGAGAGAGAGAAGTAAGAGGCATTAGCAAGGGAAAAAGATTTTTTAAGCGAGGAAGGGAATGAGACAGCAACCAATGAAACAGACAGAAGCAAGATGTCTGTTCCAGGTGGCAAGAGGCAGAGATGTCTTTTGTGTGACAGAGAAGTCTAGGATGCCAGCCATGCACTTGACAGAGGGCAATGATCATAACCGTCTGCATTCGAGACTTCTCAGAAACATCCACTTCTTCCATCACGTTACCTTCTTATGAGAAGGGGCAGACATTAGCATCATTTTATATGTGAGAAATAGCAGAAAGTTTTCGTACGTGAGCGCAAATACACATCTGGTACCTAACCACAATGCTTTCTGGCTTGGCTGTGCTGCTCTACCAGTGCCGCTGTATTTGAGAGAAGAAGATGCAGTGGGTTTTCTGGATATTGGAGGGCAATGCCGACAGGTAGTTGGCACAAATATTTGAAACGGGAATGGCTGTGACAAGATCCTGCCACGCTGCAGTGCCACTCAACATCCATCACTGTGAGGGAGCAGGTGGGTCCACCCGCCCTATCACCTGCCTTGTGTGTAAGACGGACACAGAAGATCTGGGCATGAGGACAGCAATAGGGTTGGCACCTCCCTGTTCACCTTGTGATTTGTCTAGGTGCATGAATAAATATGCAGGGATAGCTATGTATTTCTATGACATAATCTCCTTTCTTCTTTGGACAGGAGAGGTCTCCTCCAACAGTGGAGCTTTCTAAGAGTCTTGGTTCTCCTGCTATATTTTCTTCTCTCTCTCTCCCCTACAGCCCCACTCTCTCCATGCTCATCAAGTGAAAAGGTTTCCATTTAATTCAAGCAAGGGATTTTCTGTGAGCCTGCATCCTGCCAGGGACATCATCTGTTCTTTTCTGTGGCATCAGAGGAGTCCAAGACTCTACCACAAGTAATTGAGAAAGTTGACCTGCCAGTGACTAGTGATGTAACTTTACAAATCCTGGGATTCACCATTTGGAATGACATTCTTCTCAAACTGGACAAGACCTCCAGAATCATACAATGTCAGAGCTTGAAAGCTAAGGACGTTCACTTCAGTTCCTTATTAAATAGAAGAGGAAACCGAGGTCCAGGAGTGCTGAGTGGCTTGCTACTTAGAGTCACTCCTTCCTCGATGCTCTTCCCATTACTCCAACTCATCTTTAGCTCACCCCACGCCACTGCTGGTATACTTGTGTTTGAGCCATCTCTCTTCTTCCTAAACGTCTTATCAGGGAAAGTGCTTTTAAGCCTGTATGGAGGAGATGACTAGCATCTCTCAAGCCTTTAAGACAGAACATGACACCCCAACATCAACAAAGTTTCCTTTCCATCTAAATTTGCCTTGCTGCCATACTTCAACTTTTTCAGTGAAGAGAGACGAAAGGGATCTCCATGCTTACTTATTTTTCCATAGGTGTCAAATGGGCAAATTTGCCCTCCCTGTGGTCCCATTTCCCTCCTCTGGTGTAGCATTCTCTTATTGAAGTTAAAGAATCACAACTTCCAAGCTCATAAGCCATGTGCTTAGAGTCCTAAAGTCAAATAGAGGTTAGTCCATTGGAGAACTGACACTTTGCTTAATGACCAAAAAAGTAATATCTTTAAGAGCCTTCCTTTTCATTTCATGCCAAAGTTATTGGGCTAGATCCAGCCTAGGTTTCTGGCACCAGGCATGCCAGAGAGCAAAACTGGGACAGAAAGCAAGACAGGGACCCTCTTGAGGGGGGCTGTAGGACAAAGGTACAGTGAGCAGATTTCAGGGGAGCTCCCCAGTTTTCTACCATTTTCTCAGTACATGCCCATAAGCATCTTGAAAAGCATTTGTGAAACTGCCAAGAAGCCAGGCTAAAAATATCCACAGAACAGTCTGGATCAAGGAGAAATGCAGAGCTGGGCATGAGGGCTCCATGGAAGGTGTGAGACTCAGTGCAGGAGCCAGACTGCAGCGCCCACCTCAGGCTCCTGCTCCAGGCAATGAAGCCATAATGGACTGGACATTGTTGGGGAGGAATGGATGCATCTGGATTTAGACCTTTTGTGTTATTTTTGAATTGGTCCAGTCCAACAGTGCAGCAAGGGTGTCTAATGACATACTAAGGACACCTACCGTGTGCTCTTATAGTTCCAAGTCCAAGAACTCACCTGCTTCTTGGGAAAATAGCATTCTTTATGAATTTTTTTTCATACATCTAAGGAGAAAGTCATGTTTGAAAGATGAACCAGGCCGGACGCGGTGACTCATGCCTGTAATCCCGCCAACGTGGGCGGATCACCTGAGGTTGGGAGTTCGAGACCAGCCTGACCAACATGGAGAAACCCCATCTCTACTAAAAATACAAAATTAGCCGGGCGTGGTGGCTTATTGCATTATTAAAGATTAGCCATTAAGAATGAATACTTCTTCCTTAAATATTCCACACCCTTTCCTTTTTAACTTTTTTAAAAAAAGTATTAATTTGATTGACAAAAATTGCATGCGTTTTTGATGTACAACATGATGGGGTTTTTTGTTCTGTTTTGTTTTTGAGATAGAGTCTCACTTTGTCGCCCAGGCTGGAGTGAAGCGGTGCAATCACGGCTCACTGTGACCTCTGCCTCCTGAGTAGCTGGGACGACAGGTACGCGCCACCATGCCCGGCTAATTTTTGTGCTTTTTTAGTAGAGATGGGGTTCTGCCATGTTCAAGTGATTCACCTGCCTCGGCCTCCCAAAGTGCTGGAATTACAGGCGTGAGCCATCACATCCGGCCTGTGATATTTTGATACATTATGGAATGGCTAAACAGAGCTAATTAACATACACATTACCTCATGTATTTATCAT
Organism: Papio anubis; assembly: GCF_008728515.1. Classification (NCBI taxonomy): domain Eukaryota; kingdom Metazoa; phylum Chordata; class Mammalia; order Primates; family Cercopithecidae; genus Papio; species Papio anubis. The sequence goes on from NC_044987.1 coordinate 804,584, forward strand.
TGTGTGTTGTGAACACTTAAAATCTCTTAGCAACCCCCAAGGCTGCAGTGCATGGTTATTAACTGCAGTCCCCGTGTTGTGAGGCAGGCCCTGCGCTTGTTCCTCCTGCCTCACTGAGGACTTGGACCCCTCGGCCAGCACCTCTCCAGTGTCCCCATGTGAGGTGTTCGGGGCTTTGCAGGGGCTCCCAGTGCCCTTTATAATGGCTGTAACCTGGCTCTATCCGCTTATGGTTCTCTGTGTACCCCATTTTTAGGCTCCTCCTTCTAACACTTAATCTAATCATGTACCCCTGACAAATATTATCAATAGTCTGCTTTTTCCAGTGTTTTGTTCTTAGTTATCAGGAACATTTGACATCAGAACGCTCCTGCCTCTCTCCCAGGGCTGCCAGCAGCAGTTCCATCATCTTAGGCTCTCGCTCTTAGGCAGGGTATACACTTCCTGGGGTGTTTCCAAACTTCTTTTTGAGACAGCACCTTGCTCTGTCACCCAGGCTGGAGTGCAGTGGAGCAATCATGGCTCACCACAGCCTTGAACTCCTGGGATCAAGTGATCCTCCCACCTCAGCTTCCCAAGTAGTTGGGAAATCATGCCTGGCTAGTTTTTGTATTTTTTTGTAGAGACAGGATCTCACTATGTTGCCCAGGTTGCTCTCAAACTCCTAGGCTCAAGTGATCCTCCTGCCTTGGCCTCCCAAAGTGCAGGGATTACAGGCATGAGCCATAGCACCTGACCTCGTTCATGTTTTTAAATAAAAATTATTATTTGAGACAAAGACCTGTCTTTGAGGAATCAAGTCTAAAGACGGACAGCATGATATGGGCAACCATCCACAGGACACAGAAAACAAAGTTAAGAAAAGAAAAATGAGACATTCAGTACTTATATAATGCATAGATCAAGGTAAGTGTGTTTGTCACCCTGATGTAATTTGGTTAATCTGTCCCTGGTTGTCCCCTCAGGAAACTCTTCTTCCCCTGAACCTTCAATTATTTTCCTAAGTCTGTTTCTTTTAGAGGGCGGAAGTGCAGGCCTGTGTAACCTTCCGATGGCAGAACCGTGCGGCTGGCTGTGACTTCTGAAAGACGGATGGAGCCGGATGTCATGAGGTGACTTCAAAGAACTGAGTGCTATTGACAAACTTTTGGGCAGTTTGTCAAAAATGTGACAAACCTGTTCTCCTTTTGTTTGGCTTGGGTCCATTCGTATAGTTTTCATTTTGAGGGCTCTATGGAAATAGCCTCTGTGGAGAGTGAATGTAGTTATTATAAAAAAGCCGAAACACAAGTTTACTTGGGGGTGCATACGCTTTGCTTTATCCAGAAACTCTGGGGTGCCTCACCTTCTCTGAGTGGAGAAATGGTAAATTCATTGGCGGCTGGAATCCAAGGAAGGGGAAGCAGAAATACTCTTCCCGCAGCCGGGACTGCCCTGTGGCCCCAGCACCCCATTCCTGTGAGGACTGAGGGCAGAGAGCCCTTGCTCCAGGGGCCTGAGTTCAACCACCACCTCGTCTTTGCAGAGCAGAGCTGCCTCCTCGTGTGAAGGAGCTGTCAGCTGGGCTGGGCAGTTCCTAAAGCCCCCGTGGGAGAGCGGCATTCAATCCGATCTCCAGCGCCTCATTGCTGGTGGGTTCTAAGTCCCTGAGAGAGGGAAATCACGGTTTCTAGATCCACATTCCTTCGACTCTCTTTCCTAGGGTTGCTGGTCAGACCTGGTGCAGATCCCCTTGCACCACTGGGCTCCACCCAACTCTGGCCTTGATGTTTTCTATAAATTCAGAAAAGGCCTGTGCCTCGACTTCCTGCAGTGGCGCCCCAACCTCATCTCACACTCAACTACGCTACCCTTGCACCTCAGCCATGTCAGGACTCACAGACCCTCGCAGGACATTTACCAGAGCAAGACTTTGCCCACAGCAGTGCTCCCCTGGGCTGCTGGTGTGGGTAGTATCTGGAGGAGACCCCTTTCGGAGGCAGTGAAGACCCCCACTTGTTTGTTTTTGCTTGTTTGTGCACAGTAGGTATTTAATAAATATCCGTTGCATGAATGAATGAGCAAACGGGCTCTCCCCACAGTAACAGAAGTGCCTCGGCGAAGATTGTACGCCTCCCTGAACTTGGCCAGAGAAGATGAATGGTTTAATGGAGGTGTTTATTTCACCCACTGAGATATGCTTCTTTGGGAATCTCTGAGATTTATGTTCTTTTTCTTCTGAAAACTAAAAATAAACAAAAAATCCAAATATCCATGAAACGCGGACACTATACTAAGTGATCCCATCAACACTTTCTCATTGAATTTCTTCAGTCCCTTTGTCAAGGAGGCCTCATTTTCCTCCTCTTTACAGATAAGGAAACACCTCTCAGAGAACAGGCAGTGTATCCCACGCCCCTCAAATAGGAGGCAGAAGCAGGATTTGGACTCAGGCCTGCCCAACTGCAATTCGAGGTTCTTCCCACTGTACGTGCCTGGCCCATCCTTTCCAGAGGCAGCCATACGGCTGAGATTCCGGGAAGGAGGCTATCTCCATAGGAAGCATGTGGGGCACCTAGGAACGATCTTAGGAGGGACAGGACCAGAGCCCAACACCATGGGGTTGAATATCATGCCAGGCAGAAACGATACTAAAAGATAACATTCATTGAGCTGTTCACCATGCACCACACACTCCTTCCAACAGAGCCCGTGGAGGCAATACTAGATAATGACCCTCAGCTTACCAACGAGGAGTCCAAGACACTGGAACTTTAAGTAGCTTCCACAGGGTAAGTGGCAGAGTCAGAATTTGAACCCAGACAGAACTCAACCATTATGAAAGGCTGCTTATAATGTCGGAGGAATGGCTTCCAGAATTCACACACAATCTTAGTGTTCATGGTAAACTGAACACTAAAAGATGGGGCAAATTCTATGCCCCCATCCCTGAATCTGGGCATGTATGTGACTACTTTAACCAATGAATTATGGCTTCATTTATGAATTATGACTTCCAAAGCTAGGTCACAAAAAACAGTGCAGCTTCTACCTTGCCCGCTGGGATACTCACTTTCAGAGACTTGGGATCACCTGTTGTGAGGAAGCTCAGACCAAAGGCAGAGCCAGTAGCTCCAAGTGAGCTTTCAGCCAAAAGCCAGCAGCAACCACCAAGCACCTGAGCCAGCCTCTTGGAGACCCAGCTGGGCTGAGTCTTCACTGACTGCAGCTTCAGTCAACATCTGAATGCATCCTCGTGAGAGACCTTCAGTAAGAACTGCTTAGCTGAACTTGTCTTTCTTGTGGCTGTAAGTACAAGAAAATTGTTGTTTTGAGCCGGTAGATTGTAGGATAATATGAATGCTATGTAGCGATACATAACCAGAACAGCAGCTCACAGCCTCTGGGTCCGGTCTTCCTTCCTATAGTGCCTCACTATTTGAGTCCTAAGTTAAACAACAATACCACCATCACCACCACCACCACCATCACCACCACCACCACCACCAACTATTGCTACTACTAGGGGAACAAATTTTGGGTATCTAGCGTGTGCCAAACACGTTCCCATGTTCATTGATTTAATACTCATAAGAACCATCTACAATAGGTATCATCACACTTTAAAGATAGAATCACTGAATCTTAAAGAAGGAAAATAACTTTCTTGATGTAATTCCAGATTCATAGTACTTTCTGCCATCTCGAAGTTTAGGCTGAACTGATCGAGGTAACTAAGGGAAAGCAAGAAGCACAATTGCTACCACTCTGACTATCCACACCTACATTTTTTTTTTTTTGAGACAGAGTCTTGCTCCGCTGTTCAGGCTGGAGTGCAGAGGCATGAATGTGGCTCCCTGCAGACTTGAAATCCCGGGCTCAAGCAATCCTCCCATCTCAGACGCCTAAGAAGCTGAGACCACTGGTGCACACTACCATGCCTGGCTACTTAATTTTTTTTGTAGAGATAGGGTCTCGCTATGTCGCCCAGGCTGGCCACAATCTCCTGGGCCTCAAGTGATCCTCTCGTCTTGGCCTCCCAAAGTGTAGGATTACAAGCGTGAGCCACTGCACCCAGTCAGTTACTGTTTTTATTGCTGAATATATGCTCAAACAAAAAAAAATGCACAATAAAAATGTACAGGTCAATGAATTATCATAGAGCAAATTCCTGTATATCTACCACCCAAGGTCAAGGAAACAACATCGCCAATACCCTAGTAGCTTCTCTCTCCACAACTGGCCCCAATCACCACCCCTCCCATTGCCCTGAAGGTGAACACGATCATTTCTCTTATGAAAACCAACATAGTTTTACTACCTAAACTTTCATTACTAAAAACTAGTAGTCTTGCCCTTTGTAAATTGTATATAAATGGATCCCATGGTATGTATTCCTTGTGTTTACTTTCTTTTATTAGAGATTATATTTAAAGGTTATGTTCTGAGATTTAGCCATGTTGTTCTGTAGAACTGTAGTTCATTAATTTTTATTGGTTATTCTACTATACGAATATACCACAATTTATTTGTTTCATTGGTGGTGGACATTTGGCTTGTTTTCAATCCTTTTCATTATACAAATCATGCTGCTGCTGTGAAATTCTAACATGTGCCCTTTGGGGGACAGGTGCATGCATTCTGTAGGGTATGTGTCTAGCAGTAAGGTTGTTAAGTCATGGGGGGTGCATTTGTTCAACTGTAATGGGTATTGACAGTCTTCTGTAGCGATTACACCATTTCCAGCTGCAACCGGGAACACAAGAGAGAGCTTGTTGCTCTGCAGCATTGGAACATGTTGTATTATCAGTCCTTTTTTTTTTTTTTTTTTTGGAGACAGAGTCTCACTCTGTCACCCAGGCTGGAGTGCAGTGGCACCATCTCATCTCATTGCAACCTCCGCCTCCCAGGTTCGATTACAGATGCCCGCCACCACACCCAGCTAATTTTTGCATTTTTAGTAGAGACAGGGTTTCACCGTGGTGGTCAGGCTGGTCTCGAACTCCTGACCTCAAGTGATCCGCCTGCCTCAGCCTCCCAAAGTGCTGGGATGACAGGCATGAGCCACTGCCCCCATCTGTATTATCAGTTCTTTTAATTTTAGCTACTCTGATGGGTGTGTAGTGGTAACTCATTATAGTTTTAAGTTGCATTTTCTTGACTACTGAGAAATTCTCTTGTACTGAATGGCCATTTGGATATTCTCTGCTGTAAACTGCTTTTACAGGTTTTCTGTCAATTTTTCTTCTGGGGTATTTGCCTTTTTCTAAATACTCTAAGAAATGTATAATATTATTTACATATACATTCTCTAACATTTGTTTTATTAGAGTATATGTATATACGTAAGTTTGTGTATGTATGTGTACGTCTGTGTGTGTGTGTGTGTGTGTGTGTGTACTAAAGTCCTTTGTCAGGTAAAGATGCCTTGGTGTGGCCACGTGGATAGGGATTAGGGACTCAGATCTTCCTTTCCAATTAAAGGGGAAAATGTACAGATGCCTCTCTTTCTGAGCATGTGCTGGAAAAAGCAAAGAATGCATATTTGGGACAAGAAGGCTCTAAAACAGGGAACAATATGAACTCAGATTTGAAACAATTTATGCAAAACAACTAGACTAGAGCTAGGCACACTCTTGCAGCTCCTAGGAAGAGTAAGATGGTTCTGAGCCTGCGTTTGGATCTGTCTTGGATGTGGAGGCCACTGTAGAAGGGAAAGGACTTGGAGGTCACAGGCTCTGCTGTGCCTTCTTTCTAGCTGTAGGGTAGCGATCAGAGGCAGGGAGGTTGGGAAGGGGTTGGGTGGCTTCTCCAGGCAGCTCAGAAGCTCCCGACTGCTGTGGAAGGTGAACTGTCTTTCTGCTGAGCCAAGGGCTCAGGGAAATGCTGTTATCTCTGCCCTCAGTATTTGCATCTCAACTCACCCTTGGCAGCTCTGCTGTTTGCATAATGTGCCTTGGGACAGATCTGCTTCCTCCTTGCAGAGGTCCTGACACCTACCTTGAGTCCTGCAGTGTGTGGAGGCCGGTGGAGTGGTTCTCCTTCACTCTGCAGGTTTCTCTTGTCAGATGACGTCATTCTCACAGGCTACAAAGTCCCAGCTGCCTTCCAGCTCAGGGCCAGCATGTCTCTGTCCTGTGTTCTCCCTAGATGGCCCCAGCCGGGTGGTTCTGAGCAGATCGGCCCTAATTTTATTATTCACCAGGTTAAACAGTGTCAGCAGAACCCGCCAACCTCTAAGATCAGGCTCACTTCCCAGAGCGCTGCGGGCCCAGGAGTCACATCAGCCCTGTGCTGTCAGCGCAGCCTTAAAGCAGAGCAGCTCACCGATGGGCAGATTTCTGATGCCTTCCTCACCTTCCTTCCACTTTGTGTCTTCAGGGCCTAACAGAACAGGGAGAGGAGAGGTGGGCTTCAGCTTCATCACTAGTCAGCCTCTCAAAGGGCAGCAGGGACAGATAATCTCTGCTCAAGGGGCTAAATGGAGCTGCATTTACTTGGGGGCAGAGGCTGCGGGTACTCAGCACTAGCAAATACCCAGGAGGCACTCCCCCAAGGACATGCCTCAGGCAATGCAATGGAGCCTTAGGAAGCCACAGTTATCTGCCTGGTGCAAACCGGGAGCCTTGCAATGGTGCCTTATAGAATAACACTTGTCAACGTAACTGAGGCTCATTCTCTGTTATTAGTATTATTGATTTAATTTTTGTTTTAAGAGACAGCGTCTTGCTCTGTCGCCCAGGCTGGAGTGCAGTGCTACGATCGTAGCTCACTGGAAGTGGGAATCCCTGAGCTCAAGTGATCCTCTCACCTCAGCCTCCCAGAGTAGCTGGGACCACAGACATGTGCCACCAAGCATGGCTAATTTTTATATGTTTTGTAGAGACAGCGTTTTGCTATGTTGACCAGGTTGTTTTCCAACTCCTGAGCACCAGCGCTCTGCCTGCCTCAGCTTCCCAAAGTGCTAGGATTACAGGCATGAGCCACCACGCTTGGCCTTTCTGTCCAATTATGTGTGGTGGCCAACCCCCTGTATGGCCCCTGACCATTTTCGCCTCCTGGCATCCCCATTCTTTGTAACCCCCTCCCGTACTGAGTGGACTTGGCCTGTGTGACCAATAGGAAATTGCAGAAGTAACAAAATGTGAATTCCAAAGACTGGGTCATAAAAGCCACTGCGGCTCATGTTGGCTTTCTCCTGGATCACTCTCTCTAGGGGAAGCCAGCTACCATGTCACGAGGCCACTCTAACATCCCCATGAGAGACCACCACCAGGGGAGGAATGAGGCCTCCTGCCAGCAGCCAGAGCTGCCCTTCCAGGTGTGTGCACGGCCACCTTGGACGCAGACCCTCCAGCCCCGGTCAAACCTTCGGATGACTTCCATCTCACCTACAGCCTCGAGAGGCTCCCTGAGCCAGAACCATCCAGCTGAGCTTATTCCTCCTCAAGTCTAGAAACTGTGTGAAATAATACATGTTTATTGTTTTAAGCTGTGAAGTTTTGGAGTGATTTGTTAAATAGCAATAGATAACTAACATGACGTGCTCTTCTGTTTCTCTAGGAGGTAGACTTCTTTCATTATGTTCTCTCCAATACTGTCTTTTAATGTAGCCAAACCTGCTGATAAAGGAGAGTTCCCTCATCCTATCAACAGCAAATAAATGGACCAGGAACAGCGGCTCCCACCTGTAATCCCAGCACTTTGGGAGGCCAAGGTGGGCTGATCACTTGAGGTCAGGAGTTTGAGACCAGCCTGGCCACATGGTGAAACCCTGTCTCTATTAAAAACACAAAAATTAGACAGGTGTGGTGATACAGGCCTGTAATCCCAGCTACTCAGGAGGCTGAGGCTGGAGAATCACTTGAACCCAGGAGACAGAGGTTGCAGTGAGCTGAGATCATGCCACAACACTCCAGCCTGGGTGACATGGCGAGACCCTGTCTTAAACAAAACAAAACAAAACAAAAACAAAGAAATGTTCATCTTGTTTACTCTGTGCTTAGCATAGTACTTGGTACATAGTAGGTCTCAGTATTAAAAAATATGGCACAATTGCCAGTGGAATCAACTGATTGAATTAAGCAGATTAAAAAATTTCAGGGTCTATGTCAAGTAAGGGGGAAAAGTGTTACAGACAAACCTAAAACAAGCAGAATTCATTTATAGGCCTGCACACTGGCTCATGCCTGTAGTTCCAACACTTTAGGAGACCAAGGCAGAAGGATTGCTTGAGCTCAGGAGTTTGAGACCAACCCAGGCAATATAGCAAGACTCCATTTCTACAAAAAATAAATAAATAATTAGCTAGGCATCATGTCTCATGCCTGTAATCCTGGCTACTTGGGAGGTCTGAGCACAGAATTTGAGGCTACAGTGAGCTATGGTTGCATCACTGCACCCTAGCCATACAACAAGAAACTAATTTCTGTATCTTTCTGTGATTTAAGAGGCCAGGAGGAGTCAGATAGTATAAAGTTCACCCTTTATTGCCAGAATCGTATTAAAAATAAATTTGTATTCACTAAATACATGCTAGTTGATGATGGCAGGACATGTTCAGAAGTACATTTGGCATCAGGGAACGGCCAATTAGAAATCAAAAAGTGCCATAAATGGTCTTTCAATTAAGTGGCTAGTCCCATGTATGACTGGGCCTGAATGCAGACCTTCAAAGTTTATTGCAGCGGGCCTGAAAATGGTATTGATGAGGTTAGCCTTGCAGGTGTCCCAGTCATGATATTTGGTTCTCAGCATGATTTGTCTGGTTGTGTTCTTTGGCTTCCATCACAAAGGAGAAGAAATTATAAGAAACAGGGAGTAGGCCAAGTGCGATGGCTCATGCCTGTAACCCCAGCACTTTGGGAGGCTGAGGTGGGTGGATCACCTGAGGTCAGCAGTTCGAGACCAGCCTGGCCAACATGGTGAAACCCTGTCTCCCTCCTTTTTTTTTTTTTTTTTTTTTTTTTTTTGAGATGGAGTCTTCACTCTGTCGCCCAGGTTGGAGTACAGTGGCCGGATCTCAGCTTACTGCAAGCTCCGCCTCCCAGGTTTAGGCCAGTCTCCTGCCTCAGCCTCCTGAGTAGCTGGGACTACAGGTGCCCGCCACCTCGCCCGGCTGGTTTTTTTTTTTTTGTATTTTTTTAGTAGATCTAAAAATACAACTAAAAATACAAAAATTAGCCAGCTGTGGTGGTGGGCACCTGTAATTCCAGCTACTTGGGAGGCTGAGGCAGGAGAATCACTTGAACCTGGGAGGTGGAGGTTGCAGTGAGCCAGGATTGTGGCACCACACTCCAGCCTGGGTGACAGAGCAAGACTCTGTCATAAAACAAACAAACAAACAAACAAACAAGAGACAGGGAGTAATAGCAGAATTCAACCTACGTCAAATGTTTTCCCGACATAATTGCAGTGAAACTTTTCAGCAGTCTTGTGAGCCAGGTGCTATTGTCCTTGTTCTACACAGGAGAAGCCTCAGCTGACGATTCCAAACAAGCTGCCCAAGTTCAGGAAGTGAGTCAATAACAAAACTGTGATTTAAACGCAGGTTCATCGGATTCTTCTTTTTCTACTCCAGTCTTTCATAGACCCCGAGATCTGGAAGGTGGCTTTGGAATCCTCTGGACTAACTCCCCTCGAGAGCATCTCTAAGAGGTTAAGTCACTGATCAGAATAACTCCGCTATTAACGGTCTGAGCCCGATTGACTCAGGCCCTCTGGTTTGCTTTTCTTTTCACTTCACCTTCCGCGATGGTAGGGCTGACTTTGCTCATTCCCTCACAGCTCCAAGAGAATGAACTCAAAGTTTGTGTGAAGGCTGGTGATTGTTTAACAGAATTTTAATCCAGATATTTAGAGGAACATACACTACACTGTGGAAAACGGGGTGAAGACAGTGGTCTGGCTTTCCTGCCTCGCTCCCCTCCCTGTCCTTTGTGCCAAGGGCATTTCTGTGAGGCTGACGATGAGGCTCACATCCGGGGCTGCAAATCCAGCTCTGTCATCGTGCAGGTGCTGGAGACTGGGTGACATGTCTGGTGACTTCAGCAGTAACGAGAGACCCTTGCAGCAAATCGTGGCGAATTCTGTGCTTTTCTCTGATAATAGCACCAGTTTAATTATAATCCAGAAGTGTAAATTCCAGTTTGCTTTCATCTCCAGTATGTTTCGTTTCAAATGTGACTTTGCAGCGCCTTCTCTCTTTTTTTCTCTCTTCGTGCCATAAAATATTTGCATATTTGAATGTCAGATTTTCCAAGTGCTGGAAGCAACAGGCTTTGGTATGTTCTTGAGTTATTTTGTAAAGCAGCATCTGTCTCGTTTCAGCAGCCACCAGAGCTGAGAAGTGACCCAAGAGCGGCCTGGCAGGAAGAAAAAATGTGGGATCCAAGGGAGTTTCCTTATAATACCAAGCCCAGCAAAGCCTGGGGGTGGGGGCTTCGGTCCCAGGCAGCTTCCAAACAGATGTTTTCCCCGGTTGATTTTTTTTTTTTTTTTTTTTTAAGAAAGGCAGATTACCAAAAGAAACAAATACTGAATGATGACTACAGAATGTGTCTTTGGAACTTGCTAGACTAATTACTGAGGCTCCAAAATCACTTTAAAAGCAACACATTTTGTTTTGCAATATACATTCATCTTGCCAAATTTTTTTTTTATAATTTCAATCAGAATCCACCTCAAACTGGATAGTTGATTGTGGTGGCAGTGGGGTTTGGAAGGAACACTCTCATTAAGACAGCAGTTTTCAAGGAATTTCCTGACTTTTTTCTGTCTATAGAATGACGTCAGGAAAATTCTCCTACAAAATATCTTCAGAGCTTTAAACAGCTTCCTTTTGAAATGATACCTTCTGTTTAAACAATTACAATAATAGCTGCTTGTTGTGTGCCAGATAACATTGAGTTTAATCCTTCAGTTCCCCTGTGTGGTCGGTATTTTTATCATCTACATTTATAGATGAATAAACTGAGGCTCAGGAAAGACACTTTTCCAAAGAACTGTGACCCAAGTACGGATACTGGACTTGAATGGAAATTGTTTGTTTACTGTGTGGATTATGTCACTGTTCTTTGTAGAGGGACAATGGCAGCGAGATCTGCCACTTTGATATCCTGATGTTCGAATGCTCAGGCCCTGACCTAGCTAAGTATCACATTTTTCAGGGAGCTTCCAGGTAATTTCCAGAGAATATGGTTTTCCAGTTAATATTCGATCAACAAAATAGGATTCCAGCTTAAATACAGAAACGTGACTGCATTGAAGTCACACCTGCTGGCGACATTTATTCATTTAACAAAAACACATCAGGCCCCTGCTGTGTGCTGTGGTCATCCCTGGGGATGTCATAGTGAGCCACAGAGCAGGTCTCTGTCCTTGACACTGTGGTGGCAGCAGCTTGGCTGGAAACCCCGAACATGACGTTGAGCCCTCTAAGCAGACCCAGGTCCTTTGGTTGATGCTTTCATATAGGTATCATCAGAAATACTCTTTTACCCCATTCGGTGGTACCCTGACAATCCAAACAAGTGACCCAGGTAACCCAGGCATACTTATGCTATTTCTCATTCACTCATCCATTTGAGAGTCATGCAATTCTTATTTATTTAGCACCTAGTATGTGCCACAGATGGTAATAAATCAGGTGCAGTTCCTGCCCTCGTGGAATCTAGAGGAGGCTGGCAGATACTGACAGATGAACGCATAAACATCCAGTCACGACTGCAGCCAGTGCGAGGCAGGACAGAGTGGGAGCCATGGCAGAGTCCCAGTGAGCAGAGGCAGCTCAGGGAGCCTCTCAAGGGCATCTGGGCCTGGGGCCTGTTGGGCACTGTTGTGAGACTGTGCCCTGCACTAAGGGCTCACTCAGGGGGCATGATTGCCTGACGGGCTGCTGGCCCATGAGATGGGCCCAGCCAGGTGCATGGCAGGGTGAGGAGCTCTCGGGGTAGGGGCAGGAAGTGTGAAGACACTGAGAAATGAGAGATTCAGAACACAGGAGGCCTGAGGAGGTCACAGGGAAGGCAGCAGAGGACGGCTTGGAGCAGGGCTCGTCGGCCACCGGACACTGGAACTTCAGTCTTGGCACACTGAGCGGCTGGGGAGGCTGCACGCAGGGTGGCATTCTTACAAGCAGTCACTGTGGCTCTGAATATCCACCTTTGCCCCTCTGGCCCTGCCCTGCCCTGACCCCCAGTCTCCCCATGACTTCTCTAAGCCTATTTCCTGATCTGTCAAACAGGGATTAATACCATCTGTCTCAAGGCTTTAAAAAATTTATTTTTAATTAGACAAGGTGACACATGTAAGTCCCTATGAGAACCTCTCCCATGTTCTCTGTGCATAGTAATAGCAATCGCCAAGATTTATGTGGCGTTTGCTGTGAACCAGCACTCTGTTAAGAGGTTGACCCGTTTTCACTCATCTGTTCCTCAGGACGATTCTGCTACTACAAAGAGGTGTTATTAGGATTCCCACTTTACAGATGTAGCGAGCTGAGGCACGAAGTTGCGTGCCAAGGCAACCCACCTGGTAAGAGGGGGAAGGGTGGGGCTTGGCAAATGAGGATTGAGTTCCAGGGACACACTCTCCAGGTTGCCCTCAACGGTTGCATTTTCCATTCTTTTGGGGTTGGTGGAGGCACTGCCAGGGGATGGCTGGAGAGTTTCGTAGATGGTGGCAAATTTGAGAGAGGAGGCTGGTTTAGAATCACAAGGTCGCCCATCCTGGTGCTGAGCGCCTGCTCGCAGGGCTCCGAAGAGCAACTCATCCTGGTGTGCTGAGGACCGTCTTGGTTTTAGTGCTGGACGTCCCAGGACGCCAGGATGGATGTGCTTTAGGAGGACCCTTATGATGCCTGTCGCAGGCCTCCCACCAGCAGATCGCCTTGTCGCAAAGCCTTTTCTGGTAGATGTAGGGTAGCCCCCTATGCTCTTCAGGGCTTTGGAACGGGAAGAGCAGAAGTGCACAGGTGGATGTCATGGGACCTCATCTGTGTTCCTTGCAGCAGCTCAGCCCCTCTGCAATTTACCGTCAGCGCCGCTTCTCACCAAGCAAATATACACATTCATGGTCCTGAAAATAAATCCAGGAACCTCTAGCCTTGAAGACCCCTGCCAAGGGCGCCCCAGCCTCAGAGGGGTTGGTCCTGGGCGTGAACAGCAGCTGCCACTGCCCGGCTGTGGGCAGGTGGCTCAGGGAAGCATGCAGTGGCCATCTGCTGCCCCCAGGGACTCTGCGGCTCCCTCTGCGGCTCCCTCTCCGACTCCTGGGAGGAAGGACAGGCTCCTCCGCCCCAGAGCAAGTTCTGTCCCCTGGGCTCTTCCTCTGCTGCCTGCAAGGCTGGATCATGTGTTCATGATGGAAACCACAGCTCGGATGCAGGGACAGAGTCAGAGGTGGGCACTCATCACTGTCCTGGCCATGGAGGCTGGACTGTCTCCCATCACATCACTGGAGGCGCGGCTCTGCACGGCGGGGTGGGCGTGGTAAGCAGAGGTCATTGTTGTCAGAGTTGGAGGCGGGACCCAGGAAGGAGCTCAGCCCGTGTGCACAGCATCTTGCATGACCCTCAAAAGTCTCCCAGGATGTGTTATTCCACTTCACAGATGAAACATGGGGTCCGCAGAGGTTAAGTGGTTTGCTCCAGACACACAGCGAGCTAGCGGCAGACCTGAAACTAGAAGCAGGTCTCCCAATTCCCAGCCTGCGCCTCAGCTTTCCTGTGGGCCTCTGAGACTTCCCTCTACCCGAAGACCATGACACACCTTCATCCGCTGGTGACGTCTCCACTGTTGCAGAGTCTAGAGGTGGACCACGGTCTGCCAGTGTTTTGTCCAGAGAGACTGGCGTGGCTTGCCTGGGTCCCCCATCCTTGTTGCCCGGGCCCTGCCTCCTCTCTTCCCGCACTGGGTTCTGAGGGCTGCTGTCGTGTAGGAGGAGCTCTAAGGTCCTCATCACCGACTCCGTGTCCATGGCCTGCCACTGCCGTCCTTCGCTGCCCCATCTCCAGGTGCCGTATCGTGGCAGGCCCTCTACTTTGAAAGAGAGTTGGCCGGGCATGGTGTCTCAGGCCGGGCGGCGGCTCACACCTGTAATCCCAGCACTCTGGGAGGCTGAGGTGGGCGGATCACCTGAGGTCAGGACTTTGAGATCAGCCTGGCCAACATGGCAAAACCCCGTCTCTAGTAAAAATACAAAAATTAGCTGGGCATGGTGGTGGGTGTCTGTAATCCCAGCTACGCGGGAGGCTGAGGCAGGAGAATCGCTTGAACCTGGGAGGCAGAGGATCGTGCCACCCACTGCACTTCAGCCTGGGCAACAAGAGCAAAACTCTGTCTCAAAAAAAAAATAAAAAGAGTCTTTCCTCCAGGGTTTCAAGATCACTGTCAGTGGTGAATGGTGTGAAAAATCTCTAATCATACCTTCTCGGAACTCCAGGGCAGCTTTACCTCCCTCATTGTTTAAGGTTCCCTGTGTCAAGCCTCGTATCAAATGTCCTTGGAGGCAGGCCGGAGGGCAGACGCGGAGGGAGAGAACGTGGTGCACCATCAGAGGCCAGGCCTGTGACTCCCGATGGTGGTCCCAGTGCGGAAGGCAGAGTTGGCTCCGTCTCCGCACCAGCGTCCTGCCTTCCAGAGGTGGTCGCCTCCCACCCATCCAGACTCACAATTGGCAGTCTTGCCCGGCTCCCACTTTCAGACGCAGAGCAGCCCCTGCTATGGGCCAGGCCAGGCAGTTCTCGTTTGGAAATGTTACTCAGGAAGCTGCAGATGCTGTCTTTTTTTTTTTTTTTTTATCATGCCTCCTAGTTAGCCACTTTCCTTTGGATAATAGATTTCTGGGGTCCTTTCCTGCTATTCCAAACATGTCCAGCATCCCAAACTTGAGTACGCAGACACAGACTTCCCTGATCTCCCTCACTTCACATAGATGGGATAAATGGGGCCCAGTCCTCCTCGTCCCCCTTCCCACCTCAGGGTCTTGCTTCTATGGGGCTAATGAGGAAGGCAAGTGGGGAGAAGGCACTGGGGGCAGAAGGGACGGTGAATTTCCCAGAAGGAAGCCCAAAAGGAACTGTGAAATGAGATGAGGTGGGTATCCATCTCTATAGGCAAGGGCAGGACGTTGTCCCAGCGGCTCTCCCACCCTCTGCCTTTAGGACCTCTGAGGTATCCATCTCTACGCAAGAGCAGGACGTTGTCCAGCGGCTCTCCCGCCCTCTGCCTCAGGGACCTCTGAGGTATCCATCTCTATACACAAGAGACAAGACCTTCTCCTGAGGCACTCCAGCACTCTGCCTTCAGGACCTCAGGAGGCTCTGCAATATTTAACAGACCCAAGCTCAGCAAGGAGGCACTTGAGTCAACATTTGGAAGATCACAGCTGCAGCCTGCGTGGGAAGGGGAGGACAAAGAGGGAGAGGTGGGTTGCAGTGCACAGCATGCAACCCTCTGCACCTCCGGCACCTCTCAGGTATCCATCTCTCTAGGCACGGGCATTATGTTTCGTTCACTCAGCAACAATTCTGTGCCCCTTATACATGCCGGGTGCTGCTCTAGGTCCCGGAGACAATGAGGAGAAGAAACTTCCTACCTTCATGGAGCTTATTTGCTAGTGGGGACCACAGGTGATAGATAGATGAAGTGCCAAGTAATGATAAGGAACGTGTGTGTGTGTGCGCGTGTGTGTGCGCATAATTACATGCAGGGTAACTAGGGAAGGCTTCCTTGGGAAAGTTTTTTTTATATTTTAGCAGAGACCTGGATAAAGGGAGGAAGTACACCATATGGAACCTGGGGGAAGAGAATTCCAAGTGAAATGAGCAGCCAGTGGGGGTGGGAGCTGAGATGGGCCTGTGCTTGACACATTTAAGGGGGGCAGAGAAGCTGGTTAACTTGGGCGTCCTAAGGAAGGAGGAGAACAGGAAAGTTAGGTCCGAGCCAGGTGCAGTGGGTGGCTCACACCTGTAATCCCAGTACTTTGGGAGGCTGAGGTGGGAAGATGGCTTGATCCCAGGAGTTCAACACCAGCCTGGGCAAAGGAAGTTAGGTCCGAGAGATCACCTGCCAGGGCCAGATGACAGAGGGCTCTTTACTGTCTTGGCCGGGTGACGGCGAGCCATTGGAGGGATGGGGGCAGCGTGCGGCATTGTGAGTGTGTGCTTATGGGAATCACCTAGCTGCCATGTGTGACCCTCCTCCCATGGGGGCAGCTGCTACAGGGTGAGCACCGCTAGGAGACAGTGCCTGGGAACATCCTTCTTAAATTCTCCAATGCTTTACCAGGTGTGTGATTGTGTCCCCCTCTCTGGGGACAGCTGTGTGGTGTGGTGGAAAGACGAGGGCGTGTGAAGACAGGAGAACAGTCCTGTGACCCTGGGCAATTGCTTCATTTTTCAATCCAGTCGCCAAATTTGTAAAATAGAGATTGTAGCGTACCCCACGACAAGCCTGTTGCGGGGATCAGGCAGGATGATGGGGGCGAAATTGCTTTGACGGTGTGAGGTGCAC
The DNA here is from genome assembly GCF_008728515.1 of Papio anubis. Classification (NCBI taxonomy): domain Eukaryota; kingdom Metazoa; phylum Chordata; class Mammalia; order Primates; family Cercopithecidae; genus Papio; species Papio anubis. The sequence goes on from NC_044987.1 coordinate 821,077, forward strand.
GCCAGGCCACAACTTTTAATAACCATCGAGGGGGCGGGCTTGCTTTGAGCTGTAGCCACCTCCCTTCACCCAGCCTTCGCCTCTGAGAGTGGCCCTTCCATTACAGTCTCTTCATTTGGACCAACCAAGATGATTTTTTTTCTGCCAGGATCCTGGCTGATAACAACTCTAATGAATATTCATCTATTTCCATGTTCGGGCATATGTTGAGGGCCCCTAACTCTAAATCCCCAGTTGTCTCTTCTTAAAGACCCAGACTGGCATGAAGTGTCGATTGCCTGTGGGTCTCGTGTTTTGGCACATTTGGGATCAGAGGCAAGGACTCCTCTTTTCCAAAGGATCTTTTTTTTTTTTTTTTTTTTCCCCCAGACAGGGTCTCGCTCTGTCACACAGCCTGGAGTGCGGTGGTGCAGTCTCAGCTCACTGCAACCTTCGCCTCCTGGGCTCAAGTGATCCTCCCACCTCAGCCTTCCAAGTACCTGAGACTATAGGTGCGTGCCACCATGCCCAGCTAATTTTTGTAGAGATGGCGTCTCACTATGTTGCCCAGGCTGGTCTTGAACTCCTGAGCTCCAGCAATCCTCCCGCCTCGGCCTCCCAAAGTGCTGGGATTAGAGATGTGAGCCACCGCACCCAGCCAGTTCAAATCTCTTAGATTACACATAGGAGTGAGATCCTGTGGCATTTTCTCCCTGTGCCTGACTTATTTCACTTAGCATAATGTCCTCCAGGTTCATCCAGGCCATGCAAATAAAGGATTTTCTTCTTTTTAAGTCTGAATGCTATTCAGTTATGTTATATGCCACGTTTCCTTTATCTACTTACCCACCGATGGACTCCTAGGTCGTTTCAAGTTGTGGCTATTGTGAGCAGTGCTACGATGCACGTGGCGGGTGGGGGAAGATGTCTGTTTGACACACTGATTTCATTTCCTTTGGGTAGACACCCAGCAGTAGGATTGCTGGATTGTATGGTAGTTCCATTTTTAATTTTTTGAGAATGTCTGTACAGTGTTCCATAAAGACTGTACTAATTCACATTCCCACCAGCAGTGCGCAAGGCCTGCCTCTCCTCCACTTCCTTGCCAGCACGTATCTTTCCCCTTTGATAACCGCCATTCTGACAGGTGTGACTGGTGTCTCCTTGTGGTTTTGATTTGCATTTCCCTGATGATTAGTAATGGAGCATGTTTTCATGTGGCTATTAGCACTTGACAATTTCAAAACATGGTCACATACATTCTCTCAAACATGTGAATGAATATGGCCCTCACTAGGGGTGTTCAGATGGTTAATTTTATGTGTCACCTTGGCTGGGCCTCAGGGTTCCCAGCTGTTTGGTTGAACAATATTCTGGGTGTTTGTGTGAGGATGTGTTGGATGAGTTTAACGTTTAAGTTGGTGGACTTGGAGTAAAAGAAATTGTCCTTTAGAATATGGGCCGGCTTCATCCAATCAGCTGAAGGCCTAAATGCAGTAAAAGGCTGACCTCCCCTGAGCAAGAAGGAATTCTGACAGCCTTTGGACTTGAACCATGACATGGGCTCTTCCTTGGGTCTCCACCTGCTGGCCCACTCTACAAATTTTGGACTCGTCAGCCTCCATAATTACATAAGACAGTTCCTTAAATCCTGGTCTCTCTCTCTCTCTCTCTCTCTCTATATATATATATATATGCACACACACACACACACACACTCTCTATATATATACATTGTGTGTATATACATACAATGTATATATATACACAATCTATATCTATCTATCTATCTATACATCCACATTTTATTGACTCAGTTTGTCTGCAGAATCCTAACTAATACAGGTGGGTACTATCCCTATTTTACAGACAAAGAAATTGAGGCTCAGAAATGTGAGCTATGAATAAGACACTTCTTCATAGCTAGTGAAGAGAACCAAATCCAATGCTTCTAGACTTTCAACCTCGCAGGCTTCCTTCACTGTCTGCTACCTTTGCTATCCCTCTGCTCTATAATCTTCAAGGATGTTTCACTGCTTAAGGCATCACACCCGAGCTCCTGTCCTTGGTGTTTAGGTGACGCACAGTGTGGCTGCGTTTTCTCCTCTCCACTCAGGTCTTTCTTCTTAGCCCCCCGTGGCACCCACAAGGGAGAAGTACAGAACTCCTAGTGGTGGCAGAGTCCATTATCCAACCTGGAGAGAAACAGATCATTGCAGAGGCTAACGCTATAATTAAAGGTTAAAGGAATAAATCTACTGTGCAGATATGATGAAAAGAAGGCATCTCTTAGACTAGGTAGGGTTTTAAATGTAAACTCCAAGGTGCATGTTCCTGCAGCCTGGAGGGACTGGTGCGTAAGTTCCTGACAGACGCCACGTGCCTCTGGTGACGGTGGTGCCCATGTTGCCACTCACCAGGGCTGCACCGTCTGGTGTGGTAGCCACTAGCGTATCTGGCTCTTTACTTTTTTTTTTTTTGAGACGGAGTCTCGCTCTGTTGTCCAGGTTGGAGTGCAGTGGCGTGATCTTGGCTGCAACCTCCATCTCATGGGTTCAAGCAATTCTCCTGCCTCCCAAGTAGTTGGGATTATAGGCACATGCCACCATGCCTGGCTGATTTTGTATTTTTAGTAGAGACGGGCTTTCACTATGTTGGTCAGGCTAGTCTTGAACTTGTGACCTCAGGTGATTCACCCGCCTCAGCTTCCCAAAGTGCTGGGATTACAGACATGAGCCACCATGTCCTGCCTTTTACATTTAAATTAATGATGATGAAATAGAATTCAAACCTCAGTTCCTCAGGCACGTTAGCCACATCGTAAGTGCTCAAAGCCACCTCTGCTTGGCTAGTGGCTACCATATTGCATGTCTCCATTACTGCAGAAAGTCAAACTGGAAAGCACTGAAGTAGAGAAAGCAGTCCCAAGTGTGAATCCCAAAGCCCTTGGAAACAGCTGGTTAGTGACAGAGAGAGGACTATGACAGAGAAGGCTGAGGCGAGAGGAGGCTGACAGCCACAGACCCTTCCAGAAGGACAAAGGAAGGGTCCTCGTGGTTAATGGTGATTGTCTGCAATGCGTGGGGGCCAGAAAGAGTAGCCGCTGCTTCAGCTGGGAGGTGCGACCCAGGCCATGGCTCTAGCAGCCTGGGCTGCAGGCAGAAGTTTGGCTCTGCCCGCATACCCCTGGAGCCCTATCCCAGGAAGGCACAGTGGCAACACCACACTGAAGCTGCCACTTCAGTCTGAGGTCCAGGCGAACCTCTGCTCCCAGCTTCCAAGTGGTTTCAGCAAATACATTAGATATGCTTGATCAAAATGTGTAAATCAAATGAAAATACATGATATTAGAAAGTTTGACTACAATCTATACTGCAATTTGTATTATTGTAGTGTACTGCTTCTGCGAAAATAAGTTATAACATAATAAAGCTTGCTTAACTTGAAAAAACAAAACACTTACGGATTTGATACGATTTTATTGAACAGAACTCTTAAATTCTGAGGACACTTGGAAATCCCAGCAGCCAGCAGGGCCATTGGCACCCGCAGAAAGAGATGCACCGTGTTAGGAGAAAACAGTTGTCTGCATTTTCTGCTTTCTTGTATTTCTGCCTCATATTTTAAGAATTCCCTTTGAATAATTTCAACCTCGTATAAACTGATCTAAGAAAAAAATGTTCACACTTTGCAGAGACGGTTTAGTGATCAGATTAGCATCTCTAAAGCGGGGAGAGGGTGGCAGTGGTTCTTCTGATTCTGAAGGAGCCAGGGCAAGGCTGAGGCCGAGGGTGATGCCAGCTGGGACTGACACTCGGTGGTCCTTTCCTGCCTGGGGTGCTCCCTTCCAGAGAGCATCACGAAGGCGTGGCCTCAGGCAAAATTGTGAAACGAAAACTTTGTCTCAAGGACAAAACTTCCCCTCCTTCTTCCTCGATACCCTGTTCTGGCTTTTTCTCCTCAGGTATTTGATCTCCTAGGGTGATAAAACGGTAGTGTGGAAATACTAATGTTTTACTCCTGCCAGGTTGAGTATGAATAATAACATTTACATTTTTAACGCAAGGCTCGGGAGACAGTGCCAGAATTAAAGGCAGGAGCAGATACCTCGAGTCTCAGCAAGTGGGTGTTTACCTGTGGTGCCAGCCGGGCCAGCTCACTGCCATTTCTGAATGCATTTTCTTTTCTTTCTGTTTTCAAATTTCTAATTTTTATTTTAGGTTCAGGGGTACATGGGCAGGATGTTCAGGTTTGTTACACAGGTAAAGGTGTGCCATGGAGGTTTGCAGCAGAGGTCATCGAATCACCCAGGGATGAAGCCCAGCATGCATTGGGATTCTTCCTGATACGCTCCCTCCCCCGACCCCACTGCCCTCCGACAGGCCCCAGTGTGTGCTGGCCCCTGTGAGTCCATGCATCCTCTGAGTGCATTCTCTTCCCACAGCATTGGTTGTCTTGCTCAAGCCCACTGCTCTCTGCAGACAGCCTGTGAAGCCTGCTCCCAGATGTGCCATCAAATGCGAGATTTGCCAAGAAGCCCCAGAGCTTGACCCACCTGAAGTCCCATGGAGTCAGCAAGGAGACATTTGGGATCAAGTTGAAGGTCAGGCAGTTTTTGAAGCATTCTCCTTAAGACCAAGTCCTCGTCAGGGTGGGTCCGTCCTGAACCTGAGTGGGTTTGTGCATGAGACAAGCTGGGATTCTGGAAGCTAAATCACAGGTGGTCTGGAGAGGGGGGGAGATGTGGGGAATGTTCCCACGTCCAGTGGCTGCTTCCTATGCTGACAGCCACACTGATGACGTGCTCAGGGTGGCAGGGGTTGGGCAGAGGGGCCCAGCATGGGGCTAGCTGCAGAGCCCTGCTGGGGGGCTGCATACTCTCAGACTTCTAGATTCCGGAGACAGGACATGGTAAGTGGGATGGGATCCCGGGAGGGTTGCGAGCTGACAGGGCAAGGGCCGTGGGGCATGCCTCTGATTAAGCAGGCTGGAAGTTGAGAGGGGCCCAGCACCCTTGTGGACTGAGGCAGCAGCCTGGTCATAGGAATAATGTTTTGGTGACTGTGTTGGTGGCCAGCGCTTTCCCCTAGGAATGCCAGAAGCCAAGGGGGCTTTTGCCCAACAAATTCCAGAGACACCCTCCCTGTAGTGGGAGGAGCTTGCTCTACCCTGCATCTTTCAGCGCCCAGCACAGCATCTGGCACATTGCAGGTTCCAAATCTAGGTCTAATAAACACTGACTAAACTCCTACCGTGTTCTGGGAATACGGGGGTGAGCAGCCCAGAGCTCCTGTCGTTGTGGGGCGCACGCTCTGGTGGGGGTAGAGAGACAACAGGGAAGCGGAGGCAGAGCACACTGCCCTTCCACAGGGGAAGGAGTGCTCTGCAGAAGGAAAGGCAGGTGGAGTAAAGTGTGTCTCGGGGTGGGGGGACCCCTTTGGATCGAGTGATGAAGAAACACCTCTCTCAGGTGGTGCCGTCACAGCCGAGACCGGGTGGACAAGAAGGAACCAGCATGTAACCTTTGGCAGTGGGCAGGGGAGATTGCTCCAAGAGAGAAGACTGCCAGTGTGAAACATATAGGCAGCAACCAGCTTGGTATGTTTAAGAAACAGAAAAGGAAGCCAGGGCTGCTTGTGTGGCTCTGGTGGTGGCCAGAGTAGAGGACAGGGACTTGGAGAGGTTGGCAGAGCCTCAATCCAGAACGTCCAAAAGGACAAGCACGGGTTTTAGGTGACCTTTGGTGTCTCGTACCCTCAACCCCAACTGTTGGTAGTGCCTCCTCTCCCAAACCATCTGACAACCCCCAAATCCCCCAACACGTTTCCATTTGACACACAACCTGATGAAGACCACTGGAAGATCGCTGTATTGGGTTTTCCAGAGAAACAGAAGCAACAGCACGGGTGTGTGTGTGTGAGTGTGTGTCTGTGTCTGTGTGTGTGTCTGTGTGTTATTGGCTCGTGCATTTACGGAAGCTAAGTCTGAAGATCTGCAGTCAGCAAACTGCAGACCCAGAAGAGCTGACGGTGTAGTTCCCATCCGAAGACCAGCAGGCTTGAGACCCAGGAGAACCAATGTTTCTGTTCGAGTCTGAAGGCAGAGACAAGCTGCCATCCCAGTTTGAAGGCTGTCAGGCAGGAGGAATTCTCCTTCCTCGAGGAAGGGTCAAACTTCTTGTTCTACTTAGGTCTTCAGTGGGTTGGATGAGGTCAACCACACTGGGGAGGGCCATCTGCTTTACTCAGTCTACAGATTCACTGGCTCATCTCATCCAGAGACATGTTACAGGCACACCCAGAACAGTGCTTGGCCGAATATCTGGGCACGTGTGGCCCACACAAGTTGAAGGTAAAATCACCCACCACGACTGTGAGGAGTCTTCACCTGCTTCCTGTGGCCTCAGCTTGCTGGGCTGAGCTATGAGTGACTCCTGCAGAATCTAGCTGGGGACGGGGGAGGTGTCCCTAGGTATGAAGTGTTTGCATAATGCAGCTGTAAGATGATCAGCTTTGGGGCAGGTCGTAATATAGGAATCGGAATAATAAGAACTCTGTCTTGGAACCTTATAGTGCTTTGGGATTTGCAAAGCTCTTCCACACCCATGTCCTGGTTTTCCCTTCCCCGCAGTCCTGTGCCTTATTACTGCCATTCTACAGAGGAGAGGACAGGTGTGAAAGGGGTAAGAGGTTCGCCAAGGTTACACGCGTAGCCAGACACCGTCAGCTCTCCCCAGGTGATGGGGAGCTTGGGTGGGAAGAACAGTACGGCTGCAGAGTGTGGGCAGAGCTGCAGCGGGCGAGGGGACAGCCTGGTGTGCACCACAGGCAGGAGACAGCCAAGGACACAGCGTGCTGCCGCCTGGCCACAGTGACAAGCAGGGCTGTCACTTAGGCGTGGAGACGGCTGTGGCCAGTGGAGCCTGCTGGCAGTGGCAGCTGAGGTCAGAAACCCAGGGCTAGCAGGGATGCAGCCAGACGGTGGGTGAGGAGCAGCCAAATCTGTCACTCAGTCAAGGGCAGGCCTGATGCTTCGGGGAGGAGGTCAGAGAGGCTCGCGGGTGGCAGCCCCGGCTCCACGGTCCTGTCCTAGAGGCCCGTGCTGAGCGCCTGCCCACGGGACGCTGTTCCTGGGCCTTTCCTTACTGACCGTGGAGGGACAGAGAAGGCGGGTGAGCTCAGGACTGCTTCTTCTGCCAGTGCATCTTTTGGCTGTCCATTGGCGAGGGTCTGAGTGGTTTCATACTGGAAGTCCTCCTTCCTAGCACTGTGCCCAGTGCATGGGAGATCCCGATGCAGGTTTGTGGAGGGAAGGGACCAGAGCACCCTACCAGAGGGCATGTGCCTGATGCCCGGTGGAAAGTATAGGAGGGAGAAGATGCCGACAGACACCAGTTGCCACCTCGGGGGCAGGTGAGCAGGGCCAGAGGCAGACAGCACTGTGGACCGAGGGCCCATGAGGACTCCCAGGAGCAGGGAGAGCAGAGCAGGCCCGGGGGAGACTCCGGTAAACAGAGAAGAGGGGCCAGAGGGAAAAGAGGGAGAGCAGAGGAGGGACTCACTCAGCAGGAGAGGTGGGCAGCACGAACCCGGCCTCGGGGCTGGGTAAGGGAGATGAGACGAGGCCAGAGCCGCGGAGCGGGACAAGGGGAGAGGTGGCTGCAGGAGTCCTGAGTGTCTGGGGAAGGTCTTGCCCAGGGAAACACAGTCACACGGAGAATAAGGGATTCGGGAAATGATGGAAACAATGGGCCTTTCCCCTGCCTTATGTGGAGGCCCCAGGATCTGACCTGGAGTGGGGACAGGGTTCCACTGGGCCTGTGTCTCATGGTGCTGAACCCACCGGTGCCCAGTGCCCGGGTGCTGGCGAGAGGGCTTCTCCCTCCATGGTCTCCTGTGCCCCAGACCCTGAAGCTCCCTTACTCCTGCCCTCTGGCGCTCTTTGCTCACCCTCAAATCTTCCTGATCCTCTGCTCACACGTGGGCACCCTCTTCTCCTTGCCAGTTTTGCTGACACCAGCTGCTCGGGGCCCCTCCCTGGGGCTGTCACTCTACCAGCCGTTCTCGCTGACCTCAGACCTTTGAGCAAGACACAGGCGCTTTTCCTCCTTCTCGGTGCCTCGGTGCCCGTATTGGCTCACAGCTGACCCCCGGCCCTTGGGGCAGGTTTTTATTTTTTTCACTGCTGGAGAAATGCTTTCCTTTTAAATACCTGGAAGGACAAGCCTGCAGGAAATCTCAAGAGTATATAATATCTGACTCACGATGACATTTCGTTATGTGGAAGCTCATGCTTAGAAATTGGAAGGCCTATCAAACCTTTGAAAGAAAGAACAGAAAGGAAAAACTATGTAACCTATACACATCTATATACACACAAATAAACATGTTTCCTTTGTATATGTATGTGTGTGCATGCATGTATATTTATATTTTTATATATACACATACACACACATATATATTCTAGGGTTCTACGTGAACTTCAACATCAAATATTTCAAGTAACTTTCAGCAAGAAATGAAACCTTTTTTTTGAAAGAGGAAGTTACAAATTGGAAGAGGACAAAGGAGATACACAGATTGTTTTAGAGTAACATGTTCTTTCCCCCACCCAGCTTTATCGAAGTGTAATTGGCAAATAAAAATTATATCTATTTAGGCATGATGCTTTGACAGTGTGTGCATTGTACAACGATCACACAGTCGAGCTGAGGAAGGTACACATCACCATTATCCCCTTTGGAGAATTTTGACCAAGGTACACACATAAAGGTGTCCAGACGCTTCCCGACGGCACCAGTCACTACTCACTCTTCCTCCTGTAGACAGCGAAACAGAGGCTTAGACCGAGGGGGGATCGGTTGGGTCAGTTCAGTGGAGACTTGGCCCCCAGGTTATTCCTGGGGTTTTGAATATTAGAGTTGTGTGAGTGTATCAGTCAGAGCTATTCAGAGAAATAAACCAACAGGCTATGTGTTTGTGTATGTTTATTTACATATATATGGAAATTTATTATGATCTCACATTTGTTATGAGCCTCACATCACTCTGCAGGCTGAGAAGCCCCACAGTGTGCTGTCTGCAAGATGGGGACCAGAAGGGCCCATGGTGTAATCCCAGTGTGAATGCGAAGGCCTGTGGACCAGGGGGAGCTGGGGAAGATGCAAGGAGATGTCCCAAGCAGGCAGGCAGGAAGGACGGACCCCCCTCTGCTGCCTTCACGTTCGACCCAGGCCCTCACTGAACAGGATGAGGCCCCCTACATTGGAGGGCAGTCTACTGCGTCCACTGATTCAAATGCGAATCCCAGAAATACCCTCAGGCACCCCCAGAAATAATGTTGAGTGTGGACGCAGCCCTCCCTCACCTGCACTGGCGGTGGGACTTCAGTCCTGCCTTCCTCCCCAGAGGAAACCTCCCAGCCTCGAGAGGACTTAGCTGCTGGCCCACTCAAAAGGACCTGCGGCTGGGCTGGGCAGAGTGGTGTGGTGGTGGCAGGTCTGCCTGGCAAGGGGTGCAGAGCAAGGACGGTCACCCCAGCCCTCGCTCACTTGCTGGGTCTCAGGCGTGAGGAGAGAGGTCTTACTTAGCTGCCTGTTGCTGGTGACCACGGCCGTTCTGTAAAGCAGAAGGATTAATCAAACACACCCTTCATCAGGGGTCCTTAGGGGCATTCCTCCTGATTCTAATGCTCAGTTTTTATTTTCTAAATAGACATTTACTACTCTTCCCTCTCTGTTATTTCTATGATAATAAAATAACATTGGGGCTGTGAACTTGAAGTACGTTTGAGCTCAGATAAGCTCATAAATAACAGAGAGAGTCACTCCGAAGGGGCTCACATACTGCCCCGTGCTGTTCGTTTCACGCCTGGTCCTAGTTTAGCAAATCTCAAAGTGGAAAAGGTGTGATTGTATTCTGTCTTCTAAGGTAACATCAATAACATAGCAGACATTTTTCAAAGGATCCAAGTCATCTTTTACTATACTCTTTCCTTTAAAGGTGATGTTTCTTTCTGTCTGCAGGGCAGGGAAATTAAACCAGTAGCCTGGAGTTTCCCCCAACTTCTGAGTGTCGTTCAGTGCTTCAGGTTCACGTAGACCTTGTGACGTGCCCTCCCAGGATGGAGAAGAGCTGGTTCCAGAGAACACACCGGGAGGTTTAGAGCACCCACGGTGCCTCCTGCTAAAGGCCATTTGGTCCCGTGATTACCACCAATATTTTACTGTCTGCCGAGGGCAAGGCATCAGGCTAGGCGTGAAGCCTCCTTCCACCTCTGTGGCTGGCAAACACCCTCATTCCGTTTTGCTCCCTGCCTCCCCGGTCTCAGAATCCTGAAGTGCGGAAGAGACGAAGCCCCCCCAGCCCTCTCTTCATCAATCCCACTCCTGGTGATGTGGAACGAGCCTGGACAGACCACCCGGTCCAATCTCCTGCTTCTGGGCTGCACAAACCAACGACAGAGCAAGCTCCCCTTGGTCTCATCTACTGACTGGCTTGCTCTCCCCTGCACATTAACAGCCAGCAAGAGAGGAAAGAAACTCTGGAAAGAACCCAAAGTGGCCATTAGATGATTGTTATTATGTTGGTGCCTGTTGCAATGATATACATCTGGGGTCTTAATAAAATCCAACGTTTTTCCAATTAGCTCTTGCTTAATTAGCATCATGAATATTCAGCGTCCTCGTGCTCTTTTGAATGCCCCGCCCCGCCCAGCCTCTCCCAAGGAGGCTGCTCTGTCAGTGCACTTGTGACCCCTTTTGGGGTGGGGATGGAGACCCATGGAGCTCAGACTCCTCTCATCTTGCCTGGCCTCCTGGGAGGCTGGGATGGACCTAGGCCTGAGGCCACTCTTCTCACGACTGCCGGTCACCATCCAGGGGCCGAAGGGCTTGGCGGTCAGACCATCTCGTCTGAGATGCAGGATGCACAGATGCACGGCGGATTTTCTGGCCTTGCCGCGAAGGCTATGAGGATGATTGCTTCTGGAAAGGCCCACCCTGAGCACTAGAATATGGAACTCTTTCCACAGACTGTGGGAGCAATTAGAAGTCTAGAGGTTTCCTCCCTCCCTTCTTCCTTCCTGCCTTCCTGCCTTCATCTCTTCCTTTTTTCCTCTTCTTCCTTTTTGAAAAAAGAAATTAGCAACAGAACCGTTCCTTCAAAGGCATCTTCCCTGGAGCCTCAGTAGCTGTAACAGATGGAAACAGCACAGTTCTAGCTCATCTGCAATTGAGGGTGTAAAACGCTCTGCTTCTCTACCCCACCCTCCCATCGGGTCACCTCTGGGACACCTTCTGAAAATCTAACAAACACAGTTTTAAAAACTTCCCTCCCACCCCCCAGGAAAGAAAATGAAGGGCCAGGGAGGGGAGGTAAATCGCCCAAAATAGACAAGCTCGTTAGAAGCGGAAGCCCCCGCCTGGGGCATTTCCCAGGCCACTAAATGGGGAGGCCAGACCGAAACGCAAGCCCCGGGCTCCCAGCCAGAGGGAGGGGAAACTCCCGGCTGACCGCACAAACACCCATTTGCTTCCCTCTCTCTCCTCCTGATTGAGGGAGGAGAGGAGAGGAAAATGTTCATTCTTTGCCCTCCAAGCCTTTTTCCGGGCCTCTTCTCACCCTACCAAGGTTTGACTGTGTAGCACTGGCTATAATTTGGGCTTAGCTTGGAGGTAATTTCCTGGTGGTGTCTGCAGCTTCGTAATGCAGGCTGTCAAAATGATGTAGAGTTGTGCTCTGCCAGCCGCCTGGCTGACTTTATTCAGATACATCTAATGTGACAATTTTGTCAAAGCCTGTTTTACAGAGCTGTTTTGACTGAATGTGAATGTGGCCTTCCTCATCAGCCGATGCTGCAGCTGATCCCCCCATACCAGGAATGAGAGGATGATAATCTTTCTGTAGGTAAATGTTTCTGGCCTTGTCTCCCTTGTGTTGGGGTGAACTGGCCCACCACAGGGGTGGGTGGTGGGACAGTAGGCTGAGCCCGGCCCAGCCCGGCCACCCTGTCCTGCGCTGGCTGTAATGACAGCACCAGGGAGCCAGTCAGGCCCTCAGGCTCAAGAGCTGAGTGGAGAAGAGCAAGCTGCAAGCTGAGGGTGTGCGTGCGGAAAGAGGTGCAGGAGCTTGTGCTAATGAGGGTGAGCGGTGGGACCTCAGAGAAGCTACAGCAAAAGCACAGTCAGGAGAGGCCACGCGCTGGGCAGTGCAGTGAGTTAGGGAATCCCAGACTCTTGGGCTGAGAGGTCCTGTGCTCAGGCTGAGGGTCCTCCTGATAGCAAGCCTGGGAAGGAAGAGTGAGAACGGGCTCTGGGCTGACAGATGCCGGTCGGAATCCCGGACCCTCCCTGAGCCCCACTGGTTCATCTGCGAGTATTGATCCTTGTAGGACAGCTGTGGGAATTAAACACGATATCATAAGAGCAGCAGGTCCCCCTCCAGCATCTTGCCCTCGATTCTGGGCAGGAAGGGCTGGAAGCCAGACGGTGAGATGTACGTGGAGGTAGACGACACAGTTTCCGGCAGCTTCTTACGCCCCTCATGCTCCATGGACTGTTTATAAACGCCCTTGCGAGATTTTTAAGCTCTGTGTGGGTGGGAGTTGGGAATTTATTATTTCATATATATTGCAAGGGCCTCACATATTTCTGCATATTCCCGTAGAATCCTTGGTACCTGATTTAGTATGAGAAAGTTCTCATGCTTGGTGTTTAATCAAGATTTTTATTTTTGCGACTTAAACCGATTTCTCTAACCATTGGATTTTGCTTCAGAGGGAAGCAGAAAATGCAGGACTAGATACCTACTCTTTGAGTGTCTGCAAACACCAGGTCTCTTCAGGTTGAGCCACATCAACCCCTTGAACTGAGGTGCAGCAGGAGTGAGCTGGCAAGCTCGGATGTGAGCTCACCTCTTCTACCGCCAAGGCTCAGGTCTGCCCGTCACACTGCTGCTACGAAGGTGTCACGTGTGCGAAGCCATCCCAGTTTTGGCACTGACAAACTAGCAGCTGACACCTGTACCTGGTCCTGAGAGGTGTGGAGGTGGGGGTGGCTGTGGGTTGGGGGGTCTCCAAATTGTCTGCAGGCCACGTGTGCTCAGGCACGCAGGGGGTTGGGACTCTCCTTGCCTGGCTTTGGGACTTCCCACTTCATTTGCATCTCAAAATGTCACCTCTTTTCTTCAGCCGCTGGTTATTGATGTTTATTTTTAACTCGCATGTGATTAAGATGAATCAGAGCTGTCTCTGTCAGCTGCAGATGGGCCTAATTGGGGCGTTGGAGGTTCGGGCCTCTCTGTCCTCTTTGGGGGTCCTCCCTGTTTATGATAGTTGGAAGGCTGGGACACATCTGACTTCCTATCTCGCTCCCAGAACCTGCTGACGGAGCCCCGAGAGATTCTTTGAGCCTGTCCGAATACCCGTTTCTCTACCCTACTTCCTTTGCACCCCTGGGAACATCTGTGCTGCTGAAGGCACTTTATTTGTCTTCATAAGACAAGAGTTAAAAATAAAAATCAATAATGACCAGATTACCAAGGGAAGATTAATTCCACTTTTGTAAATGCTAATGAGATTTGGAACCCTAGCCGGTGGAAGGAGCGCGGATTAGTGCCCTTCTGCTGCTTCCAGGAGAAGGGCTTGACGGGAGCGCTTGTGGGGGACTCGCATCCCTATCTCCTTAGCTCCTTGAGGCTGTGCCCCAGGACTAAGGCCATGAGCCCTGGTACCTCCTCCATGGCCCCCTCCAGGCTGCTGCTGGCAGAGTTTGGCCAGAATGCCAACTACCTGGGAGGAGAATGAAGGTGTGGAGTCAGGGCCTGGAGTCCTCGGCTGTGAGGCTGCAAGGGCACTGCAGTTCCTGTAGGGCTGGGGAAGCCTGTGGCGGGCTCTCCACCGCGCATCTGCCTGGGCCGGCTTCAGGGACCTCTCCCGGGCCTGGCTACCGAGAGCCGAGTCAGAGGCAGCGGTCCTGGGTGCCCTGAGATGTCGTCTCAGCCAGAAGGCACTGGGGCAGCACTGGACGGCCTGGGCTTGGAGAAGCACATTCTGCCCCGAAATGCACCTTAAATAGTTGACTTTGCTCCGGCCAAGTCTGCCCAGCCTTTCCCTTCCAGTGCTTCCCCTGCTAGGTAGGCTTCCCTTCCGCGGCCCACCAGGAGGCTAACACCCTTCAAGTCTTTGCACGAAGGTCCCCTTTTCAAAGAGGCCTCTTTGCTCCTGCCCCCGCCGTTCCTAAGCACGGCCTCTTGCCCACATTTCTGACTCCTCTCCCTCTTCTCTATTTTCCCAGTAGCACCCCCCTCCCTTGACACACCACACCACTTATTTAGTACGTACATCCTTCACCACCCCTCTCCTCCCGCAAGAACGGAAGCCCCATGAGGGCAAGAACTGCAGCCTGCTTTGTTCACATGTGCATCCCAGTCCCCTAAAGTGAAAACACGGAGGACACTCAATCCTCTCTTACGTAATGAAGAAACAGGGACAGTCACTGTGTCTTCCCTTCTTTCTTTCTTGGCCCCCTCTGTGAGGAAGGTGCTAAGCTTTGATGAAGTAGAGCCAGAGGGCAGGGGCGCAAACTGTGGTCCACCCACGCCACGGGGCACAGTTCCAGAGAAAAAAGCACACGCGATGGCGAGAGGTAACAGCTTGGGTAGGCAACGGCTTGGGCAGATCTGACATTGTACTGAGTGAAAGAAGCCAGTCTCAAAAGGTTGTGTACTGTAAGCTTCCATTTGTTTGCTATAGTAGAAAAGACAACATTATAGTGATAGAAAACAAATCGGTGATTGTAGGGGTTATGGACTGAGTGAGGGTTGGAGGATAAGGGGGGTCAGCTTGAGGGAGTGTTTTGGGTGATGGAGCTGCTATGCGTCCTGATTGGGTGGTGGCCACACGACTCTAGACACGGGGAGAAATTCACGTGGTCTATAGGGCTATAGACCAACAGAAAAAAGCGTTAATTTTTCCATACAGTAATTTTAAAATAAACAAAAAACTATTTTTAAAAGGAAGGGGTGGAGTTTATGCAGATGCACAGGCTCCAGGATGGTCCCTAAGTGGAGTATCAGCCCCGCTTCTGGGAGAGGTGTCTATGCTGCGGAAGCGACTCCCCCGCCACCGTGATCAGCACAGGTGCGGCCCCGCGTTATGAATGGGAGCCGCGGATCAGTTTCTCTCTTTATGTACACACAGCAGATAGAATGCACCGGTGTCTGTGCCGTTTTAAAAGGACAGCATATTTTTAATACAGAGCAATACATTTTAGCAGCCCATTTACTGCGATAACAGGGAAATACACCCTGAATAGAATTTTCTTTGCAAATCCCTTTTCCTGGTCTCAGACCCAGTGATGGATTTCTTGCTGTTAATAGAATCCAGTCCTTTCACTGTCTTCTTCTTGCCGGTTCTACCGCTGTCGCTGTGCCCTCTGCCTCCCAATGGCTCCCATTCCACTCTAGGATTTGCAGTTCTCACTCACCATTGGGCCCAAGCTTTCCATTTAGCCTCAAAGCCAGACAGAGCAGGAGCAAGTGGCAGTTCACCCCAGTGAGAAACCTCTCCCTCCAGGATGCTGTGTGTGACGTGCCCTTTGGTGAAATGCAGCTGTGCCTGGGCGGACAGGCACTGGGAGAGCTTACCATACATTTCCTTTGCTATTGCTATGCGTTTATTTTTCTGCCCATTCAACCTACACGTGTGATCCAGTACCTTCTTTTTTTTTTTTTTTTGAGACAGAGTCTGGCTCTGCTGCCCAGGCTGGAGTGCAGTGGCCGGATCTCAGCTCACTGCAAGCTCCGCCTCCCGGGTTTACGCCATTCTCCTGCCTCAGCCTCCCGAGTAGCTGGGACTACAGGCGCCCGTCACCTCGCCCGGCTAGTTTTTTGTATTTTTTAGTAGAGATGGGGTTTCACGGTGTTCGCCAGGATGGTCTCGATCTCCTGACCTCGTGATCCGCCCATCTCGGCCTCCCAAAGTGCTGGGATTACAGGCTTGAGCCACCGCGCCCGGCACGATCCAGTACCTTCTAAGCGTTAGTCACTGCGCTAAGGCTAGAATGAGCCACAGCCTGCCCTGCCTGCCCTGAGCTCACATCCAGGACCTTCCTCCTCCAAGTCAGACACCTGGGGGTGATCTGTCCCTGAATCTACCATCCACCCCGTCCAGCCATCCCCCTGGCCTTGGTATCCACTGAAACCTCCCTCTGATCTGCCCTCTCTTCCCTGTCCTCACTGCCTTGCCTTAGAAGCGGCTGGCAACACCTTGCCCCTGGACCACTGACCTGGACTCCTGCAGTGGCCTACGTTCCCTCTTCACAATCTGTCTCCAACTCACCCCAAACCATCGCCTGCTGATACCTGGGGACCCCTCCCTCACCACAGCCTGCCTTCTGGTCAGCACCCAGGAAGCCCCTGGAAACACGCACCGTGTGACCTGCTGTGTTACCAGCCCTTTTAACATCCCCGCACTCCCAGGGGTCACATGTCACCTTCTCTGACAAAGCTGCCTTCCCCGCCAGCCCCTGGGCAGAATTAAGCTTTTCCTCTTCTGTGCCCTTGTTGTACTTTATTCGTACGAGTGGTATACCGGCTATCATGCCATAACCATGGATAAGCTTACAGAGGGCAGGGCTGCATTTTATTTCTGTTGGCATTTCCAGCACCTGGCAGAGCACCTAGCAAGGAGAAGTACATTTAATGCACACCGGTTTGTTGTGCTGAATTGATTTCAATTTCCCAGATACCATCTTCTCTGAGGGTGTTGTGTGTGTGCAGTGTGAGGCGGGAGGGAAGGAAAGGCGAGGGGCAGAAACGAGGTCTCTTCATGGCTTTCTGGCCTGGAGCCAGCCCCATCCTCCCCTGCAGCAGGTCCGGCTTAAGCTCCCTGTCCTTAGGGAGGGGACTGGGTGTGGGCTTACTTCTTCCCCCTCCAACTTTCCTATTTCAGGTCCACAGTGGCTCAGGCACAGGAGGCCAGTGCTCCTTCCTGCCTCTCCCTCTCCTGGTGCACGGTCAACATGGCCTCCAATCTCTCTGGGGCAGGGGCGGGGGCGGGGGAGCTCCCAGGGCCTGGCTGCAGATTGGTGCTGGGCTGCCACAGGTCTCCTGGTAGCTTCCTCTCCAGGGAGTGCTGGGCTCCTGCCTCTGAGCTGGTGTGAGTAGAGAGACACCCTTTCGCCTTTCCCACAGGCTTTCACATCCAAGTTGGATGTATTGGGAAGGAGACGTCTGACAGCCTGGGGAGAAAATTTCTCTCATTTTTGTCAGGAAATTAGTGAATTCTCCTGAATCAGAGAGTTCTAAGAATTAGAGATTTCCTGCTTCTTCTCCCTTCATCCCCTCTCCTCACCCCCAATCCTACCTCAAGAGCCTGGCTGGGAGTGGGATGTGGGGAGCAGCTGCTGTTTCTGTGGCTGTTTGAATTTTTGAGAAATTAATTTTTGGTCTATTTATATTCCCCCCCCGCCACCCGCCTGCACCCTTTTCCAAGAAAGCATCCAGGTCTTCTCTGTTCTCTTGCTTACGCAGACGAGATGTGTTCCTCATAGACACGCTTTCTTCCTGGCTCTTGTTTTCTAAGGCTGGGCTCCTTGGAGGAATTGGGCTGGGGGGGGTGGAAGGGGAACTTCCAAGGGGATTGTTGGCAGTGGTGGGGAGTGGGGTGGAGGGTCTCGGGCTTGGGAGCAGGGGCAGGTCCTTCCCTCTGGTGAGAGGGTCTTTGTAGTCCTGTTTGCTCTGCCTCAAGGTTCTTTCCCCCAGGTATTTGCATGACTTCTTCACTTAAGCGAGGGCTTATTTCTCGAGATCTTCCTGACCAATCTATCTAAAATGGCAACCTTCATTAGTTTCCTTCACGTAACCTGATTGGTGTTTCTTCTTAGTACGATAGCTACCTAACATACGATATATGTATTTGATTATGGTTTATTATTATTTTTCCCACTCATAGAATGTAAAAGTCCCAGATTTTTGCCCGTGTTGGTTCACTGCTCTATCCCCAGTGCCTACATCACTTAATGGCATCTTACGATGATGAATGTTATGTGTCAGCTTGGCTAGGCCATGGTACCCGGATATTTAGTCAAACATGAATCTGGATGATACCGTGAAGGTACCTTTTAGATGAGATTAACATTTAAATCTGTCAACTTTGAGTAGAGCCCTCAGTTAGGTGGATGGGTCTCATCCAATCAGTTGAAGGCCTTAAGATAAAAAAGACTTGACCTCTCCTGAAGGAAAGAAAATTCTGCTGGCAGATGGCCTTTGGACTTGAGCAGCAACATCAGCCATTGCCTGGGTCTCCAGCCTGTTGGCATATGCTGCGGACTTTGGGCTTGCCAGCTCTAAACACAGGACCAATTCCTTAAAATCAGTCTCTCTATCTCCACCCTCTCGTACTTGTTCTGTTTATCTAGAGAACCGTAACTAGTAGAGCACCCAGTAAATATTTGTTGAAGGTCTGAATGAGGTGTGAGACCTCAGAAGAGAATGGCTTTCCTGAGTGTCTAAGAGATTGTATTGTAGACACTGGGACTCCCAAGACAGTCCTGATAGCTGTAGCATAACTTGCCTTTAAGGAATCATGGTGTGTGAGGTTTGAAGGTATCACAAATGGCCATCATAGACTTGGGGAGTAGAGGCTTTTCTCCCCACAGTGAATTTTTTCCCAGATCCTTGGGGGAGGTTGAGGTGGGGTAGAGAGGGGTTTTGGGTAACAATAATGACTTGGGGTCAATTAATTCAGATTTGAAGAAAATACAGTATGATGACATTTCTTGAATTCCCAAGTTTATGAGCTAAGTTTTATCTTTCCAAGTTTGGAACATGAGTTCTCCTGGCCATGACCACCAATTCCCTCTATCTCATCAGTAGTCATAATGTTTGACTGATAGCCCCTCTACTAGAAGCTTCATTCATTCATCCGTGAAACATTTCCTGAGCACCTGCTGTGTTCTAGGAACTACATTATTACTAGGGATATGTGTTAGTTATTTCTGCTCCAATGCATATTGTCTTAAAACCTAGCAGTTTAAAGCAACCATCTCTATTTCTTACCTCTCATAGTGTGTATGAGTCAGGAATTCAGGAGTGGCTTGGCTGGGTGGTCCTGGCCTGGGGTCTCTCATGGGACTGTAATTGGATGTCCAGCCTGGGCTATCATCATCTGAAGGCTTGACTGAGGCTAGAGGCCCCTCTTCCTCACTCTCCGATGACAAACTAGGAGGCACAACAAAGCCCAGAAGAGAGGAAGGACCTGCCTGCAAGGAGGTTCACTCATGTGGCTGGCAGTTGATGCTGACACTTGGCTGGAGTCCTCAGTGAGGACCCTCCCCAGGGCTGCTGATGCATCCTCATGGCATAACAATGACTTCTCACCAAGTGAGTCATCCAGGAGACCAAGGCACAATGCCTCTGTGATAAAGCAATGGAAGTTACACATCATCACTTCCCTGTGATTCTATTGGTGAGTAACACAAGTCAGCCCTAGGGAAGGGGACTGTAGAAAAACATGTGAACATCAGGAGGCCTGGAGCACTGGGAGCCACAGGAGGCATGAATTATTTGTAGTGCTCATATCTTGCAAATACATTGTTGTGGCTTGGGCTCAGCATATGCCCACATCATCTCCAGGTGACCAGTTCTCCTGCCTAGGAGCCCTTTTGTTCCTCAGTATCATCACCATACCAGCCTCTGTTGGTACCTCTCATCATGGTACCCACTGATACTATTAAGTCTGGGCATTATACCCCAAGTCTGGGCATATTCTATGCCCTGCTCATATTGTGGGTGAGCATATACAAATGACCTCATGCCACTGAAGGACTCCTTAAAAAATGAACAGGCCTATAAAGGCAAAGTATAAATCACCGGTGAGGGGTTTGACTCCTGAAACAGACACAGATACACAGAGTGGTATCGTCCGTGAAGCTCCATCAGCTCAGTGGCATGTTCCCTGGTTCCTTGGTCCTGATGTGAGACACTGCATTCATCTGTACTTCTTTCCTGCTAGACTCTGTTCCTGGGGTCAGGGAGTGAGTCTTTGCCCTCTGGGTCCTCTCTCTCTTTCTTCTAAAGCCGGTGCACCACTGAGGACTCAGACCACACCCTGAAGTGACTGGTTTGAACTGTCCTCACCAGATGGTCAAGGACCAAGGCCCTTCACTGCAGCAGCCCGAGGCCTGACAGCGTACCACTGTCGGGAGTGAAGTTCCGGGAGTTAGGAACTTTCCCGTTCACTTTGCTGAAAACAGCACTCGCCACATAAAGACTTAAATGCTATTGAATGAACCAATTCCCCAGGACCAAGTCAAGTTCACTCAGCACTTGGGGGAGTTCACAGGTCCCAGAGAGCCAAAGCCTGTCTCATTCTCCTGGACCCAAGAAAAACATCAGAACGACTTTCCTGTCCTCTGGGCTTTGTTTTGCCTCCTGGTTCTTTGCCGTCGGAGAGTGAGGAAGAGGGGCTAATGCATCACAAAGGTTTGTGGGTGCCAAACCCCGGCTTTAGATATCGTTAATTGGATGAGGACACAAGAAATGACCTCCTTTGAGTTTATCTGTAGGCAAGGGGGCTGAACCCAGGGCTGGCCCTGAGGGTGGGTTGGGGGTGCAGGTACAGGAGAGCCTGTGGTGCTGTGGGATCTGGGCGGGATCCTGTACAGCCTGGAGAGAGGAGTGGGGCGGAGTGCCTCATTAGCCTATGATTAATATATCATAATATAGTAATCACCAGGCAGAGCCATGTGAACACAGCATTAGGCTGGAAATAACAGCCGCAGGAAACACCGTCTGAAGCCTCCCACGGCATCGCAGTTTGGCCTCTCATTCTGTGTTGGCTCAGGTGAGAGCCGGGGCCCCCGAGAGCCCTGGAAGCACAGGCAGCTTCCTAACTGCTTCATGTAGGAAGCACTGCTCAGCTGAGGGACCACACCCGGCCTGGGACACCAGCTCCTGGGGAAGCTTTGGGCCTTCCCTGCCCATTATTCCCTCCCTCAGCTCATGCCTAAGTGGGAAGAGGCTGGATTTCCATGGGCTGAGGGCAAGGGTGGTTTGGGGCCACCTTGCAGGTCTGGTCCCTCTCCCTGAGGATTCTGTGCCTAGGACTGTCCTTTTTCCTACTGGTGGGCCGTCCTGACCTATGCATGCCTGGCTGGGGCTCTACGCTTGCACAAGGAGGAAGTGCTTCTGCTTTCAATCCTGCTTTGAGGTGGCTCCCCTCCCCTCTCTGGTCAAGTGGGTATAGACCTGGAGACAAGAAAGAACAAAGGACACCTGCCTCTGGTTTTGACCAGAGGAGACGTTTGTGTCCAGGCTGCCCTCCAAGACCATTGTGGAGTTTTCACACAAACTTTAAGATTGTGCTTTGACCTGCCTTTGTCCTCCCCACCACTATCTCTGCAGGAGAGCCACAGGCCCAGGGAGGGGGCCAGAGCAAGTGGCACAGCCTGGATTCAGGTGTGCAGGGACTGGGGTCCCTGGCCAAGCTTTGCCTTCCACATTCACATAGCTTATGCATAGGAACAGGAGAGCACCTGATGTTCTGGGGCATGTGCACCTCTGGAGGCAGGGAATGGGCAGTTTGACTCCGCACAACCCCAGAATTCATAAGGCTTTTGCATTTCCAGTATGTAGCAATTGCTCAAGAGAGAAGGAAACAGTATTTCCGAGCAGCCTTTGGCGCAGAGCTGATGGTGTGTTTGCCATGCAAGGAGAGGCATCCCAAAGGTGAGTAGAGAGAGACGTTCCGGTGAACATAAAAGTAGTAAGGGTGGAGTTCAGCCCAAGAGGCTGACCAGGGCCAACCAGTTGGTTCAGGCAGACTATATGCTCGACTCTGCTCTGTCCCCCAACAACACCCCCATCGACATCTCCCTTAATTCCCTGGTGCTTGAGTCCCATCTTCCTGGCTAAGCCTATTTTCAGCAGTTTCTCACTGCAAGGAGAATGCTCCCAGCTCTACTGTAAAATGTGACCCTTTCTTTACTGCCCCAGCTCAGTGTTCACCATGAAAATACCTACCAATGTGGGTGTTGCTCGTACAGTAAATTAAGACAATGTACCACCCCAGCCTAGTAAGCAGGGAGCCACCAGTGTCATCTTCTCGGGACAGGAGGGGACGCCCACTGGGGACTCCAGCTGGTGGCGTCTGGTGCAGGCTTTTCTGCTCTGGCATCTGATGTGTCCAGATATAGACAGATTCTCTGGGACCTGTTGCTGTCACTTTTTCTTCTTGGCCAGGGGAAATATTTTCTTAGGCCAATTCCACCCTAAGAAGGATCACCACCTGCTCCATTAGGACAGGAAGAAAAGTCAGGGATAGGAAGCAGAAGGAAAAGTCGTGAGACTGAGCACAAGTTAAAAGAGGCTTGTGCAGAATTTTCCCAGAGTGCTTCTTTTGTTGGTTTGGTGATGCTGGCCCCCACTGAAGTCTATTGTAGGGGGTATAGAATTCACGATTTCTGGCTTACATGAAAACTGAGGCATCAGGTCACTGTGGCATTGTCCCTCCTTGCCAAAGTACAAGGTATCCAGGTCACCTTGCAGGCTCTGGGGCTGTGTCTCCTCTCTCTGGGCAAGGCTGGCTTTGACCGGCTCTGCCCTTTCTTTCTGGGCTCAGGCGACACGTTCCCTGTTCACTGTGTCTTTACAGGGCTGCATTGCTCCCCTGACACAGCTGTTCCTGCCTGTCCTGGCTTCTGGGTGGAACAGCACCGCCTTCTAGCTAGAGAGAAGGAGATCTCCCTACAGGCTGGTCACAAGAGGGGGTGCCAGAGGCTGTCACCTTCTGAGGAGGTACTCAGAAGATATGCAAAGCTTTCAGGCAGAGTGGGACATCTTCCCTGTGCCATGCCCTGGTGCCCATTGTCAGTGCACAGGTCCCACCACACAGGGCAGAATTCACTGGCATCTAAACAACAGCTCTGTTTGTGACAGGGTAAAAACGTGCCCTGCAGCTTTATGTCACTCTTTTAATAAGCTCATTATGAATCCCCAAACACTGCAAGCACAACCAGTTCTTTGTTGTGGCCATGTGCTGTCTTGCTGGGAATCAACCTGGCCCACCTCTGGCTTGGCTGGTGGGGAGAAAGGCAACTGGATTAGGAACCTGCTACCTTTCCCTTGACCCCATTCTGTCCAGTTCTTATTCTCTAGGAATCCTGCAGTGCATTTGCTGTGTTATACTTTTTGCAGTCGGTGCACCTCCCAGGTCTCCTTCCTGGGCTGCCACAGCCTGCCCTTCTGCCTCTCTGAGTGTGGGCTGCTGTTGCTCAGAGCTGCACCCTTTCTTGCAGGGAGATGCTGAGGAGGCCACGCCCCACACCAGGGTGACGAGCAGCCACGAGGGACTGGTGCAGGTTACAAAAGGCCAGCACTTTCCCCAACGTGGGACAAGTCTGTCGTGCCATTCCTGCCCGGGACTCTGGGGGTGGGCAGTTGGAAGAGATACTTCAGATGAAACCATGTTCTTTTCTTGGCTTCTTCCCCTGCCATTCTGCTTTCCTCTCTTCCTTAAGGCTCCTCCTAGGAGCCCTCCCTCCACAACTCCCTGGCACAGAATCCCCAATCTCAGACTTGGCATCTGGGGAACCCCACCCAAGACAAACAGCTTACTCTAGCGGTGAGTGTGTGTGTGTGAGTGTGTGAGAGTGTGCACGTGTGTGCGTTCAGGAAAGAAGAAATGCTGGGCTGGGAATCAGATGAATTCAATTCATTGAACATTTTCTATGAAGCATGGACCAGAGGCACTGAGGGAGGGCCAGGAAGACCCGCAGGGGAGAGCACATCCCCTGAGTCTGGAGGATGAGGGATAAAAGTGCAAAGAGGAAGAGGAGCGGTGGCAGTGAAGCAAAGCAACTGAGCCCTAGAGAGAGGGTTAGCCACCACCTGCATCTGGGGGGAGCACTGGAACTGGGCGGAGCTCAACCCAGCCTTTCTGAAGCCAGGGCTGCCCTACTCCCACTCACCTCACTCCCTTGAGCTGGGCTGACTGGGTGAAGACTGGATACGGACCCCTCGCCCTGCCTATTGCCACCATATCAGGACACAGTGCACCTGCTTGCATGATGTCGCTGTGCCTGGCACAGCACCAGGTGAAATGGTTTGCATTCATTAAATGTCTGTTGAATGAAGTTGACACCATAACTGCTCTTACCCCAGCTTGCATCTTGTATGTCAAGGTTCAGTAAAGGAAAAAGTCCCCACTCTACGCAGTTCAAGCCAAAAGGGATTGCGTACAGGAATTCTGGAGCTTACACAATCATTGGAAGGGCAGAAGAAGCAGATTCAGGATTGAGGCTACTACAGTGACTCCCAGAACAACACAGAATTACTGAAGCCATGACTCAGAGGCACCACTGAGGGTATGCTCTTGGACGTCAGAGCTGCCACTGGCCCTAGAGAAGCCTCTGGAGACCTGCAGATGAGAGAAGAGACAGTGGGTTTCAGGGAGCAGGCAGTCAGATGGAGAGGCTGTGCAGGCTAACATTCTGCATCTTGGAAAATGAAGCATGAACACTGGAAACTCCCGCAAGCCTGTTATGACCTTGATAGCCACCAACAGCTAGGGCTGCAGGAAGAGCACCCCTCTCCTGTTTGTCTGCCAATCTTCTGCAAGTGCACGCAATTGGTGGCATCTAATCCACACCCAGAAGCATAGTGCAAGGTGTTTTGGGAAATGCTTTCCAACCTTTTGGCACAGATGGTGGGGTGGTGGGAGTAAAATGGTGGATGAGAGAGCCGGCCACAGGGATCTTCCACAGGCTTCTCTCCATTACTCTGACCTGCAACGGACCACCGAATGGCAAATTCCTCTCAGTCCACGCGGCTGTTACTGGTGGGGTATGGGGGCCCAGGGGTGGCGGGGCAGAGTTGATGGTCCTTAAACCCTCATGGATGGTTGGAAAAGCTCTGTGTGATAGAGGACAGGAAGCAGGTTACACAGAGAAGGTTCAGACCACGGACATGAGGACAGAAACTTCGGCTTTACGTGCCAGGCTTCTGATTCCAGTGATGGGGCCAAGGCCCGAGGTGTTGATGGGGAACGCACAGCACTGAAGATGTCCTCCCCAGACCGTACACATCTATCTTCGGCTGCTGTAAGCCTGCAAATGCAGCTTATCTGGGGGGAGGCAAAGGCCAAGAACTCACTAGGAATATTAGTAGTATATTAGTATAATAAAGGGAAATTAGTAGACAAAATTAGAGACAAAACTCAAATAAGCCTTATTCCGTAGATTGGCAGATATCTGACTTTTTCAAGATCTTCCTTTTGCATAGGGGAGGCCTCGGTGCCCTTCACCTTCTTTTGAGGGTCAGATCACTCCCAGGTCTCGCCCTCAGCCTCTGCAGAGCCTCGCACTGAGAACTATGAGTAGAAATGCCCAACAGTGGCCCTTCCTTCAGACAAGCTGCAGACCAACCGTTCGTTACTGAAATGGCTTTCCTTCTACTTCATGCCAACCAGTGAACATTCTGGGGAGGGAGATTTTACTCTATTTAGAGGGAATTTTAGAACTGTTCGGCAGAGAACCGGCTGCGTGATGAGAGGCCTCTGCTCCTCCGGTGTCCTTGGGTGCCGTATGTTCGGTGTGAGGGACAGTCCCTTGCTGGGAATGTCATTAAGGAGAGTTGGGCACCAAGAGAATGTGGGCCGGAGGGACTCGAGGATCTCCCAGAGCTTTTCTCCTTCTGATGTTCTATGTTTCTATGACTTAACCTGGAGATGTGCCTGGCAGGAAGCCATTGGCCATTGGCAGGGAGTAGAGAACTTGGCCATAAGGAAAGAGGCAGTGGAGTCTGAGGCCTTGGGTGTCTGCTTGGGCTGTATTGGATGGCCAGTCCTACTCTGTCTCCTCTCTCCTCTGTACTTGCCATTCATGTTTCCATTCTGTGCGGGAAGGGAGTGAGCTGGTGGCTGTCACTCTGTGTTGGCATCTGTAGGAACTGGCACCTCCTTTCCAATGGTTTGGGGCCTCAGGTGCAGACGCACTCCAAGCTCCTCTGAGGTCTGAGGTGTAGAGAGAGCCCAGCTGAGTTATAATGGGCTTTGTCTGGTGGAGAAGCAGCTGGGCATTTCTCCAACACCCCAAAGGGATGAGGAGGCAGGGTCCAGTGCAGGGGAGGGCACACCACAGGCCTCTGCAACAGTAGAGGAGTTTCTGCTTGGCGGTGTGTGTTGCAGGCGTGCCGGACCCCTCCCACCGTAACTGTTGGTGGGTGTGCTCACACGTGGAGCTAGGAGGGCAGCCGGGGAGGGGGCCGGGATGGGCTAGAATCCAGCTCCTCACAGGCCCATGCTTCCTGTGGGCCTCAGAGCATTCTCTTCTCTAGCCAATGGCATGTGTCTGTACTCCTGCGTATGAGCGGGCGTGTGTGCTTTTTGTGTACATGCATGTAGACTTGCATGAAAGTGTCCGTCTATATCAAGCTATGTATGTGTCTACATGTGGATACCCATATGTGGCCTGGTGCATTTTGTGTGCATACTGATCCATGTACTTCTTGGGCAAGGGGATGAATGCATGTGTGTGCATGCGTGTGCACACATGTGTGCAGGTACATTCCAAGTTTGCACCAGCAGGTCTCTCGCCGGGCTTTGCCTTGGGCCATTGGTTCCTAGAGGGTGAGTTTGGGTTTGTCCTCCCTGCTCCAGGGTCGATGGCATTGATCCAAGAGGAGGGAAGAATCAATTGTAATTTGGTTGGAGGGCCTGGCGCCAGAGTGTGTGAAGAGTAATTAGAGGGAGAGGAGCGATGCAGAGGGCTGGGCCCACTGCTCTTGGTAGGGGCTGCAGGCCTGTGGGCAGATGCGGGCAGCGTGGGTGGAGCAAAACCTCATTCAGCAGGTTCCAGGACTCTTCCTGTGAGTGCTTGACGCACCCCCACAGCCTCCTTTCCTTTCCTGGGCTCAGGACAAGCTGAGAAAAGCCGCAGGGAGTGTCGGGGTGGCCACGCTGCTTGTTTGTCTGCTGGTCTACTGCGTGATGGGAACAGCATCTCCTGACAGACACCATGTCTTTCACCACCAGGCGTCTCTTACATGATAAAGAATCACACATCATTTATTCAACTTGCCTTTCAACAAATTTCCACCTTTCTTTTCTCCTTTGAACTTATATCATAATCATAAGACGAGATAACAAGTATCAGGCCCATTTTGTGGCTACAGAAATGGAGGCACACGTGCAAGGTAACTTGCTAGCGTTCCCATAACGAGCGATTGGCAGAGCCTGGTTCACAGCCCAGGCCCAGCTCAGCCAGCACAGGGCTTCCTCTAGCAACAGGTCACAGAGCTTGTGTGTGTCTGAGGACACCTGGTCATCTGGAGAGAAGGTTGCTGGTTTGGAGGATGGTCCCTGCCCCTACAAGGACAGTGGCTCCCCAAGCTGTGCCTGAGCTCCAGGGGCTCTGCAGAGGCACCACTCTCAGGCCCTGCTTCCAGGCTCCGACTCAGCAGGTCTGGGGGCATCTGAGGTGAATTCCGGAAGCTGAGTTCTTATCATGTGCTCCAGGTGATCCTGACACTGGTGATCCATGAGCCTGGTTTGGGGGAACAGAAACAGCTTTAGGGAGTGGAAAGCAAAGAGATGTCAGGAAGCAGGTGGTACCAGCTCAGGGCAGGGGCTGCTACAGGGAAGCCTGAGTGCCTGACATCCCGCCTGCATGAGGAGAGAAGTGGGGCCGTCCCTGCTGTGAGTGAAGAGTGAAGATGGAAGGACTGAATGACCGTTCTGAAAACCCGGGCTGTTCTGAGACTCCTTAAGACTTGTTCTGTGGGCTTTGGAAGAGAAGCAGCTGCATCTTTCTTAGGCAGTGGAGGGTCGGGGCGGGGTGGGAGGGGTTGAGGTGGGGGCGCGGGTTCAGGAAACAGGAGGGGAACATGACAGGAGACAGAAAAGGAGTAAGAACAAAACAGTGAGCAGAGTGCTTGGGGCCTTCACTGACCGCTAATGGTGACAGATTCCCAGCCATTGCTGTTAAACGCCTGAGATCATTTGCCAGTGTGAGGAGCACAGGAAAAGGACTCTGTCCTAACAGATTCATCAGCAAGGAGGGGAAGGAAGGGGGACCAGCTCAGGGCTGGGAAGACTGCCTGGGATTCTGGGAAGAAAAGGAAGATTGGGACAGCGTAGGAGATGGGGCAGTGTGAGTGTCTGAAAGCCCCTCTGTCCCTGGCCAGTGACTGTTCTGCCCTGCACAGCAGCCAACCAAGCACGAGAGGTATGGGGCTTCCAGAAAGATGGGTTTGTGCTTTTGTAAGTGAAATGATTCCATTCTGAGCATCAGAGAACCTTCTACAGAAAGTGGCAGGTCATAGGATGAGGCTGATCGGGGACCTAGCAGTGTCCAGAGGTCTCCTTTGCCTAATCTGCAAAGTAGTTCTCGGTCTCCACGTCCTACCCTTTGAAACATCAGAAGTACCTTCTTGAATCCACAGAACCCTCCTGACTGTCCTTCTGGGACCTGTCCTAGGATGACTCGGCTTAACACTGGTTCTCCTGGCATAGTGATTCTCAGAGAGGTCACAGACCTGGTGACGGGTTTCACATGAGGGAAGGTGGTTGAGGGGTGGTAATGCGAGGAGCTGAGGGATAAATGGACTGCATACAGCTTTAGGGGTTGGAAGAAGAGAGATGTCAGGTGAGACAAAGGTTATAATTAAGAGAAGGATTAGAAGGATTTTGGGGTGAGTTGAAATTATCTTCTTGATTTTCTAGAAACTATTTTGACCTCTTACCTAGTCATGGACTAAGGAGAGAGTCAAAAGCCATGCGAGGGTGCATATGGCTGCCCACCCCTCTTGGCCCATCTTCTACCCATTTCTCCCTTCTTGGTGTGATGTGCCAGTCCCAGATGGCACCCATCCCCACCCGGTTTCCTGTATTCATTTCGGATCTCATTCCTTGCACAATTACTCATACATGAGCCAGGCTGGGATGCATAACAATATACCCTAACATTCGTATAATGCTGTGCAGTCCTCAAGCTCCTTTTAGACCCATGACGTCATCGGATGCACACGGCCTGCCACGAAGGAGGTCACACTGTGTCATGGCTGAGAATACAGATTCTGGAGGCGGGCTGCCTGGGTTCCAATCCAGTTTCTACTCCTACCATTGGTGTGATCTTAGGCAAGTGCTTTCATTTATTCTTCTATACAGTGAGGATAGTAACAGATCATTCCATTTAATGTCATGAGGATTCAAGGATTTAATCTTTGTAAAGTGCTTATAACAGGGCTTGGCATTCAGGAAGCTCAGTCTGTGTTAGTATTATTATTGTGATTATTCCAAGTTAGTAGACAGGAAACAGAGACTCAGATGGGGTGAGTAACCTGCCTAGGTCTCAGAAATTTGGCGAGACTGGGGCATGAACCCAGATATCCTGGCTCATGGTCCCGCAACATGGCAATGCTGTGTCACCAAGGAAATCAATATGTTTTGCACAGACTATTCATCTCTTGGCCTGGAAGTGCCTGGGGCTGGGAGCCAGAGTGGTTGTTAGCGACATTGACAGTGTTCTCTAGTACATGTCAGGCACAGTGCTGGGTGCTGTATGGTCTCCAGTCATTTGATCCTCCTGACAGCCCTGAGAGGTAGGTATTTTCAACCCCTGTTTATAAGACTCCTGGGTCAACAGGGTTGGACTTGAGTGTATCTGACTTAGCTGGTCTTCTGGATGCACGTAAGCGGCCTCTGGTGTCCCGCGCCTCTGAGAACTGCTCCGGGCTTCACCGTCCTGCTACGGAGGCGCTGTCCACAGTGCTGAGGGGCTCGGCTGGACCACCACTGCCCCCAGCCTGGGGCACATGGGTGTGTTTGTAGAAGGCTCTCTGTTCATTCCCCTGCGCCCCTATCCTCAGACAAGGGGCTTTCTGATGCCACACGTCTCTCTGATCTCCAGAGGCTCAGAAACCGGGGTGCTTTACAGGATGAGAGTCATCTTTCTGCCCTGAACCTCTTTCTTTCCCTTTCTTGGGCGTGTGGGGCACTAAGGATCTACAGGTACAGCGCAGCATGTGTGTGAGTGCACACCCGTGCAGGTGCACACACAGCCGGTGTGCCGTTGCTGTATCTATATGTATCTCTAGGTTCTCTACCGGCCTGCGTGTATGTGAGAAAGTGTGTGGGTGGCAGGTCTCTATGGGGTGGCACAGCACCTGTCTGTGTGGGTGGTGTGCGAGTGTGTGTCCCTGGAGTGTGCGTGGTGTGGGGAGTGTGTGGAGGAGGCTAACGACTGTGATCTGTGGGGTGCTGACCATACTGCAGTTGTGAGGTCTAGTTTGCTTGACTTCATCTTTACCTTCTCCCTGAGTCTCCCTGTATGCAGCAGAACGTGCAGACACGCATGGACTTATGCACACACACACACGCGTGTGCAAACACACACACCTGTGTCCTCAAAGCTTTTCAAACCTCCTTCTTCCATATCCACGGACACACGGGTAGCGCCCTGCATTATAGTGCAGCGCTCACATATGCATGCAGACACTGGGCCAGGTGCACACGGAACAGAAGCACACACACCCGGACTCCCAGCTGACCCCGCAGAAGGGGCTTGTTGCTCCCCTCCACTTTCCTGTCCCTGGTCTTCCGCCTCCCGTCTCCTCCAAGGGGCAGGATCCTGTCCTTTCTCTCTTCTCTCTTGGGAGTGGCTTTCTTTGGCCTGGTGGTCTTGGTAGATCAAGCCGGGGCTGGGTCTCAGCACAGCAAGGCGGAAACGCGGATTTGTCCTCCAGCTACTCTTGGTTCCAGGGGCTCCCGCCGGCGCCACCTGCTGGCGGTCGTTCCCTAGAGCCTGTAGCGT
This sequence comes from Papio anubis, assembly GCF_008728515.1. Taxonomy (NCBI): domain Eukaryota; kingdom Metazoa; phylum Chordata; class Mammalia; order Primates; family Cercopithecidae; genus Papio; species Papio anubis. The sequence continues at coordinate 851,867 of NC_044987.1, forward strand.
GCAGGTGGGAGCCAGGTGCCCCAGAGGGCAGGACCGCGTGAAGCATGGGCAGCCTGGACGCTGGGCCCGGGGCAGGGGTGGAGAAGGTGGATTTCAGGCGGACAAGTCTCCTTTGGACCTGATTTAGGCAAGACGAGAAGGGTGTTCTGGGGACGTCCATGCCAGGAGATCTGGTGTGGGAGAGCATGAGGCCCACCTGCACATGTGTTCACGTGTCCTACTTGCACACAGCCCACGTTAGCCTCGCGATGCGTGAGGATGTGGCACACACTTGCACACATGAGCAGCTCCAGAGGGAGCAGACGGTGTAGATAACATATGTGTGGTTATCTGAAGAGATTCTGCATGTGAGTGTGTGCACAGGAGGGTCCACATTGGTGTGTGGACCTCTGTACATGTCATTTTGCATACGTGTGTGTGTTCCTACAAGGGCTGTGTGTGCAGCATGTTGCTTGTGTGTGTGTCTGCAGAAACACGTGGGTTTTAGTTGTGTTAACACACCATATGGTAAAAGCCTGGGCATTTCTGATTATGCCAAACCCTTCAACCTAGACACAGGTCTCTGAAAAATTGTCAACATTTTCTTCTACACTGCCAACTCCTGATCCCCCTAAGGGCACTGCCTGTCCTTCAGCTGATACTCAGCCTCCTCCCCTTCTCTTCCTTCATGCCCTTCTCTAAATACCCATAATTCATGTTAGAGTCAGACTCGGTGGAATTCCGTGTACAGAGATTTCCCAGCTACCATCATCTCAGGGCCGAGGGCGGCTGAACCAGCCACTGACCCGTTCTTCTCTGCCAAGAGCAGCCTGTTGGCCTGGACGATGAATGGTGAACCATCCACCCCGGCCCCTCCTCACTCCCTCCTTTTTCACAGGGCTCATGCCTCAAAGAACCTCCACAAAGGGACGGCAGCCCAGGGCAGAGAAAGGCCCCTTCTCCCCACAGCAAATGCTCTTTTCAAACCAGCCTCTCTCTTGTTGGAATGTCGCAGAGGCTGCTCTGTGCCCCTCAATTAACCTTGGGAAGCTGCCAGGAGAGCAGCCCTCGCAGAGCCAGCCCCTCCATCCCCTTCTTCCCATATTCCCCCTTCCATCAGCTCATTGTCCGGGATTCCCCATGAGACTCTCTTTTCAGTGCCTCCACTGGCCACCTCCCACACTCCCCCTCCCCACTGCCCCAGGCTCCCCTGGCAGCTGTGCCCACCACCAAGGCCCAGGCTCTGCTTTTCCAAGTTGCTTTCCTAGAAAGGGAGTGGGGAGGGAGTCCAGCTTCCGAGCCCTCCCCAGTCAGGGCTCTGGATCAACTCTCCTTTCCCAAACAGATCCCGTTATTATGTTTATTCCTCCCACCCTGTCCCCAGGAACACACCCTTCTCATTCATACACACCAAATATCATTGACAGTTGGGCCTCCCCAGGTTGGGCAGTCCTCTCTATCCTCTATCTCATGTTTTCCCCTGGTCTTTAACCACCTAGAACAGACACTAGGCTGCAGACAAGGTCAGAGGTTAAGCACCATCCTCTAATTCTAGCCAGGGCCATTGCAGCCACATCTCACAGGGTAGAGGTCCGGCTGCACTCTCCTTGCTGGGCTTCTGGTAGACCTGTGCACAGCATCTCTTGAGCACTTGCTGTGGACTGGCCGCCATACTAACCTCTTCTGAGCAACCCTATTGTCTCTTAGCTGTACGTTCTGTGAGGGCAAGAACCATGTTTGTGTTACTTGTCTTGCACCTAGTAAAGTGCTCGACTCCCAGTAGGTGCCTGGCACACGATGGTGGGTTCAGACAGCTGATTAAATGGTTGGACATTTGCAAAAAAAATGAGGCTTGGGCAGGTTACGCAACTTGCTTAAGGATGCACTGGTGGTGAGGAGAGGCAGGGACAGCACCCAGGTCCTCTGACTCGGAGTCCAGGAATCTCTCCTCTATGCCATATTTGCCTTGTGTCCAAGCACCATGGAAACTTGTTGCTGTGGTACCCTCTGCCATGGACGTGTTTTCCAAGAATAAATCCGGATCTGTCTCTAGGCTGTCCATGCCACTCTGAAGCCCAGCGAGGGGAGGGACAGAGAGGAGAGGAGAGAAACAGAGAAGGGAGGGTTAGGAGAGAAGGCTGTGGAAAAGGGCGGGCAGAGGGCAGCAGGGGAGGGAGGCAGGCTGATGTTTCCATCTGACCTCTGGCCTGTCTGGTCCCCAGCCCCTCTCTTCCTGTCCCCTGCACCTGCTGGGGCAATGTGCATGCCAAGGCTCCCGGGAAGGGTGGGGGCAGTGAGATAAAGCTGCATTGGGCATCTCCAGTAATACCACACAAGGCCCTTTTGTGTGGGTGTTGAGAGCTCAGTGTGGAGAGGTCCGGGAATGAGAGGTCTGGGGGTCGAATGGGTACAAGAATAGACCCCCTAGAGCCCTCCAGCTGTGGCTCCAGGGCCCAGTCTCTTCCCCCACCCCAGCCTATCCAACTGCAGGCCCAAAGCAGAAGCCCAGCCCCCTACACCCCTGCAAGGGCCTCTTTCCTCTCCCCAGCCCCCACTTCTGTGCCCTCAGCTTCAGTTTGGTTTTGACCAAGGGAGGTCCTTTCTCCTTCTCCTCAGCCTTTCCTTCCACCTAGACCTGTTTCTCACTGCCTCCCTCCAAATTAACCTACAATTCGCCCCATTTGCCTATGCCTCCTTTCCACCTTTCTGAGTGGACCTATTTCCTCGTTCTGTTCTAAACACGGAAGCCTGTTCCTTGTGCCACACTGACCAGCCGGGCCACCTCCTTGCCACTTCTGCATGCTCGGCTGCCAGGCATCCTTAGGGAATGCCAACTTGGGGCTAGATGCTGCACAGACCAGCCCCTTGACCTCAGCAAGTTTCAGAGCAGCAGCTTTCCTGGCTGGCAGTCTCTTATTCTTCCATCCCGTCTCTCCCTCTCCTTTCTTGAAGACTGAGCTCAGACCTCACTTCCTTTTTTTTTTTTTTTTGAGACGGAGTCTCGCTCTGTCGCCCAGGCTGGAGTGCAGTGGCCGGATCTCGGCTCACTGCAAGCTCCGCCTCCCGGGTTCACGCCATTCTCCTGCCTCAGCCTCCCGAGTAGCTGGGATTACAGGCACCTGCCACCACGCCCAGCTAGTTTTTTGTATTTTTTAGTAGAGACGGGGTTTCACCATGTTAGCCAGGATGGTCTCGATCTCCTGACCTCGTGATCCACCCATCTCGGCCTCCCAAAGTGCTGGGATTACAGGCTTGAGCCACCGCGCCCGGCCCCAGACCTCACTTCCTTTACTCGCCCTCACCATCTGCGCCATCTCCATTTTCTTTTCTTTTTTTTTTTTTAAATTTTTGAGATGGAGTTTCCATCTTGTTGCCCAGGCTGGAGTACAATGGTGCAATCTCGGCTCACTGCCACCTCCACCTCCCAGGTTCAAGTGATTCTCCTGCCTCAACTTCCCGAGTAGCTAGGATTACAGGTGCCTGCCACCACGCCAGGCTGATTTTTTTGTATTTTTTTTTTAGAGGTGGGGTTTCACCATGTTGGCCAGGCTGGTCTCGAACTCCTGACCTCAGGTGATCCATCTGCCTCGGTCTCCCAAAGTGCTGGGATGACAGGTGTGAGCCACTGTGCCATTGTCCTGTTCTACTGCAATTCAAGTCTGGGCCATCCTCACTCTTGAGACGGTGTAGACAGAGTTTAGTAAGTGCCATTCATGTGGTCAGCCTTGTTTTTCCATCCAGGTGCTGAGGTCCTGAGCGACTGAGACTGTGGCTGGTCACTTTGGTGTTCTCCATAGGCCTAGCACAGTGCTGACTGCAGGCTGGTGTCCAGGTGCTATTCATTCATTGTGGAATCCCTTCTGCTGGCGCTTCTTGAGCGTAGGCCCTGGGCCTGTCTGTTTCTGGCATTCTGGCATGGCTTGCTCCTTGGCTGACTCCTCAAAGCTTCTTGAGCCACTGCTCGAGTCCACCTTTTGGCAGTTTCAAGGTTGTCATTTGCCTGAGTCCAGGACTCCATGTGCCTCTGTGGAAGCGTCTATGCTGTATTAGAATCCCTGGCTATTCAAGCCTTGGGGACAAAGCCAGGTCCCATTTTCTTCCTGTATCAGGTCACAGGGGCATGACATTGGGCTGTTGGAGAGTCTGTGACAAACTGCCCATTAGAGTCTTCAGATCCTTCTCTCCTGGGCCTTAGTTCCCACTACCTTCTATGGTCCCTTTTCCAGATGGAGGAAGTAGAACTCAGATAATGACCCACACCTTCGGGCTGCTGGGGCCAGAGCTGGATGGTGCAGTGGAGCCCTGATTCTAGTTATCTTCCAGACTTCTGGATGCCAAGAGTTTGAGTGAGGTTCGCTGCTGCCCGTCTGTCACTGTGCCTTGCAGCTGGGGCCTGTGGCCATGGACAGACAAGAGCATACTCAGGTGGGCCAGAGTAGCCCCAGGAGGCCTGAGAACAACATTTTTAATGATGCAGCCATTGGCAAGGTGAGGAGTTGCAGAACAGTGAGTGTGACATGTTCCTGGGGGGCAGTTCACAAGCATGGCTATCTATATAGGGCTCCTGAGTTCTATGGGACAAATTTCATGCAGATTGATGAACTTCCTTTCTGTAGTCCTACCTTAAGTCACACAACAATGAAATATGTCCTATTTGAGATTGTTCAGAGCTGGCCTGGAACACCAAGAAGAAAGAGGAGAGGGATTAATAAGGCTGAGGGTGCTGTCCACCTAGCTTTCAAATAAACTTATCCTAAATTATAGGTCTACTTTCTACCTTGAGCAAGGACTCCTCCCTTCTCAGCTAGGCAAGAAATGAATACAGTTCAGCTAAAATTCTAGTTTCTTTATCATTAACTTCTACTACATTGCCACAAACAAATCTTTAAGAATTTGGACTTCGGGCTCAGCATGAGAGAATTCTGCTCTGTAGAGATGCATGTTTACACCTGTGCACACACAAACGACCAGGACAGGTTGTGAGAGAGTGTCATCTGCTGTCCACTTGCATATGTGGGCAGCAGTTGGCATACATGCTACCTCTGCCATATGCGTGGGATGGTGAGAGCACAGGGAAGCAACGTTAGGATGCATCCTTGCAATGCATGGGATTTGGGTTGACCCTCTTGCTGGGCTGTGGACTCATCTAGATGAAATACAAAATGACAGTATGGTGGTTGGAAAGGGTATCTTAAGCTAGGAAGGGCTAGATCACTCTCTGGGTCAGTTACCACCACCTAACCAAGCTGTGGCCTTCAGAGGAAATTGCACCTCAACAGAACTCTGGACATTGTAGCAATTTTTTTAAAAAATGCGATCTTATTCTATCGCCTGGCCTGGAGTAGAGCGGTGCAATCATAGCTCACTGCAGCCCAGAATTCCTGGGGTCAAACGATCCTCACACCTCAGCCCCCCAAGTAGCTGGGACGACAGGAGCATGCCACCGTGCTGGCTAATTTTTTAACTTTTTTTGTAGAGATGAGATCTTGCTTTATTACCCAGGCTGGTCTCGATTTCCTGACTTTAAGCAGTCCTCTTGCCTCAGCCACCCAAAGTGCTGGGATTAGAGGGGTGAGTCACCGTGCCCAACCTGGTAAATTTGACTCATAATGAAGTTTGCGTTTGAATAAGACAAAGTCTTCAGGAATTTATGTTTGGAGAGGGCAAGATGGATGGTTGCAATATCTACTTGGGTCCAGAAAAACAACTTAAGACCAGAGGCCACCCACCCAAGAGACAAGCAGGGAGCCAGGAGAGACGAACGCCATGTGAGGTGCTTGCAATGTTCTGGGAGGATTTTGAGCCTAGATGAAAAATTCTTATGGTGAGAGGGCTTGAGACCCTTGCAAAGCTTTTCTCTACTTCTCCTGCATCAGATCTTAAGATTATATATTTATATTTTAGAAATGTAATTTTATTTATTTTATTCTCTCCTCCAAGTTCTTTTAAAATATGCTGACTGGTCTCTGGTATATTAAAAGAAAGCAAGGTGAAAGGATTTGCTTCACAAACAGGCTAGTCTTCTGCAAGGATCAAGGGCACATCTCTGACACCTGGGACTGGCAGCGGTAGCTTGAATCAAAGGGAGAAAACTCTGAGATCGGATACTATATGCCAAGCCCTTTTGTGTCGGTCAATTTTAGATGTCGACTAGGGTAAGGGCTGCCCAGATACCTCATAAAACCTTTCTGGGTGTGTCTGTGAGGGTGCTTCTGGAAGAGGTCGGCAACGGAATTGGGAGACTGAGTTAAGATGGTCTGTCCTCACTAGTGCAGGCAGCCATCATCCTACCCTCCGTCAAGGCCCCACAAAGAGCACCGAAGGCTGAGGGTGGGCAAATTGCTCTCTTCTGGAGCTGGGGTAGCTTCTCCTGTCCCTTGGACATCAGAACTCTAGGTTCTCAGGTCTTTGGACACAGACTGAATTACACCACCAGCTCCTCTGGTTCTCCAGCATTCAGATGGCATATCATTGGACTTCTCAGCGTCCATAATTGCATGTGCCAATTTCTATAATCCATCCCATTATATCTCTATATGTATATTTGATATCAATATTGATGTCTATATCAACCCTATTAGTTATATTTTTTTCTGGAGAACTCTAATATATACCTTTCTTTCTAGTTATTTCTTCTAGCAGTCATTTTTTTTGCTTCAATTTTGAAGACTGTTTTCATTGCAAATTGTATCATCCAAAAACGGCTGCAACACTCTCTCCCATCCCATAAGTTCTTCTTAAAATGTGACGGGGGCCAGGTGCGGTGGCTCACGCCTGTAATCCTAGCACTTTGGGAGGCCAAGGTGGGTGGATCACGAGGTCAGGAGTTCGAGACCATCCTAGCCAATATGGTGAAACCCTGTCTCTACTAAAAATACAAAAATTAGCCGAGCGTGGTGGCGTGTGCCTGTAGTCCCAGCTACTCAGGAGGCTGAGGCAGAAGAATCGCTTGAACCTGGGAGGTGGAGGTTGCAGTGAGCCGAGATCACGCCACTGCACTCCAGCCTGGGTGACAGAGTGAGGTTCTGTCTCCAAAAAAAAAAAAAAAAAAAAAAAAAGTGACAGGGACACTGTTCTATTGCGAGCTGGGGAACTGTGTCCTCTCCCTTTGAATTGGGGCAGGTTTTTGACCCTGATGGAAGTGACGCTATTTGTCTTCCAAGGCTAGGATATAAAGGGGAATATGCCTTTCACCTGGTTCTACTGGGACGCCAGCTTTTGGAACCTAGCCACCATGCTTTGAGGAAGCCCAGGCAGCCTGCAGAGAGGCCCACTTGAGGAAGAATCACAGCCCTTTGCTGGCAGCCCAGGCTAACAGCCAGCGTCAACCTACTAGCCACGTGAGTGAGCCATCCTGGCCATCCTGAAAGAAGAAAGGTCCACACCCCATTGGAGCTGATGCAACATGAAGTAGAGAAGAGCCGTCCTCACCTACCAGTGTCCAAATTGCAGATTCATGAGCAAATGAATGAGCCTTATTGCTTTAAGCCATGATATTTTGGGCTGGTTTTACATGGCGACAACTGATACAGTTCCGTATTTATGTAAACACTAAACATGCTCTTTGGTGTTTGTGTTGCGTAAATTGCTTTTATTTAGAGCTGGCTCTCCTTTTCACAAGCAGCTGTCCCAACAATTGTTCTACCCTGGATTCTGCAGTGAGGTCTGGAACCACTGAGGAAGGTGAGAAGTGACAGGCAAGTGAACTATTGTTTTTGAGTCCTCCTTGTTCAATGACTGTGAAGAGGGAATGAGGATAGTTTCCTCTTCTCCTACACTTGAAGCCTCTTTCAGCCCCTTTTCTCATATGTCCTCCAAAGGCCTCTGGGGATGTGTAGGTAGGTGGCTGCATGTGGTTTTTTTTCATAGACACACTGATGGGATTATTGTTTTCTATTTCCAACAAGTCAATGCCTCTTAAAAGAAGACGACAGACACTCCCATATCTGATATACATAGCATCCCTGGATATATTACTGCATTTATTAGTGACATCGATGACATTCAGGTACACCCATGAACTGCTCAGGGAAGTGGCTCATGTTCCTCCCTCATGTCCCTCTTGGACATCTGGGGTCCATGCTCCCCTTGAACACTCAACTGGATGTGTCTATGCTAGGAAGGGGCAGCCATCCGTTCTGGGTCCAAAGCTCAGCCATATGCCAGGAGGAAAAGATTTGATCAGACTCACTCCCCACTGTAAGCTCATACAGTATATCTCTCTTTAGCTGATCTGAAACCCAGTTGAGATATGTCTAATGATGATGATGATGATGAACTTTTCCCTTTCTATCTTAATTTTCTTCCCCTTCCTCTCTGCCTTCATCCCTTGTTCCACTGTTGCCAGTAGAATTATCCAGAAGAAATTTATTCTCCTCTTTAGACAGATCTTTTAAACCCCTTCCCAACCCAATTCATGTTCTAAAGCTTGTTATGTGTTTTTTCTTTCCAATTTGACGCACACTTTTGTTGTTGTTGTTGTCTGTTTTTTAACAGGGTATCATTCTGTCACCCAGGCTGGAGTGCAGTGGCATGATTACAGCAGCCTAGAACTCCTGGGCTCAAGCAACACTCCTGCTTCAGCCTCCTGAGTAGCTGAGACTACTGGCATGAGCCTCCACGCCCACCATCCATTCTGATAGACAACTCTACTTTTAGCAGAAGCCACAACCCTGGGTAGGACAAATGGATGGCCAAAGAAAGCAGTCAAGATGGGTGGTGAGAGTGGCTCCATCTTCTTCCTTGCCCTGCAAGCCCCTAGGAGAAGGTTTCTCTGAGACCTGTTGTTTCCCGCTCCATACCTAACAATGGTGAGGAATTGGGGCCAGCCTTTGCGGATCCAGCACTTTTCTCTAGGCCACAGTTAGCTGCTTAGAGGTTTTGGGAGGAGAAGGATCCTGTTATGACCAATTCTGCAAATGGATTCCAATATGTCTTTACAGTCCTGGGGCCCTGGGAAAGTGTGTAAGTGTGTATGTGTGTGTGTGTGTGTTGGGGGTGGAGTTATTCCGGGTCATGCCACCTGGAAATCACTGCATCAATGAGACCTGGAGCAGCTCACTTAATTGTCCCCAGAAAGGCATCTTTGCCCAAGAAGATAACCAAAATCATGGCTCAGGGAGAGATGGCCCCAGGTTATGCATCTTGAGTGTGTCTGCACGGGTGGAGGGGTGGGTAGGTAGAAGGTTATTCAAGAGTCCTGGTTCTCCACATCTATCCAGGCTCTCAACCTTTATCCATGTGCTCACTGACTGCTCTGTTGGGGGCCTCTTTCCGCCTCCGGGCTGGCGGTGAGCTAAGAGGCTTCCGGTGTCAGGGAAGGCTCCACCTTGGGTATTCAAGGCCACTTTCTGTGCATGTGTGTGCACCTGTGCGCACGCTTTCCCAGAAGCAAGTCTCTTTGCTGTTTTGGGAGCTTCATGTCCTGGAGCCAGGGCTTTGTGCTAATGAGTGCTTTGAGAGGATGAAATTCCTGAGCTCTGGCTCGCTGACCCTCTGCCTTCCTTCCTTGGCCAACAGCCTGTCCCAGGGAGCGGCGTGATTCTTACCACTGCCTTCACTCCTTGAAAGAACAAACATCTTCACTGCAGCCTGTGAGCGCTGGTGTGAGGTGATTGTTTATAGTAGATGTTTCCATGACACTCATTTATTTCTTCTGCAAATACAACTGTATTGGGGGAGGGGACAGAGACAGGATAGGGTAGGGAGACTGGAACGTATGAAGACCTTCCAGTTTCCTATTTACATTCCTCTGTAGGATGAGAAGCCCCTTCCCTTTCCCTGGGTCTCCACCATCCCAGACTCCTAAAGCGTCCCCCAAACCCATCTTGGTTTCGTGCGGTAGAGACGGGGCTGGGCTCCGAGTAAGGTGGGGAGGGGAGGAACCATGTGCGTGAGGAAGCAGCTTTTATCAGGAGAAGTGGGAAAAAGCCCCAACTTTGACTGCTGGGAGTCGGGATTCAGTAATGACGAGCAGCAGTGACCAGCACCGGGGGTGGAGTGTGTGTGCACGAGTGTTCCTGAGGGGTCTGTGGCACTTCGCAGCTGAGCCAATGACTCACTCTAAATCTGAGCGACTTTGAGAGGTCATTTTAGTCATCCCCCGGTCTGCATCACGTTTGGAGGGGGTGGTGCGCTGCTCTGGGGACGTGTCTGGGTGCGGAGGGAGTGGGGGTGGGGAGGCGGCGCGTGACCTCTTTGAAAAGATCTCCGGCGAAGGACGTTCCCCGGCTCTCCCGGGCCGCCGGCTCCTGGGTTTCCCCATCATAGAATCAGCATGGTCCTCTCGGGAACTGCTGTTTGCAGGATGGAAACCGGATGTTGGCTTCCATGAGTGGGCGGGGGCTCCACTTCCCTCAGACCTGTCCGGGGTAATTGCGACCCGTCAGGGTCCCGTTAGAAGCTACCATTTCCTTCACTCACCAGAAACTTGCCACGCAGTGTGAGCCGAGAGAGAAGCGAGCAGAGACGCTACACCGCCTTCTCCCCGGCAATGCGCATGATTCTGCGGCTCTGTGCTCGCCACACTTCAACGCACCTTGAAATGGGCTCGCCTCCTTCGCTCCGCGACGGGCGGACGGCTGAGCCAATCGGACCCCGGGATTGAGGGAGGCGCCCAATAGGCGGGCGGCGGGGGCGGTTCCGGAGGCCCGGCCCGGCTAGGCTTCACCGTGGACCTGGCTGCGCTCCGCCCGGGCGAGTAGTGCAGGTGCCGCTGCGCCGGGGCCGGGGAGGCGCGCGCCGAGCCGAGCGGAGCCTAGGAGGGATGGAGAGCTGGCCGCCCGGGCTGCAGGAGCACCGGCGCGGGGCGTAGGCGGCGCGAGGCGGGCGCGAGGCGGGCGCTCGGGCGCTCGGGCGCGAGGCGCGTGCGGGCGCGGGAGCACTTTGCGATAGGATGAGGCTCCGGGCTGGCGCGGTAGTACTATGATTTGGTATGTGGCCACTTTCATAGCAAGTGTGATCGGCACCCGAGGGCTTGCGGCTCAAGGTGAGTTGAAGTGCGGCGTTTCTCCCCTGCCCCTCCCGGCGCCCTCGGCCCCTCGCGCTCGGCCCCCTCGGTTTCCCGGTTCCTCGGCCCCCCGGTTCCCCAGCTCCCCAGCGCGCCTTCCCGCGGGCGAGGCTTGGGCTCCGGCGCGGGCCAGGCGCGCCGGGGAGCATTGCCGGGGAGGGCCTGCGGGCCGTGGGCTGGAGGGGCGGGCGGGAAGGGGCCAGAGCCCACGGGCTGCCGGGCACTCGGGGAAAGGACGCAGTGGAACCCAGGTCGACTTCGCCCACCACGGGCCCCGCGGTGCACCCCGGCGCGCCGAGCCCGTCGCCTCCTACCCGGCGGCCGCCTCCCAGAGCTGCGGGAAACTCTAGCTGCGGGAGTTCGCGGTCTCCGGGCAGGCTGCAGCACGCTCGAGCCCCGCGCCGCGAGGAGCGCCTGCGGGGAGGCGCGACCCGGAGGATCCCTGGGACTCGCGGCACACGAGTCTAAGGCCCCGGGTTCGCGGCCCTGCGGGCGCCCACCGTTTCGCTCGCGCCCCTCCTGCCCACACATCTTGGCAGCTGGAGGTCGGAGCCCCCTAACAGGGGCGCCTGGTGAGAGGAGGACTGATGAGGCCGGCTTCGAGGTGTGTCCGCTTTTGGCCAGACCCGGCCGGCGCCCGCGCCTCTCAGCCGCACCTGGGCCCAGGCCAAGCAAAAGTTCCCCGGGAGCGCGCCGCAGCCGCGCGGGCCCCACGCCGCCCTCCCCGGCTGCGAGGCAGAGCTGGATGGGGGCTGGAGGGAGGGGCGGGGGAGAGGGGTCCCCACGCTGTGAATCCGAGCGGAGGGGGGATTTTCTCTTTCCGCTTTCCCGGGTCTGAGCTGGGGGAGACGCGAGGGGGAAACCGCCGAGTTGGGTGATGCGTGCGTGAGCGCGCGGGCTTTTGCTTTGGCGATGGGCAGAGCGACCTACAAGCCTCTGGGTGGCACCCCCGGCTCTCGGCCCTTGTATGGAAGTGGGAGCGGAGCCTGGAGGGAGCCAGGACTGTGAGCTCAGGGCTGTCAACGCGCAGACACGACCCGGCTGCGGGCAAGTTCACCGAGCCGGAGGAGATGGCGGCGGGAGAGAACCCGCTGTGGGGGGAGTCAGCAGGCAGGACTCGCCGACGGAGCACCGTCTCCCAGCGGCATGGGGCACCGGGTGGGCTGGAGGCGCCTCTCGCGGGGTCCCCTCGTCACCGGTCTGTGCAGGGGGGAGTGCTTCAAGAAACTTTCTGGAATGGAATGAATATGTCGCCTCTGCTTCTGGGGAGGGTGGTGGTGTCTGAAAACAGAATGAGCAGAGGGCGAAGGGAAGGGTGATTGTGTTAACTGACATGTTGGTCCGGGCGGTTTTAAAACTCTTCATTTGTCGGGTGGGAACACTGAGGCAAGGGTGATGGCGGAAGCTTACGGAACGCGGGGTGGATGTGAGGTGGGTCGGGCTGCGCTTGACAGTCTGCCTGTAGCCTCATCCTCTCCCCCATTTCCTTGCCGTCTTCCAATGCCCGCATCCTCCTCCCCTCCCGTTTTTGGTATGTTCCTGCTATGGGACTGTCCCTGAAAGCACAAAAGGATGAGCTGGGATCTTTGAATAGAACAGAGACGCTGAAGGAAGGCTCTGAAATAGCCTACAAACCTAAGTCAGGGTGGGCAATGGACTTCTTTGCAAGTTTAAGCCCAGAATAAAGGAAAATGAGTTTATACTGCAACAACACACAGAATCGCAAGATAGAAGGAAGGGCTTCCCGAAATTGAAGGTTGCCCGGCATGAAGGTTATGCCCTCTTTCAGGGTGCAGGGGGGTCCTTCTGTCTGGAATGGCTGGACATGTACCCCTGTCTGGAAGCAGAGGGTGACCTTACTGGTCTTGGGGTCTTTTTTAGCCTCAAGTGCTCTGTGTGTGGTTAGTTAAGGACCTAGGTCTAGAGCCGTATGACTGGGATTTGAATTCTGGCTCTGCCACCTGCTGACCCTGTGACCTTGGGCAAATTCTCAACCTCTCTAAATATCACTTGCCTCAATAGAAAATGTGCTAACGGTATGCGCTTTTAGGGTTTTTAGGTGGACATGAGTGTTATAAGGAAACAAACAACTACCTGTTATATAGTATGTGCTCAGGAAATATTAACATCATTTTCTCAGTGTCCCTGGGATTCCAGGATCCTCCTCAATTTCTTTCCCTTGGGCCATTCAGGGCACTAGGAGCTGGGAATATGTTGCAGGGAAGTTCAGAAGGCTGCCCATGTCAGGAAGCAAGACCCCTTTCTGGGCTGACCTTGTCTGGGCAGAACCTCTTGTCCCTGGCATCCCAGGGACGTGCGCAGGGTGTGCAGGCCTCAGAGCTGCTCGGAAGTCCTTTGCAAGGTCTCCAAAGCTGGAATGTTGTCAGTGGCCAGAGGTTTATGGAAGGACACAGCCCGGGAGGTGAGAGCTTACAGCACACAGCCTCTGGAGGGAGAGGGTGGGTGCCCGCTCGTGTGAGCAGCACCAGCCAGTGTTCACATGCTAGTGAGGCTCCCTGCGAGAGCTCAGCTGTTCCCTGACTGGCAGAGGTGACTTCTGGGGAAGTCCCTCAGCAGGAGGGACTTTGAGATGCCACCCTTGGGAACTGGCCATAGCAGGGGCTGCTCCGGCAGAGGGGAAAAAGGGATGATGTTGTGTTGGGACCCAACTCCATCAGCCCTCGGGTGCAGCACAGAGGTTGGAATGGGCTCTTCCTTTTGACTTTGAGTGTGTGTGCCTGGGAGGTGATTAAGGTCAGTGGACAGGTTGGGGGAGTGTGGAGAAGAGAGGGGCTGGAGTGGTACACAGAACCTGGAAGACGGTGATTGGTGTAGACTCAGTATCTCAGACGGCTGCTGAGCCCGCCCAGGGGAGTTCCTACTCTGTGGGAGGACCCTGGGCCGTGCTTAGCTGACTGTGGACCTTGGATAGGGGAGGCAGTCTGGGACTTTCCTCCCACACCTGCCTTCTCTGTCTGCCACAGATTCTGTGGTTGCATTATCCCTGACTACAGTGTCCCCAAATACAATGAGGTTCTGACTCAGATCCTGCTACTAGTTGGACCATTGCCCTCTACTTTCTACCTGGCCTTGACCTACCCTTCTTCCTTTTGGTAATGAAGATGGGAGGGTGGAGGTTTGGACTCAGAGGTTGCTATCAAGACCCCGTGGTGAGCCTATCAGCTAAGAAGGACTTAACTCAGGAAGTGGTCAGTGGATGGATGGATGTGTGTGTGTGTCCTCAGCACACACACGCTGGGGACAGGAGTGTGTCTGGCAGCCTGTGCCCTGGGGGATGTGAAAAGGGCTTGGCTGAGGGTAGTGGGAAAATCAGCTTTCAGCTGCGGGCCTGTGGCCCTGCATGTGCTGGTCTTGGAGTTGCAGGGTTCCAGACCTGGAATGGTTTCGTGTTTATGGCTCTGAGACAGAAAGCTGGGATCTGGTTACAAAAGAGCAGAGGCTGCCTGGCTGGAAGATTCTGAGCCCCAGCATCACTCTGGCCCTCACTCCAACCTCCTGTGCCTTTGCCCTCTCCCCAGCCCGGGTGCTGGCTTGTGTCTTCTTCCTTGGCCCTCTCTTCCTTAGCCCTGCTGGCTGCTCCCTGCTGGGTGCTTCAAGATGTGGGGGTGGGAGATAAGCTCTAAAGAGGGCTGGGCCTGAGATTTGAGGTAGCCCTCTTCTCCACATCCTGTGGCCTTCTCAGGCTGGGGTGTAGGGTACTTAGGGAGCGGTCCCCTTCCACCTGCTTCCTAGAAGAGGTGAAGCAGCTTGTGTGAAGAGTGGATCTGAATGGTCAAAGAGCTGCAACTGTTGACAGCTTCCAGCTGTCCAGAAGTGTGTGTGTGCACATGCACATGTGTGCACTTGTGTGTGTGCCTACACACATGTTCCTATATGTGTGTACATATGTGTGCCCCTGCATGTGTGCATATATGTGCCCCGTGTGTGTATGCATGCCAGCATGTATATGCATTGCATATGTGTGCACACCTGTATGTGTGTGCATGTGTGCCCATACGTGTGCATGCACATGCATGTATGCCTGTGTGCCCATACATGTGAAACCTGTATGTGTGCATGCTCACAAGTGCTTGAGTACCTGTGTATCTGTGTGCACGTGCGTGGAGTGGCAGGGTGGGGAATTTAGTGTGCAGACACGAGGTGGGGGCCGCACCTCTCCGTGCTGCAGCCCTGAGAGCAGAGAGACCCTTGGAGCCAACTTCTTGCCTTCGTATCCCCTCCCACTATGCCGAGGTGCCCTTGGTGCTGGAGTCTAGGCAGCACGGAGGTTATCAGGAGCCCAGGGCCTGTCTGTCTCCCTGAGGGTGTGGCTGTGGTCTCAGTTGCTCACTCCAGGGGACTCTGGGGTTGGACAGGCAGCTTATGCCCATTCCCCACAAGACACTGCCCATGGGTGTGAGCCCAGTCTGCTGGAGGCAGCTGACCTATTTTTCTTGGGAATCTTCCTGCTTTTCTGTTCTCTCTTGCGTGAATAAGCAGGAGATGGGGCCTCCAAGAGGGCTCTGGAGAAAGAGTCCATGTGCGCCAGGGCTGGGAGGAGTCTCAGCCGGCCTGACTGTCCTTTCTGAGAAGGCCCCGCTCAGCCTGGCTTTCGGTCCCCCGTGGCCCCTTGCCTCCCTCCCAGTCGTGTATGCCACCGAGATGGAGCGGGGGCCTGTGACTTGCACACAGGCACAGACTGTATGAGGTGAGTCACTGTCTTCATTTGCTGGCTTCGGAGTAGGAATGTTGATGTTGCCCAGGGAGTAAACATGGGACTTCGGCTTCCCACGGACTTACTGCCTCTATCTGGCACCTTACCACGGAGCCCAGCCTCCTGGGGGCTGAGCCCACGGTGCCCTCAGTTGGCCAGACTGCCTGCCGGCTGCAGGGGTGCGTGCACCTGGGCCCTGCGAGTGCCAGGCAGGCCTCTGCCCAGGTAGGGAGGGGGCAGTGGGGGTGTGGCTTTGCCTCTGCTGAGGAGCCATTAAAGGAGTGGAGCTGAGATTGAATTACTGACTTCCTTCCTGCCAGTGGCTCCTGGGGAAAGGACTCTTGGAAATACAATCTAGCTGAGAGCAAATTAAGGTTGCTAATAGCATCCCAGCCTCACAGCTGCTGGGGGAGCCCAACCGAGAAGGGTCAGGGCAGTGCGGCCCCTGCATAGGAAGGAGCCTGGCGACCTTGCACCTCCCCAGCGCCTCTCTCTCCTTAAGGAGCGGCTAGGGCTCCCTGACCCCTGGCTTCCGAACCCGAGAGGTTTGGTGGCGAGTGGGGGCCGGGAGAGCTGTGAGGGCACAAGGGGCGATCACTGAAGGGTGGAGACGCTCTGAGGTGCTGTCGGGTTTTGTGGGGGCTTTCCTGCAGGCAGAAGGGTGTCCAGAACAGCCTGTACCTGCCTGCCTTCCTGTAGCGAGAACAGGACGCCGTCGGCGTTTTGGGCCAGGTCTCTCCCCCGCCGCCTCGTCCTTTCTGGGTGTTCGCTGTGCTTTGGGTCCTGCCTTCCTCCTGCCTTCCTCTGGGCGTGTGCCTCCCACTTTGTGAGAGCCCCGGGTCTGCCAGCTTCCTGGAATCTCCTGGAGCCTCCTGGCTTGTCAGGGAGGAGGGGTTGGGGGACTATTGGGGGCTGTGCCTTTTTTGGACTCAGCAGGGATTATTTTTAGGCTGGCAGATGGAGGTGGCGGTGGCTGTCGCTGGTATTATTAGACAACAGGCCTGTGGTTTGGAAGTCTGGTGCCCAGAGGAGGAGGAGGAGGAGGAGGAGGAGGAGGAGGAGGAGGCTGCAATAAGGACTTGTACTAATGAGCAACGGAGGCTGGTGCTGGCTCCATTCCCCACTTCCCCAGCCACCAGCCAGACCTAGTGAGGGGTCTCAGAGTCTCAGGCAGAAGGCCGGGCTCCTCAGAGCGGGTCAGAGCCCACCCGGCTGCCTTCTGAGACAGGCCCACCCTATGGTCCTAGGCTTCAGGGTCTGGACTGGCAAAACCTGTCTCAAGTGTGGTATGGGAGTTGCTGACCTCTGGCTCAGGCCCTAAGAAAGGGAAAAGTGAGGGACTGGGTGAAAGGCCTTGGTCCCGGGGCCTGGGTCGGGCCAGGATGACCTTTGTGCCACCTGCTTTCTGAGGACAGGGACCCCATCCGTGCATCAGGAACAGCTGGAACCGAGTAACTTTGGGTGAGCAGCACAACTCCCCGTTTGCTCATTTTTCAGTGGGAGACAGCGGTGCTTGTGTCAGGAGGCCATTGTGGGCAGGGATTGAGATGCCCTGCGTTCCCAGCACAGAGCCTGCTCTGCAGCATGCCAGCTGATGCTCGCCCGGCCCTGCTCCTCACACTTTGCCCAGCACTCCTTCCTCTGTGTTTAGAGCAGTCCTGCTCTCAGGTACCCTCCTCCCCCCAGCCGTCCCCCGGCGGAGCAGCTCCAGGTTGTGAGTGCTGGGCATGGGCTGTGCCAGGCCCTGGATGCCTCATGGTTCTGCACAGGGGGTCCAACGGCAGCCCTGGACTCAGCCAGCCACTGGGTACCACCTGGCCCAGAGAGCGGGAGTTTGTACCCTGTGGGCTTCAAAAAGGTCAGCCAGACCTCCAGGGGCTACCTCATCTTTCCTTGCCCTCCTACTTTCTCTTCCCCGCCATAACTACTCCAAAGGGAGCTGGGCACACCCCCAAGATACAGATTTACTAGGTTCTGGGCACTGCTATTTCTGGCCTTCTCTAAAAAGAGTGAGACCTATGGCACCACATGGGTGCCTTTCACTGTACCCACCCCTGACAATGCCAGTTTTCCCCCTTTGAGGGAGGAGCCTGGTCCCTCTGGGCTGCTGTGATGGGAGAGGGGCTCAGCACGCTCCACTCTCCCCTTCCTCTCTTCGTCCTGTTCCTCCCCTTTCTCCCCTCTCTTCAGGAGCCAGCCCCTCCCCCTTCCACTCTCCAATCTGCCCCCACCCAGGCTCTGGGGTGTTCTGATGGTCTGTGTCTGTATCCAGCTGGCCTGAACTCACCCTCCCAGGGATGGGCTCTGCACCTGGCCCTTCCTCCCCTCTCCTCTTTGCTCTCTTCTTTGCACCTCTTTCGCTCCTGGATGTGGGTTTGGTTTCCCCCTATATTTGGGTTTCTCTATCTCTCCTCCATCTTCCCTCTTTACTGCCAGCCTGATTACTTTTTTTCACATTGAGCTTTTCTGGAGAGAGTGTGTTATTAGACATACTTTGGCTCAGAAACGATCAGGCTTAGGGAGAAGTGCTTGTGGGTGATGGAGTGAGAGAACATGCCGTGCGTGTGTGTGTGCGTGCGCATGTGTGTGTGAAGGAGATGACAGAAAACCGATAAATATTTTAGGATCCAGAAAAGCAAGAGGGCTTGGACCGAGGGTGGAGGCCAGGACATGGGCGCCCACACCACTGCTTTATTCTGGGGAAGCTCCCTCTCATTTTGTCTTGCTTCTCCTCTTTGGGATGTGTCCTCTCTGCAGCTGCCTCTGCCTGGTTGAAAGGGTCTTTGGGAAGAGATGCTGGGAGGGGACTGCCTGCCTGCCTTGGGGGTAGGCCTTGGGTTGGGTGCTCAGCGCTTCGCCCAGGGGCTGGCTGGGGCTGGGGTGGGAGCCCAGTGCTGGGGAAGGTTTGAAGAGCCTGCCTCATTGCTATGCAGTGAGAATGAGGCAGGCTAGGCGCAAATGAGCAGCCTCACAGCGGGAACCCATGTCAAAGCCAACCCCCCTCCTGGCGTTGTCCCCTAGAGCCCTCCACCTGGAAGCCAGCTCACCAGAGCAAAACTTCACTGTTGGAGGTGCCCGCTGTCCCCCTAGGCCTCTGTTCCTCCTGCCTGGGCCCTAGGGCCAAAGCTCTGGGGAGGAACCACCTTCTGTTGCCCACTCTGCCCTCCTCTAGGTAACATGGCACCTGGGAATAACTCCCTCCTCTTCCCCTAGGCTCCTGTAGTTTCTTATCTCCTCACAGGTCTGTGCTGTAGACACACACACACACACACACACACACACACACACACACACTGCTTCTCTGCAAGCTCACGGCGCTCATTATTCACCCATTCCTCTTGGTCCAGCATCTGCCTTTGTGGTCCTGGCTGCTGGGAGGCAGGCTCTCCTGCTGAGGGCCCCTGGGGCTGTGGGGGAGGCGAGGCTGCAGCTGGGCACTCTCCCTGCTTTCCCTGAGGGGCTGGGATGCAAACTTAGCCTGAAGCAAGGTTGGGGGTGGGGAATTGGGAAACCTGCTGGGGCCTCAGGCAGGTGAGTACAGTGCTCTGCTCTGCTCCAAAAATACTCTGTGATCTTAGCTCTTTCTCTAGAAAACAGTGATGTCACCAGGAGCCAATCAGCTTCTGGAAGGGCTTGCCTCCTCCCTCTTCCGCAACTTGCAGGGGAGGCGGAGGGGGAGGGGGAGAACAAGACACACAGAGATGACATACAGACAGACACGGAGAGCCACAGACAGGGAAGTACACACATGCAGAGACAGAGCCCTTGCATACAGAGAAGCAGGCAGAACCCCTCCCCTTGCATGAGCCAACCAGAACACACACACACACACACACACACACACAGGCTGGTAGACAGAAACAGGGAGAGAGATAGACAGGTAGACACAGTCACCCACATAGAGCAAGAGCTAGAGAGAGACAGAGAGAGACACAGAAAGACATGGAGAAGGAGCAGGAGCCAGAGAGAGGTGGACAGATAGACACACACGCAGAGATGGAGCCAGCAAGACAAATAGGCAGCAGACAGACAAAAGGAGCCAGAGAGAGACAGACACACAGAGGAGCCAGCAAGGCAGACAGAGATCCAGAGATGTGAGAGAGAGAGAGAGAGAGAGAGAGAACAAACACACACAGAGGAACCCGGCATGTGTGTGCGTGTGCACAGACACACAGAGGTGGCCAGACACAGACATGAAGGGATAAGAGACAGCAAGGTGCACACAGGGGTCTGAGATGCAGAGAGAGTCAGACCCAGGCACCAGAATGGGGAATGGCAGGGACTGGTGCTGCCCTCCTCTGGGCATCCTTCCCTGCAGGAGTCCCAGCTGGCTCTCTGTCTGTAAGCTGCCGCTTCAGTACTGCAGCTGCTGTCCTAGGTGCTGCCCTGGAGAGTCGGGTGCCCGGCCTGGGACCAGAAGGGTCTGGGGCTGGGGAAAGCTGTGGTCAGTTGGGAGTAGGGGGTAGTACCAGGGAATGAAGGGGGTGAGGCTTCCCCTCAGCCATCCTTTTCCTTGGGACGTTGCTGGACAAGGTGACCTTGTGGCCTCCCTGGCCCTGCCTGGCGGTGGAGCCTGGCGTGGGAGGAGGGCTGCACGCCTTGTTTGGGCCCGGGAATGGTGCTGCGGCGCTTGGGGTGCGTGGCTCTTCCTCTCTGCAGCGTCCTCTAGCTTGCGGTGGGGTGGAGGCCGGGGTGGTCCTCCCTCCTGCTGCCTTGCTAGCCCCCTCTGCTGCCAGCCAGGGTGGGTGTGCCCTATCCCACCGTCTGATTTCGTTTTCCTCTGCCCAAGATAAGGATGGCCCTGGGATCTCCCTCCTCCATCCCCAGCATGCTGCTCTCCTAATGGTGATGTCTGGGGCTTGGGCCCCTCCCACTCCCCCTCTGCAGCAGGGCTGGCACACGCTGCTGGGCAGGGCTGGCACACGCTGCTGGGAGGAGGGGCCGGAGAGGCCGGCTCAGCCTGCGGGGCTTTCCTTCTGGTGTTGCCACGAGCAGCCTCGGCTGAGCGTGTTCGGGATTTCCCTGCTCCTGCATGGAGTACCCTTGTGTTGTGCCGTGCACATCAGGCTGAGCTGGGGGTGGGGTGGAGGAGGAAGGCTGGCTCTGTCGTTTCCCACCAGGCTGTAGTGGCAAGCGTCCTGGTGCAGAAAGAATGTTCCATGTGCACAGGCGGCCACAACTGGGCAGCGCTGTGGGCCTCCAGAGGGGGCCAGGCCCCTCACCTCCATGTCCTGGACTCCTTGTAATTCGTGCGGCGGGATGACGCCTACGGCTCTTTGAGACTGGGCAGGGAAGAGCTGGCGTGTAGGACTGAAGAGAATGGCTTCCCTCTCCTTTCCTCTCCCTTCCTTTCCCCCAAGTTGTGGATGTTTGGGGGCCCCAGGACAGAGGGAGGTATGAGCAGCGAGGGGGAGAGGGATGGAAGGTGCACGTGAGACCCTCCTGGGAGAGCACGGTAGCCCATGGAGGGCAGCTGGTGGGAGGCGGGGCCACCCTGTGACACGGGCATGGGGCTGCTGGGGCAGGATCTTTTTGTCACCTGCTTTCTGTGTCCAACCTGGCTGTCCCCATCAGGCGCCCACGGCCTGCGAGAGGAGCCCGAGTTTGTGACGGCAAGAGCTGGGGAGAGCGTGGTCCTACGATGCGACGTGATCCACCCAGTGACGGGACAGCCCCCACCCTATGTCGTAGAGTGGTTCAAGTTCGGGGTCCCCATCCCTATCTTCATCAAGTTTGGCTACTACCCCCCGCACGTGGACCCTGAGTATGCAGGTAAGGTCTGGGCACCCTGTTTCCCGCACCTTCTCCATCTGGAGTCAGCTCCTCCATGGTTCCCCTCTGGCCCCTACCTTTTCCTGACCACTCTTTATCTCTGTTTCCCCGTCTCTGCCTGGTTCCTCCCATCCTTTGTCCTCTGGTAGGTTCTAATTAAGCAGTGGGAGGAGAGGGAAGTGGAGGTGATGCAGGGTAAAGCCCTTCTAAACAGCCTAAAAACCCACCTGGGGTGTGGAGAGGGCTGGGAGCCATAGGGGAAGCTGGAGAGGCCTGGGTGGGAGAGGGGATGGAGTGGACAGGAAGCTGAGTCAGGCAGCCCTGGGCCAGCGTGGCTTCCCTGCTTGGCTGCACCCACCCCTTCCCTCTTGGCTCTGAAGTCGGGGCTCCTTCCCATCCTGAATGTATGGATGAATCTTCGGCCCCCCACCATTTGCGGGTGCCTGGTCTCTGCTTCCTCTGTCATGCTGTCCTCTCCTTCTCCTGGCCCTGTCTGTGTCCTGCTTGGCAGTTACTCTTGCCACCAAAGGCCTCATGACTCACTGCCACTGCCTGCCCCCCAGCCCGCGGGAGAGGAGGGCGTGGGTGTGTGTGTGCGTGCGTGTGCGTGTCATTGAGCGAGCGTGTGTTGGGGTTGAAAGGAAGGGAGGAAGCAGGCAGGGCACTGCCTTCACTTTCATCTTTGCTGGTGGCTTCTGAGGTCTGCCCTGCCTTTCTCAGAATGCTTCCGTCCCTGTCTCTTTCGCTCCTGTGCCTATGTCTCATGCTCTCTTTTTGGCCAGGGATGGCTTTGAGAGTCTAGTTTTTAGGCAGATTGCCAGCATCAGGACAAGGAGGAGAGCAGAGGTGCTGTGATATTGGCTGGGGTGAGGGGTGAGCTAAGAGTGGGTGAGGTGGGGGGCTGACCTTGAGGGCTGCTTCCCCCTGCTGGCATCATGGAAGGGGCTTCTGCACCTCTGGCCTCCTCATTGCCGCATGTGAGACACAGATGGCATCCTGCTGGGGTGGGGATTGGAGCTGAGGAAGGGTGCCTCCAGGATGTTTGCTCTGAGGGTCAACCCATTCCTTGTTCTCAGGCTTCTGGGCCCCGCCGCCCTCATCTCCTGGGGTCACTGGGCTTTAGTAGGATACGTAGTCTCTCTGGCACTGACAGCAGGACCGGGAGGGGACCCTAGCATCCTGGTCCCCAGCCTGCCTTCCCTCTGCTCTAGAGAGGGAAGCTGGGTGAGCCAGTCCTGGGAACCCTACTGGGATAGGCATACTGCTCAACTGAATGGAGGTGCTCCCGGGTACGCTGGAGACCCCCCACCCATCCTCTTCTGTTGGCACTTTTTCATTCTCTCTTTCTGTCTCTTTCATCTCTTCTCATCTCTGTATCCATCATGACTTACTTTTGTCCCAGGAGACCTCCAAAAGAATGAGAGTATTCTAAGGAACTGAGGCTGCTCTCAGTGCCAAGTGCATTGAGTTGCCTTACAGGCTGGGGCAGGGCCAGCTGGGGCGGGAGAGTGGCTCTGTGGCCAAGGTGCTAGGCCGTTTCCTTTGCCACCTGCTGCTGGAGGTGGGTCCAGCTGTTGTTCTGGGGCCCTGCCATAGGGAATGCTATGAAGATTGTGAGGGGTCCCCTGTCTTTAGCTGGGGCAGAGGTTGGGGAGCTGCTGGCCTTCCCTGATGGCCTGTGGGGCTTTTTGTCTGCTCTATTCCCCCAGGCCGGGCCAGTCTTCATGATAAGGCATCTCTGCGGCTGGAACAAGTTCGCTCTGAGGACCAGGGCTGGTACGAGTGCAAAGTGCTCATGCTGGACCAGCAGTATGACACCTTCCACAACGGCAGCTGGGTCCACCTCACCGTCAACGGTGAGTGAGGGCTCCTTCCGGGGTGGGTCCACCTCACCGTCAACGGTGAGTGAGGGCTCCTTCCGGGGTGGGTCCACCTCACCGTCAACGGTGAGTGAGGGCTCCTTCTGGGGTGGGTCCACCTCACCGTCAGTGGTGCCTGAGGGTTGTTTCTGGGGTGGGCCTGGAGGACTGCCCCGAGGGCCTGCCCCAGGGGAAACCCTTCTCCCAACCGCACCCCACCCCATGGCCCTCTCCTTGTTGCTGTGGTTCCATGAGACATCAGCTTGCTCCTGCAGTGTCCCTCTGCTATCTTCCCGAAGCCTCTGCAGGCAGTGCAGGTGCCCTGGAGCAGCAGCTCCCTGCACGTGTGGTGCTGTCAGAGTCCTTAGAGGGACGTGGGAAGCTGCTGCTTCAAATCAGAGGGCTGAAGCTTTAAGGTGGCAAAATTGGTCACTGCTGGGATTATTTCTCAGCCTTGGGAAGACCCTGCTACTCCAATTCTGGTGGAATTCCTGGGGTCTCAGAGTTAGTCTTTCTTTTTAGATTGATACTTTGGTTCTCTTTAACCACATTTGATTAGTATGTACCAAGGGTATAGTGTGTGTCCAGCTCTGCAGCTGACGATAGAGAAACACTGACAAACAGTCCCTGCTTGTGTGGGGTTTACCAGGTAGTAAAATGCAAGCATCCTGGGAAGAGTCACAGTTTTAATGGGTATCAGTTACTTACAACTCAGGTTAAATGACTTGTGCTGGAGAAGATGCTTTTCAAGGGTCTAGGTAAGGGCAAGGAAGCCCCAAGAGCTTGCTGAGCTCTGGGAGTTGGGCTAGACGGGGGCCTGAGTCCCCGGCAGTGACAGCACTAGGGGCTGGGTCCTCGGGGTCTCCCTGGAGGGAGAGTCTCCTCTTTGTGTCCCTGGAAGGAGGTCCTCTGGAGGAGCTAGAAGACTGGAACCACGGAGAAAAGATGAAGAAATGGTCCCCGTGCTGGGAGGGGACCGGGTTTTAAAAAACGTTTCCTTTCGTTTTTTGGCCAAAAAATTAGTAATATATCCTTCATTATTCCATTGATGACAAAATTTGTATCTAGCCATCGTTGTGTTGCAGATACTGTACTAGTTATTGAGGCTTCAACAGCGTGGGTGCTTGGGTGTGCCACATACAGCTTACGGTCATTGAGACTGTAGATGCTGTGGTTAGAATAGAGAAATTGGTGTTCCTGGCTGGGAAGCTTCTCTCAGTATTGATCTGCCCTGAAGGATGGCTCTGTCTGCCCTGCCTAGGGGGGCTGGGGCAGACTTGTATTCCTTTTGGGCCTGAGAACTTGTCTGGGGTCCTGGAAGAACAGAGTATGTTATGTTTTAGCAAGATCACTGGCTTTGGGGAAAGAAACCTTAAAGCTTGTGGCCCTAGGCTGGTGTGCGTCCAGCCTGCCTAGCCCAGCCCTCCTTGTGGGAGGTGGCTGGCTCCTGTCAATCAGTCCCAAGAGACTGATTGAAGCATATTTGAAATCTTTGGGGGGATTGTTCCGACCACCTGCCAAACTTTTGAGTCACCCCCTTTTGGTGCCAGCTGTTGCGTGAGCAAAGAATAGGAACCCAAGCAAAGTGTAATTAGAAAGGCAAATCTGCTGCTAAAATCTTGCCTCGATGAACACCAGGCTGAGGGTCCCCACATTGCTTCCCTTCTCTCCTGTGCTCTGTTCTGAATGGTGGGGTGAAACCATCTTGGGGCATTGCCTCCGTTCTTTTGCATATCCTGGTTGGCAGTGTTCATTTCAGGAATCTGAGACACCAGGCATTCAGTGGACATGCGTATGACTGGAAAGTAGAATCTCACTTCAATTTTATGTTCTAGAGCGTATCTGTGTTAGTTTGCATGAGTGGGAGTGGGTTCTTTGGGAATTCATAATTGCTTTGAGTGGGATAAGCATGGAGCAAGACCTTTAAAAGATGAGGTTCATTTCATAGACCCACTGTGTGCTAGCTGTGTGCTCTGGGCAAGGTTACTTAACCTGTCGGACTTCCGGCTCCTCAGTGACAAAAGCAGCGACTACGATTTGCAGGGTTGTTGTGAGGACTAAGTGAAATGCTGGATCTTGCACAGTGTCTGGAGTGTTAATTACATGTGGGTAATTATGTGTGAGATGCTGGCCATTCTCCTTCTCAAGAGGAAACAAACAAAGTCAGATGAAAATCTAGTAGCAGGGATATCAGGCCGGAAGGTGTAGAGGACTTTGGTAGTTCTGCAAATCTACCAACAATTATCTATTCGAAACATAGTTTTGGACGTGCACTCTGTGGCAGGCTCTGGGAATACAGCAGGAGGCATGACCCTGTCCTGGGTCTTAAGGAGACTTCAAGAGACTGTCACATCCAGAGATTACTGCAATATGGCTTTGGGAGCACAAAGGAGGGAGAGCTTCTCTGAAGAAATGGCCTGTCTTCAGAGACCTGGCTAGGGAGGGAAGGTCGTCATGTGCAGGTGGAAAGTGGGGTAGGGTCCTCCAGGCAGAGGAGACAAGCGTGCTCGGAAGCCCAGAGCAGGAAGAGCGGCTCATTCAGGGAACGCGGGTAGGCTGCTCATAGGGAAGTGCTGGGCGGGAAAGCTGGGGATGGTGCACCATCTGCTCCAGGCTTGAGAACCAGGGCTGGCGATAAACGATGCTTTTCCATAATCAAGGCACCTACCTGCACACGGGCAGAACAGAACCAACCCTTCCCAGGTGAGAGAGCTCCTTTCTCCTCTTCTGCCTTTCTCTTCTTCCCAAGTTCGAGGCTCCTTCCAGCATAAATAGTTCCGTTATTGAAGGAAGGAATCCAAGCACCAGCATTCCGTTGCTTTCAAACTAGAATGTTTAATGTCAGGCGTTTTCTGACAGGGATCACCTTTGGAAAATGAAAGGCCAGTGAACAATTAGAATTACAAAGTGTCTCATTTTCCTTCTGTGTTTTCTTTGAAGACCAGTTGGGTGGAAACAGACCCAATTATTTCTTTATCACATATAAAATACCCCAAAAGCCTGAGCCAAGCCTTCCTTTAGGTTGGTGAATTACGTGGAGGAGAGGGCAGCCTATTACTAACCTGCACTATTAATTACAGGGCACTTGTAAAAAAGAATTAAGCCTGGAAATGCAGCTGGCAAGCTAACATCTAATTCAGTAAATAATTGAGAGTCAAACCATTATTTTCCTGAAAACTAGAAATTGTTCAACGTACTTTCCTGATTAGCACCTAAATAATAAAGTAATTATGTAGTTAGTAAGTAATTTGTCACTTCAGGATGTAAATTTAATTTATTATCTTTTCTTTTAAGCTTGGCACCAGGCGTAATAGAGGCAGTGTCTGTGTTAACTGTATTTCAAGGGGCAGGCTGGGCAGGGAGAGGCTGTGTCGGAGATGGACACACACTCTCAGTGGGAAGAGGCCTGCAAGTGAGGATCCCAGGACCCCTTTACAAGGACTTTGAATGACTTTTTGCCATTATTTTTAGTATATTCTTAGGCACTGGATAAGAATTGATTTTTTTGAGGACGTGCGAGGCGTATGTTATTGCATGTGGTGACATGTGTGAGGACGTGCGAGGCGTATGTTTTTGCATGTGGTGACGTGCGAGGACGTGCGAGGCGCATGTTTTTGCATGTGGTGACGTGTG
Source organism: Papio anubis (assembly GCF_008728515.1). NCBI lineage: Eukaryota > Metazoa > Chordata > Mammalia > Primates > Cercopithecidae > Papio > Papio anubis. Next base: position 878,832 of record NC_044987.1, read on the forward strand.
CGAGGACGTGCGAGGCGCATGTTTTTGCTTGTGGTGACGGTAGCGAGGACGCGCAGGGCGACATGTTTTGCTTGTGGTGACGCGGTGCGGACGCGGGCGAGGCTTATGTTTTGCTTCTTGTAGACGTAGCGAGGATCGGCGAGCGATGTTTTTGCTTGTGGTGACGCAGCGGTGACGCGAGGCGATGTTTTTGCTTGGTGGTGACGGTGGCTTAGGACGCGGCGAGGGCGATGTTTTTGTTTTCAGGATCGCAAGAGGATCTGCATGATGTTTTTGCATGTGGTGATCGCAGCGAGGATCGGCGAGGCGATGTTTTGCATGTGGTGATCGCAGGCGAGACAGGCGTGATGTTTTGTGCATGTGGTGATCGGCGAGGATCTTAGGCGATGTTTTTAACATGTGGTGACGTGGGGCGGACGGCGGCGATGTTTTGCATGTGGCGAGGATCGCGGCGAGGCGATGTTTTGCATGGTGAGGCGATGGCGAGGCGATGTTTTGGTGATGTGGTGACGTAGGCGGACGGCGGAGGCGGATGGATCGAAAGGATCGGCGAGGCGGATGGCGGAGTGGAAGAAGGAAGGAGTGGAAAAGGAAGGGGCACGGTAGCGGCGGATCGCGGCGAGGCGATGTTTTTAATGTGGTGACGCGAAGTGACGGCGAGGGCGATGTTTTTGCATGTGATGACGCAGCGAGGATCGCATGGTGGCTGCGATGTTTTTGCATGGTGACATGTGTGAGGACGGTGGAGGGATGATGTTTTGCTTGTGATAATGCGTGCTCCTGCATTCATTCAGTGGCCACCCCCGTGTGCCCCTGATGTGCTTGCACTGAGCTGCAGGCTTCGGAGATGGGAGATGAAAGTGGTGTAACTGTGGTCTTGTTCTTCAGAAGTGTTTTGTGTTTGCACTGGTGCTGGCCTGTAGGTCTGTGCATGTGTGAACACCACTCATTTGTTTGTTTCATTCTTTCATTCATTCGACAAATGTTTGCTGAGCCCTCGGCTACTACATCCAGGAACTATGCTAAAAGCTGGGCATGTGGTGACCTATATGCAAAACGGGGCTGCCCTTAAGGAGCCACCATCCTAATAAAGGGGACAGGTAAGAAACAGGTAAACACACAGAGAGAGAGAGAGAGAGACTTGTAAGTGACATGTGCTTTGAAGGAAATGAAACAGCACCAGGGAGCAGAGAATGCTGGAAGTGCCATCTGAGATGGGATGGGCTGCCCAGGTCAGGCAGCATTTTAGCAAAGACTTGCATGAACCAAAGGAGGGAGATCCAGGTACGTAGTTCTGGGCAGGTAGAGCCGCATGTGCAAAGGGCCTGAGGTCAGAAGTTCTTGGCGCATTTGAGGAAGACAAAGACAGCCAGTGTGGTTAGAGTGCGCTGGGAGGGAGAGGAGGCTGGTGCTACAGGCAGGACCAGATCCTATAGCACCGTGACTAGTTCTCGGGGCAGGGCTGTGTGGGGAGGAGCGACTCCTCCCAAAGCTTCCTGTGAGTGTCTCAGCGGCTCTGGAAGAGATGATAGTGATGGCGGTGTTACTGGCAATTTGTACATTTTACAAGCTCCTTTTTACATGTTTATTCCTCACATCATTTCTGGAGGGTGGGGGATTTAGGTATTTAGGTAAGACCCAGAGAGGCCAAGTAACTTGTCAAGGCTACCAGAAGTGGCAGGCTAGTGCTTGAACCTGGGTTCTGAGCTTCACGTACCTTGAGATGAGCTCAGCTTGACCTGCGCCAGCCTAGTGCTGTGGGCCTCAGGGCCGGAGTTCAGAACTGGGGGCCTCCTTGCCATCTCAGAAGACTGTGGAACTGATAGTCCAAGGGGTTAAGATTGACCGGATTGCTTCTACAAGCAGCTCAGGCAAATGGGACTGAGTCTGTTAAAAGCCGATTATCCAAACAGGATGGAGTTTTAATCAAATCTCCAACGCAGGGGGGAAGATGACCTGGCATAATCAGAAGAAAATGAAGAAGGGAGTGGCCTTTGGGTGGGCTGTCCACCTTCACCCGTGGAAGCCAGAGAGGGAGGAAGCAGGATGATTTTCTCAGCAGAATCTGGGAAAATGTGGCTCCGCATAGCCTTGGCCTGCATCTGTGTTAGGCCTTGGTGGGGCTCAGACGGCAAGTGTCCTGGAAATGGGGGGCCTGGCTGAGCTGGGATTCAAGAAGTAGAAGCTCCTGAGTGTCATGGATCATCATAAAGGGAAAGACTGAAGGATGGTAGGAAAGCCTGAGGAGCTGGGAGCAGACAGTGTTTGAAGGGCCACCCTGGAGTAGATGCTCAGTAAACAGCGGTGAACCGGGAATAAGCTACAGTGCAGAATTTGGACCCCGCCAGACTGAGTTTGGATGCACGTCTCCCTGCCAGTAATGGTGGTTCGCAGAACGTTTTGCCCATCCCCACCTTCCTTCCTTTGTCCTTGCGTTCCGCAGAGCTGCAGTGAGGGTGATGTGCGGGGCAGGCACTGTTGTTGCAGGGCAGTGACTTGGCTGATGGCGTGTCCTTCACCTTTGTGGTCTCCTTTGCAGCCCCTCCCACCTTTACAGAAACACCCCCCCAGTACATCGAGGCCAAGGAGGGTGGTAGTATCACCATGACCTGCACAGCTTTTGGGAACCCCAAGCCCATTGTCACCTGGCTCAAGGAGGGGACACTCCTCGGTGCTAGTGGGAAATACCAGGTGAGTGTGGTTCTAGGTTGGGGCCGCTGAAGTCTGTTTTCCAGGGCAGCCTCCCACTGCAGCCGACCCCTGATGCTACGTGCACAAGCACAGAGGAGGCTGGAAAGCCATGGCCTGGCTCAACTGCAGGCGTCTCTGTGTCACTGGCGGGAGGTGGGCAAGGGGGCATCTGCCCTTCGTGTCCCCCAGATGCATGTGTCCCTGCGGTCATCTCCACCTTAGCATCTCTGACTGCATCTCCCTGTTGGAGGGTAGCAGCGGTGGGTGCGAGCGTGGGTGCTGAGCTCCATCTGTTTCTGGCCCCAGGTGAGTGATGGCAGCCTGACAGTGACATCGGTCAGTCGGGAGGACAGAGGTGCCTACACCTGTCGAGCGTACAGCATTCAGGGGGAGGCTGTCCACACCACCCACCTGCTTGTCCAAGGTAGGAGCCATTTCCTCTGCCTCTCCACCCCCGGACGCGTGCGGGGATGTCCAGCCCAGCTGAGCTACGAAGGGCATTTTCCCAGGGCTCATCTGGGGCCAGATGGAGGTGCAGGTGGCCATGAGGACCTGTGTGGGGCCCCTGTGTGCCGCCTGCTATCCTGGTCAGAGCTCCCGCACTGGCTGCCTGGGAGAGGGCCAGGCCCACAGGCCGTGGCCGGGCACCACGTGGCGTGGCAGAGAGGCCCTGCTGTGTGGGTTTCTGGTTTCTCCTTCTGTTCAGATAGCATCTCTACCATATCTCCGCCTCGCTGGGAGAGGAGACCTCCCTCGGGTCGTCTATCCATTAGTGACGGCATCAATAAATAAAGATAGAAACTCAATCCAAGCCCCAGACGTTTAAATAACACAGTGGGCACTTGGCAGAGCTGGGGTCTGTATAGTCAGCACAGGGAGATGCCAGTCTGCCCTGCCTGGAGCCTCAGAGTCCCCCAAGAGGGGCCAGGAACTGAGCAGGATGGGGCAGCGTCCAGGTCGGGGGGGTCTCCACCCTGTGCTGAGCTCGGCCCCCTGCTTAGCCTCCCCAGCCCTGCCTCCTGGAGGAACTCTGGGGTTGGGGGGTTGGTGGCGGCTGCATGCTCCTCCTGCCTATGAGTGTCGAGCAGCAGCCAGGGCCAGAGGTCCCTCAGCAGCCTGGATGGAAGCTGTTCCCTCTCAGGGGAGACTTGGCCACAGCTGCCCTCTCTGTCTGTGCAGCCAGCACCAGGACTGTTGGACTTTCACCCTCTGTTTACTCCTCGGCCCCTGCACCCCCAGCTGCCCTCTTGATTTCTGATTGGGGAGCAGCATACGGCCCTGACTCCTTGAGACTGGAGTATTCCTTGCTCTAGATTTGAAAAGAGTTGCCTTTCTCACTGCTGCATCTCTGGCTTGGGCTCTGCTGGGAGAAGGCGGGCAGGAAAGGGGTGTGTGTGGCGGCTGGTCTGGGGAGCTAGGTGCAGGGGCAGGGGCAGTGGACAGGATGCCTGAGCACAGACAGCATCTGGAAGTGTCTCCATGACAGCCGCCCCCATTGCAGGGTTCAGGACACCCCTTACTGAGGCACTGAGGGCTCCCAGGAGGCCTGGGTGCTGCTGCCGTCCCTGATCAGGTGAGGTGAGGTTTGTTCCCTGCTCTCCCCAGGGCCCCCTTTCATCGTCTCCCCTCCTGAGAACATCACCGTCAACATCTCCCAGGATGCTCTGCTCACCTGCCGGGCAGAGGCGTATCCGGGCAACCTCACCTACACCTGGTACTGGCAGGACGAGAACGTCTACTTTCAGAAGTGAGCGCCCTGCTCTGGCTTTTCAATGAGGTCGCCATCCTGGTCCCCACGGGCAGGGCCCCTGAGCAGAAATTGCATGGGCAGGCTGCCCACGGCTCCTGGAGCTGGGGGAGGTGGGCGATCTGGTTCGTGTGTCTCACATGCCAAGGCCAGGGTCTGCATGGAGGGGCCCTGGGGATGCCAGGGTCATGGGGTCTCCATGCCACATCTGGGGCAGTGATGGTGACTGTGTGTCTGTGGCAAGACCCCCTTCTGCTCACCCAATCCCCTGTCCCCGTGCTGCTTTGCAGTGACCTGAAGCTGAGGGTGCGCATCCTAATCGACGGGACCCTGATCATTTTCCGGGTGAAGCCGGAGGATGCTGGGAAGTACACCTGTGTGCCCAGCAACAGCCTGGGGCGCTCCCCCTCCGCCTCAGCGTACCTGACGGTGCAGTGTGAGTAGGGGTGCGGAGGAGCCTGGGTGGTGGGGCTTCCAGAAGGTTCTGGTGTTAGCCAGACTGTAGGCTGGAGGGTAGAAAAGACCAAGCATCATTTGGGGGTGTGTGGGTGGAGGAACGAATGAGGGAAAAAGGAGGGACGGCTGGAGACGAGGCCGAGGCCCTGGCCAGTCGGGGTGGACCAGCTCCTACTTCGTTGGCCAGGCGTCGCTGTTCAACCAGTGCATCTCATCAGCTCAGTGCAGGCTGCACTCAGGAAGACACCTTCGCGCAGTTCCTTCTGAACGGCGTTCCTCGGGCTGAAGGCTGGCCTGCACCTCTGTGGCCAGAACCAATTGCTCTCTGATGCTCTTTTCTCAGGTGTCTTACGGAGCATAGCCCAGGCCCACGCAGGGTTAGGTTTCTCCTAGCCTTACTCCCTGCCTTTCCACACCGTGTCTTATGTCGGGGGTGATGTGCTGCAGCTCCTATGCCCACTCACTCTGGCTTCTGCGGCCTCTCCTCTTGGGTGGCTGGAGATCCAGATGAATGAGCTGCTCCTCACCCAGATGTTCGAGGGCTTTTGTGCAAGTACCACTATTCAGCTTGCTGATCTTTAATACTGAGCAGCCAGTTGCTTTCCCGCCCCCTGGCAAGCTGAGCCCTGAGACAGAGAAGGATGAGTAATGAGGAGTAATGTCCTCCTTTTGATTTGTGGATGGCCCTGTCACTCAGACAACAAAGGCTGGCATTGTTGCTGTAGACAACAGACTCTCCCTCATTTGCCGGCTGGTGTGGGCGGATTGCTCACACCCAGTGACAGGGAGTGGCAGGGGTGAGAAGTGGAACAGTCTGGAGATGAGACTGGGGTCAGTGTATGAGCTGAGGACAAGTGGAGAATGGCTGGTGGCCCTGGAGGTGGAGCTGGTCCGACTGCTGCCCAGAGCTGGATGTGGATGTTCCACTATTGGCTGCGCCTGCTGAGCCCCGTTGGACCCCTAACCTTGCAGTCTCACCCTTTCCTCTCTATGGAGTGCATCGCCTCTCTGCTTCTGCCGTCAGCCACTTAAAGGACTTTTGGTGTGCTGTATCCCCAGGCCCAAGCTTTAGAGAGCCGTGAGGCCCAGGACAACAGATCTCGCTCCCCAGACCTGCAGCGGGAAAAAGCGAGTCGAGAAGTTATTCATACGTGACTTAGGATGTGCCCAAGCTGTGCTGGGGTGGGCAAGAACTGCAGGAAGGAGAGACCCGTCCACCACAAAGGTGCGCCCCGTCCCTCTGTGCTGGACGCAGGCTGTGCCACCTGGCACGGAGGTGGCCATGGTGGGGCAGGAGGAGCCAACAGGAGGTGGCCTTTGGAAGACGAGCTGGCCAGGATGAAGGCCCCTCCTCGAAGCCATAGGCCATCTGTCTTTCTGGAGACATGTTTTGGTTTTCCCTGTCTCTCCCCAGTGCCAGCGTCACCACCCACTCCCCCTTGTCCTTTTTCACCTCCTTCCTGTCTTCAAAGAAAATCCAGGGGGTTGAGATTTACAGGTGGGTGAGACAAGGATTTTTATTTCTGCTAAAAAGCAGTGTTCAGAGTATTTCCCATTCATAAACCCTTTGAAAACCTTGGAGAAAAAAAAAAAAAACTCTACCATACAAAAGTAGGAAGCTATGTCTAAATATATAACTCGGCCTGGTATTTATGTAATGCTGTTCTCTGAAGAGCTCAAAATGCTTAAAAGATACCAGCTCATTCATCCTCACTGCCTTCCTAGTTCTGGATCCTTCTCCTCCGTAGCCCTCAGGGGAAATAGGGGAGTACTGAGAGGAGGTGACTCAGCCTGCATCACAAGAGGTGTGAGGTTCTTCTTGCTCCTCCAAGAGCCAGGGTCTTGCTCTGTCATCAAAGTTGGAGTGCAGTGGTGCCATCATGGCTTACTGCAGCCTCAAACTCTTGGGCTCAAGTGATCCCCCTGCCTCAACTTCCAGAGTAGCTGGGACCACAGGTGTGTGCCACCATGCCCAGATAATTCAAAATTTTTTTTTGGTAGAGTTGGAGTCTCACTAAATTGCCCAGGCTGGTCTTAAATTCCTAGCCTTAAGCAGTCCTCCCACCCCTGCCTCCAAAAGTGTTGAGATTACAGGTGTGGGCCACTGCACCTGGCCTGATTCTGCATTTCAACTGCAGAATCAGATGGGGAAACTGAATCTAAGGAAGGCTGGACAACCAGCAGAATGGGGAGGAAAAATATCCCCTTTGTGGTTAAGCCTATGATAGTGTTCTTCTTTTGGCTTAGGATGTAGAGAGGAGGTACTGCTTGTTGCTCAGAAGACTTTGGGATAAGGAGCTGTTGGGAAAGGGTGTGGGCAAATGCTGGCTTTGAGGCTCGGGGTCTAGGAACTGGGGGAAATGGGCACTGAGAGACCTCATTCAGTGGGTGAGGTCCATGGCAGAAGCATGACGGGCACTGAGGATGGGAGCAGGCTCAGACGTGCCTTTGAGTGCCTCCAGACATTCAGAACCGAAGTTCCGAGTACCTGGGCTGGTGCATGGGCTGCCTCCGGCCTGGATTCTCACCTTTCTTCCCTGTGTCTGTCTGCTTTCCCACCTGTGCTTCCTCTGTGCAGACCCAGCCCGTGTCCTCAACATGCCCCCTGTAATTTATGTGCCCGTGGGGATCCATGGCTACATCCGCTGCCCTGTGGATGCAGAACCACCAGCCACCGTGGTCAAGTGGAACAAGGACGGCCGCCCCCTGCAGGTTGAGAAGGTGCTAGAGAGATGCGTGTTGGGGGATGCAGTGAGGGCTCCCCCCAGTACTGTGATGCCACCTTGGGCTGTGGATTTCTGTCAGGACTCACGGCCCCTTCCAAAAGCCCTGGGCAAACAGAGAGCTGCTTCCGTAGGGGTCTCTGGTCTCTGGGGGTCTGTGGGTACCGCCTACCCCAGGCTGGAGCTGCATGCCATCCCACGTGCTGCCTGGCCCAGCTGGGACCCAGCCTGGGATGGAGCATGGAGTCTCTGACCGGTGTTCCCTGCTCTATCATCTGTGTCTGGCAGAACCTGGGTTGGACCCTGATGGAGGATGGCTCCATTCGAATTGAGGAGGCCACAGAGGAGGCTCTTGGCACTTACACCTGTGTGCCTTACAACACCCTGGGGACCATGGGCCAGTCTGCCCCTGCGAGGCTTGTCCTGAAGGTGAGGTCCTGGGGCTGTGACCACCTCCATGAGCTGGGCCCCTGGATCCTCGGCCTCATGAGGGTGCCTGTGCTTTCCTCCCCAGGACCCCCCCTATTTCACGGTGCTACCAGGCTGGGAGTACAGGCAGGAGGCCGGCCGGGAGCTGCTTATCCCCTGCGCGGCCGCGGGGGACCCCTTTCCTGTCATCACGTGGAGAAAGGTAGCTGGGCCCTGGAGCTCCTGGGGCTGCGGGGAGGTGTGAGGACACAGCGAGCAGTTCTATTCTGGACCTGCCCTGACCAGGCTGGATGCCGAGCAGTGAGCTGACCCTGAAGAGCAGCAGGCACTCAGGAGGAGGGGCAGCATGGGTGGGCTGGGGTCTCAGGCGCATCCTTCCCATCCACTTCGGGCTTCTCTCCTCACCCCCATTTCTGTTCCCGCCCTCTTCCCTGCCCCTTGTTCACCAAGGTAGGGAAGCCCAGCAGAAGCAAGCACAGTGCCCTGCCCAGTGGGAGCCTGCAGTTCCGTGCCCTGAGTAAGGAGGACCACGGGGAGTGGGAATGTGTTGCCACCAACGTGGTCACAAGCATCACTGCCAGCACCCACCTCACCGTCATCGGTACGTGTCTGACAGGGCAGTGGGGCCAGAACAGGCTGGCTGGGGGTGGGGTGCTGGACGCTGGGGGCATCCCCTGGTGGCCACTGCACTCTTCGGGCATCCTTTCTAAGTCCGTCCAGCCCTGAACCCCAAGTCTAGCACCTGCAGCCTTTGCCCCTGTGGGCTCTGTCAGGGAAGGGCAGCATGGCTCCTGTCCTCGGGGAGGTCTTTTTGGGGACAGGCCTGATGTCCACAGCAGCCCACCTGGGAAAGAGGTGGCTGTGTGGCTGGAAGGGACTGCAGAGCCTTTAAGGGCCTTAGGGAAAGCTGGAGGACTGGAATGAGGGAGACGGGGACTGTGCAGCATCTCAGATGAGGGCAGAGCTGAGACCTGCAGGCCAGGCCTGGCGTGCGGAGGCTGGGCAGGAGGAGGTTGCTGGTGTTCTGTGTCTGGGCGTTCCTGTTTCTGATTGCCCAAGGCGCGTGTCCCAGGACCTTCGCCTGGACCCTCTCAGCCTGTCCTGGGTCCTGATGGCTACAATCACAGTCACAGGCAACGCCTTTTGAGCCTTTACCACCAGTTTTAGGTTCCGTTCTAAGTGGTCTGCACAGCTCGTCCTTCACAACTCGGGAGGTGCGAGCTGAGCTTTCCCTAGTGTATGTTCCTCGAAGCAGAGGTTGGCGTGACCCGAACACTTTCTCCGGCGTCACATGGTTAAGAAGTAGTGGATCCGGGAATCGAAGCCAGGATGAGGCTCCTGACTGCTGTGCTGTGCTGCCCACACGCCGGCATTGGGGTGTCTCCTGAGGCCAGAGAACCTTAACAGGAGGGGACTCTGTGGCTGTGCCTGCGACCTTAGGAGTGTTTCTGTGCTTACCAGAGAAGCACAGGATTTGGGCCAGGACAAGGAGGGCTCTGGTTTCTATTGGACCCATTCCTGATGCTATGTGATCTCCTAGTTGGACTAGACCGCACAGTGGGACAGACTTCCTGCTCCAACCCCACTAACCAGTAGGGTCAGGGGAGTCAGCACCTAAGAGCACCCCGTCGCCCCTATCCCTTCACTTGCAATATTGCGCTCCGCTGCCATGCGCTTCAGCCTCTCAGGTTCCCCACAGCGAGACGGTGGGCACCCAGCCACATGGCTGAGTTCTTTTCAGTCTGAGAGGTCTCCACTTGATCTCCAGGCACCAGCCCCCATGCCCCGGGCAGTGTCCGGGTCCAGGTCTCCATGACAACTGCCAACGTGTCCTGGGAACCAGGCTATGATGGAGGCTACGAGCAGACATTCTCAGTTTGGTACGGACCTCTGTGAGTCACCCCGGCATGCTTTGCTCTCTGCTTCTCCCCTCCCACATCTGCCTGCAGGCCACCCTGGGTGGGGGGAGGTAGGAGGAGGCTGCAGTTCCTGGCCCTGCATAGAGTGAGGTGGGTTGAGACAGTGATGAGGTCCTTGAGGGTGACGGGAGGGGTCTGAAGGGACTCTGGGCATGGCTGTGTCCCTGTGGCCTGAGGGGTCTGGGCCTCTCTGTGCCTTCTCCCTGGTCATCTACTGCCTCATTTTGTGTCCTGCTTCATCCTCTGGATTCCTCTGGAGCCTGGAAGAGACTTCTGCCCTTCAAGGGCTTTGTGAAATTGCCCAGCCTTAAGTGTAGAGTCTAGTTTTTAGAGCTTAAATTTTTTGTTGTATTTTTGTATTTGTAGTTTTTGTGGGTACATGGTACATATATTTATAGGTATGGGGTACATGAGATATTTTGATACAGGCAGGCAATGTGTAATAATCGCATTGAGGTAAAGGGGTATCTACCCCTCAAACATTTGTCCTCTGTGTTCCAACAATCCAGTTATACTCATAGTGATTGAAGAATGTATGATACATTATTGTTGATTGTAATCCTCTGTTGTGCTGGCAAATACCAGGTCTTACTGGTTCTTTCTCACTATGTTTTGTACATGTTCACCCTCCCCACCTCCTGTGGTCTAGTTTTTATTCTGTCTCTTCCCCAGTGGCCACAGAAACTGGTGTGGAGAGGTGATGCTCACTTCCCGGCCTTGGGGTCAGCCCCTGCATTTTCTCTCTAGGACCATGTGTTTCTCGATTGTTTTCATTCCTCTGTTGTCAGTTTAGCCAGATGCAGTGATTTGAGATCTTTGCGCAAACCTTACGGTAGATAGAGATCTCAAAAATGTGCCAAGCGGGGTGAGGGCAGGAGGCACAGGAGGGGAGGAGACAGAAGCCTGGCTGACTCCTCCCATGCCCCCAGGGCTGCCCCTCCCCACACTCCTGTCTGAGTCAAGAGTGGCAGCCACCTGCCCTGCCCCGGGTGTGACAGCCTTGAGCTAGGAGGGTGAGCCCCTCAGTGCCTTCTTTTAGACCTGTCTCGCCTGCACATGTCTCTCCAGCCAAGCTAACTCGAGCCTGGGGAGGAGGAAAAGGCAGGTGCCAGAGGCAGCTCAGGGGGTTCAGGGAGACCCCTTTATCCACTTCTCAGCAGCAGGGGAAGTTGAGAGGGGAACCCGCCCTGTCTCCCATCACGGTGGTTCGGTGGCTACTTCTCAGACAGAGTGTCCTGGGTGTCTTGATTCTGAGTTGGAGAACTGCACCTAGATGATGGGAGTTGCAGCAGCTCACCTCCTATTCCTTTACTCTGTTCCTCCCACAGCAGCGTGGGGGCCCTAACCAGCCTGCCTGGTGGCTGCTGCGAGACTGGTGCTGCTCAGTGCCTTGGTGGCCAGGGTGGGACATTTGGTGTGGCCAAGTTGTCATTGGAGATGCCTGGGTGGGAGGTCTGGACATCCGACGGGGGGCTCAGGCGTGGACTGGGGCTCCCCTGCTGCCTACGGCGCTGCTCCACGCTGCTGTTCGTCTGCACTGCTTTTCCACACGTGGCTCCGCTGCTTTGTTGCCTGGGGCAGGGAAGGGCGGGGCCGAGGTGGGGATGTCTCCTTTCTTTCTGCCTGCCTCTAACTCTGTGTACTGACTCCGACGTTTGGCGCCGGCTTCTTTTTGTTCTGCTTTCTGCTGCCTCAGTTCACCCTCCTGGGTTAGTGAGCCAGGAGCCTGGGAGCGGGTCCTGGAGGGCACCCACCAGGTTACAGCTCAGGACTGCAAGGAGAGGGCCAGTCCCACAGGACCATGTCTCCTCCTTGTGGTGACGTGGCGGCACTGCACCCATAGCCCACCGGCTTTGCTGGGAGTTGGGAGCTTGTGGAACAAGGGAACACCCTCGGCCCTGTCTTCCTACTCTCCATGCATAGTGTGACCTTCCTGATGTGACTTCCAACCCTTATGGCCTTAGGGATCCTGGCCCCACTGTGGGGAAACCCCTGGTCATTGTGGTCTTATACCCCGGACATCTCAGATGACTCAAGTCTGATTGGATGAATGAGCCCTGTGGGTTACCCGAGGCCCTACTTTGGCTGTCCCTGGGGGTGTGTGCAGCCAGGTCCCCCGGGCTCCTTCCCTCATCCCACCACTGTTGAACTGCTTCTCCCCACACCCCAGTGTCCTTACTCTCCCCAGGCAGAGCTTGTTCTTAGAGTTTTGACCAGGGTGGGATTCTGCTAGTGCAGCTGGTAATCAATTGGACCAGTGTGCTGAGCATGACTTGCACCTAAAGGCCCCTTTGGTAGAAAAGGTGCCAGCTGCGGTTGGTCACCCGGCATCAGGAGGATTGGCACAGTCAAAGCTGGGCAGGTCATCCACTCTGGGCCATGCCCTCTTCTTGCCCTTGAACCTGGGAACGCCAGGCCCACCAGTTCCTTCTCCCTGAGCACCCTGCATGCACCGTCTTCTCTCCAGTGTAACCCACCCCGCCCCTCGTCCCCTATCCTGTCTCTCTCTTTTGGCCAGGATGAAGCGGGCACAGTTTGGGCCCCATGACTGGCTGTCCTTGCCAGTGCCGCCAGGACCCAGCTGGTTGCTGGTGGATACCCTGGAGCCTGAGACAGCGTACCAGTTCAGCGTCCTGGCCCAGAACAAGCTGGGAACCAGCGCCTTCAGTGAGGTGGTCACTGTGAACACTTTAGGTGAGGGCCCGGGGTGGGATGTTGGGAGCCGGGGTTGTAGAGGTGGTGGGGGCAGTGGCCCAGGCAGCTAGCAGTTGGTTTCCTGCGTGCCGGGTACCTTGCTGAGTGTTCCACGGAGCCATGCTGTCTGATCTCCCCGTGAGGATTTGTTGTGGCCTCTGTGGGGTTTGCTGGCCCCGCATCAGAGTGCTGTTGGCCGAGTTCCTGTTGCTTTTTCAGATGGAAGAAAGACACTTAGAATTTTCTCCTTCCTTGTCAGGCCACGTGTTTGCCACTTCTGTGGCTTTCAGGGGAGACTGGGCATCCTCCCTCCTTGACAGCGCCTGCTGGTTCTTGCCTTTGGCCCCAGCCTCACTGGGCGGTAGGCATGTGGCTGCCTCCCGCTGTGGAGTCTTCCCAGTCACCTTCCTGGAGGCAGTCTCATACTCCTCCCTGCCTGGCGACAGTTGTGTTTGCTCTGCTCTGGAGCCAGAGAAAGGGCCGCTGTGAACAGGCTTTTCCTAGGTGGTGTGGGTGGCCCGACTCCAGCCCCTTTCCCAGAATTCGCTCCTGAGCTTCCGCCAAGGTAGACAGCAGTCTGGGATGCTCACCTCCAGTCCTTGGCACTTCTGTGGGGCCTCATGTTGACCCCAAGCCCCGGCCAAGAAGGGAATGGAAGGAGCGACTGCTGTGCTGTGAGAAAGAAGATATCCCTAGCTCCCTGGAAGAGCACAGGAGATACTTTGATAACATTTAATTATTTCTCCTTCTCCATAGTTCCCATTTCTCTTCCCTTTCGCAGTACACGATTCCTTCATGTATGCTCTTTAGACGTACTCTGAAGACAGAACCTTGAAGCCCTGGGCCCCCAGGCCCTGACTCTGCTTCCCTCTGGGCCCTGACATGTGCACGGGAATGTGGGAGTGCGGCAGCCGCCCTGGGCCTTGCTGATGCGCTATGGTTCTTCTCCCTCCCCTGCCGCAGCATTCCCTATTACAACTCCAGAACCCCTGGTGCTGGTCACCCCACCGAGGTGCCTCATAGCCAATCGGACTCAGCAGGGTGTGCTCCTGTCCTGGCTTCCGCCTGCCAACCACAGCTTTCCCATCGACCGCTACATCATGGAGTTCCGCGTCGGGGAGCGCTGGGAGATGCTCGACGATGCCATCCCCGGCACTGATGGAGAGTTCTTTGCCAAGGATCTGTCACAGGTGAGGGCCTTGCTCTTCCTTGCTGCTGCTTCCCAAATCCTGGAAGTGACAAGACTCCAGAGGCACTGGAAGCTTTGAGTGACCAACTTTGGGTGTGTGAGGCCAGCCACATACTGTACCTCCTCACCACTGGTCCTGGGTTCTCCCAGACTCACTACCAAGGCCTGGACTCCTCAGATCATGATCCACAGGCTTGGGGCCAGCTCCGGGGCAGCAGGGGCCTGTGTTCTATTGAGGGCCTCAGCACCGCCACAAACTGGGCAGGGCAGGCTGAGAGGCCAGCAGGCATAATCAGAGCACTGACCCCAGCCCCTTGCTAAGCCTAACCTGGGATGGGCAGATAAATTCCAAGAAGAATTCTCTTCTAGGTTTGTCCAAGGAAGGACCCCATCTCCAATAATTTAGAGTCCCTGGAGGAAAGTGCATTATCCGTTTTTCCAGTAGCCCTGTTAAACTTGGATATCTAGTTGGGGAGAGGAAGCAGCTGGTTTTGTAAGATACAGTCTCATCTATCTTTCTGTCTGCCTTCCTGGACACTTATTTATTAATAGTGGTTGCTGGAGTGGGCTCCCAGTGGCCCTGGAGAGCCTGTTGTACATATCTCTTCCCAGCGCTTTTGGTGACCTCACATTCGTAGCTTGAAGTCAGCCATTGTAAGAGTGTTTACACCACAGCAATTGGCCAGTGCTACCATCACTTAGCGTTAGATGCTTAGCAGTCCTCTCGTGCTTTGGGCACCCTGCCCTTTGCAAGGCTGTGTGCAGGATGAGTGTTTGTGGGGATAGTGGTCATCTCAGGTCCCTCGGCTGACTGGGTATTGTCCCTGGTGCTGTAGGACACGTGGTATGAGTTCCGGGTTCTGGCCGTCATGCAGGATCTGATCAGCGAGCCCAGCAACATCGCCGGTGTCTCCAGCACAGGTATTTTGGGTTGAGGGTGCTCTTGCAACTCTAGGGACGTAAGCCCCAGAGCTGCATGGGGGTCGTTTTGTGAAATAGCGACTCCACAAGGAGAGGCTGGATTGGAAACTAAGGAGGTGCCTGGTTGCAGCAGCTATGTGAGTCGTAGCCTTTCTTAAGCCCACCAAACCCATATTTCCATGATGCGTGCTATTTTGTGAAGCTCAGAAGCTGAGTTTCTGACACTTGTATAAGACAGCCACAGAAATAAATTCAACTAATCGTCTCATTATAGTAGTCAAAAAGGACTTGATTGAAGTGCTATTTGCTGTACATTTTCAGTTTCCTCTTGTGGGGGAGGGGCTGTGAATCGGAGGAAACAACAGGTCAACCATGTTTATCGAATGCTTGTGATAGACTTCTTTCTAATTATGTGGGTTTTATTGGGAAAATTGTTGTTTGGTGTTTTCCTCCCTTCCTTCCTCTCTCTAGATTTTTAAGGCTAAACAAAGCCAACCCCCTAGCATTTTCTCCATTTATCTTTCTTTGTCTTGGCCCTGGTCCCATTTCTACACATCTTCTCTCCAGCTATAGTTCCTAAGACATAGCAGGGTTCCTCTGCCAGTGAAGGGGTGTCCTTGGTATGGAAAAAGGCTCTTGCTTATAAGCAAGTGATGGCATCATTTCCTCGGGCACTGCTCACCCAGAGACTCCTGGGAACAGGTGGCAGCAACCTCGTCTGAGGAGCTCATGCGGCAGGACTTGTAGAGTTGGGGAAGTGCTGGTGTGGACACACTGCAGGGAGCATGAGAGCAGGGGTGGGTGTGGAGTGTGATTTCTGCTTTATACATTAGGCACCAACGGGCTTTAAAAAAACAAAGTTGTGTCCTACAGGTAGCAGAACCCACAGTCCTTCTTGACTTCTCTCTGGGGAATAGACCCAGAGTTGGAGGAACAGGGATGAGAGCTTGCAGCTAAGGCTGGAGCTGAAGAAGGGGTGTTGTGTGGGCCCACCCCTGACAATTCTCTGCTCAGTAGCTCTCTGCCAGTTCCTGGCAGGAAATGTGCCTCATCAGACCCTTCCACATGGGAGAAGGAGGAGGCAGCAGCCTCAGCATTCCCTGTATTAGGTCCCCCATTTCCAAAGGCTGTAGCTTTCATTTTCCCCTCAGACAATCAGCATCATCTGGATTATTTTTATCCATTATTATTATCAATGCAGCAATGAATTCTGGCCAAATACATTACAATCTATTGATTTTGCCTTTGCTGAACCTAAGCAGTGGCACTTACATAACTTTCCAATGAGTATAAGAAGGTAGGCTGGGGTCTGGTCTTGGCTCGGTCATAACGAGCTCTGTGGACTTGGGCAGGAAAGGAGGACGTTCAGTTCTTTACAGTGAAACAAGAGATTTGGCTCCATCTCTGCTGTCCCTGCCAGCTCTAGGGTACTTCCGTACCTGAGATGACCAGGGTGCGAATCTTCAGGACATTGCATGCTTGTGCTAGAAGGGGTTAAATACATTTGGATCTGAATTTTGTAGTAATAATCCCTCTTCCTGCGGTAGTATTTTATCCTCAAGTTGCCTTCACACCTGGGCTCTCCTTTTGTAGAGACAGCGTGGTGTGAGGCAGGAAATCCCAGACTGGGAGCAGGCAGCTGCATTCTGGTTTGGGCACTGATGGCAATATTCACATAAGCAGGTCTCTCCAACTCAGCGGATCACAGCCCTTTCATTTAGAGAATGAGAACAGTATGTGTGCTCTGTGTACCTCATGGGGTTAACATGAGAAGAGCTGATAACGTGCGTGAAGGTACTTTGCAGAAGGCAGAACCCTAGATAAGTATAGATTACTCTTGAAGTCATCATCCCCATGGGGGTAGGCATAGATGTTTTCTTCTTTATACCCTCTGGAGAGATTGACTTCTGTAGTCTCTCCTATCTTCTTCCTCTTCGTGACACCATCCAGACCTCCTCAGTGCTAGAGTTCAGCTTGGAGCCTGAGCCTTGATACTGTCTGTTCTACAAAGGCAGGGTGAAACACTTGGGGACTGAAGGTCGGAGCAGGTGAGGTCCCGGGGAAGGATGGGCTCATGAGTGCTCCCCACCCTCCCTGCAGACATCTTCCCGCAGCCGGACCTGACCGAGGACGGGCTGGCGCGGCCTGTGCTGGCGGGAATCGTAGCTACCATCTGCTTCTTGGCAGCTGCCATCCTGTTCAGCACCCTGGCTGCCTGCTTTGTCAACAAGCAGCGCAAGCGTAAGCTCAAGCGCAAAAAAGGTGGGTGTCTGTCCCCTTCCCCTGCTCTCCCTGGTCCGGTTTCAAAAGCTCCCCATCAAGAGAGATGGACCAATTTTAGCATGGCCCCTCCTTGGAAATAGGGACATTGAGATCTTGTGGGTAGAGCTGCCAGTGAGACTTGATTTGAAGGTGGAGAAGCAGGGGTGTCGGGGAGAGGCTGCTGGGGCCCAAGCTAACATGAAGGCAGGGGCCAAAGGTGCCCCCTGTGAGCAGCTCCTTCACAAGGGCTCAAAGCTCCTGTCACAAGGCGGGCGCCTCCGGGCCCTGGTATCAGTTTCCTTTTTCTCACATGGAGTAAGGCCTGGGTTCTAGAGCCACCTTTTTCCTCATATGGACAGCCCCTCTCACTTGTTAGTTCTTTTTCCATATATATTCAGTTCAGAGTTTGTCTTTTTTTCTCATATATATTATGTATAAGTGGTTCTGTTTGCTTCCTTCCTCACATATGGGTTCTGTCAGTTCTTCTCATGGACATATGTCTGGGTTCTAGAACTCTTTTCTCCATATACATAAGGGCGCTTCAGTTCTGTTTTCATATGGCCCAATTTTAGAATCTCCTTCCACATACAAGGGCGCCTGGGTCTTGTCACTTTTTCCATATTGGCAAGGTCTGGGTTCTGTCAGTTCTTTCACATGGCGCTTTTTCAATCTCAGAGTTCTCATATGGCGTCTGTTCTGTTGCCATACGATGATAAGCGCTATGAGGTCTCTGTTCAGTTCTTTTTCATGGCGCTTTGCGGCCCCAGAACTCTTTTCCGCTATGGCGGCCCAATTTGTCATTCTTTTCCCCTGCTGACGCTGGAGTAATCTGTCGTTCTTTTTCCTCATGGCGCGTATTCTGTCAGTTCTTCCCCGCTGGGATTTGGCGCTTTGCGTGGTCTTTATCGTCTTTTTTCCGCGGCGTCTGAATCTGCGGTTTTCAGTTCCCCTGTTGACGGCGTCTCACTTGTTTCAGTTCTTTTTCTCGATACAGGTTCTATTATTCTTTTCATATGTATAAGGGCCCTCACTTATTAGTCTTTTTTCATATGCTGCTTATGGGTCTTCGTGACAATTCTGCTGGCGCGCCTCCCGGCTCTATTGCCTTTTCACATAAGGGCGTCTGGGGTTCTGTCAGTTCTTTTCCTTACATATGGCGCTTGCGAGGTCTTGTCAGTCTTTTTTTTTCCTCATGTGGGAAAGCAGGAGGCTCTGTCAGCTCCTTCTCCCACAAGCGGGCGTCTGGGTTCCCCAGAGTCACTTCTTCTCCTCACAAGGAGGCGCCTCCTGCCCTGTCAGTCCTACAAGGGCGGGCCCCCAGCCTCAGCTCCTGCGGATGAGCGTGCTGCGTGGTTGCTGGCTTGGCCTCAGCAGCCTCTCCCCTTCTCTTTCCTTCCAGACCCTCCACTCTCTATCACCCACTGCAGGAAGAGCCTGGAGTCTCCGTAAGTGTCTCTGATCCTGGGAGAACTGTGCTGTTCATGGCAGGGGGCACATAGGTAGACGGCTTGCCTCACCCAGCCCATCTCAGTGTTTCTAAGCCATTTCTTCTGGATTGACCTGTGTGTTAATTGTACTTGCCCAGTCCCATCTCAGTGTTTCTAAGCCATTTCTTCTTGATTGCCCTGTGTGTTAATTGTAAGTTGTCCACACTGGTAGAGGGAGTGGCAGTGTAGATGATCCAAATTAGCCAGTAATCAGTTTCTCTTCAGCCTTGGAATGTATTTCTCTAGTGTTTTCCCACCCTAGCAGATTTGCCTCCTTAATATGTATTGCTTAAGTTGATACTAAAGTGAGCTTGCTAGCCTTGAAAAGGGGGGAATGAAGCTGGAGGTATGCTTAGAGCACACCAGAGAGGGAGCAGGCCAGCACAAAAGTGGAGAGGTGGGTGTTCACTGGAAAGATAGATGATGCGGTGGGGGCTGGGTGCGGTGGCTCACACCTGTAATCCTGGTGCTTTGGGAGGCTGAGGCGGGAGGATTGCTTGAGGCTGGGAGTTCAAGACCAGTCTGGGCAACATAGCAAGACCCCATCTTTTAAAAAAAAAAAAAGGAGGATGCACATCCAGACAGTGGAGAGTTGACCAAAGCATTTCACACCACGATACGCAGCCAGTTTTCTTTAGCATGAGGATCCTGGGTGCTGGGTGGTTGCCAAGAGAGGGAAAGGAAGTCCTGGCCAGCACACTCCCCCACCTCATCCCCTCCTGGCTCTTACTCCTCCCTGCAGCTTGTCCTCTGGCAAGGTGAGCCCTGAGAGCATCCGCACGCTCCGGGCACCGTCAGAATCCTCGGATGACCAGGGCCAGCCTGCGGCCAAGAGGATGCTGAGCCCCACCCGCGAGAAGGAGCTGTCGCTGTACAAGAAGACCAAGCGGGCCATCAGCAGCAAGAAGTACAGCGTGGCCAAAGCGGAGGCTGAGGCGGAGGCCACCACGCCCATCGAACTCATCAGCAGAGGCCCTGATGGCCGCTTCGTGATGGACCCTGCCGAGATGGAGCCCTCACTGAAGAGCAGGCGCATCGAGGGCTTCCCCTTCGCCGAGGAGACGGACATGTACCCCGAGTTCCGCCAGTCGGACGAGGAGAATGAGGACCCACTGGTGCCCACATCTGTGGCTGCCCTGAAGTCCCAGCTCACCCCTCTGTCATCCAGCCAGGAGTCCTACCTGCCACCACCAGCATACAGCCCTCGGTTCCAGCCCCGTGGGCTGGAGGGCCCCGGTGGCCTGGAAGGTCGGCTTCAGGCCACAGGCCAGGCCCGGCCCCCTGCCCCCCGGCCCTTCCACCACGGCCAGTATTATGGGTACCTCAGCAGCAGCAGCCCTGGGGAGGTGGAGCCGCCCCCATTCTACGTGCCAGAAGTGGGCAGCCCCCTGAGCTCCGTCATGTCATCCCCACCCCTGCACACCGAGGGGCCCTTTGGCCACCCTACCATCCCTGAGGAGAATGGAGAGAATGCATCCAACAGCACGCTGCCCTTGACTCAGACACCTACAGGAGGGCGCTCCCCTGAGCCCTGGGGCCGGCCAGAATTCCCCTTCGGGGGGCTGGAGACCCCAGCAATGATGTTCCCCCACCAGCTGCCACCCTGTGATGTGCCCGAGAGTCTGCAGCCCAAGGCCGGCCTCCCCCGAGGACTGCCCCCCACCTCCCTGCAGGTGCCCGCAGCCTACCCAGGCATCCTGTCTCTGGAGGCACCAAAGGGTTGGGCAGGCAAGTCGCCTGGCAGGGGCCCTGTCCCAGCGCCCCCCGCCGCCAAGTGGCAGGACAGACCTATGCAACCTCTGGTAAGCCAAGGGCAGCTGCGACATACAAGCCAAGGCATGGGCATACCCGTGCTGCCTTACCCCGAGCCGGCTGAGCCGGGGGCGCACGGCGGCCCCAGCACATTTGGCCTGGACACCCGGTGGTATGAGCCCCAGCCCCGGCCCCGGCCCAGCCCCCGGCAGGCCAGGCGCGCCGAGCCCAGTTTACATCAAGTGGTGCTACAGCCCTCCCGGCTCTCACCTCTGACCCAAAGCCCCCTCAGCTCCCGCACTGGCTCCCCTGAGCTCGCCGCCCGTGCCCGGCCTCGCCCGGGCCTCCTGCAGCAGACAGAGATGTCAGAGATCACCCTGCAGCCTCCTGCTGCAGTCAGCTTTTCTCGAAAGTCCACGCCATCCACGGGCTCCCCGACCCAGAGCAGCCGCAGCGGGAGTCCCAGCTACCGGCCCGCCATGGGCTTCACCACACTGGCCACAGGCTACCCTTCCCCTCCACCTGGCCCCGCCCCTGCTGGGCCTGGGGACAGCTTGGACGTGTTTGGACAGACGCCTTCCCCTCGAAGGATGGGGGAGGAACTGCTCCGACCAGAGCCCCCACCACCCACGTTACCTACTTCAGGGTGAGTGCGCGGCCTCTTCCACCACCCGCACCTGGTCAACTTCCTTCCCCACCCGCCTCGCCCTGCCCTCCACCCCGTCCATCCGCCCGGCGACAGGGCTTGTGTGGACATGCTGCACCAGCATCCCTCGGGAGAGGAGTTCTGGCCGCCGCGGCATTGGCAGGGTGCAGTCGCTGGGGTGGAGCGGGCCCACCTGCCCAGGTGCCCTGCCAGGAGCATGAGGCATCTTCTCCAGCAAGCCCTGAGCTCTCAGCGGGCGCACCACCTACCAGGGAGCAGCGGATCACAGCGAGTGCCCTTGCGGGGGTGGACCCGGTCCCTCTTGGAGTTGATGGCTCTCCGTGTCCCTGTGGTCCTGGCATCGGGCGGTGGTCCTGGGGGTTGCCCACACACCTCGTGTCTAGCCTCCTTTTCTTCCCCGGCCCCTCCTCCTTGTTAAGCAGGACCCCGGAGCCTGACTTCTCCAGACCACCAGGCCAGGGGCCTCCTGTTCCCAAACTCCTGGCCCTTAGCAGCCCTAGTGAGCGCCGGACTCCAGCCCCCTCCTCAGCCTCTCCTGGAGGCCCAGAGAAAAGTGTCAGGCCTTGTGACCATGTGCAGGACACGTCCCCCACCCCCACCTGTATACCTCGCAGGAAGCTGCAGAGAGACAGACAGACAAGCTCCGGCTATCAGCCCGCCTGAGAGAGCACTCTCTAAACTGTAGCAGCTGGTATTCCAGGTACCAGAGCCTGGACACCTGTCTATGCCTCTTCTTCTCTCATCCTTCTCCCCTGCCGTCCCCCCTCCTCCTCCCCCTGCCCCTCCTTCCTTCTCCAGTGAGTCTTTCTCTCTGCCTATCTTCCTTCCTCACCATCGTCTTTGGGTTGACCCGACTTGCTCAGAAGAACTGGCCACGCCTCTGTAGTGCCCCTGGATACCCCGTCCCCCCGCCCTCTTCTCTCTCTCTTTCTCTCTCTGGCTCCGTCCTTTGGTCTCTCTTCTTGATGTAGCCGCCTGTGGAGGGAGCAGAGAGTTCCAGAGGAGGCTGGCCTGGTGGTAGGCAGGATGGGAGGTGGTCGAGGAGGAGGGAACCCAGCGCCCTCCCCCTGCCCGTCCCCCACCCTCCCTGGTACCTGGAAGTACAAGGTCACCTCCCAGCCCCAGCGCCACCACGGGCTGCTCCGGGGCGGTGAAGGGGGTGCGGAGCTTAGGGCGCAGGGAGGTGGAGGAGCCGCAGCTGCCGCCTCTGTCTGCGCGGGAGGTGCCGCGGCAGCCCTGTCTCTGTGCTTTGTGCGCGCTCAGCTCATCTGCTTCCTTCCATCGTGTCTGGGTCTCTGTCTCTCTCCTCGTCCCTCCCCCGCGCTCCGGCCTCGCCTGTCCGGTGCTCGCTGTGCCCTCCCCTGCTTCCCTCTGGGTGTGCGTGGGCGGTGCCCCCCGGCCGGTGTTGATAACTGCTTTGTTTCTGATTGATCTCAGCTATCTGGGCAGTGTTGTCGAGACAAGCCTCTCCTCAGCTCAATAGGTAAGGGAGCTCCTCGGCTGGGCGGGCGGGGGCGGGCAGGCGGACGGGGCTTCGGCCGGGCCATTGCTTCCTGGACAGGGGATCCAAACCATGTCCCCTCACCGCCCCGTGGGGTGGCCGCTGCCGCTCCTCGATCCCCACGGCTTCTGGGTTCCCCACATCGAGCCACGCTCGGCACCGCCTAGCTGCAGCTTCTGCCCCCCATCCCCATGTCCAGCCCCTCTAGAGCCCCCTGCGGCTCTCCTCACTCTGACGCCTTGCCAGCCTGCTGCCAGTACACCCAGGGCCTCCCACAGAAGCCCTGGGGCCCTGCATGCACCCCGAAGGGGCCCAGAACGCCCGAGATCTGCTTTGCATCTCTGCACCCTTGGGGACCTCTGTGGGGCCCCTCTGGTATCCAGGAAGAACCTCCCGCACCCTATTCTCCCAGCAGCCCCAGGCAGAGCATCCCTTCTCCTGGGGTGGTTGGCCCCTCACCAGCTTCTTGGGATCTTCGTGGTATTAGGCTCTCTCGAGGAGCACAAGGTTGGGATGAGCCCCACTTCTTCCCTGACAGTGGGGTCCTCCGCAGGGTCAGGTCCCTGCAGTCATGCTGTAGGGAAAGGGTCTTGGGAGGACCTCCCCAAGGGGAGGGGGCAGGCTTCCCCTGGGCAGACAGGCATTGAGCTGGCAAGAAGTGAAACCCCCCAGGGACCAGCACTGTGTCCCTCCCTCTGCCCCTGCAGTCGACCTCTCCTTGAGTGTCCTTCCAGGTGGAAGCCAAAGGAACTTGGGCATTCAGGGAGCCTTTGAGTCCCTCACAGAGACTCAGGGCCACCCGAAGCTCGCTCCCTCTCACAGTAGCCTAACAAGGTGCTGCCTGTCGCCACGGACCCTCTGCCCTGTGCCTGGGCACACACAGGCATTGGGCACCTGCATGGGAGACAGCGAGCCTCCCGTCCAGGTGCTTCTGGCTTCCCAGGCGAGGAGACAGGTGCCTTCCCCACCTAGAGATGTCAAGGGAGGCTCATTTTCCTAACCAGGGCTATAATTCTCATTCAGTCCAAAGAGTGGCCTCCATAAAGAGGACTGCCCTGACATTTCTTTACCATCTGTAGCTATAAAATTGTCAGCAGCCCAGAGGCCCCGGAATTGTGGGTGAGGCTGTCTGGCATAGGGTGAGTGTGAGGAGGGCTGTCAGGCAGCGTTTACGAGCTCACCTGTTCCGGGGCCCTCTTGCGGCCATAGACCCATTGGTCTTCCACCTTCCCCATCTCCTTCCCTCTCCCAGCTGTGACTCCTCCATGGCCCCCGGAGGTGTGGGAGCCCTAGACTAGCTCTCACCCCAGCTCCTGGAAATTCCTAGACTCTGCTCTCATGTGTTACTTCCTCGCCCCTTCACTCAACTCCATTGACCCTCCCCTTTCCCAGTGTCCCCACTGTGCCAGATCCAAGAGAAGCCCACTCTCTTTTCACTGCTGTGGCAAACCCAGAAACCAGGGGCAGCGATGAGGGACCATCGTTTCTCTCCCGGGCCTGGCCAGCATCCCCAGCCTAGGAGAAGGAGACCCTCCCCATCCTGAGTCAGCCCCTCAGTGCTGGGCTCTCCTGCCTGCTGGGAGCCTTCCCGGTACGGCTGCTGGGCCCTGGGGAGATGCAGGCTCTGTTCAGATGCTGTCTCCGTGCTGCACCTTTGCATGTGTGCCCTCTCGGTCTTGCTTGGAGAAGTTGTGACAGCTCTTGTCCACGTGCGTTCTCGCTGTTTCTTTTCCCTTCAGTTCCTCTCCTGTTCCTTTGGCCCATATGTAGTTGTTGCCCCTGCCTCTCCTCTTTTCTCTCTCCCTTTTTTTCTCCTCTTCCCAACTCCCTTCTCAACATGGGGAGTTGTATTGTGTGGACCTGTCCTTTCTGTGGACCGTGGGGAGGCTGAGCCAGTTCTTAGCTCCTGTCTGAGCCTAGTGATGCCCTGTCCTCACCTCTTCTTCCACTCGCTTTCCCGTTCAGGCTGTCACTGCAGGGAGGCAGGTGGGTCTGGAGCATGGAGTGGCCCCTGTGGGTCAGCCGTAGGAAGGAGCCCTTTTGGAAACAAGCCTCTGCCATGTTCTGAGGCAGAGCACTGGTCTGAGCCCGGCCCCACAGAAGAGTTCCATCTTGCGGTCAGTGGGGTGGGTTCAGACCTCCAGACTCCTGCAGTGGGCCCACCCTTTCCCTTGCTATGGCCCGTCTGTGAGTGGCTTTCCTCTGCCTCCATCAGGGTATAATCAGGCAGGTGATGTTTGCTCTCAGATGATTAGAAGAGGAAGAAAATGCCCATCAAGCCACTGATTCAGCCTGTTGGCCAGGGAACACCTGAACAGCGTCATAATGGTCAGCTGATGGGCGCTGAGCTAAGGAAATATGCAGGGGGTTTTGACTTTCCCTGTCCTGAGGCCTCCACTTTGACGTGGCTGCATCTTTCCTCAGCTCTTCTGGGTAAGCTGAGAGCTAAGCAAATAAGACCTCCTGGGCTACCTGGTCGTGATTTGGGTTGCGTATGGATTTTTTGAAAAGAGAGAAAAAGTATTGGCTGGGTGTGGTGGCTCATGCCTATAATTCTAGCACTTTGGGAAGCCAAGGAGGGCAGATCTCTTGAGTCCAGGAGATCGAGGCCAGCCTGGGCAACATAGTGAAGCCCTATCTCTACAAAAAAATACAAAAAATAGGTGGGCATAGTGGCACATGCCTATAGTCCCAGCTCCTTCGGGGGCTGAGGTGGAAAGATCATCTGAGATGGGGAGCTTGAGGCAGCAGTGAGATGAGATTGTGCCACTCCACTCCAGCCTGGGCAACACAGACCCTGTCTCAAAAAAAAAAAAAAAGTAAGTTCCAGGCAATTGTTGGTAGTCCTGTACTGTAAAAATCCCCTCTGTGCCAAGGCTTTGAGGCCCTCATCTTACAGTAATCCCCTGACTTCCTGGAAGAAGGGGAGCCCCGGGTTTGTAGTATTCCTGCATGCTTTAGAACAGTATAGGCTGTTTGGGAAGAGAGCTGTGACCTTAAATTCTTGGAAAGCCCAGGACTGGCTTCTGGTGTAATGGGATCATCTATGGATCAAACTTAGATTTACCTGACAGCTGAATTCCAGGGATAGGATGGAGTTGTTTCACTGAAGCTTCCCATCTGAGACATTGGCACCAGGAGCTCCATGACCAAAGGGTCCCAGGTGGGGCTGGCATTGGCAGCAAACATGGTCACCTTTCCTAAAACAGGGAGGCAATTCGATTGCACAGGGCTTTACATGCAGTTCGTAAAGTCTGTTAGGTCACGTTCTATGCGTCTTTTCTGTACCATGTGCCAAAAATAGACTCGTTTTGCCTGCCCCGCTTCCTCCCTCCTGTTCTGCCAGACACTAGCTTTTGTTTTTTCCTCCTGCATTGGGTGAGGGTCTTGGTGTGTCCAGAGCCTTCTTTGTCCTGTGGCCATGCTTCCGTGCTGAGCCCAGAGCTAAACAGGTGGACAGCAGGTGTCCTGGAAGGGCTGGAGCTTGGCTGTTTCTCAAGGGAAAATCGGCTGCTTCTGGTTACTGGATCATTACTGTTTGGGAATTTTTGTCTGAAGATACAACTTAAGCAGGCTCCTCTACAGCCCTGGTCTGTCTTACTGGGGCTGTTCCACCAAAGCACAGAATGTCAGTGCTAGCCTCAAGTACGTTGCAAGGCATATCTATTTCTCAGGTGTGGTGGGGATGCCATGCTTTTCTTCTTTGTAGCTGCTATACCTGTGTTGATTGGGAAGACGTTGGAAGGGCAGTTGAGAGGTGAGCCTAACGTTAAGAGTCTTGGCTCTGTCCCACGATGACTGGATTATTCGACAGGTTGCTTACCTCTCTAAACTTCAGTGTCTCCATCTGAAAAATGGGGGCATTGTAGTATTTACCTTAGGTTTGCTGTAGAGATTATAGGCAATTACTGTACAGCAGTGCCTGCTGTGGTAAGTGGTAAATCAATGCTAGATAAAAATGACAACAGTGATAAGATGTGGATTCTAACCATCGTATCACCCCTGGAAATTTCACCTGGCTTGAAGAATCCCTAACAGTTTTCAGGGCACCCTGTACCCGTTTCTCTCGTGCTCCTGCAGTCTCCCTGGATGACGTTGGAGACTACTGTTCTTGCTGGTCATGTGCCTCCCTGACCACACGTTGCTCTCCGTGTGTGGTCCTCCTGAAGAGGCCAGCCAGGAGACAGAGATCGACTGAATAGGTGGATTCACATTGACTTTCCTTGTAGGCAGCATGAAGAAGCCTCAGTCGAGGATGAGAAGGGGTGAGGATGTGCCTTCCACACTGGCAAGGTGTGCTCCCTCCTGCCCGGGCACCTGCACCCTTTGTCTGCCTTCCCGCTTCCTTCCCAGCTGCTGCTGTGCTGTAGGATCTCTCTGGGTAGACTGGCATGTTGGGTCACTTCTTCACGAGAGGGCTGTGTGTGCCTGTGTGTGCACGTAAGGGACCCTGTGTGTCCTTCTCAGCTCTGCTGTCAGGGGCTATGGAAAGTCAAGAGGTTGATCCTGACCTGAACTTTTGAGGGAGCCTTTTGAAACTCTATGGACTAAAGTACTAGAGAACGATGACATCCCCCAGGAAGATAGAGGTCACTGCATTGCCAGTGCATGCAGGAAACCCCAGAGACCAGAGGCTCATCTTCATTTAGTGTGTAAGTCTCCTCTTCCTGCCTTGCTGCCAAGATATTTGATGTTTTGGAGAAGAGGCTGCAGGTTTCCTATCCCTGTTAACATTTTTTTAAACCTCAGACCTCTTGACCTTTGGGGTCTTCTTTTGCCCTCACAGCATTGTCTGTCCTACCTCTTTTAATCAGGACTTTCTAAAAACTGTTTGCGATGGAGATAGGGGAGGGAGTTGGGGGGTCCAGGAGAAGAGCGAGGCACGCCCATCCGCCGTAGCTCCAGAGCGTCCCTGCTTCTCTGATCGCGTGCTAATGCCAGTGCTGGTGGGAAGACAGAGTGACCTGTCTCTTTCTGTTTCCCCTTCATTCCTCAGGCTCCGAGTTGGGTTACTTTGAGAAGAAATGGCATTGAGAACATGTCTTTTAGGTTTTCCTCTTTTATGACTCTTGAAAGATTCTCTCCAATATGCACCGAGTGTCAGACTGCCTGTCCTCTCAGCTCTTCTGGCTCCCTTGTGTACCTGGGCTGCTGCACGGGTGTGGCCAGACTGTGGAACCTGTCCTAACTGTGCAGTTGATCCACCAGGCAAGTGGCAATCAGGATGCAGGAAGAGAGGCCAGTACACTTCTGTTCCAACAACCCCGTTTCTCTGTCGAATCCTAAAATACAGAGGTTCACCACGTTCTTGTTACAGACAGTAAGGGCTCTGGGAGGCTACCAGATTTGGTTGTTCTGCCGTCATCTCCTGCCACTTTCTCCTGTTTTCTTACATGGCCGAGGAGAGCTGAGCCTCGTCTGCAGAGTTGAGGAGACACTGCCCTGAAAATGTTGGTATATGACAAGAATTCGTTGCTGTAAGCTGCTGCTGTTCTGTGGGAATCTTGCAGCTGCAGGAGAAGCTGGGGTCCGGGTTTCTCACTTAGCACCCCCTTTTCTGGAGATGGAGGATGGTTCACTGGGATGGGAGTTGCTTGCCCCCTGCTCTAATATGCCCTTTTACTTTCCATGCAAAGGTCTTGATTGTGGTGATTTCTAGGAACTCCAGACGTTGAGCCTACTTCTGTCTCTGACACTGAATACATCCCAGCTTGAGTTACATGGGAAGGGGCTTACTATTAAAGTCTCTCTC
This sequence comes from Papio anubis, assembly GCF_008728515.1. NCBI lineage: Eukaryota > Metazoa > Chordata > Mammalia > Primates > Cercopithecidae > Papio > Papio anubis. The sequence goes on from NC_044987.1 coordinate 907,022, forward strand.
TCTCCCTTTGCTAGGGTCTGCTGATCGCTCTGCAGGTTGGCTTCCGTCCAAGGTGGGCCATGCTCCTGGAGCTTTCTACTGGGTTTTCTTCTTTCCAGGAGCAATAGAAAGGCGGGTATCATGGAGCCATCGTGGGCACCCTGGGCTCTGTGGGACTGAACTCTGTCCTTCTATGGGTCAGCTACTTGGCTTTCTTCCAGTCCCTCTTCCAAAGCCTCACACATCCGGGAGCTGACCTGTGGCTCTCTGGTTGTCCTTTCCAGAACACTTCCACCTGCACCCGAGAATGCTGCTGCACCTGAGAGGCTGGAGGCTCTGAAATACCAACGGATAAAGAAGCCCAAAAAGTCATCCAAGGGCTCTTCGAAGTCAAAGAAACGATCCGGTAAATGATGGGCAGAGGGCTGCCCCACTTCTCCCACCTTGCCTTGCCATTGTCAGGAGGGTGACTGGGCTCAGGGTCCCAACCCTGGGCTTTCTCTAGAATTGAATCCACAAGCTTCTCTTGTCCTTTCTTTTTTAACACTATTTTTCAAGCAATACACAAACATGATTTTAATATACAAAATGAGAAAGATAAGCAGAATCTATCTGATTGCTCTCCCAATTTGTTTCCACTCACCTGGAGAACTGTCATTTTCAGCGTATGTGCCTTCAGAACCTTTTCTGTGCCTATAGCTTCAGAAAATGTATCCTATTGTTTTAGTGTGTTTTCAAACAACACAAATAGTACAGATATATTTTTCCACTCTGCCGTTCACCATGCACATAACTCTTATCTCCTTACTTACTTCCCCTCTATCATTTCAGGCCTTCTAGGAAACATAGGCATGAGGGGCCCCATGTGGAGCTCAGGGTACATTGCAGCCTGGGCCCAGCCTCTGCAGGTTGGCTGCACTCTTCTCAGTGAGATCGAGTGAAGGAAGCCTCCTTACCCCACAGAGAGGGCGCCTCTATCGAAGTATGTCCGATGTGTATCTTGCAGGGATAGGTAGCTTCTGAGTGCAGAACGAATTTAGCCCTCTTTAAGACTAGAAAATTATTTAATGTTTGTTAAAAACCCTCTTTTCATGAATGGTTTTAGGAGTGTTGTGGCAGGCTGTGAAGGAAGAATGCTGAACAGTTTCTTTACAGATCTTTGATAACTTGTACAGTAACTCTCCTTATAGATAGGATTATGGGAGAGTGTTATACAGAAATTCAGAGCCCCATGAATCTCTGGGAGACGGTGATCACTTATGATCACTTAGCCTTTGGCAGATAATAGTATCCTCTCGGTTTACAGATGGAAATACCGTGGCAGAGAAAAAGAAAATGATGTTTTTAGGGCTTGGGTTAGAAACTGGAGCTCAAAGCTGCATTTTCAACCAATTTAAGCCCATTCTTAACCCATTTAAGACCCATCAATATATATTTTATATATATGTATAACTTATGTATTTCTTATGTATTTCATAACTTATGTATAAGTTATGTATTTCTCTTAGGCATCAGAGACCTGCATTCTCTCTTGTTCTGATGGCAGTGGTCCTGTTACCAGTTCTATGTTGGCATCTTCCAAATGTCTGTCTTTAGCCCAGGTCCCTTCCCTGAGGTCATGGCTCATCTTTCCAGTTGCCAGTTGAATGTGCACTTGGGTGTTTCATACGCCTTTACAATGTCTAAAGCAGAGTTATTGATCAGCCTCTCCAGGTCTGCTTCTCCTCAGCTCTTCCTCAGTTTAATCACTAGCACTGGTGCCCCCTGGGGTATCAGGCCCTTTAATTCCCAGATTCTTCCCTTGCCTTCTCATCTCACGTCAAGCCCACTAGGTAATACCTGTTAGCTCAGCCTTTGCAACATATCCTGAATCTGGCCACTTTCCGTTGTCTCTATTGCTAACTCTATGTTCTGAGTCACTGTCTGTCCCACCTTGACTATTGCAGTACCTTGTGACTGGTGCTCCAGCCCCATCCTTGTACCTTGCACCACGGATTCCACACACAGCCACCACAGCAAGCTGTAGGACACGTAGCAGCATCCTCTCAGTCACGAACGCACACGTGCAGGCATGCGCGCACACACACACTTCTTAAAACCTTCCAGAAGATTCCCGTCGTAACCAGAACAGATTTCAAGCTCCTAGATGCCCTGCCTGTCTTTCTTGCCTCATTCTTTTCCAACTGAGATGACCTCCCTTCTGTACTGGGGACACACCACATTTAGCCTTAACTTGGGGCTTGCCCAAATGCCATTTCTTCTGTTGGGAATAGTAATTTTTCTTCAGATCTGTAGAAGGCTCATAATTTAAGACGCAATTCAAGTGTTAACCCTTTAAGGAGCGGAGTAGTGCCTCAGTTGACTCTATTTTATCTTTGTAGTATTTTCAGTAACTGCAAATTTTATTTCTGTACTTTTAAAGTCTTGACAGTTTGTCTCTTCCTCTGCACCCTAACATGGATGCATAGTCTTTGAAGGTAGCAAAGGCATTCCTGCTTAATCTCCAGAAGGGCCATAAGACAGAGGAGAGGGCTGGGCACTCCAGGAAGGGTCAAGGCCTGACTGTTGCATGGAATTAAAATATTGTATAAAGTCAGTCATTACTTGGGGTAGACGAGAAAGATGTCCTGAGTCCCAGCCTGTTCCTTCCTGATCCCCAGTCCCTAGAATGATGCCTAGTACTCAAGAGGCACTAAAATAAATATCTGTAGACTGATGGAGAAAGAAATGAATGAGAAAGAAAATCCTCTCCATTCCACTTTCTTAACTCCTATTCCAGTGAAGGAGCAGGGTCAGGTTGCTGGTTGCCTTAGCGGAAAAGAAAGTGGTTTCTCTGCAGCAATTCGTTCTGGTCTCTCTAGACTCAGGTGATTCCTTTGTTTCAACATTAGAATCCCTGAACATATGCAGGTGGAAAAGGTGAGCGGGCTGCGTTCTTCCTTTTCATCCGCTTGCTTTTCTTCTCTTTTGCGTCCCTCTTCCTTTCTCCCTAGACGGTTCTGCCTCCCAGGCTCAGCAGCTTCCCAACTCTCAGGTTCTGTGGCCCGATGAAGCTGTCTGCCTCCGAAAGAAGAAGAGACATTCTCGTCCTGACCCCTTTGCCCGGCTCTCAGACTTGTGCCACCGCCAGCTTCCGGAAGACCAGACAGCGATTCTCAACAGTGTGGACCACGATGACCCAGGCCATGCCACTTTGCTGTGACTCCACCCCACCCTAGGTGTCCCCGGGGCGAGGTTGCTGGGCTCAGGCAGGGAGGGCCACCGTGTGGGGGTGTGTCCTCCTCCGCCTGCCAAGGACGGCCCGGATCTTTGTCCTGCATGCCCCCTCTTTTGCCAGAGCGGGCGTCTCCCTCCAGATTCTGGCCACCTGTCTTCGGGACGGAGGGCGGGCAGACCTTCCACCTGTGGGTCGAGGTCAGGAAGTGGATTGGAGACTGGGCAACACCTGTCTCCTCCCCTCCGCCCCCTGCTTCACTCGGTTGATTTTTCTCATCTCTTCCAATGTCCTTGGAAGTGAAGAGGAAAGCACGGCTTTTACTGCTCTCTGCTTCTGTTTCAGTTTTTCAAGTCCTGGAAGAAGGCTGGACTTAATGTCCGTCTTCCACACCCCCACATATGTATAGATATAGATACAGATGCATATGTCTGTAGTGTGTGGGTTTCTCTATGTGTGTGTGTATATATATATACATATATATATGTACATCGAGGCAAAGTGCTGTTGCTCTCTGTGGTCAGTGGAGGCAGGAGGATGAGGGCAGTGGTCAGCTGGGGTTTGCGATTAGCACTGGCTGCACATTGGCCAGGTGCTTGACATCTGTCTTGGGGGATTCTTTCTCCTGAAACAGGATCCACGCCTCTCAGCTGAATTCTCCATTTGTCTCCTACCTTCTCCCACCCAGAGTAGAAATGGGGCCTTGCTGTGATTACTGGCTGCCTTCTATGGGGGTTCAGCAATGAGTTACTGCAGAACTAAATTCAAGCCTTTATTTCTTGGTTCCTGGGTGAAGAAGGGGAGGCCAGGCACCCAGACCTGCCTCTTTCTTCCTTCCAGCGCAGCTCATGCTGCAGAAGTAGAGGCTACTCAGCCATGGGGCTAAAGCAAGCCCCTGGTGCACAAATCCAGCTCATCCATCGGCACCCTTCCGCCCAGCCAGGCCATGAGCTCTGTGGCCAAAGGCTCCCCCACCGCAGAGCCACCTGTGCTAGCGCCAAGCTGTCGGCTCTATTTATACCGTCTCCGGCTCAGCACTCTGCAGTGCTGTTCCACAGCGGCTGATTGGATCCTCCTTTCCTTTTGTGGGAGCTAATTCTCCAGATTGATTAATTACCACTTGTGCGGAGCCGCCTGTGGCTTTCCCATACTCACCATGTGCTGCCTGCCGACTCTTCTCTGCCTTGGGGCCTTGCTCCTCCCATGGACCTGAGCTCCAGGAGGATGGGCTCAGGTGAAGCTAGGGCGCCTCCGGCTGCTGGGGCCTGGGACGCTCTGGATCCCGCCCGCTTTGCCCAGTATCTATTCTGTGGCTGAGGCATAGGAATGAAGGCGGGAGGGGTGGTGAGTAGGGTCTGGGCACTGACTCTTCCTCTGCCAAAGTCTTGTCCTGGTTCAAACTCTTAGCATCCAGAAGCTTCATGAGGTCATCTTCCCACTAAGATGTCTCTCTGCCCGTAAGACATGGTGCTGCCCAAGGACAGGGCAGAAGGCCCCGAGGGCGGGCTGGAGGGCAGATCTGCCCCTGCCCCACTCTGTGCAGGAGCCCCGCTTCTGGCTTGGCTTAGAATGAAGGTTCCTTGAAGTATTTCCTTCTTGGTGCTGCTGTCTTGGTGGGTTTGGGGGCGCCCACCTCTCCCGAGTCCCCGGCTTGGATATGAGCCGTGGCAGCACTGGACGGCTTCTGCTGGTCTCATGCAGCTGCCATGGGCTTGGCCCAGTGACCTTGCAGGATGAGGCCTTGGATGGCTGCTGTCTCTTCTTGGCATTTCCATCTTAGGGGATGGACTTCTTCTCTGCCACACAGGCCCTGGTCCTTCCTTTCACCCAGGGAGCTGAGGACCAGCTCCACCCTTGAGGTTTACTGTGCTAGTCACACCACCTCAGTTCCTTTCTGAACACATCTGAAGGGGTCGTGGTGGGAGAGGCACAAAGGGGCTTCTGAGACTAGGCCGGGCACCCTTGGGGTGGAACCTGGGCCTTCCGGTTGATGTGCTTCTCTGGGGCATTGGAATCCACTTGACCACTGAGCAACAGCTCTGCAAGGTGGAAGAGCACACAACTCTTCGGGTTCTTTTTTCCAGGTAGCACACCCTCTGCCCCCGTGCTGTGACATGCTGCTCACTCGGGCGTCTCTCCTGGGGGATGATGGGAGCCAGCTTACCTGAGGTGTTGGGGTGGGAGGTGGTGGCTCACCGCGAGCTGACGTGCAGCCTTTGTACAGTGTGGGGTTTCTCTCCCAGAGGAGCTCAGGGGGCTCAGCCAGGCCCTGGGATGCACTGGGATGTGGGCATCAGGCTGTCAGCCTTCAGGATGAATTTGGCCAACTTTTCTGAGCAGCATCCTGAGAATTCCAGCCCTCAGTTTAGAAAAGAAGAGGAGATGATGAGGTAGAAAGCTTTGCTGCTTTTGGATGTCATGAGAGGCTGAGATGCTCAGGCTGTGGCTGTGCCTTCCAGGGCACCCCCGTGCTAACCAAGGTGCTGACTGCTTCTCTGCTTTCCTCTGGCAGTGCCCATGACCTCAGCACATAGACCCAACGCGGGGAGCCGTGCTTTTTGCTGGTCACTGAGTGGCCACTGTGCTGTGGCTTCCCTGGCTAGGGCAAGGACGTCAGGTCTACCCATCTCTCAGTGGCCTGCCACTCATTCAGCTCCCATGAGGGCTTCCTCCTGTGACAGTGTCCTCGGAGGTCAGCAGCCCTCCTGCACCCCGTGGACAGCAATGGAAATTGGTGGAACACCCTCTCTCCATGGGATAGAGGGTGAAGATGTCACAGGCACAAGCTTAGGTGCTGGGTGTAGGCGTGTGTGACAGCGTGGTTGTGAACATGTGCGTGATGGAGCTATAGCCACCTCTAGGGACCAGTGTCCTTCATTGTCTGCTGTTGAACAATGGCAGTGACTACTGACCAGCTTCTTAGGACTTCTGCGCTCACTCTGTGGGAGATCACGCTTTCCAAACTTCCCCTTTTACCATCTGGCAGCCTTGCAGTAGACACGGCTCAGATGCAAACCTGCTCCTGTGTCTCAGATGTCTGTCTGCCTCTTCAGGATTGTGGCTGAGAATGGTGGCTATTGCAGTGTCAGGTGACCCACAGACCAGGTAGAGGGTGAAATGGTTCTTAGTGGGGCCTGGACGACTGCATTTGCGTGGGGAGAGAAGATGTACAACGAGGCAGAGAGGCGAAGCCTGTCTCGATTTGCTGGTGGGCTGCCGTGGGCTCCCTAGTGCTGAGTGGGGTCCTGTGCTGGATTATTGGGGTGGCTCTGGGCCCAGCATCCCAGAGTGGCCCTGCCTGCAGCCAGCCTGCCTCTAAGCAGCTTCCCCCGAGAGACTGGGGGTAGGACAAGCCTTTTGAGATTCTACTTTCTTAGCAGGAAGGATGCCTTTTTCCCAGTGGGCTGACAGGGTCTGTGCCCTCCTTTGAGGTGGCCTAGTCCCACAGCCATGCGCTTGGGGGAAGACTGAAGCCGGGTGGATTGAGCTGAGTATTTCTTGATATTTTTCCTTGCTCTCTGTGTTTATTTTTGATTTGTGATCTAAAATATTTGGGGTTGAACTGATTTAATTTATTCCTCTGCCCTTTTTGTGCTGAGGAAACTGGGGTGAAGTTCAAATGTGAAATTTTCTGATTTTATTTGGGGTGGGGGACAAGGTTGACAAAACAGTAGCTTCCGGGGAGAAACAGATTTCACGGCGCCTCCGGCGTCTTTGGCACTGCCCACGATCCAAATCTCCAGGGCTGAAGACTGCGTGGCTGGAATCTGTTCCTTCCCATTTTGTTAGCAAAAGCCTTTTCCAGGCTTGGGGGTGGGGTGGGGGAAGAATTGTACATAAAGTACATTTTATTAATATGTAGAGAAACCTAGGAAAAGAAAAGCTAATGGTTAATCTTGGGCTTGCTTTGCTTGCATGTAAAGGAGCTTTGAGGGCACTGCAGGGATGGCTGGGGAGCTGCAGGAAGAGACAGAGGGTGGAGCCGAGTGGGTCGTCGAAGGCCCCGTGAGTCCAGCCTCTGCAGCACTCTAGGAGCTGTGCACATTCCCACCGGGGCTTCTAACCCAGCCCTGCCTGGGTATCTTCTTCAGATAAAGTGGATCTGGTAGGCAGTGTGTAGAGCCCCATGTGGCTGTGTGTGTGGCTTTGGGGAGAGGGCCAAAGAGGTATCTTATTGGCCAGATCTAGGTTGACTAGGGTAATGAATGGGGCAGTGGTGTTTCAGGACGGGGAGTTGAAGAACTGGAGGGTGGAGGGGAGACCTATGTGTTTGCCAGGTGTTGGTGAGGCTGGAAGGGGCACAGAGGGTGAGGTCAGGCATGGGTTAGGATGGTGAGACCACCCCAGGGGACATCAAGCCTCAGCATCTCTTTGAGTCATGTGATAACTTAGTCACTTGTAAGGGTGCAGGGTACACACTGGAGGATCATCTCAAGATGACGAAGAATGATTGACTGGTGGGAGTCTGGCTGGGGAGTGGTGGCCGTGCAGGGCCTGTGGGAGGGGGATCTAGGCATCGGGGACAGATTGTGGGGTGGGGTCCTGCATGTGGACCCAGACTGGATCTTGGGAGAGGTTTTCCTTCTTAGCTAGACCTTCCTTGCTTCTTCTAGAATTAGCCTCTAACACTAAGTGCCCAAACCAAACGTGGACATCTTTATATCGTATTTCAACTTCATTTGTTTTTGGGGGCTCCTCAGGCCCAAAGCTGAGAGACTTGTCTTGAGATGCCCATCCTATCACCAGCTCTTCATCAGTGGAGAAGGAAGCGCCATTCTTGCGAGCATCACATGTTTATTTTCCTAAGTGCAGTGGTGGATTGCCTCTCCGTCCACACAATCTGAAAATGTTCATGGGCCTTGGTGATGGTGATGGTGATAGAAAGGAGGAGCTGGAGCCTGATGTGCCTTCATCCCCCTTTCCTCTTGAGGTATAGAGGCTTCCTTCAGGCCATGACATTGCACAGTGGCTTCGTGAGGCCTTCTCTTTACTTTCTCTTCTTTTGATAGGCTAAAGTCACTAGTCTGTGGTGGTGGGAGGGCAAAAGAGTTTCACCTGAAACTCTTGGCTTGACCAGCCATTCTTCTGTCTTTAATGTCTCCAGCTCTGCTTCTTTTTAGATTAAGAGGCAGAATTAAAAATCTCTTCTTTAGAAGAAGCCAGTAAACCAAGGATCAAAGCCCAGATTGGACTTTTCGCACTCTTACCAGCTAGCTGTTTGGCTAGGGGGACCCATCGCCACCCTTCCCTCAGACCGCGAGTGAATCCACACTGGTCCAGAGCCTTATTTCTGGGTTCCTGTCTGTACTCTCAAAACCTTCTTTTAGGAGCAAGTATAATAACCCCACCAGATGTTCTGTGTGTTGGGTTGCTGAGAAGGTGGAAGTTTTTTCCAACCTCATTTTAAGCTGTTAGAAAAACACTCAGTAGATTGAATTTGGTCCAAAGACACCACCATCCCCTGAGGGATCCCGTGTAGGATAAGGACAAATGAAGCGTCCATACCGGGGTCATTAATGGCTGCTCACATCTTAGAGAAGGAAAAGTCCGGGTATCTTGGTTGCCATATACTTTGGTGGAACAGTGGCCAGTCGTTAAAATCACATGGGTGTTGGCTTCTGCGGCGTAGAAGACAGTAGTAGTAGTTAGGGTTTCAGACGAGAGCTGGTGAAAAGCTACCGGCTTTGGAGCCCTGGCTGGAAGAGCTAGATTGGACAGCTTTAGCCCCATGGCTCAAATGCTCAGCTCCTGTCCCTGGTCCTTGGTTGTCACCACGCCCACCGCACTAGATGGGGACGTGAATGGCTGCCTGGGCCTGCCTTTCTTTCGGGTCTTGAAGAAATGTGCTCCACCAATCCTACCTCTCTGTGGCACTGGACTTCCTGGATTTATTTTGGCAACTAGGGCAGATTCTCCCTCGCCACCCCATATACACACTAGTTAGCTTCCCTTCCCTTCTTTTCCCTTCCCCACTTCTGTGTGGCTCCAGAGATCTTGGACATGTGCATGGTTTACGATGGGGAGGTGGTGGGAGGGGCAGGGAATCCTGGAGGGCAGGGGGTTGGGCCGGGGAGGGGGATTTGCATTTTCGGCCTCAGAAATGCTGTGGGCATGCTTTTGGGCCACGTGTGGGGTTTTCACTTGAGCCATGGAAGGGGCGAATGCCCAGCCCTCCTCACGCTGGTGGTGGAACCTAGGGCTTTGGCCTCCTTTTGGCATAGGGGTCTATGAAGCTATATTTCTGGTGGAGGGGTTGGACCTCCTCACGGTCATCTTGCAGTTCTTGAAAGGGTAGTTGTCAGCCACTCTATCAATGAGGATTTATATGGCCTCCCATGAACGAGAGGTGTGCCATGGCCGATGGTGTCCTGGCGGGGTTGGAGAAAGGGGATCATCTCGTGTCCCTCTGCAGGCACCAGGTTGTTCCCCTGGTCTCTAACCCCAGCCAACTGTCTAGTCCAGTGTTTCTTTTCTGGATTCAGGAAGTAAGTGGGGGTGTATGTGTGTGTGTGTGGTGTGGTATGTGTGTGGTGTGTGTGGTATGTGTGAGGTGTGCATGTCTGATGTGCGTGTGTGTGTGGTGTGTCTGTGTGGTGTGTGTATTGTGTGTGGTGTGTATTGTGTGTGGTGTGTGTGTCTCTGTGTGGTATGTGTTGTGTGTATTGTGTGGTGTGTGTGGTTTGTGTGTGTGGAGTGTGGGGTGTGGTATGGTGTGTCTGTGATGTGCGTGTATGTGATGCAGTGTCTGGTGTGCATGTGTGTGATGCAGTGTGTGTGGTGTGTATGTGTGTGGTGTGTGGTTTGGTGTATGTGTTGTGTTGCGTGTGGTGTGTGTGTGTGTGGTGTGGTGTGTCGTGTGGTGTCTGTGTGTGTTGCATGTGTGGTGTGTCTGTGGTGTGTTTAGTGTGTATAGCTGTGTGTGTGGGGTGTGGTGTGTGGTATGGTGTGTGTATGTGGTGTGCATGTGTGTGTGTGTGATGTCTGGTGTGCGTGTGTGTGATGTGTCTTTGTGTGGTGTGTGTGTGTTGTGCATGGTGTGTGTGTGGTGTGTGTTGTGTGTGGTGTGTGTGGTGTGTGTGTGGTGTGTTGTGTGTGTGTTGTGTGTGTTGTATGTGTGTGTGTTGTGTGTGTGGTGTGTGTGGTGTGTGTGGTGTGTGTGTGGTGTGTCTGAGAGAGATTTGTACAGACATGCTGATTTGCCTGCGTAGCGTCAGGCCCAGGAGACCCTCCTTTGGTTGGCTCCTTTCTAGACAACTTCTGTTTGGGTAGGAGGGTCAAATTAGTAATGCACCATCTTTAATGTATTTTTTATGGAGACTGTACATAAAATTATATAAATCTCTAGAATTGGTTCTATTTTAAGGAGAGAGGGGAATGTATGTGGGGGGCAAGGATCAGATGCAATTGTGGAAAGTGGGAGCTTCGGGCGAGTGGTACTCATGGGGTATGGGGAGCGGGAGGGCAAGAGATGAGTGCCAGGCAAGATGCACAGGGGCCCGTGCCCTCTGCGCACGTATATAAATATAAAGAAAACCTAGATAAAGTCTATCTATATAGCTCTATATCTATATGAAGTCATAGTTTGCTTTATTTTTGTACCCGTGCTTAGAGATGTTTTCAGCAGTGCTACCTTCCCAGGCAGTCTGGGATACTAGCTCATGCCTTGATGCCACCTCCTTCCCTGCTCTTCCTTTGGTATTCTCTCTGTTCAGAGTTTCTTGGGTCTTTCTGATGGAAATGTATGTATATATGAAAAGTTTGTAAAATAACAAAACAAATAACCCACCTGCAGGAAGGACAAGTGAGCTGAAGGTTGTGTGGAGCTGCAGGATCTGATAGCCCTAAAGAACCAGGACCCACGCGTCTTTTGCCACTTGGGAGGGATGTTGACTTGAACTTCTTTGCAGAGGTGCTTAACAGGGCAAGGCTGAGGAGATGAGAACTGTGACTGGATCCCCCTGTGGCTGCGGGAAGGTACGCAGTTCCTCAGAGAGAATCCGGCTTCGCAGCATTAGAAAGGGGGTGGTTGAGACTACCTAGGGACCTACGGTGACACCTGTCTTGGTTTGTAGCACTGTAGCTCAGACAGCTCAGACAGCTCCTAGAGGGCATGGCGATGGGAGAGTTTGTGAGACTGGCTGTGTGGGCTTGGTCTTGGAGAACACATGGCCTGTTTAGTGTCACTGCAGATTCTTAGAGCCAGTGTGAATGTGATATATAGTATAAATATGTCATCTATGTTTTTTTCAGTGATTTTTAATTGGAAAATAAAGTGCCATTGCAAATGGGATGGTCCAATCCTGGGACACTGAGTGGAGGATGGGGAGTGAGAGATTAACTTTGGGCAGGACTGGGAGAATAGGTCTTAGTGGAACCTTCCTTCTGGCCTCCAGCCGGAGACTTAGAAAACTGAACAATGTATTGGTAGAACTGGACCCACAGCGGGAGATTCTGGAGAGCAGGAGTTCACTTGTATCTGAGCAGGAAGCAGTGTGCCCTGAAGAATACCTCTTTGAGCAAATTCCAGACCTCACACACATGCAGGGGCCCTGCCTTGCAGCCTCAGCAAGCGTCTCCTGGGTGCTAGCTCCTTCCTGACTTGCCCGGAGCTCAGAGTGCTGTGTTTGAAGCCGGTGCTGGGCCAGATGGTGCAGGCAGCGAGGAGAGACTCAGGACTGCAACCTTTCGGCTCCTTATTCCTGCTCATCACTCAGAAAAGGGCAGTACTAACACCTTTCCTAACCAAGACGTGGCACTCCCTAAGAGCTCTTGTCTATAGAGTTCGGTCCCTAGAGGAAAGCAGATGCCTTCACTGTGCGAAGGGCTTGGTTGACAGTTTTGGTGTATTATGGGAAGAGTAGGTTCAGGTGAAGCTTGAGTCTAACTCTTGATCCTCACATGGACCTATGAGGCCCTGCCATTCAGTCAGGCACTGTCCTTGGGTCCTCAGATTAACTGCTGAGAACACTTCCCACTTTCCGAGGATGCTGATGGGAAATGGGCTATATCAACAGCCGGAAGGGCCCAGTGCTGGCGCCACTCGCAGTGTGTCCATCCTTGCCTTGACTGATCTTTCTTCCAGCCTCCTGCAGCTGAGTATTTCTTGTAAGATTTTTCAGGGGGCTTGGGCAAGAAGAAGAGCTGCAAATTCTGTTCCCTTCCCACCTTGAAGCCTTCCCAGGCCACCACGGTCTCTGCACGAGGGAGGCTCCCATCACCGTTCTTCTGGCTCCTAGACCCACCATCCCCTCTGTTTCCGTGGACTCTGCCCGACTTCTGGGCCACATGCCACCAGCAGAGTAAATCGCTCCAGCACCACGGGCACGTCCTAGGGCTCACCCTCCCACCACGGCCAGCCCAAGACTAGGTCCTCAGCAGCATCAAGGTCTGGGAGAGCCACTGGTCTGCATGTCACCATTCCATTCCTCAGCCTCCAACTGGACTCTTTGTTTTGGGGAGGGAAAGGGAAGATGGGGCTATGTACCTTGAAATTGGACAGTGTGGAGGGGATGTTAGTGCCTCCCTGTGACCTTTCTGCTCCACTGCTTAGCAAGATGAGGTAAGGGTGGGTGTCAGAGGGGACTTCCAGCTTCTCTGAAGAGCCAGCCCTTAAGGCACTTGGAGCAAAGGGCATTGAGATCAGCTTTATGTGGAGTAAGGAGGAGGCCTGGGAACCGCTTGTGGCATCAGTTGGTGCGACAGGTGGATGAGTGTGCTCTGATGGGGCCTCTACGGCCCACAGCCACTGCCAGGAGCCTGAGCTCTTCCCCATGCTTGGGACACATTCCTTGGTCCCCGCAGCAGAATGGACATTGAATTTTGGTGCTTTTCCCTTTTGGTAGAAGGTGGGGGTATCTGAGGAGTTGTTTCTGTCTTGCTACCTCTGTCTGCTGTACAGAGCAAGAGTTGGGAATAGGGAGATCTGTGAGAACCGCCCTCCCATGGATCAGTGTGGGCCCTGTCCCTCTTCCCCATTGTCACCAACCAACAGCTTGGGGAAGAGGCCTTGTCTTGGATTTTTGCTGCGCGCTTCCACTCCTCTTTGTGGTAGATGTTCGTATCAACCCACTTTGAGCAGTTTTAAAGTAGGAGGCGGGGGAAGAAGCAAGCCTGCAGAGCACACTTCCTGTCCGTAGGGGGTTGACCGTGGCATTGGAGGGTGGGGTCGCAGAGTCTGGGGACCGGGAGGAAGGTACTTGATGGGATAGTCTTGATTCTGGAACTTTAGACTGAGGTGTTAGAAAGGGGAATTGTTGGCTAGGGGAGAACAGCAGTTTAACGCTCCACTTGCTAAGTTGTATACATCAGTGTCAAAAGGTCTTGACCTCCCATTCAGATTTAATTTCCTAACTGCCATTTGTGGGGCTAGGGATAGAGGGCCCGGAAGGGGGTGCTGTCACCAGTTGCTGCTGCTTTTCTGCAGCCACTGACGTGAAGGGACCACATCCTGCTTCATGTCAGCGGCTCCTGCCCCTTGGTCTTCAGTTTTTTCTCTTCCCAGGAGGGACTTTGATCATGCGGGATAGAATTCTCCCATCGCACACTTGGAGGCAAGTTTTAGATGAGCTTCTTTCCTCCATTTCACCTGGTGGTCTGTGGACACACAGAGGGTGGGGGTGAGCGGGCAGTGTGGGTGGGGAGGGGCTCCTGATGCTACCTCCCCCAGATCCCTTACAAACTCTGTACCTCTCGGTGCGTGGCAGCCTCTTGCTGTAGTTCTTCTTTTCTGGATATGACTGTCAGTTTCGTCATGAGATTTCTTGCTCTCATTTCGAACTCTTTCTTTCTTCCACTTTCTTTGGGGGTGACCCCCGATCCATGCCAGGTCTTCCTGTGAAGACCACTCCAACCTCGTTTCCATTTCTTGAATGTTGAGTATTACAACATCACTGCGCTAGGGTGCTTCATGGTGCTGTTCTCGAAGAGGCCAGTTGGGCTGAATCTCCCTCCTCCCACTGGCTCCTGATATCTTGCTGTATTTTGTCTTCTTTCTGATTTTTCCCTTGGGGTTTGGGGTGGGTGACTTAGGGGCGGCTTTTGTGTTCTCCCTCTCTCTCTTTCTCTCTCTTTTCTGTATGTATGTATGGACTGGCTAAAGTGAGTTTGGGCAGCTGACTTTATGGTATGGGTTGGCTGACTTTTGTTCAATATTAAAGACAAACCAACAAATTGTACAGCTGCACACAGAACACCCTCGAGTGTGAACTTGAATGGCAACTAGAGGCTTACTTTTTGAACTTCAGGTATGTAACTCAAAAGTAAATAAAAACACTATTTTTTCAGTAAGCTTTTTTTTTTTCTTCTAAAAGATGACTTAGAAATCAAACTATAAGAACATGAAATCGGTGCTGTACCAAAGCCTTATATGAACATATTCTACACTCTGTATAACCTGTGAGGAGCTCCCTGCTCTATCACCCTCTTCTCAAAAGCCTGGGAATGCCAGCGTGTGCCAAGCCTGGGGCTGGGTCTTGGGGACCTGTGGGCCAAGGGTACCCTGGGAAGCAAAAGATGATGGTGAGAATGGGACACCCTTCTGCTGCCTGAGCAGACTGCAAGGAAACCCGATGTGTGTGTGTGTGTGTGTGTATGTGTGTGTGTGTGTGTGTGTATGTGATGGTGAGGATGGGACACCCTTCTGCTGCCTGAGCGGACTGCAAGGAAACCCGATGTGTGTGTGTGTGTGTGTGTGCGTGCGCGCGTACGCGTACCTGCATATATATGTGTGCGTACCTGTGTGTGTGTGTGTATGTGTGCGTGTGTGTACCTGCATATATGTGTGTGCATGTGTGTGTGCACGCGAGAGAGAGCGAGAGAGCTCACAGGTGATCAATGCCAAAGTGAATGTACTAAGTACGAGCTTGAAGGGAGACCCGGTTGGCTCTGGGAGTGGGGCGGTGTAGGAATGAAGGGGGACGCTCTCTCCCCTGTTTCCTGCCTCCTTCCCTTCTTCTCCATCAGGGAGGGAAGGTGTGTTGGAAACAGCTACACTCTCAATCAGGTGCTTTTTTTTCCCTCAAAATCTCCAAACTCAAAGCACTTATAAGGGGCCCTTCCTAGGGGCAGGCACCCCCAGCCACCAAATCACAGATTTCCAAGAGTGGGAGGAGCTTTCTTCTCCCCACCCATTCCTTGGTTTCCTGGGGAAGAGGGTTCTTCCTGCAGGGCCCCTGGGCATCCTGCTTCTGGGCCTGGGCCTATAGACTGCCCTGCCCCTTCTTCCCAAACCACTGAGAAGACCCCACTGGAGATGACCCCAAAGCCACGCCTGCTCCACAGCCCTAAGCAATAATGCCTGCCCTGGCTACTGATGACGGTGATCCCTTTGGCCTTTGACTTGCCAGTTAAAAATGGAGTGACACCCCAGACTCAATTAGGAAGAGAACCTGCAGCCTGCCTCAGCTCAGGCTACCACGCCAGGCTCCACTCGCTGGTATTTTCAGGCTTGCTAAGTACTAACCAACTCATCCCCAGTAACACTGCATGTTCATATCCTGAATTAAAAAGCAAAACGAGCAAACAAGTGCATAAGCAAACGAGAAAAAAGAAGGCACATCAAATGACAAGATGTGCAGCCAGTGAAGGTACCCCGGGAGTGTTGCAAGTTAAACTGATGGAAAGATGTTTAGTATTTAATTGCTCCTCATGTAACATTACTCTGCTTCAGAAATGTTTTGTATTTTGATATAAATAAACATTTGCTAAAAAAAAGTTCATTTTCTAATTTTTTTTTTGTACCTAGGGAGTACTTCCTGATGTTGTCTCACCCCTGGCCCTAGGTCTCCCTAATCAACCCACTTTAAACTCACGACTCAACATGATTCTGAAAGGATTTGCGGCTGGGAGATGAAGAGGTTGTCTTTCGTTCATTGAACACATGTGTACTGAGGGTATACTGTGTGTGAGTCACTGTTCAATTCACTTGGGGTGCACGAGTGAACAGACCAGACAAGGCTTCTGCTCCTGGAGGGCTTTTATTCTGGTGGTAGGGAGAGAGAATGAGTTGTTATTGCACTGAGAAAAATGACATCAAATGACCTAAGGCAAAAAAAAAAAAAAAAGGAGCAGGGTAAGGGGCTGCTGATGTACAGAAGGAGGGAAGGGCTGCGGTTTAGAACACTATTTTAGAGTGCTCAGAGAGGGCCTCGGGGGGAGGCAGCCCTGGAGCAAAGGCAAAAAGGGAGTAGCTTGTCTGGTGAATGCACACAGATGTCTCTTTTACTTTGTAGGCTTTTTACGCTGGCTCTTCAATTATGCGATTAAGGTAATTTTTTGGTTGGACTCCATCTTTGTCTAAATGACCCCCCAGCCAGCAACTCCTGCTGGCCCTCAGCAAAATCTCATGCAAGCATCAGGGGTGTGATGGCCCCTCTGTCTCTGCCTTTCTTTTTCCCGAGAGGGAGGGATGGTCAGGCTTCAGCATCTCACTCTGTCTCCCCCAGGGTTGAGTTTGGGGACTTGACTTCCTGCCCTGGCCTGTCCTTGTCCTCGTCCTCCCCTTCTCATGCTGGATGTAGGCAATGCTCCCCTTGTTCCCTAGCAACACCTACTAGGCTGCCTTCTCATTTTATTTGGGATTTAGGTAGAGATCGGATGCCAAAATATGATACTCCTCTTTATGCCAACGAAGAGAAGAAAACAGCCAAATGAACAAACCAGCAAACAGACAGAAATAGGCCCATCTATACATTAAAAAACCTCTGCCGTGTGAAATTCTCTAATAGCTGTGAGATGGGCCGTTCCACCAGACGGACCCTGTGTCCACACAGCTTTCCTCTTCCTCAGTGATCTGCCTCTATTCTCTTTCCTCTCTAGTTTCCATTCGCTCTTTCCTCTGCCCTCCCCTGCTCTTAGCAGGCGATGATGAAAATCTTTTTGATGTCTCTTCTATATTTGGTCTTAATTTGTAAAAGCAGATGCATGGAGTGTCTTGCAGTCTCTTTCTTATGCATAGGTGAACGTGGCCAAAGTTGCCAACCCCATCCTGTGAGAGCCGGCTCTCGGCTCATCCACGAGGCTGTGTGCAGTGCAGTACTGCACTCCCGGCATGTCACCGGCGTTCCATGGGAGCAGCTGGCTGACCTCACAGTCCTTCTGTAACATTCGCAGGCTCTCTGGCAAAGCTAAATTTAAAAAAAAGCGAGAAAAAAATAATTTTGGTCGGGAGGACTGTCTCTGTTAAATTTAAGAGACTTTCGCCTCTTTTTAAGATGGGGCCTAAATTCGTGTGCTCCATACTTGAAGAAATCCTTTCATTTTTATTTCATTTGATGCTCACGATAACCTCACAGGTTTAGTAAAATAGGTAAAAAGTGATTTATCTCTTTTTTGGTCAGAACCAATGAATGAACCAATCGACGGCCCTTCACTTCTCCTTCGCTTCCAGTCTCTGCCTCCCTCTCTCCCTTCGTCCTTTCCTCCCCTCATCATTTCTCAAAGGCTTTAAGGCAGCGGGAAGTAGAAAATAAAAATGAGGCCCACGACTTTCTCCCTTAGGCCTCCTTTCAGGTGAACATGACGCAGTCCCAGGACACCCATGTTCCCCAAGTGAGGTCATGTAGCGCCTTGAGTCTAGGAAACGGCACTTGGGAACCCTGCTGAGCAACGCCAGGACTTTTGTTAGTGGAAGCTTGGGTGAATGATGGTGCCAGAGAAAGGGTTAGGGGAGACCAGGTGACAGCAAACTTTCTGGGCTTTGTACACCTCGAGACCATGCTGATTTCAGGGCCGAGGCTCTGCTGTTAGGTTTTGGGGAGAGACTGGGCTGGTCCTGGGGTACTCAGGGGTCTACATCATCATGCAGATGGTGTGCTGTAGGTAAACCAGCCAGAGTCTCCTGTGCCCCCAGCCTCCCTTTTTGGGCTGTTTTCCCCATTTCCATGGAACCCTTTTCTCTGTGGTCAGGGGCCTAGGAGCCATCTTTCTACAAACCTAGTGTTGAAGAAGAATTGCATGATGCCTTGGTTTATCAGTCGAGAGAGGTGGGCAGCACCCTGCAATTCCCATACTAGACTGATCACTGCTTTCGAGAAGCTGCTTTTGCCTGTGCTCCTCAGCCTTGGTGGAGAAATTGTCTGCATTCACAGTGGCTTGCCTTCACCCCCTACCCCTGGAAAAAGTCCTTGTCCTGCCTGTGCCATTAAGAAAGGGGTGACTGGCCGGGCGCAGTGGCTTATGCCTGTAATCCCAGCATTTTGGGAGGCCGAGGCGGGTGGATCATGAGGTCAGAAGATTGAGACCATCCTGGCTAACACAGTGAAATCTCGTCTCTACTGAAAAAAAAAATTACAAAAAATTAGCCAGGCATGGTGGCGGATGCCTGTAGTCCCAGCTACTCGGGAGGCTGAAACAGAATGGCGTGAACCCGGGAGGCAGAGCTTGCAGTGAGCCTAGATGGAGCCACTGTACTCCAGCCTGGGCGACAGAGTGAGACTCTGTCTCAAAAAAAAAAAAAAAAAAAAAGGTCAGGGGGCGGACCTTGGGGAAATCCCTTGGCCTTTCTGAGGCAGCTACCGCGGGGAGGGAGCCAGCCTTTCTTGGCAGGAGACCACACGTTCTTCGTGTCTGGCACAGGATGCCTGTCCAGCTCTTCGGGGACTGCCTTGGCAGCACAGGCTGAGTGCAGGGGTCTGCAGCTCGGTGGCATCCTCCAAGGAGAAATGCCACTTTCTCCTTCTTGCAGGCAGCCCCCTCTCTATGCCAGATTATTATGGAGCATTATCTCACTTGGTTTTGAGGGAGAAGCACGCCCTTTCCACTCACATAAGGAGGCGGAGGGAAACGCCTCTTAGCACTTCCAGGCACGCCTCAGAAGGCCAGTGACTGGACTTCAACCTTCCCTTTCATCTCCTTCCTGCCGCCATCCTGGTGTGCTGCTAGAGCCAGCTGTGCCGCCTCTTGTTCAGCTGTGCTGGAGGTAACCAGTGCTGCGTGACAGGGTAGGGTGCTTAGCTCCTGTGTGTTCTCAGTTTGGGGCCTTAATCGTCAAATGGCAACAGGAAGTATCCCTTCACACCTGAGGCCCCTTCATCCTATCATGGTTGTGGGCCTTCGCAGCGGCAGCTCCTTGACCTAAATAAAGCCTTTCACTGCGCTTCGTTTCACTGGCTCCTTGTGTGTCTGCCTCACTAGTGTGGAAGCCCCTTGGCAGTGGAGCCCCCATCAGTCCTGTTTGCTGTTGGAGCCTGAATGCCTACCACAAAAGAGAGACTTAATGTTTATGGACAGAACGAATGACTGGTCAGAAAAATGCCTATGATATTTGGCATTATTTAATTTGGAGGTCGTTGGTACCCTTGGGAGAGCACCTTCAGTGGTGTGATGGGAGCAGTGGCCAGTGGGGAGCTCACTGAGTGGGGACAGAGCCACTGGGGACTGTTATGCAGACAACACTTCAGACACCAAGTGCTTTAAACTACAGTGTATTAACAGGGTATTTGAGGCATAACAAGGCCCACACATCAGAAGGCAGTTGTCACTGAAAGACAGTTTGTTACAGTTCCTGAGAGGAAGCAGCACACCACGCCACACCACGGGGCCACTTGGGGAAGCACCGGAGTCGGCCGGGAGACAGAGGACCCGGGAGCTGTGGGTGGGGGTCTTCACTGTGGTCTCCCTAGGAAGGAATAGGCGAAGCAGGGTGAGTGAGCTCAGGATTGTCTAGCTTCAATAGTGGTAGCGGGCTCTGGGGCACTGGTACCCTAGGTGTCTACTGCCTGGCCCTGGGTGATTAGGGCAGGACTCTAAGACCCTCGCAGGAGGTTGTGGGATGTGGGCTCTGGATTGGGTGGGTTTGTATTTAAAAGGGCATTTTGGGGTGAGTTAATGTCTCTAGGAATTGGCTAATCCTGGAAGGGGCAGTCCCTCCAGGGTCAGCAAGGCCTCAGATGTCAAAGCACCAGAAGACAGTTCATATACCACATCACAACAGGGGAGAGAAAGGGGGATGGCAGCTAGCAGAGTGTGGTCACAGGTGGGCATTGCCTGAGTTTTAGCTGGAAGGGATTAAAGCATGCTTCCATGCTTCTGGAATGATCCAACAGAAGAGACCAAAGATACCAGAGGGAAAGGCACTCAGGAAAGGAACAAGGTCCTTGATAGAGAGCAGGGAGGAGCAGGACTGGCCTGCAGGGGAAGGTGCTGGGCAGCCAGGGGCCAGGAGGGCGCTCTCCTGCCGTAGCCTGCATTTCTCAGGAAGTGAGAAGCAGGGTATCAGCTGGAAGGCAGAGGGGCCTTGGGGGTGGCGGAGGAAACCTGCAGAGAAGCAAGCCTGCTGGGGAAGCGCTGAGGATCACTGGCTGTGCAGAGTCAGTATGGGGCTGGTGATTATGAATGTGCGGTGGTTTATCCCGAGTCGTGGATTTTCTAGGAAAGTATGATGGAGAGAGTGGGACAAGGTAGTCGAGGGAGAGGGTGAAATAATACGAGAAACCATGGAATCCAAGGTCGGTGAGCACACGACACAGGATGAGATGCATAAATACAAATACAGTGATGGGTCCAATGGATCCGAGACTTGATGACTGGCTTTTGTGTTGCAGTCAGTGTTGGGTTTCTCTGCTTGAAGAACAGGGGCTTGCAGGCAGATCCTGGTGCTTATAACTTACGGGAAGAGCATCTGGTAATGAGTAGGCCCCATGGTGTGACTGAAAGTGGTTGGCTCAGGGGGGATAGAGAAGTTCACTGAAGACATGCTCAGAGAACGAAGAGCCCAGGGCAATGGGCAGATTCCCTGCGGGGAGGGTCCATTCCTGGTAAGAATGACCTGACTTGGAAAGAGGGGAAGATGGGGCAGGTGCTAACATTTTCAGCAAATGAGAGCATCTTGAGGATGGGGGATGTCAGCAACGAGAGGGGAGTGGCCAACCCAAAAGGCGCCTGTCTCAGAGGAGCCGTGTGAGGAGGGGGAAACAGCCTGGACCCGGCAGAGAGGCCCGAGGAGCAGTGGGGGATGGGGGGGAGCAGCGTGAGGAGGGGAAACGGCCTGGACCCGGCAGAGAGGCCCGAGGAGCAGCGTGAGGAGGGGGGAGCAGTGTGAGGAGGGGAAACGGCCTGGACCCAGCAGAGAGGCCTGAGGAGCAGTGTGAGGAGGGGACATGGCCTGGACCCGGCAGAGAGGCCCCAGGAGCAGTGTGAGGAGAGGGGAGCAGTGTGAGGAGCGGGGAGCAGTGTGAGGAGGGGAAACGGCCTGGACCCGGCAGAGAGGCCCGAGGAGCAGCGTGAGGAGGGGGGAGCAGTGTGAGGAGGGGAAACGGCCTGGACCCAGCAGAGAGGCCCGAGGAGCAGCGTGAGGAGGGGAAACGGCCTGGACCCGGCAGAGAGGCCTGAGGAGCAGCCTGGACCCGGCAGAGAGGCCCAAGGAGCAGTGTGAGGAGCGGGGAGCAGTGTGAGGAGGGGGGAGCAGTGTGAGGAGCGGGGAGCAGTGTGAGGAGGGGAAACGGCCTGGACCCAGCAGAGAGGCCCGAGGAGCAGCCTGAGGAGGGGAAACAGCCTGGACCCGGGCAGTGGAGCCCGAGGAGCAGTGTGAGGAGGGGCGAGCAGTGTGAGGAGGGGGGAGCAGTGTGAGGAGGGGGAAGCAGCCTGGACCCGGCAGAGAGGCCCAAGGAGCAGTGTGAGGAGAGGAAAGGCCTGGACCCGGCAGAGAGGCCCGGCTTTCCCACAGCCTACGTTCTGATGTAGGGCTCCAGCCAGTCACCCAATCAACAACCCAGTCACTGTGAAAGTGTCATGGGCATTATGCACATAACTGCCTAGGATGGTGTGGAGTGCAGGAGGGCTGCTTTCGGTTGGGTAGCTAGGGAAGATGGCTTCAAAGTCACATTTAAGCCTCCTCACGTTGCTGAGAAGGGGCCAGTCGGATACAGCTCAGCAGAGAAGAGCTTCCCAGGCAGAGGTGCTGTTTCTGAAGACCTGAAGGTAGAAGTGGATTTGGTCTGTTTGAGCAACAGAGTGAGCCGTGAGTGGGAAGGGAAGGAGACAGCGGCGGAAGAGAAGGATGAGTGACAAACCAGGGCTCTGTAAAGCGGAGGGAGGGTTAGATTGCATTCTTAGGGTGCTGGGAAGTCACTGGAGAGTTTTAAGCTGGGCAAAGCCTTGATCTGATTTATTTATTAGAAATACCCCTCTGACAGCTGGTAGAGAGTGGACTATAGGAGGGTGAGAGCAGAGGGAACAGAGAAATGACAGTGCCATCCACAGTCCCAGATGAGAAGTGTTTAGACCAGGACAGCCACAGCAGAGGCAGAGAGGAGGCCATTTTGGATCTGTGTGGGAGGGAGGGGCGACAGCCTTGCTGAAAGGCTTGCCACGAGAGTGAAGAAAAGAGAGGAATCAAGAATGACCCCGGCTTTTAACCTGAGCAACTGAGAAAGAGGACTGAGGGAGGAGGAGGTATGAAAGGGGACAGACGTCAAGAGTTGTAAGGTCTGAAAGGGTCATTAAACTTCACATTGGAGGTGTTGGGTCAGATGCCACTAGATGTGTGGGCCTGAGATTCCAGAGGGACCCTATCAGTGTAGATACAGGTTAGGGAATTGTCCTCGGAGAGGTGGTATTTAAATCCTAGAAGGGGAGGGTAGACAGAGAAGAGAACGGGTGCACACAAGTCGCTGAGTGTAGCGTAGAGGTAGGTAATTAATGATGTGACAAAGCGGCCTCAGTGGCACGGTGGGGACAGAAGCCCCATGGGAGTGGGTTGATGAGAAAGTGGAGACAGTGACTATTGACAAATCTTGGGCTAGAAGGCAGAGGGGAAATTCTGATGGCACAGGGGCATGTGCTGATGGCTGAGTGGAAGTTTTCCAGGACATCATAGCTCTAGGGCTCAGGAGCACTGTGGGTGCCAAACTGTCCTATCCAGTTCCCCTCTACGGGATGGGTGTGCCCATCCCCTGGCTGCTTTGCATGTTGGTGGCCCATGGCTCACAGGTGCCTCCCACCCTGCTCATCCCTGGAGAGGTGCCCTTGACTGACATAGCCCCCCTGCCCAAGAAATGACAAGCTCCTCTGCCAGGAGTGACCCTCAGCCAATGGCTGGCACAGGGATACAAAAGGCCACCTGCTTGCCTTAAAGACAGGGCACCCGTTCTCTTCTCTGTCTACCCTCCCCTTCTAGGATTTAAATACCACCTCTCCGAGGACAATTCCCTAACCTGTATCTACACTGATAGGGTCCCTCTGGAATCTCAGGCCCACACATCTAGTGGCATCTGACCCAACACCTCCAATGTGAAGTTTAATGACCCTTTCAGACCTTACAACTCTTGACGTCTGTCCCCTTTCATACCTCCTCCTCCCTCAGTCCTCTTTCTCAGTTGCTCAGGTTAAAAGCCGGGGTCATTCTTGATTCCTCTCTTTTCTTCACTCTCGTGGCAAGCCTTTCAGCAAGGCTGTCGCCCCTCCCTCCCACACAGATCCAAAATGGCCTCCTCTCTGCCTCTGCTCTCCAGGATCAGTCCACGGCTAGAGTTCACCTGATATGACATCCTTCATCACTTCTTTCCCCAGTCCTGTCTAGCTTTCCTTCTTTAATTTTTTTCTTGGATATTTCCACAATAAAATACCCCCCACCCCATTGCCTGGCTTAGGCTTTGCACCTAGAGAACCCATTCTAAGACTGGATGCCAGGGGACTCTAAGGTTGGAACTCAGGAATTAGGTCACTCACCACTGGCTGGCAAAAGGACCCCATCATAGTGGCAGGTAGAGTATTAGCAGTTGCTGGTATGTGTTAGCAGTGCAATTGCTAAGACTGTCACCTATGTAGAACTGAGGCAAGGCACAGGCAAAAGGGATATACTGGTTCATAGAACATCTTATATTTGAGAGGTTCTGAAGAAAGACTACTGATAGGAACAGTGGGATGGAGTGGCCGAATGCCCTTGAGGCTTTGAAGAGAGGAAAGGCAGCACCAAGGGCAGCCAATCTCTAATTTAAAGCAAAGAAGAGTCAGCGTGCCTCCTTGGTGGCCTTAAAGAGACTCCCGTATGCAGCAGGAGGGCAGAACAAGCTGAAGACCAGACCCAGGCTTAATTGTTAGAGAAGCAGAATTCTGGAGCAGGCTGAATCTCAGGCCAGATGAGTCTCATATACCAAAGTCAGGGTGTAATAGGGAAGGACTGAGGCCCACCGTCTGGGATGGGAACAGAGAGAAATGTGTTGGAAGACTTTGAGCCTCCAGATTCCCCAAAACCTCTGGTTCTGCCAAAATGGCCTTTCCCCCTTTCTGGAAGACAGAAACCCCTTCTTGCTTGAAGAACACGCAGCTGCTTCAAATGAAGCAGGTGTTCTACAAGAAGTTCCTGACTTCCTCAGCAGCTTTCCCATCCATAGATACCCCATTTGTCCCTTCTTATCACTTAGACCAATAAGAGAGTCAAGGCTCAGCATATCCCCTTAGGCAAGCGTTGGGTCTGCTAAGAGAGGAGAGGGATTTCTTCAGTGAGCTGAAGGATCTGACTAGTGTGTGTGGGGCACAGACCAGGGAGTGTGCTTGGGGGTGAATCCTGAGGGTGCTGGGCCCAGGGGGCCAGACTGGAAAGCCCTTCAGGGGAGAGTTTGTTAATATGGGGGCACCCACCAGTGATACGGGTTTTAATAATCTTGCTAGGGCCCCATAAGGCAATCCTTATGGCTGCTGAGTGGTTCCTAGAGGCTTGCTGAGAGTGATGGCCCACATGAAATGAAACAGATATGTCAGAACTCCCTTGCAGATCATGGCAGAAGGGATCCAAAGGCTTAGGGAAATGGGCTAGAATGGATCCACTCTAGAATACCAGAAGACCCACCGGCTGCCTGTGCTTTTTGATGGGGCTGGACGACGCTCCATTCACCAGGGAGATAAAGGATGGTTGGTGAGAGGGTCCCAGCATGGATGAGCAGCTCAGCACAGCTGTCCTCGGGAGGCCGAGGCTGAGTTTGAATGTGCTGATGCAGAGCGGGGTGTCTGCAGAAGCCTACAGAAGCTGTCATGATTTGTGGGGAATCGTGAGCTGCAGTCCTTCTGAAGCCCAGAATAAGAAAAGAAATGGCACCAGTGCCACCATGAAATATTGGGCTGCAAATCCAACTGATGTGGTTAAAAAGTAAATCCATAAAAGGTTTTACGAGAAAAGCAAAACAAAAGATTGCAAAGAAAGAAAGCAAAACAAAACATTGATTATCTTCAAGTAATATGAATATATATATACAGAAAATCTGTGAGACTCTATGGACAAACCATTGGAAATAGTAAGAGAACCAAGCAAGATTGCTGAACCCAAGGTGGAAGGAGTTCTTTATACCAGCAACAAAACAACATGTTTTAAAAGGCACCTTTATAATAGTGACGACAACAACAGAACAAGAGAAAACAATGGGCAAAATCTTTATCAGTTAAATGGCAAGATTTCATTGAGAGACAAGAGAAGGTCTAAAATCACATGGACCTCAGATTAAGACAAATGAGCATCCCTGTCTCCATGTGTCGGTCATTTCCCTGAGGCGTGGTCCCTTGAAGGACCTGGCTTTCTGTCAGGACTGACAGTTTTGTCTTACACGGGCCTGTGTGTTTGACACCTCTCCCCAGAGGCCAAGTCCCTGCTCTTTTCTTAGAGATTGGACCCTTCCCCTCTCGCCTACCTCTCTCTCTGTCAGATCAACTGGAGCATCAACCTATGCTTAGGACTCTGGTTTCCAATTCTTTCTTCGCTTTTGGCTAAAGAAGTTATAAACTCAGCTATGCATTCAGAGGCACGCTTGCCACATCCTATCCAGCGTTCTAGATTTTATGGGCAGAGGATTTTTAGGCTATCTGGTTGGCCTTGTTACCAACACTGAACACCTCCATCCTTTCTTTGTCTTTGTAAGAAGTATGCTGTTTTACTTTTCTAGATTGCATATTTGTAAAAATATTTTCCAATCTGATGGTGTCTGTTTTTCAGAGGATCATTCACATTGAGTGAACTGTTACAGTTTACACAGCATTCTACCTTATTCTGTATTTTTTATTCATTTTATTTTGTGGTTTCCCAATCATCCTTTCCCTTATTTTTGCTGGTTACTGTTTATTTTTCAGTTGTTATTCATTGCTTTTTAACCCCTTATTAAATTTGAGAGTTCAACTATCATTTTCCATTCCATTAATGATAATGTTCCATTTCTAAGTACTCAAATCCATATTTTCTTCATCACTATTAAATGATAACAAATGCCAACCTTTTCCTCTATCAAGACACTCAGTTATCTGACGGTTCTCTCCACCTTGCGCGTGGTGAAACGTTAGGACATTTTTACTTCCCGACTCTTCTCTTCCCCAACTTGAATGATGCATTTGGACATTTTTACTGATGTCTCTCCATCTTAATACCCAGGTTTTGCTGAGAGAGTTTCATACATTTATTCTAAGTTATTATTAGAATTTATCTTTCAGTACATAGGTCTCTTTTATTTAAGATCCTTATTTCTTGGATTACTTATTTTCAGATGCTAATTTTCAATATATATGTACTTATAGGCATATATAAAATATCTCTGAATGCATATAGGTACATACATATATGGATTTGCGTATATTTGTTGCTCACCACTTCCTTTTCTCCATCATCTTTTATTTGTGTTTGGATTTTTTTTTTTGAGAGTAAAGTCTTTCTTATATAGGTTCATAGGTGCTATAATCTCTGGACCATGCATTTCTACAAGTATCATTTTTGGCTTCTGGTGTCAATAGCATGGCAGCAGCAGCAGCAGCAGGTGGTTTTTAACCCTCTTTCAAGGCATTAAGGTGAGAGGAGTCTCAGCTGACTTGCTCAGCTCTTCTTCAGCTCCCTGGAGGTCAGAGAGAACAGGCACAGTCCCGTGGGCTATTATTATCTTCCCTGGGGTTTACCTATCTCTGCACACTAAACTTTCTCCAGGAGCCACCAAGTGCCTCGTCTGGCCCTGGGACTTTTCCAACACATGTCCCTAAGCCAATGTGTTGCAGAGATTAAAAAAAAAAAAAAAAAAAAAAAAAGGAGCCTCAGGTTAAATCATGAAAGTAGTAGAGATTACTTATGAGGACACAGAGCAAGGGAATGGGCAATGACTGAGAAGAGAATCCTGGGTTCACCAGTGTTTAAGGGGTAGGCAGAGAAAAGGGGGCCCAAGAAAGAGGAAGTGGTCAGTAAGGTCAAGTATAAGAGAAAGGTCACAGGCTGGGATGAAAATTGAGTTAACTTTTCATAGGAACTATACATTTCAACGACTCTGTCTCATTTACCAAATAAACAGGAAGGCCAATTTTCCCAGGGTTCCTTATTCTTACATTTCTCAGACTCCTTGGAGTATTTACATGAATTCCAGAATCGATCCTGGATATCTTCAATACTT
This sequence comes from Papio anubis, assembly GCF_008728515.1. Lineage (NCBI taxonomy): Eukaryota > Metazoa > Chordata > Mammalia > Primates > Cercopithecidae > Papio > Papio anubis. Next base: position 934,559 of record NC_044987.1, read on the forward strand.
GCTGGTAGGCATGGAAACTCAAGAGCCTGCATCCAGCCCAAAGGAGTCTGGGGTGGCGGACCTTGTGTCTCAGGATGTCTGCTGCTCCTGCTGCTGCTAGTGCCTGCGTGGGGACAGACCACGTGTCCAGAGGTGGAAGGATGTAAGTGCCAGTGCTGTGCTCTGTAGGCCACGGGGAAAACTACACACTGCTTACGTAAAGTCCTAGCTCTGTCTGTGTGCTTGCTTTTGTTTCCTTTCAGGACACCCAGTTTCTAGAATCTCAAAGGGTAGGGAGGCTCTCTCCATTTTCTTCCCGTCTGCCTCCATATAATTTTTTGGATTTGATTAGTTTAGTAGAGGGAATAACATCCAAGTCCTAAATGCAAATGGATGTTCCTGGGAGGGAGAGGGGAGCAATGAATGACAACACATTGAATCAGTTGGGGTTTCAGCAGGAGACACATAATGGGAGGAAGATGTGTTTATAAAGGGATGTTTTCATAGGTGTGGGAGGGTGTAGGAAGACCATGTGAGTGGTGCAGGAACCCAGGGCAGTTAGTGGCTGGCCGTCAACCCCCTTAGGCCTGGAGGCAAGAAGGGAAGGAGAGGCTGCTATAATTGGGGAAGAGAAGAAGTCACATGGAGCGGGTCACCTTGTGAAGAGCAGTGACCAGAGCTACAGACAGCCCCAGATAACCTCACCAGTGTGGAGCCAAGGAAGCAGATACCTAGATCTTATTTTCCTTTTGCCCTTCAATCTCCTGCCAAGGATTTCCACAGGCTGAAGCCAATCAGCATCCAGAAGGCACAGGAGTGCATTGATATCATCCAGATAATGGAAGAGAACAGGGAGGGAGGGCTAGAGAGTGGATATTGAGAGACAGAGGATAGCTGGCCCAAGTGTGATCTGCTTACAGAATGTATGACAGGTTGACGCTCAAATAACATGTTCTGTCACATAATATAAGAACCAAAAAACTGCATGTTAGACTGGCAGTTTAGAGCCCACTGGCAACCTTGTTGAAAACAAGTGTAGTAGAATAATCAGGAGAGGAAGCCAAATTGCAATGGACTGACTCACAAGGAAGATAGTGAATGATAAAGACCCTCCCAAGAAGCCTGAGATGATAGGGAGAAATCTAGATGAGCCAGATCTAGGAGACTGCAGGATGTAGCATATTGCAAAGATGCCCTCAGTTCTTTACCCCTTCCTGTATTCAAAGTCTTTGCCATACACCTTTCTAGTGTCTCCCCTCTCTACTCTGGACTTGATCAGGCTTGATCAGTGGGGTGTCAGCAGATGTTATACAATCAAAGCCTTGAAATAAGGCCATGCTTTGGAGCTTGCTTTGTTGTGCTTGTGCCATTGGCATGAGAACATGCCCATGGTAGCCTGCTGGGAGAGCAGAGCCCCATTGCTCTAATTGCTCCAATTGGAACCAGCCTATATGAGAAGCCAGTGTTGATCAGCTGATCCTCAGATATGTGGGCAAGCCCAGTCAAGATCAGGAGAGACGTCTAGCTGACACCCAGATGACGCCTGAGGTGGGATCCCATGTTTCCAAGTTTTTATGATTTCAAGTTTTTATGAGTAATAAATACTTATTGTTATATGCCACTGGCATTTTGTAGTTAATTTTTAATACAGCATTATTGAGGCAATCAATAACTGATGCACAGGGTAAACTGATATTTTTATTAAATTCTCAAAGGATTGAATACTTAAGTGTAAAAATTGTACCCATATAAGTACTAGAAGAAAGCATGAGTAAATTCTTACATAATTTGGGGTGTGGGGAAAAAATCTTTTCACTATGACTTAAAATCCAGATGCAATGTAAACAAATTAGTACATTGACTTCATAAAATCAGAAAATTTGAGAGGGGGCAAGATGGCCGAATAGGAACAGTTCTGGTCTGCAGCTCCCAGTGAGACCAACACAGAAGGCACGTGATTTCCGCATTTCCAACTGAGGTGCCTGATTCATCTCATTAGGACTGGTTAGACAGTGGTTGCAGCCTGCAGAGGGCGAGCAGAAGCAGGATGGGGCATTGCCTCACCTGGGAAATGCAAGGGGCTAGGGAACTCCCTCCTCTAGCCAAAGGAAACCATGAGGGACTGTGCAGTAAGGGACAGTGATATCTGGCCCAGATACTGTGCTTTCCCCCATGGTTTTTGTAACCTGAAGACCAGGAGATTCCCTCGGGCGCCTACACCACCAGGGCCCTGGGTTTCAAGCACAAAACTAGGTGGCCGTTTGGGCAGACACTGAGCTAGCTGCAGGAGCTTTTTTTTTTTTTTAACCGCAGTGGTGCCTGGAGCCCCAGCAATACAGAACCATTCACTCCCTTGAAAGGGGACTGAAGCCAGGGAGCCAAGTGATCTTGCTCAGTGGGTCCCACCCCCACAGAGCCCAGCAAGCTAAGATCCACTGACTTGAAATTCTCACTGACAGCACAGCAGTCTGAAGTTGACCTGGGATGCTCAAACTTGGTGGGGGGAGAAGCGTCCACCATTACTGAGGCTTCAGTAGGCGGTTTTCCTCTCACAGTGTAACAAAACCACTGGGAAGTTTTGACTGGGTGGAACCCACCACAGCACGACAAACCACTGTAGCCAGACTGCCTCTCTAGATTCCTCCTCCCTGGGCACGGCATATCTGAAAGAAATGCAGCAGCCCCAGCGGGGGCTTATAGATAAAACTCCTATCTCCCTAGAACAGAGCACCTGTGGGAAGGTTAGGCTGTAGGCACAGCTTCAGCACACTTAAAAGTTCCTGCCTGCTGACTCTGAAGAGAGCAGCGGATCTCCCAGCACAGCACTCGAGCTCTGCTAAGGGACAGACTGCCTTCTAAAGTGGGTCCCTGACCCCTGTGCACCTCCCAGCAGGGGTCGACAGACACCTCATACAGGAGAGCTCCGGCTGGCATCTGGTGGGTGCCCCTCTGGATGAAGCTTCCAGAAGAAGGTGCAGGCAGCAATCTTTGCTGTTCTGCAGCCTCTGCTGGTGATATCTAGGCAATCAGGGTCTGGAGTGGACCTCCAGCAAACTCCAGCAGCCCTGCAGAAGAGAGGCCTGACTGTTAGAAGGAGAACTAACACACAGAAAGCAATAACATCAACATCAACAAAAAGGATGCCCACACAAAAACACCATCCAAAGGTCACCAACATCAAAGACCAAAAGTAAATAAATCCACAAAGATGTAGAAAAACCAGCACAAAAATGCTGAAAATCCCCAAACACAAGAATGCCTCTTCTTCTCCAAAGGACCACAGCTCCTCGCCAGCAAGGGAACAAAACTGGATGGAGAATGCGTTTGATGAATTGACAGAAGTGGGCTTCAGAAGGCGAGTAATAACAAACTCCTTCAAGCTAAAGGAGCATGTTCTAACCCAATATAAGGAAGCTAAGAACCTTGATAAAAGGTTACAGGAACTGCTAACTAGAATAACCGGTTTAGAGAAGAACATAAATGACCTGATGGAGCTGAAAAACACAGCGTGAGAACTTTGTGAAGCATACACAAGAATCAATAGCCAATTGATCAAGTGGAAGAAAGGATATCAGAGATTGAAGATCAACTTAATGAAATAAAGTGTGAAGACAAGATTAGAGAAAAAAGAATGAAAACGAATGAACAAAGCCTCCAAGAAATATGGAACTGCGTGAAAAGACCAAACCTACGATTGATTGGTGTACCTGAAAGTGAGGGGGAGAATGGAACCAAGCTGGAAAACACACTTCAGGATATTATCCAGGAGAACTTCCTCAACCTAGCAAGACAGGCCAACATTCAAATTCAGGAAATACAGAGAACACCACTAAGATACTCCTTGAGAAGAGCAACCTCAAGACACACAATTGTCAAACTCAACAAGGTTGAAACATAGGAAAAAATTTTAAGGGCAGCCAGAGAGAAAGATCAGGTTACCTATAAAGGGAAGCCCATCAGACTAACAGGGGAATGCTCTGCAGAAACCTTACAAGCCAGAAGAGAGTGGGGACCAATATTCAACATTCTTAAAGAAAAGAATTTTCAACTCAGAATTTCGTATCCAGCCAAACTAAGCTTCAAAACGAAGGAGAAATAAAATCCTTTACAGACAAACAAATGCTGAGGGATCTTGTCACCATCAGGCCTGCCTTACAAGAGCTCCTGAAGGAAACACTAAATATGGAAAGAAAAACTGGTACCAGCCACTGCAAACACATACCAAAATATAAAGACCAATGCTATGAAGAAACTGCATCAACTAATGTGCAAAATAACCAGCTAGCATCATGATGATAGGATCAAATTCACACATAACAATTTTACTTTAAATGTAAATAGGATAAATACCCCAATTAAAAGACACAGGGTTAATCTCCTCTAATGACGATGGAAGAACTTCTTCTTCTGGCAAGAAAGACTCAGAAGAATTTGAGTTTCAACATTCCCACCTTCATGAAGATCTTTCCATATGTCCTATTCCAATTTTCAGATCCCACTACTTCCCAATTAAGGCCTTCACTTTAACAGCAGACATCTTACTAGGTTGGTGCTGTGTTCTAAATGCTGATGTCTCCTTTCCCCAAATTCATATGTTGGAACTTGATCCCCAGTATGATAGTATAAGAGGTGGGGCCTTTGGGGAGCGATTAAATCAGGAGGGTTCTGCCCTCATGAACGGAATGCATGTCCTTATAAAAGAGGTTGAAGGGGGTTAACTTGCCCTTCCATTGTGTGAGGATGCAGCAACAAGGCACGGTCTGTGGTGCAGAGAGTGAGTCCTCTCTAGAAATCGAATCTACAAGTGTCTTAATCTTGGACTGCCCAGCCTCCAGAACTGTGAGAAATACATGTCCGTTGCTTATAAATTTCTCAGTCTAAAGTATTTTGTTACAGCAGCTCAATCAGATGAACAGAGTTGGGAATTCAACTTGTGTTGTAGTTCAGCTATTCACAAGATGAGACTCTGGGCTTGGTTTTCAGCAGTCTCAGCTCTGTGGCTAGAGGAGATATGAGATTCTTTCAGGACAGATATAGAAACTTTCAGGTCATTTATGCAGTGCTTAACCTGGAAATCTGAGTCCTTGAGCACATCTTTTCTTCCTCCCCACACTGTCCAGTGTGATTAGGAGATCCTGGTCAAAGTCATTATACTCCTTAGTCTGACAAAAATGTTCTGTTGTATCAAATATAGTCATGTGTTGCTTCAAGATGGGGAAATGTCCTGAGAAATGCATCATTAGATGGTTTCATCGTGTGATTATCAGAACATACTTACATACACCTAGATGGCATAGTCTATTACACACCTAGGCTGTATGGTAGAGCCTATTGCTCCAAACTTGTACAGCATGTGACTGTACTGAATACTATAGGCAACTGTAACACAATGGTAAGTATTTGTGTATCTAAACATTTCTGATAGACAAAGTGCAGTAAAAATACAGTATTATGATCTTATGGGAGCCGAGCACGGTGGTTCACACCTATAATCTCAGAACTTTGGGAGGCCAAGGCAGGAGGATTACTTAAGCCCAGGAGTTTGAGACAAGCCTGGGAAATATACAAGACCTCACCTCAACAACAACAACAACAAATTGTTTTTTTTTGTTGTTGTGGCATGTGGCATGTACCTGTGGTCTCAGCAACCCAGCAGGCTGAGGTGAGAGGATTGCTTGACCCCGGAAGGTCAAAGCTGCAGTGAGCTGTAATTGTGTCACTGCACTTTAGCCTGGGTGACAGAGCCAGACCCTGTCTTAAAAAAAAAGAAAAAACTTTATGGGAACATCATTGTAAGTGCAGTCCATTACTGACCGAAATGTTATTACTCAGTGCATGACTGCACAAGGTTACCAGAACCTTGCCGCTTATAAGTATTTGGTTAGGAGGAGCCAGTGGTTATATTGTGCCTATCTCTATTGCCACCTCATGTAATGAACTATCGATACTCTTTTTACTACTGGAAAATGAATCCCAGAAATCTCAGAACCAATTCTGATAACTCACCCTTAAGATTCCGTTCTTCAAGAATCACTCTTAGCACCAAACATCTGTATTATTGAGGCTTTTCTGGAGAAACAGAAACAATAGGATATCCATATCATCTACATCTATGTTGACATCTTTATCTACACTTATATCTATATTAACTTATCTGTCTATCCCAATAGAGGTGAAAACCCTACTGAGCCTGGTGATAGCTGGTTGTCCAAGACAGAACTTAAGTTCAACCTTAAACTTACCCATGTGTATATAGAGAGTAAAACATTTATTTTAGGGAATTAGGTCATGTGATTATGAGGGTTGGGAAGTCCAAATCTGAAGAGCAGGACATCAAGTTGGAAACCTAGGCAGAACCTCTATGTTGCATTCTTGAGGCAGAATTCATTATTCTTTGGAGAACCTTAGTTTTTTCTTATAAAACCATTAACTGATTGGATAAAGCCCACCCACATTATGGAGGGTAATCTTCTTAAAGTCAGCTGACTAGAAATGTGAATCACATCCGAGAATACCTTCACAGTGATATCTAGACTAGCAGTTGACCAAACAACTGGCAACCATAGCATAGCCAAGATTAATGATCACAAAGAACAAGAGAAAAATGACTTACCACACACAGGGAACAATAATACAATTAATAACTTTCCATCAGAAACAATGAAGGCCAGAAAGTGGTGAAGTGACACTGATGCCATAAAAGTGATAAACAACAACAAGAGTCACTCAAGAATTTTATATTCAGCAAACCTATTCTTTAAATAAAAGGTGACTTTTTTTTTTTTTTTTTTGAGACGGAGTCTGGCTCTGTCACCCAGGCTGGAGTGCAGTGGCACGATCTCTGCTCACTGCAAGCTCCGCCTCCCGGGTTCATGCCATTCTCCTGCCTCAGCCTCCCGAGTAGCTGGGACTACAGGCGCCCACCACCATGCCCAGCTAATTTTTTGTATTTTTAGTAGAGACGAGGTTTCACCGTGTTAGCCAGGATAGTCTTGATCTCCTGACCTCGTGATCCGCCCATCTCGGCCTCCCAAAGTGCTGGGATTACAGGCGTGAGCTACCGCGCCCGGCAAAAGGTGACATATTTTTAAATAAATAACAATTGAAAAAAATGTATTGCTATCATGCTTGTGTTACAAAAAATATTAAAGAGATTTCTTTAGACTGAAGGTAATGAAACTTTATAGTAACTCAAATCCACATAAAGAAATGAAGAGTACTGGTAAAGTAAATATGAGCAAATAGAAAAATCTACATAAACAACTAGACAGGAGATTAATAAGGAAATAGAGGTCTTGAACAACACTACGCCACTACGCACCAGTTGCACCTACTTGACATATGAAGAACATTCCATTGAACAACAGCTGAAGCACATTTTTCTCAACTGCACATAGAGCACTCTCCAGGGTAGACCATATGTTAGGCCACAAAGCAAATCTTAATACATTTAGAAAGATTGAAATCACACAAAATATCTTTTCTTATCACAACGAAATAAAACAAGAAAATAGCAGAAGGAAAACTGGAAAATCCACGAATATGTGGAAATTAAATAATGCATTCTTGAACACCAATGGGCTAACAGGAAATCACATGGAAAATTAGAAAATAATTGAGACATATAAAAATGAAAACACCATATTCCCAAACTTTTGGGATGCAGTGAAAACAGTGCTAAGTGGAAAATTTATGGCTAGGAATGCTACATTAAAAAGAACAAAGATCCCAAATCAACAAACTAAATTTATACTTTAAGGAACTGGAAAAAGAAGAACAAACTAAATATAAAGCTAGGAGAAGAAAGGAAATAATAAATAAAGATTAGGGCAGAGATAAACAAAATAGAGAATAGGAAAATAATAGAGATAATCAACAAAACCAATAATAGGTTCTTAGAAAAGACTGACAAAATTGACAAACCTTTAGCTAGACTAAGAAAAAACAGAAAGGGGACTTAAATAACTAAAATCGGAAATAAAAGAGAGGACATTATGACCAATTTTATAAAAATAAAGAGGATTATAAGAGAATACTATGAACAACAAATTGGATAATCTAGATAAAATGGACTCTAGAAATATATAACCTACAAAGACTGAATCATGAAGAAATAGAAAATCTGACCAGACTTACAACTACTAAATAGAATGAGTCAATAATAAAAAAAATTCCCAACAAAGGAAATCTCAGGACCAGATGGCTTCACTGGCGAATTCTACCACACATTTAAAAAATTAACACCAATCCTCCTCAAATTCTTTGAAAAAGTTGAAGAGGAGGGAATACTTCCAAACTCATTCTTTTAGATGAGCATTGCCCTAAAATAACATATACTGAAGCCAGCCAAATACATTACAAGAAAAGAAATCTAGAGACCAGTGTCCCTGATAAATATTGATACAAAAATCCTCAACAAAATATAGCAAACCAAATTCAACAGCATACTAAAAAGATTATACACCATGACCATGTAGAATTTATTTCTAGAATGCAAGGATGTTTCAACATACAAAAATCAATCAATGTAATACATTACACTAGTAGAATAAAGGAAATAAAAACACATGATCATCTCAATTGATGTGGAAAAAACATCTGACAAAATTAAACACTTCTGATGATAAAAACACTCAGTAAACTAGTAATAGAAGAAAACTACCTCAACATAATAAAGACCATATATAAAAAGCTTATAGCAAGCATCATGCTCTATGGTGAAAGACTGAAAGCTTTTCCTCTATGGTTAAGAAAAAGACAAGGATGTCTTGCTTCTGCCACTTTCATTTAATACAAAACTAGAGGCCTGGTGCGGTGGCTTATGCCTATAATCCCAGCACTTTGGGAGGCTGCTGCAGGCAGATCACTTGAGGTCAGGAGTTCTAGACCAGGCTGGCCAACATGGTGAAATCCCGTCTCTACAAAATATACAAAAATTATCCGGGCATGGTGGCAGACTGCTGTAATCCCAGCTACTTGGGAGGCTGAGGCAGGAGAATCATTTGAACTCAGGAGGTGGAAGCTTCAGTGAGCTGAGATCGCACCACTGCACTCTAGCCTGCGCAACAGAGCAAGAATCTATCTCAAACAACAACAACAACAACAACAGAACAAACCAACATCCGCCTCCCACCAAAACCCAATATAATACTGGATGGAAGTTCTAGCCATTGCAATTAGGCAAGGAAAAAGGGCATTCAAATTGGAAAAGAAGTAAAATCATCTGTGATTACAGATGGCATGATCTTACATGTAGAAAACCTAATGGTTTCACATACAAAAAGTACCTGTTAGAATTAATAAACAAATTCAGCAAAGTTGTAGGACACAAAAACAACATGTAAAATCAGTTACCTTCTATATACTAAAAATGAATAATCAGTAAAGGAAATTAATAATATAATTCCACTTAAAATAGCACCAAAACCACTTAAGAATAAACATATCCAAAGAGGCAAAGGCCTTATGATACAGTTTGGATAGTCGTCCCTGCCAAATCTCATGTTGAAATGTAATCCCCAGGGCTGGAGGTGGGGCCTGGTGGGAGGTGATTGGATCATGGGGGTGCATTTCTCATGAATGATTTAGCACCATCCCCTTGGTGCTGTTCTCGTGATAGTAAATGATTGCTTGTGAGATCTGGTTGTTTAAGAACTGTATGGCACCCTCCCCCACTCTCTCTCTTGCTCCTGCTCTGGCCATGTGATGTGCTTGCTACTGCTTGGCCTTCTACCAAGAGTAGAAGCTCATGAGGCCTCCCCAGAAACTGGGCAGATGCCAGAGCCATGCTTGTACAGCCTACACAACCATGAACCAATTAAACCTCTTCTGTTTATAAATTACCCAATCTCAAGTATTCCTTTATAGCAATGCAAGAATGGCCTAATACACCTTATATACTGAAAACTACAAGATATTGTGAAAGAAACTAAAGAGAACACATGTAAATGTGTTCACGGATTAGAATACTTAATATCATTAAGATAGCAATACTTCCCTCAGTGACCTACAGTTTCAGTGTATTTTCTATAAAAATTCATTTTTTTTCTTTTTTTGCTGAAATAGAAAAATCCATCCTGAAATTTATAGGGAATCTCAAGAGACCCCAAATAGCCAAAGCAATCTTGAAAATGAAGAATTAAAGATGGAGGTTTCACACTTGGGGGTTTCAAACATCTTACAAGCTACGGTAATCAGAACAGTATGGTACTCGTATAAAGACAGACACATAGCCCGTCTGGTCCGGTCCCGCCGCCGCCGCCGCCAGCCATGAACTCCATGCAGTTAAACAAAGGCCCCTCATATGGCCTCTTGGCTGCGGTCACGAACCGGCTCCTGTCCAAATATGACCTCCAGAAGGAGGCAGAGCTCCGCAGCTGGCCTCTCCACGGCCCCGAGTTGCAGAAGGGCCTGAAGGACTGGATTATCTTATGCACACTCATGAACAAGCTGCAGCCGGCCTCAGACCTCAAGATCAACCGCACCGTGCAGAACTGGCACCAGCCAGAAAACCTACGGCATGAACCCCATGGACCTGTTTGAGGCCAGCGACCTGTCTGAGAGCGGGAACATGCTGCAGGTGCAGGTGTGTCTTCTCGCCCTGGCAGGGAAGGCCAAGACTAAGGGGCTGCAGAGCGGGGCGGACAGTAGTGACAAGTACTCGGAGAAGCAGGAGTGGGACTTGACGACGCCACCATGAAGGCCGGCCAGTGAGTCATCGGGCTGCAAATGGGAACCCTCAAATGCACCAGCCAGTCTGGCATGACCGCGTACGGCGAGAGGAGGCATCTCTACGGACCCCAAGAACCACATCCTTGCCCCCCCATGGACCACTCGACCATCAGCCTCCAGATGGGTGCAAACAAGTGCGCCAGCCAGGTGGGCACGATGGCTCCCGGGACCCGGCGGCACGTCTATGACACCAAGCTGGGAACCGACAAGTGTGACAACTCTTCCATGTCCCCGCAGACGGGCTACACACAGGACGCCAACCAGAGCTGCCAGGTCTTCGGCCTGGGCCGGCAGACATACGACCCCAAGTACTGCCCACAAGGCACAGTGGCCGATGGGGCTCCCTCGGGTGCAGGTGACTGTCCCGGCCCTGGGGAGGCCCCTGAATATTCCCCTTACTACCAGGAGGACACCGGCTGCTAAGGCTCCCAGCATGCTCTCTCCCCACATTGTCTCCCCGTCTAGGTTTTTGGGTTCTTCTGTGTTTTCTTTCTTTCTTTCTTTCTTTTTTTCACCTATTCAGTGCTGCCAATCAACCAAGCGTCTGTGAGTGGCGGCGTTGGATCAGGCAGCAGGGCTTTTTTCTCCTCTTGCCTTGGTTCCTTCGCAGGACTGAGCCACCAGGCTGTGGGGGAAGGGGTCAAGGCTCTATCCCAATGCGTGTAGGGTGAGGGTCCCTGTTGGCACGTTCAGGCTGTGGGCAGAACTGTGCTGGGAGAAGAGACCTGGGCATGGAGGGAACCGGTCCCAGAAAGTTTCCAGTTGCCTCGCCTCTTTCCCTCTTGTCAGCCGATCAGTTTGTGGCTTCTGTACCCGCAAAAGTTTCAGGAAGTATTTATCAAAGAAAACATATATATACAGGGTTTTTTTTTTCCCAGAGGAATGGGGCGGGGACAGTGGAGAGGTGCTGGAAAATGAGTCCCTTGGGAGAGGGAGCCCAGCCACGATGCTAAATAGCTCAGGCTCCTGAGTGGTTGGATTTCCCTAGGACCCTCAGACCAACAGACCTCAGACCCATCTCATGGCCTGGTGGGGAAACTGAGGCCCGTACAAGGAAGTGGAATTATGAGTTGTTGGGGTCAAGCCTGAACCCCTATCCATGCTAATCTCCCCCCACCTCCCGCCCCTGCCACTGTGGCCTCAGTAGGTTTTTGTTGTTGTTGCAGGCTGGAGTGCAGTGGGGCGATCTTGGCTCACTGAACCTCCACCTCCTGGGCTCAAGGGATTCTTCTACTTCAGTCTCCCCAGTAGAGTGGCTGGGACTGCAGGTGCTCCACCGCGCCTGGCTAATTTTTGTGTTTTTAGTAGAGATGGGGTTTCACCATGTTGGCCAGGCTGGTCTCGAACTCCTGACCTCAGGTGATCTGCCTGCCTCGGCCCCGCAAAGTATTGAGATTACAAGCATGAGCCACCGCGCCTGGCTCCTCAGTAGGTTTTAAGGGGCCCCAGCCCTTCTTTCCCCTTCCAGGCCTGACCAGCTATACTGCTCTGGTTCCCCGCCCCTCACACAGTCCACCAAGTACTGCACAGGAAACCCCACCCAGGGGCCCTGCACCATGAGATAATGAGAAATAAGGACTGTGGACCAAACGCAATAAAACTTCTGTTTGTAAGAAGACAAAGAAGAAGAAGAAAAAGACAGACATATAGACCAATGGAAAAGCATAGACAGCCCAGAAATAATCCCTCACATATATGGTCAAATAAATTTTGACAGTGGTCCAAGAGTATTTAATGGGGGAAAAACAGCTGTTTAAAAAAATAGTGTTGGAAAAACCAGGTATTTCTATGCAAAGAAATAAAGTTGACCCTTAACTTAAACCATATACAAAAATTAACTCAAAATGACTCAAAGACCTAACTGTAGGCACTAAAACTATAAAACTCTTAGAAGAAAGCACAGGGGGAAAGGTTCATGGCATTGAAATTGTTAATGATTTTTTTTTTGGGTGCGGGGGTAAAACACCAAAAGCACAGGCTACAAGAAAAAACAGATAAATTGGATTACATCAAAATTCAAAACTTTTGTGCATCAAAGAACACTGTTAGTAGATGGAAAAGGGACCCATGGAACGGGAGAAGATATTTGCAAATCATCTATCTGATTAGAGGTTCGTGTCCAGAATGTATAAAAAACTCTTACAACCCAACAACAACAACAACAACAAACCCAAATGACTTGATTAAAAAGTGGACAAAGAACTTCATAGACGGTTCTTTCAAGAAGATATACAAATGGATAATAAGCACATGGAAAGAAGCACAACATCACTAGTCATTAGTGAAAAGTATATCAAAACCACAATGAAATACTACCTTATACCCATTGGAATGGCTACTATATACATATTCAAAACAACAGAAAACAATAAATATTAGTGAGAATGTAGAGAAATTGGAACCCTTGCACACTGTTGGTAGAAATGTAAAATGGTGCAGCTGCTGTGGAAAACAGTATGGTGGTTCCTCAAACAGTTAAAAATGAGTCTGACTGCGGTGGCTCATGCCTGGAATCCCAGCACTTTGGGAGGCCAAGGCAGGAGGATCATTTGAGGCCCGGAGTTCAAGACCAGGAAGACATAGGAAGATGTAGGAGACATAGGAAGACCCTGTCTCTACAAAATAATAATAATAAAAAAAACCCAGCTGGGTATGGTGGTGCACGCCTGTGGTCCCAGCTACTCAGGAGGCTGAGGTGGGAGGATCACTTGATCCCAGGAGGTTGAGGCTGCAGTGAGCTATGATCATGCCACTGCATTCTAGCCTGGGCAACTGCATGAGATCCTGTCGCTAAACAATATTTTTTTAAATGAAATTATCATATGATTCAGAAATTCCACTTCTGGTTATATACCCAAAAGAACGGGAAGCAGGATCTTGAGGAGCTACATGTACAACTATGTTCATAGCAGCATTATCCACAAAGCCAAAAGGTGAAAGCAACCCACATGTTCATCAATGGATACATGGATTTTAAAAATGCGGTGTACACAATGGAATATAATTCAGCCTTAAAAATGGAAGGAAATTCTAAAATATGCTACCACGTGGATGAACTTTGAAGACATGCTAAGTAAAATAAGTCGGCCACAAAAAAAACAAATACTGCAAGATTCTACTTATATAGAGTACCTAGAATAGTTAACCTCATAGTGAAAGAATGTAAAATCGTGTTGCTAGGAGCTGGGGTAGAGAGAATGGGGAGTTATTGTTTAATGGTAGAATTTTAGTTTTATGAAATAAAAAGAGTCCTGGAAATGGATGATGGCAGTGGTTGCACAACAGTGTGAATGTGCTTAATAACACTGAGCTGTACATTTAAATATGGTTAATATGGGAAATTTCACGTTACGTTATTTTACCAGAGTTAAAAATAATAAAAAGAAGTCTATATAAATATATACTTCACTTCTTTTAACTTCTTTTATAAGATTACATAAAGCAATTATTATCACATTGTATTACTGGATTTACAACATAATATAGACTTAATACGTATGATAATTGTACAAAGGAAGCTGAGGGGATGAAGGTGTACTGGAACAGGGTTTCTACAGTTTACTAGAATGAAGTTATTGTGATGTAGACTGTGTTACTGTGATGTAGACTGTAATTAATTAAGATGTATGTTATAATCCCTAAATCTGCCACTACCAAAAGTGCAAATATACTGTTTAAAAAATCAAGAGGAATTAAATATTACACTAAAAGTATCTATTTGATACAAAAGAATATAATAAAGAACAAGGAATAAAAAACTCATGAGACATATAGAAAACAAATAGTAAAATGGCAAATGTAAATTTAACCATATCAACAATAACATATGTGAATGGACTAAATAATCAAAAGGTGGAGATTGTTAGACTAGATGAAAAAAAAGATCTTACTCTATGCTATCTATAAGAGGCATATTTTAGCTTCAAAGACACAAGAATTTAAAAATAAAAGGGGGAAAATATATGCCATGCAAACAATAACCATAAGAGAGCTGGAGTGGCTATATTAATAGCAAAATATATTTTAAGACAAAAATATTTCTAGAGACAAAGTGATATTTCATAACGACAAAAGGAAGATATAACAATTGTAAATGTCTATGCCTGAAACAAGAGAGCTGTCAAATATTTGAAGCGATAACTGACTGAATTGGAAGGAAAAATAAACCATTCAGCAAGTAAGAGACCTAAACACTTGACTTTCAATAACTGAAAGAAAAAGTAGACAGAAAATCATTAGATGAATAGAAGACTTGAACAACAGTATTGACCAGCTTCATCTGAGAGCGAGAGAACACTTGAATCAACCAATGACAGCGGAATACATATTCTTTTAAGTATACTTGAAATCTTCTCTAAGATAGATCATATGCTATACTATCAAATCTCAACAAATTTAAAAGAAATGAAATAAAAAAGTATATTCTCTGAACACAAAAGAATTAAATTAGACATCAACAGTGGGGAGAAATCTGGGAAATCTTCAAATATTTGTAAGTTAAACAACATTCAGGGATCCCTCCTTATCCTTGCTTTCACTTTCTGTGGTTTGACAGACAACAACTCAAATAGATCATATGCCTAAATGTAACAGCTGTTATAAAATGATAAAACTCTTTTTTTTTTTTTTTTTTTTTTTTTGAGACGGAGTCTTGCTCTGTGCCCCAGGCTGGAGTGCAGTGGCCGGATCTCGGCTCACTGCAAGCTCCGCCCCCCAGGTTCACGCCATTCTCCTGCCTCAGCCTCCCGAGTAGCTGAGACTACAGGCTCCGCCACCTCGCCCGGCTAGTTTTTTGTGTATTTTTAGTAGAGACGGGGTTTCACGGTGTTAGCCAGATGGTCTTGATCTCCTGACCTTGTGATCCGCCTGCCTCGGCCTCCCAAAGTGCTGGGGTTACAGGCCTGAGCCACCGCGCCCGGCCAAAACTCTTAGAAGAAAACAAAATATTCTTCATGACCTAAGATTGAGCAGAGTTCTTAGATATTATGCCAAAAACATATTTCACATGTGAAAAAAACATATTTCCAGTAAATGGAAAATTCCAGAAATAGACAATTCATAAGTTTTAAAGTATAAGCCATTTTCAGTAGCATGATGAAATATTGCTCTGTCCCGCTTGGGAAATAAATCATTCCAATGTCCAGCGTCTCTGTGTTGTCTGCGTTACCCACTCATTACCCACCCACTCGGCTGACCTCTTGGTTATCAGTTTGACTGTCCCAGTGTCACCGTACTTGTGTTCGAGTAACACTTATTTTACTTTATGGACCAAAGTACAAGAGTTGTGATGCTGGCAATTCAGATATGCCTAAGAGAAGCTATAAAGTGCTTCTTTTTTTTTTTTTCTTTGAGATGGAGTCTCGCTCTGTCGCCCAGGCTGGAGTGCAGTGGCGCGATCTCGGCTCACTGCAAGCTCCGCCCCCCGGGTTCCCCGCCATTCTCCTGCCTCAGCCTCCCGAGTAGCTGGGACTACAGGCGCCGCCACCTCGCCCGGCTAGTTTTTTGTATTTTTTAGTAGAGACGGGGTTTCACCGTGTTGGCCAGGATGGTCTCCATCTCCTGACCTCGTGATCCGCCCGTCTCGGCCTCCCAAAGTGCTGGGGTTACAGGCATAAACCACCGCGCCCGGCCTAAAGTGCTTCTTTTAAGTGAAAAGGTGAAAGCTCTGAGTAAGGAAAGATAAAAACTATATGCTAAGTTTGCTGAGATCTAAGGTGAGAATAAATCTGTCCATGAAGCTGTGATGAAAGAAAAAGAAATTCATCCTAGTTTTGCTGACACACCTCAAACTGCAGAAGCTATGGCCACAGTGCCTAAGTGCTTAGTTAAGATGAAAAAGGCATTATATTTGTAGGTGGAAGACAGGACGTGTACTGATGGACAGGAATCGGATTTGGTACTATCAGCGGTTTGAGGCATCCATGGGGGTCTTGGAACATATTCCCTGCGGATAAGGGTATACTATTGTACTTCTAGATAACCCTTGGTAAAATAAGTCAATGTATTTTGGATTGAGTTTATAAGAATACGCAACTTACAGAATACAACTAAAGTTATGTTTAGAGGGAAATTTATATCTAACACCCACATTAGAAAAAAAGGAAGACCTCAAGTCAATAATCTAAACTTCCACCTAATGAACTAGAAAAAGAACAGCAAACTAAGCCCAACACAAACAAAAGTAAAGAAAGAAAAAACAAACAAGAATTAGGAACAATGAAATAGAAAACAGAAAAATAACAGAGGAAAAACAAATACGGAATTTCAATGTAAACCAAAGGTGGTCTTTGAAAAGACTTTTTAAAATTTCACACACCTGTACACAGGTTGAGCAAGGAAACCTAGAGAACATAACAAATTACCAAAATTAGGACTGAAAGACAGGACATGACCACCAACACTATAGATATTAAAAAGTTTCCGTGGAAATACTACAAATAACTTAACAAATTAGACAATCTAGGTGAGTTGAGCTGTAGCTTCAAAACAATGCCTATCAAAATTCCAGCAGGCTTTTTTTTTTTGGTAGAAATTAGCAAAATGATCCTAAAATTTCCATGGAAATGCAAAGAAATTAGAATAGCCAGAAAAGTATTGGGAAAAAAGATTTATACTCTTGATCTCATTTTACTACCAAGGTATAATTATCAAGACAATGTGGTGATGGTGAAAGGATAAGCATAGCCCAATGAAGTAAAATTGAGAATGCACAAAAGAATAAACTCTCATGGTCAATTTAATTTTTAACAAAGGTGCCAAGGCAATTCAGTGGGGGCAAAAACCAGTCCTTTCTACAAATGGTGTTGGTATAATTATATGTTCATAAGAAAAAGCATATACAGATCTTTACCTACAGCATATCCACAAAAACAACTCAAATAGATCATACGCCTAAATGTAACAGCTACTATAAAATGATAAAACTTTTAGAAGAAAACAAAATATTCTTCATGACCTTAGATTGAGCAGAGTTCTTAAATATGATGCCAAAAATATATTTCATACTTGAAAAAATATTTGAATTCATCAAAATTAAAACATTTTGCCTTCAAAAGAAAACATTAGGAAATTGAAAGACAAGCAAGAGACTGGAGAAAGTACTTGCAAATCATAATCTGGTAAAGGACTTGCATTCAGGATATATAAAGAACTCGATACTCAATAAAAAGAAGACAACTTAATTTTTAAAAACAATAAATATTTGAATATTATATCAACTTTTATATATATAACATATATATGTTTTATGTGTATATATATCATATATATCAAAATCCTTACATATAATGATATATAAAAATCTTTATATATGTTATATGTACATAAAGATTTAGATATATATAAAACATACATAAGTTATATACATGGTGTAATAGCTAACACCTATATATCTAATATATATCTAATATATAGTTTATTAACTATCTAATATATATCATATATATCAAAATCTTTATATATAAACATATATAGAAATCTTTATATATGTTATAATGTATATAAAGATTTAGATATATAAAAAACATACATGCAAGTTATATATATGTTGGTGTAATATCTAATATGTAGTTTATTAGCTATCCAATGTAATATAAACAGATTATCAATATTATAAGCTATCAGAAAAATGCAAGTTAAGGCAGATGATATGCCTCTTTACACACCAACTAGAATGTCTATGATAAAAAAAATGTTGTGAGGATCTGAAGAAACTTCAGCCTTCATACCTTGCTGATAAAAATGTAAAATGTTACGGAAAAAAGTTTGACATTTCTTAAAAAGTTAAATGTATATCAAATATTTAAAGAGGAACTACTACTCATCCTTTTACAGACTCTTCCAAAAAACAGAAGAAAAAAGAAAGTATTCCAACTCATTCTATGAGGTTTAATAAATCAAGAGGAATTGAATGGTACAAAACCCTGATACCAAAACCGGATAAGGACATCAGAAGAAAATAAATTATTGCCCAATATCTCTTATAGATGGAAATATTCTCAACAAATAATAGCAAACTGAATTCAGCACATATAAAAAGGATTGTACTTTATTACCAAGTGGGATTATCCCTGGAGTTGGTTTAACATTTGAAAATCAAAAACTAATGTAGTACACAATATTAATAGAGTAAAAGCCACAACCACATGGTTCACCTCAATAAATTCAGAAAAAGCATTGGACAAAATCCAATGCTTTTTGATTACTAAAACACTCCAAAAAGTGGGAATAAAAAGTGAACTTTATAAACCTGATAAAAAACATCTATGAAAAAATTCTCAACTAATACTATCCTTAATGGTGAAAGACCATACTTTTCTCCTAAAATCAGGAGCAAGAAAAAGATGTTTACTCTCTTCAGTTCTATTTAATAATGTATAGCCAGGACAATTAGGCAAGAAAAATAAATGAAAGGCATTCAGATTGGAAAGGAAGAAGGAAAATTATTTGCAGATGACCTGATCTTGTATATAAAAAATTTTAAGGAATTCACTAAAAAACTTTTACAAGAAATGAGTTCAACAAAGTTGTGGCATACAAGATTATTATTTAAAAATCCACTATACTTCTATACACTAGCAATGAAAAACCCAAAATGAAATTAAGAAAAAAATTCCACTTAAACTAGCACTAAAAAGATAAATTCCTAAGAATAATAACAAATGAAGTGTGAGACTTGCACACTGAAAATGACAAAACTTTGTTGTAAGAAATTTCGGATCTAAATAAATAGAAATAAATGTCTATGGATGGAAGACTTAATATTGTCAAAAGGGCAGTACTCCCCAAATTGATGAATAAATCCCTATTAAAATGCCAGTAGACTTTTTTTATATTCTAAAATTCATATGGAAATTCAAGGATCCCACAATAGCTAAAACAATCTTGAAAAAGAACAAAGTTGGAGAACTCAAACTTTGTGGTATGTTAAAGCATACTACAAAGCTACAATAATCAAGACAGTGTGGTACTAGCATAAGGATAGACACAATGGTTAATTGAAAGTCCAGAAGTAAACTCTTACATTTATAATAAACTGATTTTTGACAAGGATGACAAGACAATTCAATGGATAAAGCATATTCTTTCTAATAAATGCTGTGGGGACAACTGGATATCCATATGCAAAAGAATGAAGTTGGGTCCTCTACCTTACACTATCGATAATAATTAACTAAAAATGAATCATAGACATAAACACAAGAGCTACAACTATTAAACTCTTCGAAGAAACATAGGATTAAATCTTTATGGTCACAGGCTGGGCAATGGTTTCTTAGATTTGACACCAAAAGCATAAGAAACAAAAATAAAAAGAGATAAATTGGGCTTCATAAAAAATTCAAAACTTCTGTGCTTAAAATAACATCATTAAGAAAGTGAAAAGGCAACCCACAGAATGGGAGAAACTATCTGTAATCATATATCTGATAAGACACTTGTACAAGGGATACATAGAAATTCTAACAACTCTACAATAAAAGATAAATAATCCAATTATAAAATGAAGAAGGACTTAAGTATATATTTATCCAAAGAAGAGATACAAATGACTAATAATCACATGAAAAGATACTCAGCATCATTAGTCATTAGAGAGAGACAAATCAAAACCACAATAAGATACCACTTCACACTCACTAGGATGGCTAAAATCAAAATGACAGGTAATAATGCTGGCAAGAATGTGGAGAGATCAAAACCCTCACACATTGATGATGGGAAAGTAAAATGATTCCGGCATTTAAAAAACATTTTAACAGTACCTCAAAATGTTAAACACAGGGTTACCATATGACCTGGGAATTCTACTGCTAGATATAAACCCAAGAGAATGAAAACATATGTCCATACAAAAACCTGTACACAAATGTTCACAGTAGCATTATTCATACCAAAACATAGAGACAATCCGAATGTCCATCAGCTGATGAATGGATAAACGAAATGTGATACATTCATATAATGGAATACTACACAAGGAATTAATTGCTGATATCTGCTATAATGTGGATGACCCACAAAAATGTTATCTTCAGTTATGAAAGACCAGATATTGTATGATTCTATTCATATGAAATGTCCAGAATAAGCAAGTCTATAGAGACAAAGTAGATTGGTGGTGGCCTAATGCTGAGAGAGAGGGTTGGGGGAAAATAAGGGTTGACTACTAATGGGTACGGGGTTTTGTTTTTGGAGTGATAACATTATTCTAAAATTAGGTCGAGGTGATGGTTGTACATCCATCCAGTGAATATACTAAAAACTACTGAATTGTATATTTTAAATGGGTGAATTTTATGGAATGTGAATTATGTCTCAATAAAGCTGTTAAGAAAAAGTAAAACATGTTAAGCATAAAGTTATCAATCTAGTCCCAGGAATTTACCCAAGAGAAACAAAATATATTTCCATTCCACATAATATTTTTTCAAATGTTCATCACAGATCATGGTGGATGGGAGGACTAGATTGTATTTCCAGACAGAGCAGCATGTGCAGGCTAGCATTACGAATTTTAGCTCCAGATTGACTGCAAGAACAAACAAGCTGTCGTGAGAGGACCCACAGACCCTCTGAAGCAAGTGGACTTCTCCTGCAGGACCCGGGAGACATCCCAAATACCGTGAGTGCCCCGACTGTGGAAGTGGGAAAGGGAGGCCCTCCTCTGCTGAACACACACCCCCACGGAGAAGCTCAAGGACTATTTGTGGGAGACGTTTCTGACTTTACCTGGAGCTGAGTCAACTTAGAGAGCCGAGCCGAGCGAAATGCAGGGGTAGAGAAAGCAGCAGGAAGGCCCTGGGAGCTCGCTGGGTCCCCAAGCAGCCCATTCCTGCCTGGCACCACAGGGATCGTTCAGGAGGGTGGCCAGAGGAGCAGGGAGTAAAACTCCACAGTGAGAAGGAATTCTCTAGCTGAACTTTGTAACAATTTGAACCGGGTGAGAAGCCCCCTGGTTGGAACATGGGGGAGGGCGAGAATCCCGCTTGCAGACTTCACAGCCGGAGAATAACTAAAGCCCTTTTCTTTCACAGCTGGGAGGCTTAAAGCCTCAGGCAAGTTTTCAAGCCGTATCGCCCTCCGACTGGAAAAAGACTGAGGGCTTTTTAGAGGACACAGAGGGAGTGAGACTAGTCCTTCAGATTCTGTGGGAACTGGGTGAGGCCTGTGACTGCTGGCTTTGCCCCACTTCCTGGACAACCTGCATGACTCAGCAGAGGCAGCCATAATCCTCCTAAGTACACAACTCCAGTTACCTGGGAATCTCACCCCCATCCCCACAGCACCTGTAATCCCAACTACTTGGAAGGCTGAGGCAGCAGAATTGCTTGAACCTGGGAGGTGGTGGTTGCAGTGAGCTGAGACCATGCCACTGCCCTCTACCCTGGGCAACAGAGTGACGCTCCTTCTCAAAAATAAATAAATAAGGAAAGAAGCACAAAGAACACCTGGGAAATTCATTGCAAAAAGATCTTTGCCTGGGCACACTGTCATCAGGTTATCCAAAGTTAAGATGAAGAAAAGAATCCTAAGAGCTGTGAAACAGAAGCACCAGGTAACCTATAGAGGAAAACCTATCAGATTAACAGCAGATTTCTCAGCAGAAACCCTGTAAGCTAGAAGAAATTTGGGCCCCTATTTTCAGCTTCCTCAAACAAAACAATTATCAGCCAATAATTTTGTATCTAGCAAAACTAAACATCATATTTGAAGGAAAGATTCAGTCATTTTTAGATAAACAAATGCTCAGAGAATTCTCCATTACCAAGCCACCACTACAAGAACTGCTAAAGGAACTCTAAATCTTTAAACAAATCCTGGAAACACATCAAAACAGAACCTCTTTAAAGCACAAATCACACAGGACCTATAAAACAAAATGCAAGTTAAAAAGCAAAAACAAAATGCAAAAAACAAAGCAAAGTACACAGGCAACAAGGAACATGATGAATGTCCTGGTACCTCACATTTCAATACTAACTTTGAATGTAATGTGAATGGCCTAAATGTTCCACTTAAAGATACAGAACCACAGAATGGATAAGAACTCACCAACCATCTGCTGCCTTCAGGAGACTCACCTAACACATAAGGACTCACATAAACTTAAAGTAAAGGGGTAGAAAAAGGCATTTCATGCAAACGGACACCAAAAGCGAGCAGGAGTATCTGTATCAGACAAAACAAACTTTAAAGCAATAGAGTTAAAAGAGACAAAGAGGGACATTATTTAATGGTAAAAGGCCTTGTCCAACAGGAAAGTATCACAACCCTAAACATATAGGCACCTAACACTGGAGCTCCCAAATTTATAAAATGATTACTAATAGACCTAATAAATGAGATAGACAGCAACACAATAATAGTGGGGGACTTCAGTACTCCACTGACAGCACTAGACAGGTCATCAAGACAGAAAATCAATGAAGAAACAATGGATTTAAGCTATACCTTGGAACAAATGACTTAACAGATATATACAGAATATTTCATCCAGCAACTGCAGAATACACATTCTATTCAACAGTACATGAAACTTTCTCCAAGATAGGCCATATGATAGGCCATAAAATGAGCCTCAATAATTTTAAGAAAACTGAAATTATATCAAGCACTCTCTGAGATCACAGTGGAATAAATCTGGAAATCAACTCCAGAAGGAACCCTCAGAACCATGCAAATATACGGAAATTAAATAACCTCCTTCTGAATGAGCATTGGGTCAAAAACGAATTCAAGATGGAAATTAAAAATGTCTTCAAATTGAATGACAATAATGACACAACCTATCAAAACCTCTGGGATACAGCTGAGGCAGTGCTAAGAGGAAAGTTCATAGTCCTAAACGCCTACATCAGAAAGTCTGAAAGTGCACAAATAGACAATCTAAGGTCATACCTCAAGGAGCTAGAGAAACAAGAACAAACCAAAGCCAAATACAGCAGAAGAAAGGATATAACCAAGATCAGAGCAGAACTAAATGAAATTGAAACAAACAAACAAAAAAAATACAAAAGATAAATGAAACAAAAGCTGGTTCTTTGAAAAGATAAATACAATTTATTTATTTTTGAAAACATAAATAAAATTGACAGATGATTTGGATTTATCTTTGAAAAGATAGATAAAATTTATAGACCATTTGGATTTTCTCTCTTCTTTTCTTAGACAAAACAAGATTAACCAAGAAAAGAAGAGAGAAAATACAAATAACCTCACTAAGAAACAAAACAGGAAATATTACAACTGACACCACTGAAATACAAAAGATCATTTAAGGCTACTATGAACACCTTTATGCAGATAAACTAGAAAACCTAGAAGAGATGGATAAATTCCTGGAAAAATATAACCCTCATAGCTTAAATCAGGAAGAATTAGATAACCTGAACAGACCAATAACAAGCAGCAAGATCAAAACAGTAATTAAAAAATTACCAAAAAAAAAAAGTCCAGGACCAGATGGAGTCACAGGAGAATTCTACCAGACATTCAGAAAAAGAACTGGCACCAATCCTTTTGACACTATTCTACAAGATAGAGAGAGAAAGAACCCTCCCTAATTCATTCTATGAAGCCAGTATCACCCTAATACCAAAACAAGGAAAGGACACAACCAAAAAAGAAAACTATACACTGATACCCTTGATGAACATAGATGCTAAAATCCTTAACAAAATACTAGCTAACAAAATCCAATAGCATATCAAAAAGGTAATCCACCATGATCAAGTGGGTTTCATACCAGGGATGCAGGGATGGTTTCATATATGCAAGTCAATAAATGTAATCCACCACATAAACAGAACTAAAAACAAAAATCATATGATCATCTCAATAGATGCAGAAAAAGCATTTGACAAAATCCAGCATCCCTTTATGATTAAAATCCTCAGCAAAATAAGCATCCAAAGGACATACCCTAATGTAATAAAAGCCATCTATGACAAACCCACAGTCAATATAATACTGAATGGGGAAAAGTTGAAAGCATTCCCTCTGAGAATGGGAACAAGACAAGGATGCCCACTCTCACCACTCCTCTTCAACATAGTACTGGATGCCCTAGCAAGAGCAATCGGACAAGAGAAAGAAATAAAGGGCATCCAAATCGGTAAAGAGGAAGTCAAACTGTCCCTGTTTGCTGATAATATGACCGCTTACCTTGAAAACCCTAAGGACTCTTCCAGAAAGCTCCTAGAACTGATAAAAGAATTTAGCAAAGTTTCCAGATACAAAATTAATGTACACACATCAGTAAGTCTTCTATACACCAACAGTGACCAAGTGGAGAATCAAATCAAGAACTCAACACCTTTTACAATAGTTGCAAAAAAATAAAATACTTAGGAATATACTTAACAAAGGAGTCAAAAGACCTCTACAAGGGAAACTACAAAACGCTGCTGAAAGACATCATAGATGACGCCTACAAATGAAAACACATCCCTGCTCATAGATGAGTAGAATCAATATTGTGAAAAATGACCATACTGCCAAAAAGCAATCTACGAATTCAATGAAATCTCCATTAAAATACTGCAATCATTCTTCACAGAGTTAGAAAAAACAATTCTAAAAATCATATGGAACCAAAAAAGAGCCCACATAGCCAAAGCTAGACTAAGTAAAAAGAACAAATCTGGAGGAATCACACTACCTGATTTCAAACTATACAGTAAGGCCACAGCACCAAAACCAGTGTCGTACTGATATAAAAATAGGCACATAGGCCAATGGAACAGAATAGGGAACCCAGAAATAAACCCAAATACTTACAGCCAACTGATCTTTGACAAAGCAAACAAAAACATAAAGTGGGGAAAGGATACCCTTTTCAACAAATGGCACTGGGATAATTGGCTAGCCACGTGTAGGAGAATGAAATTGGATCCTCATCTCTCACCTTACACAAAACTCAACTCAAGATGGATTAAGAACTTAAATCTAAGAACTGAAACTATAAAAATTCTAGAAGATAACATTGGAAAAACCCTTCTAGATATTGGCTTAGGCAAGGATTTCATGACCAAGAACCCAAAAGCAAATGCAATAAAAACAAAGATAAATAGCTGGGATCTAATTAAATGAAAGTGCTTTTGCAGGACAAAAGGAACAGTCAGCAAAATAAACAGACAACCCACAGAATGGGAGAAAAATCTTCACAATCTATACATCTGACAAAGGACTAATATCCAGAATCTACAACAAACTCAAACAATCCCATCAAAAAGTGGGCTAAGGACATGAATAGACAATTCTCAAAAGAAGACACACAAATGGCCCACAAGCATATGAAAAAATGCTCAACATCACTAATGCTCACGGAAATACAAATCAAAACCACAATTCAATACCACCTTACTCCTGCAAGAATGGCCAGAACCAAAAAAATCAAAAAACAATAGATGTTGGCATGCATGTGGCGATCAGGGAGCACTTCTACACTGCTGGTGGGAATGTAAACTAGCACAGCCACTATGGAAAACAGTGTGGAGATTCCTTAAAGAACTAAAAGTGGAACTACCATTTGATCCAGCAATCCCAGTACTGGGTACCTACCCAGAGGAAAAAAGTCATTATTCAAAAAAGATACTTGCACATGAATATTTATAGCAGCACAATTCACAACTGCAAAATCGTGGAAGCAACCCAAATGCACATTAATCAATGGGTGGATAAAGAAACTGTGGTATATATACACGATGGAATCATAGCCATAAAAAGGAATAAATTAATAGCATTTGCAGTAAACTGGATGAGATTGGAGACTATTATTCTAAGAGAAGTAACTCAAGAATGAAAAACCAAACATTGCATGTTCTTGATGTGTGGGAGCTAAGCTATGAGGATGCAAAGGCATAAGAATAATACAATGAACTTTGGGGACTTGGGGGGAAAGATGGGAGGGGTCGAGGGATAAAAGACTACAAATATGGTGCAGCGTACACTGCTTGGGTCATGGGTGCACCAAAATCTCAGAAGTCATCACTAAAGAACTTACTCATGTAACCAAACACCACCTGTACCCCAATAACTTATGGAAAAATAAAATTAAAAAATTAAACACCACCACCAACATGTTCATCACAGTGTTATTCATAGTAGACCCCAAATGGACACCATTTAAGGTACCTCAACTGGTGAATGGACAAACTGTGGTATGTCCATGCAGTGGAATACTACCCTATAATAAAAAGGAGTGAATTACTGACACATGCTACAAGGTATGTAGATGCCTCTCCCAAACACGCTTGATGAAATAAGCCAGAGATAGTATGGTATAGTTCCATATGTATGAAATGTCCAGAAAAGGCACATCTCTAGAGATAGGAAGCAGATTGGTGGGACTGAGAATAGAAGCCGAGGTTGCCTGCAAATGGGCATGACAAACATTTTTGGGGTGATGGATATGTTCTATATTTGTATTGTTGTGATGGATGCACAATTCTCTGAATCCACTAAAATTATTTATTTATACATTATGATGGGTAAATTTTATATTATTTAAATATATCACAATAAAATTGTGTAGTCTAGAAACTAATGAAAATTTTACTTCTGAAGTGAGTTAGAACAAGGTTGAAGGTATAGGGGAAGAGATGGAATGTCCTTGAATATATCTGTTCATGTAGTTTTGATTTCTGAATCACATTAATATTTTAAATAGTCAAAAATAAAATTACATCAGTAACGATGAAAACATAAATTTTGGGGGGTAGCCACAGAAACAGAGATGTTGACAATTAATTTCATCTGCTGTTTTACAATTTCCAGTCTTCCTTGGAGTTAGGTTGGGGCCATAGGACTAGTTCTAGACCAAAGGCTCTAAGTAGGAGCCTCTGAGCTGAAATGTCGAACACTGACCTGATTCCTCTCTGTGCTCTCTTCCCTGCTTTGGCAGTCATGGAGCTCACATCCTCTGAGTGTGGACCTGTGAGTCTCCACATGGCACACAATTGCTCTGAAATTACCCAACTTGCGCCAGAGCTTTTGAGAGTGAGAAATAAACATTTTTGATTTGGAGATTGGTTTGTCACCTCAGTCCTCAGCAGAGCCTAGCCTATTCTGACTATGCCAGGGATGGTATAAAATTGAGTCGAATTGTTGAGAGCAAAGAGGTGTAGTGGCTGTATCGGGGAATTGGAGAAAGTGATAAAAGGTTTTCTATAGTCCTGAGAAGAATAAACATGGGAAAACTTATGGAATATTAGAGTTAGAAGAAAACTAGAGACACAACTTTATCCCTTTCAGTATAAGGCAAAGAAACTCAGACCAGAGGGACTAATGATTAGGTCAAGAGCACATAACAAGTTGTTGCAGGACAGGTTGTTACTGGTGGAGGGTGTTCAGGTTCTTGGCGTCTTGAACAAAGAAATGGACAAAACACACAAACAAAGCAAGGAAAGAATGAAGCAACAAAGGCAGAGATTTAATGAAAATAGAAGTACACTCCACAGGGTGGGAGCAGACTGGTTACAGAATTTTCTGGGGTTTAAATAACCTCTGGGGGTTTCCCATTGGTTACTTGGTATATACCCCATGTAAATGAAGTAGTGGCTCATGATCAGTCTGATTGGTTGTGGAAAGTGACCAATCAGAGGCTGAAGTGAAGTTATAAAGTTATAACTCTATGCAAATGAAGACCTGGCCCACAGCCAGCTTGATTGGTTGTGGAAGGGGACCAATCAGAGGTACTTTCAGTTTTTCATCTGCCATGCAGAAAAGGAGAGGGTTGCCAAGGGAGTAGGCTCTGGTTCTTTTGTTACTTGGGCATGGAAAGTTGGGGTTTTCCTTTTGATTTAGTTCTAGGAAGTCAGTGTGAATCGGCCTTAGGTTTCCTGCCTCCAGACCCTATCCTCCTGCCTCGAGGTGAGCTCCCAAATTAGTGCTTTCCCAAGAAAAGAATTCAAGGGTGAGCCAGTGGTGTTAGACAGCAATCTTTTATTCACTGGTTCTGCTCCTTGAAGCAGGGTAACTCATAAGCAGTGCACCCAGAGCCCGAAATGCAGGGGCTCTTGGCAACTGCATTTATACTCACATACCTCATTTTCAAAGGGAGGCCATTGTCACATCATCATGGGTCAACCAATCAGGTGGACACCTCCTTTCAATGACTTTCCTGTCCCATAGGAGTTCTCAGGCAGCTTCAATGGAAGGAGGGAGCCAAGAAGGGGCCCTGGTGTACATTCAAAGATGATAATTACAACATGGATTGTGTATATTCTTGCTCGGAAAGGTGCAGGGCTTCCCTTCCTACCAATAACCAGTTCGGTAAGCAGCTTGGTAGTAGTCACATGGAATAATTTCTCATGTATCTTCTCCACCTCTGGGACCCTGCTGCACTTCAGAGAGCTATTACAAATAACTCTGAGTAACAGTTGTGGGGGGTGGGTGGGAGGAGCTGGGATTCTAGGTTTTCTGAGGTAACCAACTCGCTAATTTGTTCCAGGACATTGACGTTGTGGAAAGCGAGGCTGTGTCTGTACTACAGCATTGGTTGAAAAAAGTAAGTAAGATTTCTTTATGACTCAGGGTATCCAAAATCCTAGAGAGCTGGTCTCAGTGGGTGTGGGATCTGGATTTCCTTCTTCATGGAACTGGAACTCAAGTTCATTGCCAGACACCCTTCCTAGATTTGAGTCTAATTTCTTCACATGTCCTGGAGGACACTGTGACTTGTGTCCTGGTAGGAAACGTGTTAGCACCACCACTAATGCCGTCCTGCTTCTCAAGCATCCTGGCTTAAGGGTTTCAGCTGCATCTTTCCCAGCTCAAGGGTGTCTCAGGAATACCTTGGGATAGGGCCAGGTACTTAGGGAGTTCCAAGGACTTCACAGGAAAGAAGCTTATTGCAGGAACAGCGAGGTAAGGAGTGTATGTGTGTGGATATGCGGTGTGTGAGTTGTGATGGAGAATGAATAAAAGGGAAAGAAGAGGAGAAGAAGACCCAGGGTTGGAGGTAGAGTGACGTTTTCAGAGGGAATTCCTCACCTTTCAGACAGAAGAAGAGGCTTCTCAGGGCATAAAGGAAAAGCTGTCCATCAACTACCCTTCCCAGGGCATAAGGGAGAAGATGTCCACGGACTCCCCTCCCACCCATGGCCAGGACGTCCATGTGACCAGAGACGTGGTAACTGAGAGTTTGAGATGTTGCATGGGAGTGGGGGTGAGGGAGAGGGGAGAGGCAGGAGGTGCACCGTAAATGATTCTGGGCAAGGGTGAGGCTCTTGTCTGGGCTCTGTGCCAGCCTAGTTGGGGGCCACACTGGGCAGGAATCACATGGACCCTCTGGATTTCTCAGGTGAAGCACCACCTCTCTAAGTCTGATATGTTGGCAAACCAGAGCCAAGAGGTCCTAGAGGAGAGAACACGAATCCAGTTCATAAGATGGAGGTAAGGCGTCCCATTTGCCCTGGGCGAAGGAGGGAGAGGGAGAGATTCGCAAGCCCCTCTCTTCACGAGCCCGCAGATGCTCTTCTCTAGAGGTGTCGTCTTTGGCTGACAAATTTCTCAGCCTTGCTTTGGGGTCTTAAGGGAATATTCTTGCTATCTTGAAAGCCCAGCTCATTTCTACATTTTTAAATGACTTGAGGGGTTGGAAAACTGGGCTTGCACTCCATTTCCTAAATGCTTCTGAATACATTTCAGACTTCTGTTATTTTTGCACTTGAGTTGCTCAGAAGTGGCTGCACTTTAAAGAGCTGAAAAAAATAAGCTCTTCAAATGCAGAAGCCAAAGTTCTCATCTGCAACCGAGGTGTGTGGAGGCTTCCCAGCGCCCAAGGCTAGAATTCTGCGCTTGGTCATGGTGGCTTCGCCAGCCTCCTGGGTGTCTGCCAGCTCACAGCCATCCCCACTGCCTCTCTTGGCTCTGCAGATGCTGAGCCACGAGGCCCAGGGAGCTGGCCTGAAGCCATCACTCTTCAGACAAAGGCTTTCCTATTTCCTTTCCTGCACCTGTGTTCACTGGGACTCTCTGAAGCACATCAGCTCCCCCTTCCCAGGAGAGGGACTGAGGGCTTAGACTGGTCCTCCGGGAAACTGAAGGAGACCTCTCCCCTTCCTCCTCTCTTCTCCCTTTCCCTGCCGCATCAGCGGTGTTGATCGGTTGTATCAAGGAGGCTCCACTTCTCAAGAAATGGTTTCCATGTGCTTACCCCTTCTAGTGGCATCTGCCTTTTAAGAAGACTCAAATGCACAGTAATTACATAACCAAAAGGAATAACATGGTGGGATCTGAGAGGTCCCTGGGAAAGAGGTTTTTTGGATGGGAAGCCTTCTGAGGCCCCTAAAATCATAAATGTTGTTAATTATAATCCAGGCTTTCCTGTGCCCGATGTGGTTGTGCTATGGAATTGCGGACATCGTGCTCCTTGGTTTGGATAACACACACATCATCTTCCAATATTTTAAAAATCTTGGCTGTATAATAAAACTAGATTTAAGCTTTTGAGACAGGCTACAGGAATCAGTCAATTATCTACATATAATTTTTCCACTCTGGATTTCCTACAAAGATTTTAAACCAAAAGCCTCTGCCTATCTTCCCCCACAACCCACTGGTTTTGGTGTCCCCCTCTTATTTCAGTAAGTATGTAGTCCGGAAATATATATCCCTTTATGAAACGAGCAAAGAGGCTCCCCAGGAGACCCCACAACTTCCTCACTGTAGGCTTTCCTAGAAGCATCTCTGAACAGCAGTGGGTGTGGGGTGATGCAGGTCATCAAGAGCTGACGATAGGACAGGAATTCAGAAGACTGAATTCAGAAGGGTGAATTCCATGGCTCATGAGACCACTGCCTGCTGCCTTTAGAAAGGGCGCTCAACTCTGTGTCCCTGGCTCTCCCTGGGACAGTCTGCTACCTGTCCAGCATTACTGGGGGCTCAAGGGTACCTGGTTAGTAAAAAAAAAAAGCTTTGTGCTCATGAGTCAAGAAGGGGGAGAGACCAGCTCAAAAGTTCATGGTGTCGGGGCAAGAGCCATTGTTTGCAGGATCCCAACTCTAGCAGTTCTCTATGCCTGTTAAGAAAGAAACTCAGATCCCATATGCCAATGCACGAATGGCCTTTTGCAGCCACACTCGTATCTTCCAAGTGCCAAGTGAGATGACAGAGGACATCATGCGAGATCGAATAGAGCAGGTGAGACGAAGGTAAGCTGTTTGGGACTGGTTGATTTGCGTTCCCGACTGGGGGCAGGTAGTGTGGGGGTGACTGCTGGGTTTCCCACCCACACCCACCAATGCTCTCTCTGGTACAACAACATCAAGAGCAGGGGCACACGGTTCCCAGGGCTGCGTCTTATCTTCTGTGCTCCACATGACAGGGCTTTGCCAGCCTCCCATGGTGTCTGCCAGTGCCCAGAAGGGCTCCAGGCTAAGGGCCTGTTCAGATGACTGTGCTCCCAGGCCCAGTGCGGCCACGGCCTAGGCATGGCCTGCCCTCCCACCCCAACCCCTGTGCCGTGGTCTGGGTAGCCTCTGCTATCAGGCAGCCTCCCTCCACCTGGCCCTTCTCCTCTGTCCCCTGCAGCATCTCCCGTCTTGCAGATGTCTCAGCTCAGGACTTCAGTATGAGACCCTCCTA
Organism: Papio anubis; assembly: GCF_008728515.1. Lineage (NCBI taxonomy): Eukaryota > Metazoa > Chordata > Mammalia > Primates > Cercopithecidae > Papio > Papio anubis. The sequence continues at coordinate 966,860 of NC_044987.1, forward strand.
CTCAGACTGCTAAGAGCAACAGGTGAGAGAGCTGACGGATGAGGAACTGGGCAGAGAAGATGGTTATCCTGGGCAGTGGGAAGGGGCACTGCAGCAGGGAACTTGGTAAAGAGGCTTAGCCTTTCCCTACTGGGGAAGGGCCTGCACTCAGGGCCAGTAGAGGAGAGGAGGGCCGGCTGTCTTGGGCTCCCGCAACGCCTCTCTTAAGTTTGTGGAAGCACTTGAAGTCAAGTTTCAGATTGGCTTCCTGACTTTGTGGTGTCAGAGAGCACTGCCTCTGCATCATTCATGGGCCTGGGCTTTCGTGTTTAGGAGGTTGTGGTGGAGCCTGCAATTTTGCATTTCTCAAAGTTTCTGGGCATTGTCACTGCTGGTCTGCTGACCTCACCTTGAGTCACAGATCGTAGTGTCAGGGTGAGGCTGTATAGGTTTTAGACCTGCCACCAACTTGTGAGGTGACTTTGGGTCCCATGGTCTCTTTCCTTGTGCTTGGCCCAGTGGTCACACAGGGGCTGTTTGTGAGGCCCTAGGAGGTGGAAGGCCAGTGGCAGGATAAACAACCACAGGAGCTCTCCAGGATGCAGCCCCTGAGCCTGTGGTGAACAGCTGCGCTGGCCATTCTGGGGCTAAGGGAGAGATTTAGGCACAGCGACCTCAGCATGCTTACAGGAAGGCTGCTGGAGAGCAGTACCAGCATTTATTGAGCACTTACTGTATGCCAGCGTCTGCACAAGGTAGTTTGTCAGGGTTTCTCATTTGATCCAAAAAACAATCTTAAGAGAGGGCATCATTTGTGTCCATTATACAGAAGGCAGAACTTAAGTCAAGCCCGGGAGCAGATGCTGGGTTCCAATTCAGCTCCACCATGGGCAAGTTACATAATGCCACTGTGCCTCAGTTTCTTTATTGCAACAGAGTATCTACTTCAGAGGGCTGTCTTGGGGGTGATGGTGTCTGGCACATGGTAAATGCCACATCAATTGTTTGCTCATATTACTAGAGGTGAAGAACAGGAAGTGCTGGGAGGGTACACAGTTCGCAGGGGCTTCTGAGCTGGAAGAAACAGACTCAGGCTTCAATTCCAGCTGCCTGATGAACCACTGTCTATTCTTCCATGGGTTTCTGCTCTCTAGATGGAGCTGTGGGAACGCGGAGAACAGTGGGGTTACAGGGAGTCATCAGCAGCCCTACCCCTTGGCCAACCACATCTCCCTGCTGTGTCCCCTGGGCGTTTCTCTACCTCCTAGGTGGAAGTCCTTCAGGGTCCAGCAGCAACCTGTATCAGAAGAACATCCTTCTCTGCTTGACCTGACGAAGGGCCAGACCTGGGCAGAAAGACTCCAGCAGGTGAGCTCTTCGTGCGACAGTGTCAGCACTGGAGTCTTCTTGCTGAACTGCGAATAAAGAGACGTGCTATTTAACAACTCACCCTGTTGCTGGTTGGGGTGCCGTGTCATTCATTTGTTCATTCATCAGACACTGAGTACCTCACAGGCCTGGCTCTGGGGACACTGACTTACAGCCTGAGGGAGACAGACAGCAGCCATTCCAGCAATGGGACAATGGTGATATGGGTGCTACTGGAACATAAGAAGGAGTGCTCTGTGGCTGGGGCAGGGGGAACTTTTTGAGGGAAGTGTGCTGGTTTGTTTCAGACATTTATGTTATCTGTACTTATTCCTTCTCTAACTCTCTTCCTTTTTAATGTAGGTTTGGTTTCTGACCTATATTCTTTTCCTCCTCTGTGAAGAACTTCTTTTAATGTTTCTTACAAGGTAGCTATACTAGTGACAATTTCCCTCAATTTTGGATGGTTGGAGAAAGTCTTTCTTTGTCCTCCTTTTGAAGGGCAATTTTGCAAGATACAGAATTCTAGGCTGGCAATCTTTTTTTTTCTTTCAACACTTAAATATTTTACTCCACTCTCATCTTGCTTGTATGGTATCCAAGGAGAAGCTGGATATAATTCCTATCCTTGTTCCTCTATAGATAAGGTATTTTCGCTTTCAAGAAACTTTGTCTTTGATTTTCTGCAGTTTGAATGTGATATGACTAGGTGTAGTTATTATTTATTTATTTTTTTCATTTATCTTGCTTGGTGTTCTCTGAGATTCCAGGATCTGTTCTTTGGTGTCTGTCATTAATTTTGGAAGATTCTCAACTATTATTCAAACTCTTTTTATTCTCCTTCTGGTCTTCCCATTACACATATGTTACACCTTTTGAGATTGTCCCACAGTTTTTGGAAAATGTTTCACTTTTTTCCACTCTTTTCTTTTTCTCTTTGCCTTTCAGTTTGGGTAAATTCTACTGACATTTCTTGAAGCTCCAATTGTTTCCTCAGTCTTGTCTAGTCTACCGATGAGTCCTTCAAAGACATTCTTTATTCCTATATAGTGTTTTTGATTACTGGCATTTTCTTTAGACTTTTTTTCTTAGAGTTTCCATCTCTCTGTTTACATTACCCATCTGTTCTTGCATGTTGTCCACTTTCCCCATTAGAGCCTTTAGCATATTTATCATAGCTATTTTAAATTCCCAGTCTAATAATTCCAATATATCTGACTGGTTTCTATACTTGCTTTGTCCCATAAAGTTTTGTATATATATTTTTTAGCAAGCTTTGTAATTATTTTGGGGAAAGCAAGACATGATTTATCAGGAAAAGGAGCTGCAGTAAATAGGCCATTAGTGTGAGACTATATGTTTACCTGGCTAGGAGACTATGTTTATGGTTTTGTAGTGTGTCAGAGGCTAAGGTTTCCTCTAGCATCCTTGTCTTCATCTTTCTTGTTGTCTTTGGCTTTCCCTAGAGGCTCCTTCTTAAATAGAGTCTGAGGCTTACAGTTATTCTGCTGTAATCCCCGGTTATATAATAACTATACAATACAATTTAACATATAACTATACAATATAACTATACAATAATTTAACACAATATTCCCATATTATTGTGGTGATAAGTGTGTGGGAGGGGAAGTGTTCTATATTTGCAAGGTTAGTTCTCAGTGTTTAGTGAGCCTTTGCCTCTGGGGTGTGACCTTTATGTGTGATTCTCAGCTTCCCTCACTCACTGATCTTAGGAAAGACAGGAAGGCTTGAGGGGAGGATCTGGAGTTGGGCATTTCCCTTCTCCCAGGCTGGCTTGGCCCTGGCAAAATAGTTTCCCTTGAGGGTGGGCTCTTGTTAAGGAGAACAGAATGCTCTGGACCTATTTAAAAATGGTTACTTTCCCCTTTCCCTTTGGGAAACATGAGGGGATTTTCTTCAGTTTTCATTGTGAGGAGCTAGTAGAGCTCCTGAAAGCAAAACTCATGAAAATGTGGGGATCCCCCCAGTGACTGGGCCCTGGACTTTTTAGTAGTCAACCTTGTCCACACTTAGCCTCCAGCAATTTGTCAGTTACAGTTTAGGTAGTTTAGGTTTTCCTGCCCAGCACTGGCTCCTGTAGAGTTTTGTGTGCCTGGGCTTCTGTCCAGTAAGTTGTGATTCTCTGTATCCACCTTTCTACCTCTCCAGTCTTCAGGTCAGTGGTTTGCCTTCTAAGCTCAACTCTCTGAGGGATCTAAGAAGAGTTGCTGGTTTTCAGTTTATTCAGTTTTTCTTATTGTTAGGATGAGAGTGATGACTTCCGAGCTCTTTACATGTCAGACTAGAACCCAGAAGTCTTATTGAAGTATTTATCGAGTGTCCACGAGAATGACCACTGATGTTCACTGAGCACTTTCTATATGCCTGATCCTATCCAAGGACTTGAAATGTATCCAAGCACTAAGCCAAGCAGGCTTTGGCATAGATGGTATTATTATTGTTAGAGAGGAAATAACACAAGGCCTAGGTTAAGTACCTTGACCAGGGTCACTTTGGTGACTGGGGAGTGCTAGAATCCCAGCGTGGCTTTCTTGATCACTTTGTTATGCTGTATGTGGGCCCCAGGCCAGCCCTGGGAATACAGCAGTAAATTACGCCCACCCGGTCCCTGCCCTGGTAGAACTTTCATTTTGACAGGGGAGATGAATTTTACACAAACTCATCAGTTGTGAGTCACAATTTTCATAACTACTTGAAAGGTGAAGTCCTACATATAATGGGAACTTGCCTTCAGAGAAGAGAACCTAGATTTCTTTTTTATTTTAAAATCATCATCCCCCTTTTACGGATGAGGGACAGGCAGTTCAGAGAGGCTAAATAGCCTTCCTGATGTCATCTAGCCATGAAATGGCAGGCCAGAGTTTGAATCCAAATGGTCTCATGCCAGAGCCAGTGTCCTTAACCCCTGCCCTCTCCAGCAGAGCTGGGTGAAGGATCACTTCGGTTTGTTGTTGGTGGTGAGCTTTACCCACCAGACACTGCACAAGGAAGGGAGAGAGGTTAAAGTTCCTCCCCTGCCGCACTTTTCCTAGGGGCCAGGACACCTGGACTTTCTCTCCCCACCACCTTTCCCTCCCAGCCTCCCTTTGCCTGAATGCCCCAGTAGGGTAGGCTGAGGGAATAGAGGATGAGTAGGAGGTAACCAGGCAGAGGGGCAGGAGAGCAGCCAGCCCTGGGCAGTGGCAAGTGAGAGGGCTCTGAGAAGGAAGAGAAGTCTGGCTTCATGGACACACCAAAATGCTGTTCTAGCTAGATGGGAGACAGGGAGCGAGAAGGGGGATGGGGGAGGCTGTCAAGAGGCCAGGTGGGCCATGTGGTATGTGGAGAACTTGTTAAGGATCCCGCCTTATCCTAGCAGAGACAGGAAACCGGATGTGCGGGAATGTTAAAGCAGAAAGTGATTTTACATGTGGAGACAGGCTGCGGCAAAGGATGGCAGCAGAGAGCCCAGGAAGGGTCCACTGGGCAGTTGCAGGTTTGTGTGAGATGGCAGTGGCGACCTGGCGATACATGGCTCCTGGGGGTACAGTTGGGGGAGGGTGCCGCCATTAGCTCAGGTAGGTGGGCCTAAGTTGAGGAGATCAGTTCAACTTGGGTCCTGATTTGGGTCCCCATCGACTGTCCCAGTGGTGATGGACACAAAGGGCCCGGGTCCAGGGGAAGCTTGGAGAACACTGAAGGCAGAGAAGTGGCACAAGCCCAGGCTGCTGGAAAGGGGGTACTGCCTGCTTGGGAATGGCTACCGCCTGGATGTCAGCGGAGGAGAGGGGTGGAGAGGAGGTAAGCTGGCCTTCCTCAGAGCCCTCAGTGGGCTGTGCCCTTCCAAACGCTCACTCAGGCTTCTTGGGAAGGCAGGGAGCAGTGCTTGGCTTGCCAGAGCCCATGGCGCTGCTGCAGGGAACACCTTTCTCTGAACCTGGTGGCCTTGGGAGGCAAGCAAAGGGAGGAAGCCCTCTCTCTTCACTATTGCAGCTGAGAGGCTGTTTCGCTAGCAACCACCAGATGGTGCCCTTTCCACGCAAAACGCACATTTCCTGAAGGTGACCTGGCCTTCCCTTTGAGTCGGCTCCTGCAGGCTGGGCCAGTAGAGATGTCAGCCGTTTGGGAAGCCTCTGAAGATGGAGCGCCTCTGAGTGTCTTCGTGTCGTCATGAATACAGTTCACATCCACACGCCTGAACTGTATAGCAGAGATTCATTCCAAGAACATTTGTGGAGCATTTATGCCCAGCACTGGGCCCGTGCTGTGAGTGTGAAGATACCCGGGTGAATATTCTGTTATGTTCTCAAGGAGTTCAAATGGGTGGAAGGGCTGACTGCAAACAAATAATGAAATATTGTGTGAAAATAAGCCAAAAGGGTATAAATGGTAGAGCACACAGAAGGGAGTGATTTTCTCTGCTTCAGAGAAAAAGTGTCAACTGATTCCCAGAGGCAGTGACGCTTGAACAGAGTTTTGGAGGCTTTTGCCAGGCTCTGACAACCAAGGAGGGGTCCTCCAGGCAAAGGGAAAGTCCATGTTGCAAGGAATGAGGAAGGTTAGGGAACTGGGCCTGGCTGTCTGAATGTCTGGAATGCCGGTATGGTGGGTGGAGGTGTGGTGGGGGACATGGCAGGAGAAGAAGCTGGGAGGTGGGTCAGGTGCTGAGAGGTGACAGCTGGGTGCAAAATAACCCCATGAGACTGGCAGAGGACCCGGGGGAGGAAGGATGGAAGGAGTACCACGCTGGTCAGGTCTGGCTTCCCAGGGGAGAGAAGATGGGCCCAGGAAAAGAGGGGGAACAAACGGCTTGCAGAAGATGCTAGAGGCCAAGAGCCGGGCAGGAATGGCTGAGTCACCCACAGGATCCCACTGTCTCTCTCTCACCACATCTGGAGTTTGGGGAGAGAGGGACCCATATTAATATTATAGCCACAGCTCCTTCAAACCTAGGGTGGAAATGAAATCATTAAGTGGCTCAAATGGAGTTTTGTTCTGTGGATGATTAACCCCAGGAGGGGAGTTTGGGAACAAATATGCCTCCTCTACCTGTATTACAGGGGGACTGAGCTACGGTAAATTAAAAGAAAATCACTGGCAAATTTGGGACCAGTCAGCTGTGACCAAGCCATTTGTGTAGTTAAATGGAGCTGAAAGAGCTCATCAAGGTTTAGTGGGTCATGGATCCTTTGAGGGGAGGGGTGAGAGCTGGGGGTGGCAGGTGGGTGGGGAGCCAGTCCAGGAGGCCACAGGTGGAGGTCTATCAAGGGACTACTTGGTGGTGGCGGCAATGTGCGGTGCGGGCCTGACTTTGTCTTGCAGATCACTTCCTAACAGGACCTTGTTAATTCTGGACAGAGACAGGGGGCTCTCATGTGAGACAGACTGGTACAGGCAGAGTCAAGCCCTGGAACACCAGGAGACAGGGAGGGTGTGCCCACGTCCACCAGGGCAGGCGGCCTGCTGCGTGGGTCACTGCAGGGAGCGATGCAAAGTGCTGCTCCATGAACCACACTCGATGTTGTGAAGACCAAGCCACTGTCCTGGGGTGTCCACTGCGAGGCGGGATGGGGCTCTGTCCCATCCTTAGGTGGGGGGTTACACACCCAGCCAAACCCGGACATGGAAACCGGGCGGGTGGTCTCAGATGCGGGAGAGGATGTCTGGCGGGGGCCAGCAGGGTAGGGGCAGGCGGAGGGCGGGGGTGGGCCGCGGGAGGAGTGGGGAGGGCAGGGACGCCCCGGGCTCCAGCGGGGCCTGAGACCCCGGATCAGGGCGCCGCGCGGCCGCGGAGTAGGGTGGCCCACGGGAGCCCAGGCCCTCTCGGGGCTCAGCGGCCAGCGCGGGCGAGGCGCCCACACCGCCAGCCGACTGTGACCATTTCCCCCACCGGCCCGAGGGACCTCCGGCCCGGCGCCCAGAGGCTTCTGCGGCTTCTCCCCTCGCGGGCCGGCCTGGGGAGGACGCGGCACCACCCCTCCCCGAGGGACCGGGAACCTCGACAGGGGAGGCCACCCCGCCTCCGCCGAGCAGCCAGACACAGTGTTCGACATGTTTTCCAATTACTTGGCAGGCTCCGCAGCGATGCTCGAAATTCATTTTCCATCCTGAGAGGGGAAAACAAAGGCAAGAGAAGGCGGTGCCGCTCCCCGGCGAGTTGAAACTTGTCATGCCAGCAAAACCGGGCGGGCATCAAGTGGGGTATCAAGGCGGCCGGGGTCCCCACCCTCCCCCTCGCCCGGCCCTCCCGCCCTGCCTCGCCCTCTGCCTGGCCCCTCCCCTGCCCCCTCCCCCCGCCTCGCCCCTCCTGCCTCACAAGGGCCTCCATCCGCGGCCCTGATCCCTCCCCCCAGTCCTGTTCTTCTCCTGGCTCCTCCTGCCCGCCCTTCTCTCCCACCCCCAGCCTCGCATTCCCTCAGCTCCCTGCGCCCCCCTCCCAGCCCTGCGCCCGTCTCCCTACCAGCCCCCGAACCACTGCCCTCCACCGCCTCCTTCTAGCTGATTCTGAGGGCCTCGAGACCACAACAAGGTCCGCAGCCCGAAGGTCCCCAGCAGGTGGGTTTGCTCAGGGTGGGGAGGACAGGGCAGGACTTCGCGGGGCGGGCGGTGAGTGGAGAAAGTCCACACCCTCAGCTGCGCCCCCAGCCCCCTGGGCACGGCTGCTCTCCGAGATCAGTTGCCCTCGGACCATTTATCTGCGGACCGTCGCCGCTGTAAGCGCCTCCTCCTTTATGGCGGTTTCCCGCTGCCCCAGACACAGTGCGTGACGTCGGTGCTCAGTAAATATTTGTGGAAGGAATCAATGACTGGGGGGGCCTTCGCCGCTGTTTCTTAGTGCTCCCATCAGTGGTCTGCCTCCTCCGCCCTTCAGGGCCCTCGTTCTCTGTGTCTTCATAGGCGCCCGTTTGTGGGCCAGCCTGGAGGTCCGGAAAATGAAGGCTGAGCGGGCCTTTCACGGGAAACCTGGTACGTGAGCAGGATTCCAGGGAAAAGGGCAGGTACAACAGTCTGCCTTATAAGGAGGAGGCGGGAAGGCTGAGTGAGCAGCTGCTCGTGGCGTGCTTTCAGCAAGGAGGATGTGCTTACTAGCAGTGTGTGTGCACATGTGGGCTTCTGGGAGGCAGTGTAACATAACTGCTAAGACGCTTCCACCGTCGAATTGCCAGGCCTGGGACCCTGGCTTTACCATTTGGCGGCTGTGAGATTTTGAGCAAATGGCTTAACCTCTCGGTGATTCTGTGTCCGGGGGTCCTGGTGAAGATCAAGTGAGATAGCATCCGGGTAGAGCGGCATCACATGTCCTCCACTTGGTAGACCCTCAGTACAGGGTAGCTATGAGGATTCCTGTACCTGGGAAGAAGCACCAGCCATAGCACAGCCCTTTCCAGCACCAATGACTGCTGGCTGGTAGTCTTCACGTTTATAAAACACTCTCCTAAGCCTTTTGGAATGTGAGTCGGTGATCTAGTCCGTCCGGAAGGAAACAGTCACTGCCCTCTAGGAGCTTATACTGGAAGGGAAAAGATTATGAGGGCCTCTAAAGATGCTGGGGAACCACAGACAAACACTTAGGAAAAATAAAAATATTAGGTGTGCATTTGGGAGCCAGTGTAGGAGGGGTGTGCTGTCAGAGATTCATGTTTGGTCAATGAGGGATCTGCACATTTTCAATGGAGAATTAGAGTCTTAGCTCTATGGGCCTCAAAGAGGGGCTCCCCTGAGGACCTGCTGGACCCAGGACTCCTGGCATTCTGAGGAGGGGGCTTCTCTGCCTCTTTGTGCACACTGAGGGAAGGCTCACTGGGGCCTAGACTGGGAGGAGGGTGCTGTGGCATCCTGTAGCCAGCAGGTGATGCTGTTGATCTAGTGGTGCAGGCTGCCGGGTTGTGATGGTGCCCTCCCACCCCCTACTCCTGCCCTAGCTGCTGATTGCTCATTTTCCACCAAGTGCCCTGTGCACAAGCTATCAGAACACCCCCATTAGCTCCTGCAGCTAGCCTTGTGCCTGTTCTTCCAGTGGGGACAGGCACCTACCGTGGGCAGAACTGAGTACAGGATTTAGGAGTGAGCAGTGGACAGTAGACCTTCTATTCCATTATGAGGGAAGAGGTGCGATTGGGCCCTGGGTGCAGCGGGGACTGGTATTGACTTCTGGGGAAGTGGGTTCACCTTGCCACACCACAAAGCCACAGTTTGCGCCTGCACACCCCGCGGGGCTTCTTCAGTCAGTTAGGATGTCTTGCAGGAGGGATGGAACAGGGGACCCTAAGGGCAGGGGTGGACAAAAGAAGGAACAGCACCATGAATCAGTATCCCAGAGCTGTGGAACCCCCTTTCGGGACCCAGGTCCTGCATCTACTTCCTCAAAGGCTGCAGCAAAGTGGAGCTTCTCCAACCTTCTTGGGTGTCGGACTCCCTTCCAGGAGGTACTTATTAAAGATGTGGACGACTGGATACAACCTGGATTCATTTGTCTTGTGGGTTTGGGATGGAACCCAGGAACCTGCATTTTTATCAGTTCCATCCCAGTGATTCTGAGACAGTTGTCCTCAGGCCAGGGTCGAGATGCACAAGGATAAAGCATGCTGTTTTTCTCAGTGGAAGAGAACTTGGCAACTCCACAACCAGCACCAGGAGAACATTCTGCTTACTTCAGCTGCCCTTCACCTGTTCCTTGGAACATCTTTTGCTAATTATACTTGTGACCACCCCCAGGTGGTCCTGCTTTGGTCCAGGAGAGTTAACAAAGAGGAGAGATACAAAGAGACACAGCTATAGACAATTTGGTTGAGCAGGTAGTGAGTGGGTAATCTCACCCAACTTGAGCCCATTAAGCACCCCCTGCCCTGGTCCTGGATCCCTTGGCTTTAACCTTTTTTCTGAAGGGGTTGGTCCTGCATTCTACAGGGAAGAGACAGCATGGGTGTGTGGTCTTTCCGTGAGCCTCATAGGACCATGTCACCACTCATATTGCAGAAACGTGCACACAGGGTATGTGTGCCTTCGCACGTGTGCACACACTTTACTCCCCTGGGCCTCAGGGTCAAATGATGCCTTGTGAAATGAAAGAAAAGGGTGCTTTTCTTTGAGTTTGCACCATTTGGCCCCCTTTCTCAGGGCTTGTGGCCAACAGTCTAGGGAGTCGTGTGGGCTATGGGAGGAGAAAGCAATGGGGGCCGCAGGACAATGTTCATGCCACCCTGCCTTTGCTGAGCTGTGTGGCAATGCTTACGTCACTTAACTTCTCTAGACATCGTGTTTTTCCATCTGCGAATTAATAAGATCCTTCTCTCAGTGTTGGTTTTAGGTGAGGCACTGCATGCAAATCCGCAGCACCATCTCTGGGCAGGGCTGGTGGTCATCCATGTTATCTCTGCCTCCATCCCCTGCTGCACCCCTTTTCTCCAAAGAGAAGAGGCGAGTTATTCAGTATGTCCAGCCTACCCCTCTAGAAAATGGGAAAGTTCGAGCCCCTCACCACCCAGAGTTGGTTTGAGCCAAAATTGTTGGGAGGAACTGGGGTTGGGAAGGGTGTTATGGTTTGATATTTTCACTGCCTCCTGCCTGGGTGTCTGGCCAAGACTGTGGTGTTAGACTGTTCTTTGTCCAGTCCTCTGAGGTCTGCCCGTTCTCCCATCCTCAGGTTGGGTTTGTGCCATGGATCCCAGGTGGGCTGACCTTGGGAACCACCCAATGCCTGGCATATAGTAGACACTCAATAAATTGTGTTGTCATTAAACCTTGGATTGGCTGGGTGGCCTTGGACAAGCCTGTTCATGTTTCTAACCTCACGGATGAAATGGGAATGGTAATAGCACCTGCATGGCAGGGACAGAGCAACTGCACACAGAGCTTCTAACAGTGTTCTGCACGTTTGTTAAGTGCCTCAATAAATGCTGCTGTGATCAGTACAACACCGGAGGGATCGTAGCTCGTTCTTCCCTCCTACTCTTGGGGGAATGTTTTAAAATAGAAAAACTGTGTTTCCATCGAGACATCCACCACCCAGAGCTTTGAAGGAGCAGGGAGAAGACTCAGAGTGAATGTTGCCGATGAACAAACTTAAATTCCTGATGGGCAGAAATGTATCATTTCCTTTCTGCAACAGGGGAGGGAAAGCGACAGTGCAGGTGGAAGCCGCCTGCCTGCCAGGCCTCTGAATCTGAGACCCCTCCCGCTTCCAACCCCGGGAGCCTCCAGCGTTTGCGTGGGTAGTTGGGTTTGGAATACGAACATACTCCTGTCCTCAGTAAGCCACCAATGTGCAGGGATTGGATGCACAGAAGTCTCTTCAGGCCATACTCCCTAGAGTTATTTTAGATGACAAGATGGCATCTCCGAGTTCACCTAATCCGTCCCAGACAGATGAGGCCCATGCTTCTGCAAAAGTCTATGGGTCCTGCCCCGTGGCCTCCTTCCTCCTAGGCTTCAAGTCTTCGGCTCTTCAGGCGGGAATGCCAGTCTACATGCCTTTTCACACTCAGCTCAAATGCCACATCCTCGTGAAATGTGTCCTCTTTTATCCTGGGCCCCAGCTCCCCAGCAAGATTAAGTTCATTCCCACATCTCACTGTCTATATATTTAGCATAATTTCTTTTTATGTTGTATTTAAAAATAGCTCCCCCTTCTTCCCTACCTCCCCACCCTCCTCCGCCAGCCATTTATGGGCCTGTCAGACTCACTGCATTTTAAGTACTTTAGGGCAAGATTTGGGTCTTGTCCATCTTCATGGTCTCAATAAAGTTTGAACTGACTCAATGTAGCCTGAACCACGCCACTAAAAAGCCAATCGATTTGCATGTTATGTTTTCAGACCCAGGTTAATGTGATACCCTACCTGCGTTCCTAATCCTTCCATCCTTCCAGGAACCACCCCTTCCACCTCTTTTCCCCCCCCTCTGTCTCTCGCATGTCTCTCTGTCTCTGTCTCTCTTGATGCCATCTCTCCGTCTCTTTCTGTCTCTACCTGCCTGATCTTCACGGGTCTCACCCTCAGCATCACAGTCCCCAGCAGTGGGCTGGCTCCAATTGCAAACAGTGTGTGTCCTTCCCTGGATGGAATTCTGTCATGGCTGGGAGAAGGGTCCTCTGAACGAACCCTGGCCACAGAAAGCATCTCTTGAAAGATCACTGTGGTGACGGTTCCTATAGTGATCAATAGCCTCAGGATGGAGCCTTTGAGGTTGTGTTGTATGCTTAGTACCGAACACAAAGGCCTTTCCAGGGGGCATGAAAACCAAGAGGAAGATCAGCAAGAGTAGCTTCGCAAGATCTCCTCCCCCATGTGGCGCTTTCTCTGTGTCCCTCTCTCTCTCATGTCTCTGTCTCTTTTGATGCCATCTCTCCATCTCTTTCTCTGTCTCTGTCTCTCGCTCTGCCATCCACAGGTCTCACCCTCAGCATCATGATCCCCATCAATGGGCTTGCTCTGTTGCTAAGAATAAGCCCTTCATGATCTGGGTACAAAAAGAGCAGGAACAGGCAAATCTGCCACTCACACAGCTGTGCTTGGCAAAGAGGGAGAAGAATTCCTTCAGACAAGAGCCCGCCCACCAGCTGCCCCTGGGGGGACCTGGTGCACATGGGTCATTTGGCCATGGTCCCTTGAGTTTGGCAGCTCTGGCTTCCTCTGATTCTCCCACCTCAAGTTGCCCCAAAGTGTTCCGGGACACAAGTGTCTGTAGGGGAAATGGCTTCCTCAGTCATTGCAGGATGTATGTGACCGTGGGAGTCTTCTCTACATCATGGTCACCCTGGGTTGTATTTATTCAGAATTTAGATTTTCATATGGTAGAAAACATTGAACTTGAGGTCCCAGCTCTGTTACTTACTAAATGTGCAATCAAGTCAAGGATGTGTGACTTAATCTCTCTAAAACTCATTGAAAAAAATTATATAATGAACTATTGAATAAGCCAAGGAACATATATGCACTCTTATAAGCTCTGAAGGTATAGTGATGGGTAGGAGAACGTCCCTGATCTCAGGTTCTAGTGGAGGGAGGGGCACCACATTTAGAGAGAGCTGATCTAATAGATAGAAGGCCATGGTACTCTTTGCTTTGTAGAACAGTAAAGCAGAGAGTGGAGAGGATGGCTGGCAGTTGCTTTTTTATAGAACGTGGTCACTGATGGCCTTAATGAGGAGGTGACATTTGGGGACGGGCCCCAATGAGATGAGGAAGTGAGCTGTAGATATCTAGGGAAGGGGGTTCCAGGCAGAGGGAACAGCACGTGCTAAGTCTTGAGGCACAGGTGAGCCTGGCCTGTCAAAGAATCAGCTGTCGTGGCTGCAGCAGAGGGAGCAAGGGAATAAAGGGGACGGGATGCTGCAGTACGACTTGAGTGATGTTAAGCCCCTAGGACACGGCAATACAGCTGTGTGGAGAGTGAGGGCTGATTGCCCAGGAGGATCCATGGAGGAGTCTGGCCAGGAGATGCTGGTTGTGGGCTCCGATTAGGATTCCAGGTTGCCCTTTTCCCAAGATGGAAATTTAAAGCAGTGTCTAGGACATGATCATCTTTGCATCTGAAAAGATCTCTTGTCAGTCTCTGTAATCCAGATTTCTCATCTGTAAAACGAAACAGTGCCTCCAGACCTCGTCAGATATTGTCAAGGTCAAATGACATGTTTGATAAGGGCCGTTTGAAGTTAGGGTGCACAATAGCAATGCAAGCTGCTATCACAGTGATTAGGCCTCTCTTGAGTGTTGAATGGATTTCCATTTCTTCAGGCAAGCATCAGACAGCATTCTCAGAACTTGAAGAACACTCTCCTCATAGATTACCTCACTCGATCCTCACAGCCCATCCAGAGTGGTTGAAATTATTATTATTCCTATTCAACAGACCGGGAAATGGAGGCTCAGAGACTAGCGGGATGAATATACACAGTCAGCAAGTGCTGGTCTTCAATAGAAACCTTCTGATACAAATTCACTTCCAAAGAAGAGGATGGTACTGTCCGTGGAGGTAGGATATGTGGAGGTCGGGGTATAGATTCAAAGCTGAATCAGATCTAAGCAGAAATGGATTTGTCGAGAGCTACTACTGTTATGGTCACACACACAGTCCCTGGAAATAATGCAGCATTATAGACTGCACAGATTAATACACAATAAAAATTGCTGAAAATACTCTAAGCAGATGCTAGCTATAGCACAGAAAGCTTAGGAAAATCAGGTGAAATCATATCATATCAGCTGATGGCAATTAAGTACCGATGACAAAAGAATGACATTAACACAGCTAAGATTTGAGAGCCTCACTGCAACTGTGATGGGGGCCCTGAGAAGGATTGGGGTGCATGGTGGGGAGGAATGCAGTGGTGGTACTTCCATCCACCAGGAAAAGCCCCCCATCTCCTAACCCCTTTGTGAACAGCTCTTGAGAAGACAGAAGATCTATGACAAAGTGCCAACTGGTTCCAAGGGATTTCACCCTGAAACTGTGCTCCAACACCTTCAAGGAGTTCCGAGGGTTCTTTGAAAACTGCACGTCCCCAAGGCTCCTGCTTTGGGTCTGGAGTGTCAGAGGGTTGGGGAATTCTGCCGGTGTCTAGCACTTTGCAAACTTCCAGAAAGGGCTGGTTGCATATCAGGCTCAAATAGAGAAGTCTTGCATGGAGGCTGAGGGCTGCCTTCAAGTGACCTCTGTGGAAATGTCTTTCAAAAGACATTTCAGCCTCCATGCAAGACTCTCCTCTCTTTGAGCCGGATATGCGACCAGCTCTTTCTGGAAGTTTGCAAAGAAAGGAGTTCTGCAGCCTTTATGATTTCTTCCTTCTCCAAACATTCTCTGCTGAAATGGAGACTCATTTATCCCTCTTGTTAATTCTTCATTTCCTGTCCTGGCTTCAGTAGTTCTCGGAAGACTCATTGATGCTGAGTTCGCATGTTTGTGGGAAACAGAGGTGAGACCAGCGTCAGGGTGAAGAGGAGGAGAAAGAGGAATAGGGAAGGGGACGGGCCGCCATCCACCCAGCTTCCTGGAACAGCAGTCCCAGGTCCACCGCAGTGGGGGTGGCGTCCCTGGTGTGCTTTTATCGGCATTATCATGCAATATTCCCCGGCCTGCTTTGTCTTTGCGTTGCATTTTATCAATACCACCAGCGGATCCTGCTGTCCCTTTCTGTGGGTTTATTAATATTGCCCTCTGATCTATGGGTAGCTGCCACACTTTGTATTCCAGCCCCATCCTGGCTTCTCCAAACTCAGACACCATATTTAATTAGATTTTCTCCCTGGCTCAGGCAAACAGAAATTGAACTCCCAGTATCTCTCTATTGCTCCAGAGCTCACGCCTGACAGAAGGCGACAGCTCTCTTTCCCTCTCTGGCTTTCTCTGCCTCATTCCTTCCATCTCCACCGCTGACATTAATATTCCAAGACAAGCCCACTTCTAAGTTCAATCTTCGCCCCCAAACACTGAAATACACCCCCATGGTACTCAGTGCCACTAAATAAGTCATGTGTGGGAGGATTCCGATGCTAAAACTTTTTGCTCTTCCTCCAGACTTTGGGCTGGACCTGCCTGTGGGCGAGTGGTGTGGAGAGTAGGGGAGGTGGCAGTGTGGTGCAGGGTGTCTCCAACTAGAGGCCAAGGGTGAGGGGCCTGAGAATACGGAGACACATTAAATGCCCTTTCAAGATGACAACGCCATCCTTGGAGTACTTTGTCGGAGGAGTTTTAAGAAAAAAACACCTTTTGGTGTTACAGCCCTTTCATCTTTTTGGTGTTTGGGAAGAATTGGTCTTCGTTAAAGTTATGAAAAACAACCTCTAATTTCACTTTCTGTCAACTAAATGTGACAGGAGAGCCCAGGGTCAAGAGGAGACCTGGAGGATGCAGGAAGGAGTCAGGAAGGAGGGTTGGCTCCTGTGCCTGGGGAAGTCCTGCCAGCAGGAGGGGCAGGCCCTTACCCCTCACCAGCACTGGGGCCTGGCCACAGAGCTGTGGGCAAAGGGGTCTTCAGGAAACTTTGTTTTAAAACTACTTTGTATCCCTTCTAGAAATTCACTTAATATATTTGAGACTCAGATTCCTCACTGGTTAAATGGGGATAATGACAGCTGCCCCGAGGCCGGTTCCACAGAGGTGACCCTTGAAAAAATCTATGCTCCTCGTTTGGATCGGGCATTCCTGTTCTCAACTAAATCTTGATTTGTAATTACTATTGGGCAATATAAAAGAAAGGACAATAAAATAATTATTTGACTTTAAAATGATTTTTTTATGTTCTTTATCCAGGAAATTTGCAATTATAATTAGCTTACCTAGTCTGAGCACTTAAACAGACTGATATCAGAGGAGATTTAGGGTGACAAAAATTTTAAATAAAATAGAAAGGAAGGAGGGAAAGAAGGAAGGAAGAAGGGAGGAGGGAAGGAAGGAAGGAAGGAATGAAACACAAATAGGAAAACAGCAGAAAGGGTGGTTAACCCAGATTCCTTTGGTATGAAATGGCTTCATACCAAGAAATAAAAATACGCACATTTACTTTAAAGCATAGTGAATATTTGAGATATTTACATGTGAAGAGTGCTGAGCCCTCCTTAGAAGGCAGTGGGTCTGCATGCTTCATCCACCACCTTCAGGGCAGCAAGGAATGGCCTCCCCCGGACCCTGGGGCCATCCTTGTGCCCAGCCGTAGGCACCGGCTTCCAGAGCAGCTCCTGGTGGTTGTTGGGGAGGGGGCGCCTTTCTGTCCTGGTGGTCGAGGACAGTGCAGTGAGGGGGCAGAGAGAAAACTCAGCACCAGGCTCTTCCACTGAGCAGATGGAGGGCATGTGGACGTGGCAATGGGTTGGCATGAAGGGCTCTGGAGTTGGCCAGATATGCGTTGCCCTTCTGGCTGTGCTGCCTAGCAGTGTGACCTTGGGCAGGTTGTACGTCACTCTGAGCCTCAGCTTTGTCATGTGCATCAAAGGGAAGACGCTGCTTGCTGTGAGGGGCCGTAGGATGCAGTGGAGCCATGCAGTTGGTGGAGGGAGGATGTCTGGCCCACCCTGGGGCCTCTGCGCCGTGAGTGCCTTTATCCTTCCCCTCTCCCTGAGAAGTGCCCAGTGACCCTCATTGGCAGGGCTGGGAGGACAGGTTGTATCCCTGCTTAGGTCCGATTTTCAGGGAGCCAGGTTTGCATTCTGACTCTGTGACATGACCCACTGGGGACCCTGGGGTAAGTGGGAACAAGAGAGGGTGAAGCTTTTGATTGCACAAGGCAGACACGAAGGTCCTCAGAGATGCCCTTGGCACAGGGGCTTCCTTCTCGTGAGCACACCATCACTCTCTCATTTCCTCAGATAAAAAGCTCACCTGTAGTCCACAGATGCCTCACAATCAAGGGCAGGCAATTCTGGTCATTGGGAGGCATTGTCTGGAGGCCTGTCCACTCAGCCCTGGGCCCACACCACTGCTGCACCCCTGAGGAGGGGCAAGTTTGAAAGCCACACTTCTGGATTGGACCTCCCTTCTTCAGGGGAGTCCCCTGACCTGTTCTGGCCATAGGCTGGTTAATGGCAGGGCTGATTCTAGAACTGAATGCTGATCCAGGGCTTATCTTGTGACACCATGATGCCCCTTGACAGAGGAGCTCTTGCTGTCCCCAACTTTGATTCAGTCATTGCATATCCAGTTGTCCCTCGGTATCTGAGGAGGATTGGTTCCAGGATTCCCCTTGGATACTAAAATCCACAGATGCTCAAGTCTCTGATATAAAATGTGATAGTATTTGCAGATTACCTATGTACATCCTCCTATATACTTTAAATCATCTCTAGATTACTTACAATACTCAGTGCAATGCAAATACTATGGAAATAGTTATACTGTATTTTAGGATTTGTATTATTTTTACTGTTATATTGTTATTTTTAAAAAACATTTTTGATTCACAGTTAATTGAATCTGCAGATGTGAAACCTACAGATTCGAAGGGCTGCCTCTATTAGGTAAGGTAACACTGTCTGCTCTGAAATTTTGGTGACTTAGTAGCGTGGACATTTCTCTCTTGCCCGTGTAACAGTTTGGTGTGGCATTTCTGATCGGCAGGTGCGGTTCCATCCCATGATGGCTCAGACGCTTATGACTGTTCATTCTGTGGTCGCGTGAGCTCCTGGGCCTTGCTGCCTCTTTCTCTAGATGGTGGGAGGAGAAAGAGATCTGAGGGACTGCAGACACCTCTTAGAAGGCTTGACCTGGAAGAGGCACCCATCACTGTGACTCATGCTCCGTTGGCGAGTGCTATCCTGTGAGGCCATGCTTCACTACAAGGGAGGACAGTCTTGCTGTGTGCCCAGAAAGGAGCAAAACAGAAAGCTGGGTGCTGGGGCACAGCTAGGAAACTCTACTGCTGGCCACCCTCCAGGTGGCCAAGTATCTGTGTTGCTCTCTGTCCTGTGCAGAACATGCTCACACACCCTGGCCTCAGAGCGGCAGTCTTTGTCCTCAAGTCTCATGTAGCTTCTCAAGGTCTGGAGAACTGCGAGCTAGCAAGGCAGTTTATCTGCCCTCAGGATACAACTGGGATGCAAGGACGAGAAGGCTGGCCCGTGTCCATGGGTGACATGCCACATCCTTGGATGGGGTGGAGTTTTGCGGGCGGACAATGTGAGGAGCTCTACCCTGGCAGTGGGCATGCTGCATGGTGAGACCTGCCTCTGCTTGCTGTGAGAGATGTCCTTGGCCATTGTCCTTCAGAGTCCCTGCCTACCCTCTAGGAGGCACTTCCTTGTCCACCCACTCCGTGGTCACATCTGACACCAAGGGGCGCATCTGGGCATGTGTCTGCTTCTGATTAATGGGCACTTTTTACTCACAGGCTCTTATAGGCCAGCAAACAGTTTCTTTGGTATTCAATTCCCTCAAAAACTTGGTAGGTTTCTCAACTCTTTGCTTCCAGTCAGTTCCAAATACTAGTATCAGCAGCTAAAGTTCTTTCCAAGATCTCCTCCTCAAGTGTCCTTAAATTCTTTCCTGCCCGGAGCCGTCCTCCCTCACAGTTTAATGAGACATCAGAAACGGTAGGCTTGGAAGGTTTTGAGTTTGCTAGGCTGCCATAACCAAGTACCACAGATTGGCTGGCTTAAACAGAAGAAGTGAACTGTGTCTCAGTCCAGGGGACTAGAAGCCTAAGAGCAAGGTGCCAGCGGGGGTGCTCCTGCCCAGGGCCAAGGGCCGGGAGGGAGACGCTGCTCCGTGCCTCTCTCCTAGCGTCTGGTGGTTTGCTGGCAATCTTTGGTGTTCCTTGGCTTCTCTGTGTCACCTCAGCCTCTTCTTTCATCTTCATGCCACGTTCTCCTTGTGTGTCTGCTTCTTTGTCCAAATCTCTCCTTTTTATAAGGACTCCGGTCATACTGGATAGGGGCCCATTCCACTCCAGTGTGACCGCATCTTTACAATTGCATCCGTGATGACCCTATTTCCAAATAAGGTCACATTCCGAGATATTGGGGATCAGAACTTTAGCATACGATTACTTAGGGGACAGTGTTCACCCCATCATGGAAGAGAAGGAAGTGTCTTTAATTCGATCTTTGTTACAGGGCTGGGACCCTCTGCTTAACTGAGAATTATCAATGGGCCTTTGTTCTCAAAGCCCCTTTTATCTCTCTTCCAGCTCTTCAGTGCCCACATTTCTGAACTCTCTTCAAATATTCTTCCTAGAAGGAAAACCCATCCCCATTAGAAGGAAAGGAAAGGGGCATACGGTGAACACCTACTATGTGCCAGCGTCTGTCACATATCTTGTATCTCTTTTCTCATTTGGGGATTCTGTGAAATGAGGATGGATCATACAGGCCTGGGAGGAGAGAACTTTTCTGGGAACAACCTCTATACCCTGTGCCCACTCTCTAACCTTTTCAAGCCTTTGTTCTGATGTCAGCTTCTAGGCGAGCCTTCCCTGAACACTCCATTTAAAATTAGACTGCTCTGCATTTCTCGTCTCTCCTTTCCCTTGCCCCCATGGCATTCATCCTCACCACCTTCCAACCGAGTGTGCGATTTCCTAAGTTTTGAGTTCATCGTCTGTCTGTCAGCACTGCTGGGCTTCACAAAGACAGCAGAGAGTTTGCCTGCTCTGTTTGCTGAAGTGTTCAGTGCCCAGAGCTGTGCCATGCAGGAAACTCAGGGCGCATTCAGTAGAGCCCTATTGGGAGAATGGATTGGAGGTGTCTGGATCTTCCCTGCAAGACTGAGGCTAAAGGCAAGCAGCCGGGCTGTAGGAGCTGCAGTGAAGCAGATGGGCTTAGCACCCCCGGGGCTGGTTGGAGTCTCCGCCCGATGCTCTATCAACTGGGTAGCCTGGGAAAAGGCAGTTTATCTTTCTGTTCTTTAGTTTCCTCCTTGGAAAATGGGGCAATAACAGTACATCTCTCCCAGGGCTGTTGTGAGGATTAACAAGTAGCGCGCATGAAGGAACACTTGGCAGGGGCTGGGCATGCTGGAAGTGTTCAGTAAACGTGGTTTCTACTTGTTAAAGCCGTTGTTAATAACACCAATTTTCACAAAAGAAAACCTCTCTGCTTTTTCCTGTGTCTTTTCACTGTTGATATATTTTGAACTTGACCCCTTATCTTAGAGGTCATGAAATGGTACCTCTGTAGGTAAGAAAGCACAGGATGGCTTTTGCTGTAAAACACTTCATTTTATTCCATTTCTTTCCTACCAGTTTCCTTGGACAGTCACGTGCGTGTGCAGCCGAGAGGACGCTGGACTCCAGGCAGCAGGTTCTGTCGACCCCACCTGGCTGGATCACCTCAGCCTGTGAGTCTTATGGGCCTCGGCCTGTTTATTCATGAAATAACAGGATTTCTTTCTCAGTAGAGTATTTGAAGAGAGTTCCAACATTTGGGGCGTTGAAGGGTTGGAATAGAGATGAAGCCGGAAGGGACTTGGAGGAACAAAGGCCCGTTGATAATTTTCAGTTAAACTGAGGGACCCCAGTGATGTGTAAGGCACCTTCAGTTCTCACTTCCCCTGATACTGCCGCCTATGGGTCAGTCTGGAATATTCCTTCACAGTCGCAGTTGCCGCAGTCTCTAGATTGCCTGTGCTGCCAAGCTTGCCACACCCACTCAGCTTCTGATGCCATTTAGGCTGGAAGTGCCTTTGGTCTTGCGAAAGTCTTTTCCTGAGCCATCTCTGACCTGCAGGATTAGCTTTGGTTCTCCAGCTTCACTGTGCGGTTCTCCTCCCGCAGGGACCTGGTGCCCAGCAGGCCTGCTCCTCCCCCATCCAGCAAGGCTGGAGCAGACAGGTGCAGCAAGAGGAGGAGTGAGGGAACGGGAGCACTGAGAGAGTGAAGTCACTAGCTAGTCCTACTGTCTCTGCATCTCTTTTCCAACAGGACCTCCTTCAGGGCCACAGAAATGGGACTAGATGGTTGCATTTTGAGTGTGTGTTTTATTAATGAAGGGCGAGACAGCAGAGGAGACCGTAATGATATGATAGTATGTCTGATCTAATTATGCTAATCGATTTTTATGGCTCATCAGAGGGAATCCCGATGGTCTTGTGTCACGAATTCCCCGGAGATCTGGATGGAGAGGCTGCTCCAAGACTTGGAGGGCTGTTGGGAGAACATCCCAAGACTTTGCAGAGTTGGGAAGCTTCTGTGGTTCCAGGCCACCGTCTGTCCCATCCAGCGGAATGTCTGGTGGTGGAGGGTGGGAGGGGGTGTTGCCCTCGGAATTGGGGAAAAACCTGCAAAGAGAATGGATCTGGGAGGGACCAGGAGTGCAGAGGTGGGGGCTGCCAGAGCTTGTGACTCCAGAAGGAGCAGCGGAGTCTCCCGGGTGGGTAGGCTGCCGAATGAGTTGTGTGTGTGGCTCCTGGCCTGCTCTGGTGACAGAAACTGCAGCCTCACTGCATATCAGAGTCCTGTGAAACAGGGGCCTTGCCCTTGTACAGATTCATCCACCCTGCTGCCTCCTGCTGCCCTCTGCTCCTTGCCCACCCATAGAATTTCAAGCACACTTTTCACCCCACAGATTCCCCTGCTTTAGCCTGAGTATTACCCAGTTCCTGAGCTGTCTCTGACCCGCAGGATTAGCTTTGGTTCTCCAGCTTCACTGTGCAGTTTCTCCCTGTGTCTTCAGTTCTTACCTCGCTTTCCTTCTGCCTAGCTCTCCTTCCTTCCCCCAGAACTGTGCCTATTTTCATGGCTGGTCTGGACTCCATTTGCAGGTGGGCAGGTAACATATTGGTTATTGAAGGCATCCTGGGAACCCCAAGACACAAATAATCCTCCTTTCACCTCATGCCTGCCTAAAATTCCACACGTCGTTTATTTATTTGTTTTGGCTTAAACCGCAAGTTCTTGTACAGAGCCCACCTTTCCGGGGCATGTGAGGGAGGGTGTGTGGCGTGCTGTGCTATCACCCGTCTGCTGGGGGAATCATTTCCAGCCCTTTCTTGAGGGGAGTTCTTGAGAGTGGTAGGGAGAATGGTGGCCACATTGTCATATTTTGACCAGCGCTGCCCAGAGCCATGTCTCCCGTGGTCACGTGTAGGACACACCAGTGTATCCCTCTGTCTTTGTGCAGCTGGGTCTGCCGACTCTGGGTTTACGGCCTGTGGGCAGAGCACCAGCAGTCCCTGGCTGGCCTCTGGTCTTTCTGCTCCGCCAGAGGCCAAGCTTAGCAGGGAAGGGCTCATGTGCTGACTGGGCGGCCCAGAGTGCCTCCTTAGGGCTGGTGGCCTGAGTCTCAGAGGTTTGGGTGCAGGGGAGTAAGGACAACAGGGGTGGAGCCGTGGGTGTAGAGAAGGCAACCAGAGTCTGGCAGAAGCTAGTTTGTGAACATGAAGTGTATTCCTACTGGGGTCCTGGGCACTCTGGGCACTCTGCGTTGTTGAAGTGTGGGACTCAGAATTCATTGGTGAGAGCAGCCGCTGGCTGTATTAGTTTTCTATTGCTACCGTAACAAATGATCACAAACTTAGGACTTAAAACACAAACGTATCATCAGACAGTTCTGTAGCTTGGAAGTCCAGCTGAGTTGCGGTCAAGGTGTCAGCAGGGCTGTGCTCCACTCCGGATTCACTTTCTGCATTCACTTGCCCTTTCCACCTTCTGGAGTTCCTTGACTCGTGGACCCCTTCTTCTGTCTTCAAAGCTGGCAACCTTGCATCTCTCTGGCCACATCTTCCTTTCTGACCACAGCCCGGGAGGGTTTCTCTTCTTTTAAGGACTCATGTCATTAGATAGAGCCCATCTGGACAGACCAGGATAACTCAAAATGCTTAACCTTACTTACAGCGGCAAAGTCCCTTTTGCCATGCTAGGTGACCTATGCACAGAGTCTGGGGGTTGGCACGTGGCCATCTCTGCTGGCACACTATTCCGCATACCACCGTAGTAGTACCTAGACAAGCCTGAGCAAGACCCTAGGAATGAGCTGCTGGGAAGGCTCTCACAAAGCAGGGACTCTGGGAAGGGGGCAGTTAGGGAAGAGACATTATTGTGGCCGGACTTTCAGCCTTGCTTTGGGCAGTGTGGAAGTGTGATGGCTAGATGCTCCCAAGCTCATTTCTTCTTCCCAGGGGCACAGCTGATGTAAGCCTTCCTTACAGCTGTATGGGGCCACAGGACTGAGCTGTGGCCAGTGAAATGTGGGTTGAGGTAAGGTGTGCTACTTCCAGGCACTGACCGTATGATCCTCCACACTGGCAGGATGCACAGGACCCAGGGGAGGCTGCTGAGCGCTGGTGATGGAGAATCAGCCAGACAGAAGATGTCTGTGTGGGAGCTGTGACCTTCCCACGTGTGTGGGACCACAACATGAATGACAAGATTCTATAGCGTTAAGGTGTTGAATGATGGGATTCTTAGCTACCGAAGTTAGTCTCCCCTGAATAATACAGATATTGATGCCAGAAGTGGGTGCTTCCATAATAAAAATGCATGAAACATGGGATATTGGCTTAATGTTCAGGCTGTGGGTGGAGAGGAGACACCTCCAGAAGGCTGGAAGGCAAGTCCTGTGTTGCTGCGGCAAAGTGTTTGGTAGAACTTCACAGCGATGATCTGGAAGGGAGACCATGTGCCTGAGATTTTAGCACTAGTGGAAGTGTTTAGAAAATAGAACATTAGCAGTGTGTGTATATTTATGTGTGGTGGGCTTCTATTGTCCGCCTTTGGCAAAGTGTCACAAGAAGATGGAAGTTAGGAAAGAATGAGCTGATTTAAAAGAAATGTAAAAAAGGGAGTAAGAAGAATGCAACAGTGTGGTGCACCAAACGTGTTCCAACCGTTATTGCTGTGTAACAAATTACCCTAAAACTTCGTGCATGAGCCATGTCTTATGCTCCTGGCATCTGTGCATCAGGAATTCCAGCAGGACGCAGCAGGGACATCCTGCCTTTGCTGCACAGTGTTTGGGGCTCTACTGGAAGACCCGAAGCTGGGGACTGGGATTATCAGAAGGCTGGTTCACTTGTGTGTCTTGCGGCTGATTCTGGCTGTTGCCTGGAGACTCAGTGCCTGTCCACATATACTTCTCCCTTTGGTCTCCCCATGTGGGTTCGTTTGAACTTCCTCACAGCATGGCGGCTGGGTTGCCAGGCAGAAGTTGTATCACTTTACCCCCTGGCTTTAGCAGTCAGGCGGTGTCACCTCTGCCTCATGGCAGTTGTTGTTAGCAAGTCACTAAGGCCAGCCCGTATGCAGAGCAAGGGGAGTCAGGCTCCACCTCATCATGGGCTGAGCGTCAAGGCTCTGGGAGAACAGGTGACATTGGCAAGATCGCTATGGCCACGGCCAGTTTTGGGAACATCCAGTCTACCACAGAGGGGTTGGAAAAGCTGCCTGCTTCCTTAACAGTAAGGAATGGGATAGGGAAACATTGAGACAGAGACCCACTAATGAGTTTCAATTGAAGAAAGTGATTTAGTCCTGTAGCAGAAAGTCAGATTGGGATGCAGCTGTCCCATTCAAGCCTACTGTTCCACATAGTCTCAAGACAGTCGCTGAGAACAAGAGAGGCAGGAGGGTAAGGGAGGAAACAACGAAATCAAGCACATTTTGTAATTATGTCTAGGAAAGAAGCTTGAGAGTGTTAGCTTTGCAAATGGAGCTGTCTGGAAGCAAATGGATCAGACATGATTAAGTTTTTGAGTTCAAAAGGTCCAGTAGAGGACTGTAAGACCCTACAAGATAGGGGAGCCAGGGACGGAAGGAGCCCTGGTCTCTGAAGGACGCTCCTGACCCCCACACCCGTCCCCAGTCATCCCTACTGGTCCACAGTAGACTGGGATGCAAGCAAGAAATAAGCCTTTGGGGTGTCTGTAAATAGCAGTTAGTCTACCCTGACTAATACAGGCTGTTTTCCTGGCATATCCTTTGAAGGAACAGTAAATAACATTTGTAAGTGAGTCCACTTCTCTAATGGCCTGCGCACCAATTCCCTGCCTCTCCCACTCTCGCCAGCCATGGCTGATTACTTCAAGGGTGCACAGATGACATAAACCAAGCCAGTCGGATTATGGACCTTAGGCATTTGGAATTGGGAGTTTAGTAGGCTGGTGTTTTGCATTCAGGATGAGAGAAGCCCAGTGGAGCTGGTGGGCTGTGTGGCCACTGCCTGCTGCTACACACGGAAGCAGGGGCCTGGGCTGCAGAGAGAGAGCACTGCTGAGCAGACACAGTGAGAGGACACCGTGCCCTGGGGTGTCAGGGAGGTATCCTGGTGCTAGCCTGTGTCCCAGCTGTCGTTTCTTGGGTTCTATGAGGTCCCTGATTCACATGATGAATTCCCTCTGGCCAAATCTAGTTTTAGTGCGTTTCATTTATCATAAATACGTGTTGATTGAGACACAAGCCACAAAGAAGAGTGATCATGATATTTTGGGTGGAAAGAGAAGGTTACAAACAGATTGTACATTATGATTTTGAACTTGTGACAATAATTATTGTATAGATATATAAGAAACGTGGAGTAGACACCAACGTATAAACAAGGGTTATCTCAGGAGGTGGAGGAGAGTATAGGTAATTAATATTGAATTTTTCCTTTTTGCTGAGAATGTATATTGCTTGTTTTGCTATAGTAATCAGAAAAAAATCAGGTTTCTTTTATATTGTAGATTTGGGGGTACATGTGCAGGTATGTTACAAGGGTATATTGTGTGATGTTGACGTTTAGGGTACAACAGAACTGTTTGCACAGGTACTGAGCATAGTACCCAATAAGGAGTTTTTCAACTATTGCCTCTCTCCCTTCCCTCCTCTAGTAGCTCCTAGTGTCTATTGTTTCCATCTTTCTGTCCATGAGTCCCCAGTGTCCAACTCCCACTTACAAGTGAGAACATGGGCTATTTGGTTTTCTGTTTCTGCATTAACTCACTTAAGACAATGGCCTCCAGCTGCATCCAAGTTGCTGCAAAGGACATGATTTCATTCTTTGTTATGGCTGCATAGTATTCCGTGGTGTATGTGTACCACATTTTCTTTATCCAGTCCACCACTGATGGGTGCTTACATTGATTCTGTGTCTTTGCTGTTGTGAACAGTGTTGTGATGAACATATGAGTCCATGTGTCTTTTTGGCAGAGTGCTTATTTTTTTGTGGGGCGGGGAGTATATAACCAGTAATGTGATTGCTGGGTCAAAGGGTAATTCTAGGCTTAGTTCTTTGAGAAATCTCCAAACCCCTTTCCACAGGGGTGGGACTAATTTGCGTTCCCACTAATAGCATAGGAATGTTTTCTTTTCTCCACAACTTTGTCAGCATCTGTTGTTTTTGACTTTTTAATAATAGCTATTCTGACTGGTGTGAGATGGTGTCTCACTGTGGTTTTCATTTGCATTTTTCTGATGATCAGTGATGCTGAGCATTTTTTCATATGTTTGCTGCTTGTATGTCTTTTTTTGAGAAGTGTCTGTTCATGTCCTTTGTCCACTTTTTAATGTTTTTTTGCGTGTTGAAAACCAGGTTTTTTTGTTTTGTTTTGTTTTATTTTTTTGACGGAGTCTTGCTCTGTTGCCAGGCTGGAGTGCAGTGACACGATCTAGGCTCACTGCAACCTCAGCCTCCGGGGTTCAAGCGATTTTTCTGCCTCAGCCTCCTGAGTAGCTGGGACTACAGGCCTGCGCTACTGCACCTGGCGAATTTTTGTATTTTTAGTAGAGACAGGGTTTCATTATATTGGCCAGGCTGGTCTCAAACTCCTGACTTTGTGATCTGCCAGCCTCGGCCTCCCAAATGAAAATCAGTTTTTAAACATATGACCTACCTAAAAAGGAAACTGAGGAACACAAAACAAATTGAAAAACAGTTGGCAGATTTCTGGTTGGCAGGCCTTCACTTGGGCATGTCTCCCCTTACAGAGGGGGCCTTGGGTTTCCCATTCTGCACCAGCTGTGAGCCTCATTTAGTGGCCCTCTGTCACTGTATTCTGCCACAGTTCAGCTGGGCTGCAGACTCTGGCTGTTAGGAAGGTAAAGACATTTGCCTTCTTAGGACTGGACCTCATTCCATCTGTGACAACTTGGTCTCTTGGCTACTCACTGTGGTCACCAAAGGTCATTTTGAAAAATCCGGGAGACTTCCCAGGCTTTTGTCTTCTCCAGCTCTCCCCCTTCCCTGGCCTCTTCCCATTTCCCTTCTTTTTTATGCTGCCAGCTCTGAACCCTGGACGTTCTGCTCTCTGGCCTGACTGGCTCTGCTGAAGGAGAGCTGGCTAGCCCTTAGGGCTGGCTTTTACCTTTGTGCCTTTTGAATTCTTTAGCTTTTGTTTCAGCCTTGTCCTGTCTGGCTTGGAGACATCTTCTTCCCAGGAGCCAGCTGGCTTGGATTTGTCTGATTTCCCAAAGCAGAGATGATTGGCCCAATTTGGCCCAGTGAACGTCCCGTCTCCTTCCTGTCTTCCTCTTAGAGGCATGATCCTTCAGAGTGCTCAAAATCTCATTGCAAAAGCAGCATAGTTCAAACTCACAGCAAAAGGAAGACCCAGGCCGTGAACCTCTCCTGGCCAGCTCCCCGAACTCCCCGCCAGGCTCCTCTCCTGAAAGGACACGGGTAGTCTCCCGGCTTCAAAGGATTTAGGATGTCTGCCAAAATGGAATTGTCCCAGCTCTGTGCAAAATGCTGCTAGTTGAAAACTCCTATTTTGAAAATGCTGATGAAATTTTCATTTTATTGTTTGTTTTAATTATCATCCTCTTACTGCCTTGCAGCGATGTTCTCTCCCCCCTGCAGGAATGTTAGTGCAAACACAGCTGCATCCTTGGGCTCCTGCAGAAGGGGCCTAGAAGGAGTGAAACAGACTGCAGGCAGGAAATGAGTGTGACCCCAGCTGTCTGCACGGGCCCTGGTTTGGGAGTGTCTCCATTGTGAGAATGTACCAGCAACAGGAGTAGGTCCCCCTGTGGGACACTGTCACTGACCAGTACTCTTGGGGCCTCCCTGTCCGTTCTCAGAGATGACTGTCCTTGATGGGGAAGTAGAGATGTGCTTTCAGTCTTCTTTTTGGGAGACGGAAGATTTATTTAGGAAATCAGAAGTTGCTGCTAAGAAGGAATCCGTAGTTGATAGTCACTGAAGCACACTTCGGAAATGACTCGGTTGCTTTAAATGATATCTGTGTTTACACCTGAGGCATTGTGAATTATTCATGAGGATGTTGCGTCACTTGCCAGTCAGGATAAGCAAATATGGCTTTCCGGTTCTTGTAGCCGTGTAGGTCCTAGTGACGCAGTGCCTCACCCGCGCAGGGCAGGCTTTTCAGATCTTCTGCCTGTCACAGGGACTTTGTGGAGAACACAGCAGCTCTCCCAAAACACAAATGTCATTGATAATAACAATCATGAGCCTAAAAACCTATAAACCAAAAGAAGTATTATTCCCACTCCTACCCCTATTCCCACCCCAGAGAACCAAGGCGCTAAGAAGGTGTTAGGTTTAACGTCACAAAATAGGAGAGTCTGGAGTAAAACTCAGGACTGGCTTCAAGACTCATGTTCCATTTCTCTCACACAGGCCTGAGTCAACCAAAAAGCACAACAGAACTCAACACAACAAAACACTTTGTTGCTGCTTGAAGGCTACAGATAGCTTTCTAACCCTGCACTGTGGGAGGTGTTTCATCATCCAGTTTTTCAATTCCCCTTGGATTCACTTTTTTTAGATGCCTAGACTGTGACAATGTGAGGTGAGAGACCTCACTTAAGGGTGTACAAATCCTCCAAATATGTTGATACTTATTTTGATGTAATGGGATTTGGTGGGAGCTTTGCTAGGGAAATCCTGGGTTAGCGTGTACTGATGGCAGTCAGGGAGTTTATGTGACAGCTGGAAAAGATATTGCTTAACCATCAGTATCAAGAAGGATTAGGACAACACCTTGGATTTTGTCGTGAGTGGCTGCCCTGTGGAATTAGGGTTCAACGTTCACCCTTATATTCATGAGGTCAGTCTCCTGTCCTTCTGACTCTCCTACTGCCAGTGCCCTGCCCATTCTCCTACTGCTGGGGAAGACACAATTACACATATACAGTTATATTTTCAGAGCACATACGACTGTGTACTGAAGGCTTTCTTCTGCCTCTCTTTATGGATCCTTTGAAATTTCATTGTCTCATCAGAGGATCGAATTCAGTGAATGCTTTACAATTAGGTTTTTATGGATAAGAGATGGGAGAAGTACCAGTATCACAGTATCCAGTTGCAAATATCATTTATTAATCTGAGAAGGCAGAGGGATTTAGGGCTTTCTGAGTCAAACACTGAAAAGCTGAACATTTTCCGTCTTTAAAAGCTCAGGAACTGGGCCCACAGGCCAGCAGGATCACTTCCTTGCCGTGTAAATTCGTGTTTGAGCTGAAGGTCTCTCTCAGTGCAGGAAGAGGCCTTTGTCAAAAGCAGGCTCAGTATGGCAGCTGGCCCAGGCCTGGCCCCATTTCCTTCCCCCCCAACTCCTCCTTTCTCGTGGTGGCTTTCTCGCTCTTTTTCTTGGTATGGGGCTGGGGTCTCTCAGGACTTATCAGGTGCACCCATTCACTGGGCTTCACTGTATGAGATGGGGCTCAGCTGGAGGCAGCAAGTGTAGGGGGAAGAAAGGGCTGATTGAATTTGCTTTGGGACCAGCTCCAAGTCCTGCAAGGCTTGCAAATGTTTAGGGGGTGATTTCCATATCACTCTAAAGTTGCTTGTCTTTCTCCCAAAGGGAAAGGCTGCTGCCAAAAGTGGAGGACTTAAAGCTGGAGGCCGCCCCAAAGACGGGGAAATGAAGAAAGCGCCGTTTCTGGAGCTCCCTGACGTGTGTGTGTGTGCGCGCGAGTGCACGTGTGCTGGTCTTTGGCTCCTTGTTAATTCCCTATAACAGATCACAGTGCCGAGGAGAAGCCAGGGCGTCTCTAGGCATTTGGCCAGCAGCAGGGGCACAGTGTGAGGCCTGGAAGGGAATTCTTGGAAGAAAATGGAATGCTGTAAAGTGGGAATCTTGGGTACTATGGGATGACAGGTGGGGTGGGGTGGCCACGAGTTTGGAGTGACTGTCCATGAAACGAAGCAGTTGAGGAAATTCAGCAGGAGGAGCCTGGATAGGTCTATTTACAGTTGGCTCTGCTGAAATCCCTTTAGGAAGTCACTTGCTGGCTTCGTCCCACATAGTTTCTAGGCTGTGGGTGGAGATCATGATCCTTTTGGAGCTCTCTGGTTCGTAATTCTGTGGAGGAGGAAGATACCAAGATGAATAAGCTGCTGTCCCTGCCTGTGAAGAGCTTGCGGCTGAGCGAGGGAGACAGGTGCAAGGCTTGGAGAAACTGTGATATCTGCCATGTCTGACTTGGTGGGAGGAAGAACACATGACTTCTGAGGTCCTTTCTAATTCTGAGGTTCTGGGTCTTCACAAAGCCACGTCAGTGAAGTCATTCATTTATTTCTTTGATGATGTAGAAGTTACATGTTAAGTATCTTTAATAAGCCAGGCCCTGGGGCTATACTGAGAAAAAGACTGACATTCCTCTACAGATATGGAACTGAGAATTTTAACAGGTTTTGAGGAGGTGGTTACAAGAGCATTTGGTATAAGGAAGGATCAATATATATGACACCGCACTCAGACGGAGCCTCCTCCGGGACAGTTTCTTAGAGCAAGTGACGTTTAATTCGTACCTGATGAGGATTGGCTGGGGGAAATGGGACAAGAAGGTCTTTCCTCAGGGACATCTTCAGGGAGCAGAGAGCAGGGTGGCCGGAGAGGGAAAAGCTGGGGAGAAAGTGAAGACAGATTTAGACAGGAAGGGAAACAGAAGCCAATTCCATCTGACTTTGCCCTGGATTATCTGTATCTTCAGAAAGGGGAAGCGATGAAAGCTTTGAGGAGGAAACCATGACTCCATCAGGTCAAAAGTCACTCGTCAGAGAGGTCTTTTCGGACTGCTTCCGTGGAAATTGTGTTTCCCTGATTAAGCAATCTCGAAGTACGCAGAGCTTTTCCTTCAGAACACTTTAGCCGACTTACTGTAAAAATCTTTTTCACGCTTTTTTTTTTTAATGGCCATCTCTCCCCAACGCTAATGCAAGGATCACTGCAGCTTTCCTGGCCAGTCTCTGGCCAGTGCTCCTCCCACTGGCTGACCCCTTGTGGAGATGCAGTGGTGATGGCTGAACACGAATTGGGTTGGTGGTGTTTAAGGATTCCTCTACCTGAGTTG